>NC_080193.1:41708411-42310497 GCF_030028045.1 Hippopotamus amphibius kiboko | reverse complement strand
AACCATGTCCTAATTTACATCATGACAAGCCCAATGCGTGTTCTTGGACATTGGGGGTACTAGGAAAAGGGTATTACAAGGGGGATGTTTTGTGGACCTGTAGACAAGCAAAAAACTCATTTATACTGCTTGTTATTCCAGTTCTATAAATATTTTTTTCTTGTGTAATGTAAAATCCTCTGTTCTGAAAGACTATAAACTTTTGGTTTGCTAGAATTGAAACAAGGAAATTTAAGCTGGGATTGGTTGGATTTGTGAGTTAGGCTACTCTTTATCGAATAAAGTATTGGATGTGTGTGTTGTCACGGGGGATAAATGGGGGTGTGCAGGCAAAAGTAAGTGGATTTTCTAAGACCTTTCCCATTTTAGGTGGGTGGAGGAGGACAAGCCTTTTTAGGGACAGTTTTCATGTTTCACTATGTAAAGTTAGGAAGATAATTCACTTATTTCAAATTTAGATTCTATTTAATGAGGTCTTGGACTGAATTTTTAGTTTCCTTTCCAGAAATGATTTTTATTAACGTACAGCTGATTTATCAGTAATAATCCAGAGGCAAATAGATTTTATGAGTGAGACCAAAATGAATTCACCAAGCAGGAAAATATTGGGTGATTTGTTTAGTATAATTTAGATAAGGTGGGACTTGTTCTTGACTTTTAGTCCTCATTTTAAAATTTGTAATAGGTGACCTCAGCACATGTGAGGGATTACATCAGAGCTGTAGACAGTAGTCCAGGCTGCCACTCAGGTACTCTTCCAGAATGTCCAGATTTCACTTTAGCAAGCTAGAGAAGAGCAGAATCATTTATGTTAATATTTTGTTACTGTGGTTTAAACTAGTGTCTTTTCCTTCAAAAGCTATGGTATCTTGGAGAAATAAACAATCCAGTTATAAATACTGTGTAGTTAAAGTAAATATTCAGGTTTCCCCCCAAATGAAAAATTGGCAGAACAGTCCTCATCATTGCTTTAAAATGTCTTCTAGTGCTTAAAATATAATTTAAAAACTATTAAAGATGGGAACAAGGTGTGCCAATATCGTTGATGATTGATAGGAAAATGAAAGGAATTTAATTAAGTAGCTCAGACTTGTTCTGTGATACCAAACAGTTAATATTTTTTTATTAGAAAAAAGTTCTCACAGAGAAAAAAAAGACCTGATAGTACATGTTATAACAGTATAAAACTAGCTATATGTGGACAGAAATTGGGAATGTAATTTCAAGTACAGAGTAATTAAATGTAAGCAGGTTGTGTAATGTAATTCACATTAGCCCTGCTTTGTATTTGTGTCTGGAAGCCTTTCTTGTAACAAAGAATAGTTTTCATAAAGAAATCTACAGAGAATGAATGCACACCATGTCAGCTAGTGGGTTTGGGTGCAGATGAAGCTTTTACCCTATGATATTTATTAAACAGTATTTACCAAGTATTTGTATTTTGCTGTGCTCTGTGTTCATTGCTGGCTTAGGGGGAGTCCTTGTCCACAAAGTATTTATACTGTAGAGGACCCTTAACTAACTAAGCCTTGACATAAATGGCTTATATACTCTTTTAGTGCAGGCTCACAAGTGTGGAATATGTTCACTTGTTTTTATTCTTTCCTTTCAGTGAAATGGAATATACTTTGAAGATTATTGACAAAATTGTCTTACGCTATGAAGTTTACGTTTTTTAAAAAAGAAGTATCTTGTTAAGTAGTATGAATCATGCTTTTTCCTCACAGACTGTTCAGGTGCTTTTGTCCCTTATAACATCTGATTCATGAGAGGACTAATGAAAGTAGATTTCAACATTCAGGGCTTACTGTAGGATGGCTCACCCATTTAGCTTACTTGTTTTAGACTGTAGTGGTCAAGTCAGAGGTAGGAGCTCCAGGTGGGCTGTAGATTGCAGGTACATTACTGGGGGCACCCCTCCATGGCATCTGTCACTGATGCTCATTCTATTTTGTATGTTGGTAAGCACACCAGGTGAGAATGAAAATCTGTGGTTACTATAAAAAAAAAAAGTGAAATTTTCATCAGTGCAGATGAAAGATAGTACTTTTATATAGTTTTTCTGTATGTTCCTTAATGCTGTTTCGAGGTGAAGATACTACAACTTAAGTTTAACAATATTATGGAAATATCCTAGAAAATTGATCTTTAATCCTTAATGTGTTTTCTAGAAGAATTTGTTTAATAAAACAACAGTTTATCTATATTCATTTTGTGATTTTAGTGATGGTAGGATGGGAAGAGCAAAACAATATAGATACATGTATTCATTCAGAATTTCATTATACTGACAAATCAAAGAGCAGGGTATTTTGAGATTTATAATTCCATAATAATGGAGATACTCCTGGGAGGACTTTACCTGGTGAGATGTCTACACAATTCCTTATGTTCCTTTTTGTTTAGTTGGTAATTCCATTAACCACCCAAGATGACTTGGACAAAGCGGTGGAACTGCTGGATCGTAGTATTCATATGAAGAGCCTCAAAATATTACTTGTAATAAATGGAAGTGCACAGGTATGAATTGTTTTGTTTTTTTTTTTTCCCATGAGAATTATAGGACTTATGCCAGTAAAGGTCAATATATGAAACATAGTTACATAGAATACCTGGGTTGTATTTGGTAGGGGAAAGGATTCTGATTAAAGCCCTAAAGCTGAAGAATAGCATTAATCCTCTTCTTCTTCTTCTTTTTTTTTTTTTTGTAGGCTACTAATTTAGAGCCATTGCCATCACTAGAAGATTTGGATAACACAGTATTTGGAGTAGAGAGGAAAAAAAGACTTTCTGTAGCAGGTAAGAAAGCTAATGTCTAGATCATGAAATCAGTGATTTCTCAGTTTCATCTCCATCCTTTAGGGCAACACCTAAACATAATTCTGGTAAATAGGAGCCTATTTCTGTATGCTGTGTAATTTACTTCAGTTAACTGTATTGTAGTATTTGACGTCCCTTGAAGTTATGTCAAGTATTAACAATTAGCAGTCTCCAGTTTAAATACTTTCTTTCTTTACCCAGGGTATTTTGATGTTTAACAAATGAAAAGAAAACCTCAGAAGGGTTTTAATCATACAGATAAGCTGAAGGGAAAAAAAAGAAGTAATTCTAACATTAAAATTAATGGATGGACTAAATTTGTAAGCCTTTCTGTAAGCTTTAGGTATTGTCAAGAATGCTATCAAAATAAAGATTGCTAAGAATTTCCAGATTATGCCTTTTAATTACTTTATTATTCATTAAAAATAACACTTATAATTAAGTTTATGGTAAAAAGAAAAACAGATCCTGTGTGCTATTTTTTTTTAAAGGAAGGCCCATTAAAGAGGCATGGTCTGGGCAGAGGTGCTTTGAACTCCCCAGTTCTGTATATCTTCTTCAATTTGTACAAAACATTATATTGCTCAAAAAACACTGGTATAAATCTTTTTTAAAAGATAGGGCAGTGAATATGGGCATTAAAGATAGCATGAAAACATATGTGAGGGATGGATTTAAAGGGGGAAGTAGAAGGAGGCATAAAACAGATGAATGGGGGAAGCAGCAAGGGAATCTTAAGACTGGTGATAGAAGAGGATTGTTAATAAGGAAAGAAAAGATTAAATTGGCATGTGAACCAATCAAAAAATCTGTTATTCATCTTCTGTTTTGGTCCCCAAAAGTTATTTTATGACTACTTCCTTCTAAGTGTCTGTCTTCTGTCTTACTTTGGGCTTCAGTGTTGGAAATATTAGCAGCAGAGATAGTAGACAAGTAAAATAAAAAATTGCTTGTCTTCATTTGGATATATTTTGATATAATTTAAATTTTTGATGAAAGAACATTAGGAGGACCTGAATTCAAATTCCAGCTCTCTAATTAACCTGAGACCAATAACATTGTTCTCATCTTTAAATCATAGGATTGTTGTAGCAATCAATTGAAAGAACGCTTTTAAAGTACATTTTTCTTTTCAAACTAGAAAGCATGACTATTACTAATCAGATATTGCTTTCTTTATCCCTTTTCTTATCATTATAGTACCTATCATTTTAAAGTAAAAAATTGCCAATTCATCTTAGTTGCATTAGACAGAACAAGCTAAATACATTAGTTAAATTGACATTTTAAATTCATTTTGATTTAAAACTGTACTGAATGCTTCCCTCTTATTCTACTAATAAATATTCTTGTTTGACTTCAGTGCCAGCATAAGAAGAAACTGGAAATTGTAAAGTATAAAATTGCTAGTCTTGTCTTGGCACCTCTTTAAACTTGAAATGGCTTTGATAGATAATGACCATTATTTTTTTTCTTTATTTATTGATCATTATTTCCTTTAGTTATTTTTACAAAGATAGAGGAAGAACTTCCTTTATGATGGGAGTATATGCTAGTGTGGAGGTCTCGACCAAGAATGCACTGTCACACCCATTACTAACAAAGGTTCGAAAAAATGGGTTATCAAGTAAGGAAATGAAGAAATTTTCAAAGCCTTTTTTGTTCCCCATCTGCTTTGAATAATGAGTATATTTATCTTCTTTTGTAAATAAGGGCATATGAAAGGAATAAAGAAATTAGGGACATTGTGATCATAGTTGTTACAAAGCCCAAATCAACCCCTGGCTCAGGAGTTCCTAGTAATTTTGGAGTCACGTGTAGAAAATTATCTTTTTTATGCATATCTCTTGGTAATCATTTTGTTCTTTTCTCCCTATCTCTTCACTAACAAATGCCGACATGTATTTACAGTGACTCCTTTACATGAGGCAAAAGCCTTTTTTGCATTAAATCTGACCAGAACTCAAGTGCTCACGTAACTTCCTCATATCCTTTTTATAGTTTAATTTCAAAAAATAAGGAACAGAGCGGAGAAACTGTGTTGATAAACATAGCATAATTAGATGAACTGTATTAGGTTCTCTAATTTTCTAAACTATGAAGAATAAATTCCAGGAATATGGCTTGCCACCAAAAGCCTAATTTTAAGTACCCAGGAATAAAATCCAGGATTCCAAATTGGACATATTCTAATATTGACTAAATGACTAAGAAGTAATCTCACTTTAGATTTCTAAAGATTAAAGAGTGGCAATGGAAAGAACATCATGTAGACAAATGTGCATAGCATATGCTCATTATGAATCATTTTGCCATCACAACACCCTTGCAAAGGAGAGATTTAGTCCCTTGTTTACAAATGAGGAAACAGGTTCATGGAGGTTGGATAACTTTCCCAAAGATGCAGAGCTGATAAATAACTGGAACTGGGATTTAAACTGAGGTTGGACTTTAAAGCCCATATTCTTTCCACAGCATCATGATGCCTTCCATAAATTACATTAAAGGGTAACATATGCCAGGGTACAAGTGACCTTTGAAAGTGCGGAAGCAGTGACATTTATCTAAAAGTCTTTACTGTATTATGAACCCCATCATGTAGTTGTCAGCAGTCAGAAGAACATACCACCTAATAAGTGTAAATGACTATTACAATAAGGTTAATAATTACAGTAGGGTGGGAGTTCAGAAAGAATTAAAAGCATTTGAAGTTTTACAGACATCAGTGCTCTGATAAGCTTTAATAAAAACTATATTTCAGTTGCTAAAAGCGTTAGTACTATAGTCCAGAAATTCTGAGTATATATTTAATTAAACAAGGATTGGTTCCCTACTGGAATTTATAAAATCATATAATTTTTCTCCTTTGAGGTCCCACTAGTAGAGATAGAAGCTCCCCTCCCCCTGGATACATTCCCGATGAATTACACCAGGTTGCCCGGAATGGGTCATTTACCAGTATCAACAGTGAAGGAGAGTTCATTCCAGAGAGCATGGACCAAGTAAGCAAAATTTGGAAGTGGTTTTTCATTTCATTTCATTTAAAGGAATGTTGTCGGGGACAGTGTGGTTTGGCAGGTATATGGAGGGGGTATTTGTTTTACCTCTTCTCCAGTCCCATCTCTTCC
Source organism: Hippopotamus amphibius kiboko (assembly GCF_030028045.1). Taxonomy (NCBI): domain Eukaryota; kingdom Metazoa; phylum Chordata; class Mammalia; order Artiodactyla; family Hippopotamidae; genus Hippopotamus; species Hippopotamus amphibius. Next base: position 42,304,549 of record NC_080193.1, on the reverse strand, counting down.
TTTTTAAGTGAACAAAATGATAGAAATATAGAAAAAAACCCCACTAATTTACGTGTCCGTGTTCATTCATGTGTAAAGAAAGGTGGAATAAAGCTGATTTTCTTATGTTGCTCATCTGTAAATGAATGAATGCGTTTGTTTATAATTCTGGGATTAACATTCAAAGTTTTTAAATTAACATTTGAAAGATACCGTAACACTATAAATATTTAACTTTATGAAGCTGATGTTTGTCTGCTTAAACATTTTTAAATGTTTTTTAAAGTTTTGTAGTATTGAAGTATTTTCATGGAGTTGCTGTTGTTTTCTTTATATTGCCTGCTTATAATATTACAGGAGTTTACATTTTCTAATAATGTAGCAGTACTGGTGTCATTTGTTTCAGTTTGGGTGGCACCTTTGTTCAGTTTTCAGTAAACAAAATTATGTGAAGTGTTTTAGCTTTTAATTATTTAGATAATAATCCAGAGAGAAAGAAATAGAAAATTTCTATTTTTTCTGTTAGGAAATTTTGAAGTTGTAGCCTACCTTAACAGGGACAGCTACTTTTAAAACATTTAAAAATGAATAACTCTGGGGATGACTGCTGTTTCTTTTTGGGTACTGAAAGTGTTCTGAGGTGGTGGTGAGGGTTATACATTCTCAGTATTAACCACTGAATTGTACTATATGCTTTAACTGGGTCAATTTTATGATACATGAATTATATCTCAGTAAAGCTGTTTTACAGTAACTTCTGGTTATCATGTAGAATCAAGGTGGACTCCTTATTTTTCTAGATGCTGGACCCATTATCTTTAAGCAGCCCTGAAAATTCTGGCTCAGGAAGTTGTCCATCACTTGATAGCCCTCTGGATGGGTAATGTCGATTGTAGCTTTTGTTTTTTTAATATATGTGGGTAAATATCCATATATATAACATGCTGACCTATCAACTCTTTTGTGCTACATTCAGAGGAATGTAGTTGATACTCATCTATACTTATGGCAAATTGATTCAGTTTGGAGTTCATGGGGCTCAGTATCTTTTTTAGTTAAAATGATATCTGATTATAATATTTTGAGTTTCCTGCTTGCTAAATTGCTTGAAACTGAAGGCAAACTTAGAATTTATGTATGTTTACTTTTAAACCTGTATTGGTGAAACTGCTATTAAATTTTTCATAGTAGGTTTGGTTTTGGAGATTCTTGAGTTGTTTCACCTGTTCAGGGTTATATTCATTCTGGCACCAAATTATAAATAATGTGCATTCTTGGTGATTATGTCCCAGTGTTTTGATTGTCAATTAAAATTAAGTAGTTTTGCGAGATATCTGTTCAGGAATATAAGCTGAATTGAGTTGCATCTGTGAAGTTTTTGTTACAAGTGCTCCCTCTCTCCTGGTCTCAATAGGACAGTGTTCACCTATAGCATGCAAAGTCAGTATCTTTAACATCATGACCCACTTAATCTCCTCTGGAATTGCTTTATGAAAGCCAGTGCTGAAAATATAACTAATATTGTATAGAAATATACATTTAATTTTCCATTACCTGTATACATGAAACTTTGTGCCCATGTCTATCTCAAGATAGATATTTAAAACATCTAAGAAATTCAGGGAAATAGTGTTGTGAAAGCTTTATTGTATTGAGTACTTAATATTTGAAAGACACTGTCCTGAGATAGGTATAAAATTGATGAGTTAGACATTATTATCTCCTTGTTATAAATGGGGAAATAGTCTCAGAAAGGTGATTTGCCAAGGTTGCAACAGCTAGTTTAAGTGGCAGAGCTAGGATTGAAACACAGTTGTTTCCATGCATCTGTAATTCCAAAATATATTGTTCTTACCACTGTACTCTGTGGGTTAATTTTAACAGCCAGGCTTTTGCATTCATGTAGCAAATAAGAGTTTGAAAAGAAGTTTCAGAGTAAGGGCACATATATGTGTGTCTGTGTATGTGTGTATATATAAAATATATGTCATTTTATATATGTATATATGCATATCTACACGTACGTACAGGTAGATATTGATATTGCATAAAGATTTTTAAAAATGTTCTAAGTGCTTTCTCTTAAAGTAACGAGACTTTTTCTGCTTTTAGAGAGAGCTATCCAAAATCTCGAATGCCTAGGGCCCAGAGCTACCCAGATAATCATCAGGAATTTTCAGGTTAGACTGTTCACACCCTAAGTGTTTAAATGTTTATGTCATTGAATAATCTTTTGGCTGGGAGGGCGAGGGAAATTTTTTTAAAAATCAAATAAAAATGTGTAAATGTGTTTTTCATCATTAGAAATATTTGACTTTTGTAACATATAACTTTCTTGTGTGTCTTAATAGACTATGATAACCCTATCTTTGAGAAATTTGGAAAAGGAGGAACATATCCAAGAAGGTATCATGTTTCATATCACCATCAAGACTATAATGATGGTAAGTTTACTAGATAAAAGAACAATTTGTTAAAAAATCTCAGCAACAATAAAAATAAATTTCCTATATCTGCTTAGTTTTCTGCTTAAAACTTTTTTTAAAGATATTTGATCATAACTAAAACTACAATAACATCTTAGCTTTATGCCAACTTACCTCATAATGCTTGTCTTTCCCTTAGAAAGAAAAGTAGTTAAAAATGCTGTTGATTAGAAAATTATTCCTTGATGATGAAATGCATACTTCATTGTCCTTTTAAGGAAAAAAAATTAATACCTATAAACTTTCCAATTCTTGTTTTATATTCTAAATCATTATTAGAAATGAGAATAAAATATATTTTTTCTCCCTTTTATACAAAACTGAAGGAGTTCTATGCTTTTATGAATGTGTGTTAACATAAGAAGTTATTTGAACTTATATTCAGATTCTGTTTCTTTTTTCCCCACTTTTCATTTCTGCTTTCACTTTCTCTGTATATTTATTTTTTACTTCATGATTCAGTATTTGCAAGGATATTTCCTTGAACCCTTAAAAATTACTATTCTTAAATTTAAAACATACAATCAAATAATCATTGCTGTTTTAGTTTCTTAGCCTAGTCACAGAACAAATTTCTGTTCCTTATGTTACAAATTTTAAATACTTTCAATTACAATATATTAATAAAAGTTGCAAGGTAATTTTGTTTTCATTTTGTAGGTCGTAAAACTTTTCCAAGAGCTAGAAGGACCCAGGGGACCAACTTCCGGTCTCCTGTGAGTTTTAGTCCTACTGACCACTCCTTAAGCACTAGTAGTGGAAGCAGTATCTTTACCCCAGAGTATGATGAGAGTCGAATACGAAGAAGGGGAAGTGACATAGACAATCCTACTTTGACTGTAATGGACATCAGCCCACCCAGCCGCTGTGAGTAATAGAAATTGGCATAGTGAAATGTGTAGCAGAACCTTTGCAGAATTTTATAGTATTAAAAGGAATAAATATCAAGCCAGTCCTCAAGGTGAGACCAGATTCTCAAAAGAAGTAAAAATGGTATTTCTAAAGGTGGTTGTAATGTCAAGTATAAGCATGGCATTACTGCTTAATTTAACTTTAAATGTCCTTTGCTTTTATTAGGAAAATTGTTACCAGTTAGTCATTCGTTCATTCATTCCACATATCCTTATTGTGTGCTTAGCTCTGAGATTTCAAATATGACCTCTAAGATGTAGTCTAATAGGGAGAATGATGTGTGGAGAAATAATTATAGTATAACATCTAGTCTAGACCTTTAATGTGAATAGGAATTCACCAGTTAAGGAGGTGACGTGTGTAAGAGGCCATGACATATTCTGAAAATGGGGAATAGTTCATTTTCGGCTGAAATTGAGGATATCTTACTTGAAACAGTGGAAGTAGAATTAGAATGGTAACTAAGGCCAGATTGTGAAGTATTTGAACTTTATCATGTAAGCAGTATCTAAAAGATTCATGCTCAGAGATATTCATTGCAGCAATATTTTTATACTCTGAATTCCTCTCTTTTGTGCTAGTATTGTCATATTTTACTTTTACATCGGCAACTCTCACTACATTGCTATTTTTGCTTTAGACAACTATATTTTAAAGTGATTAAAAATAAGAGAAGAATGTCTTATATATACCTCCAGTTTATTTCTGTAGATCTTTTTTAATTTTATTTATTTATTTATTTATTTCTTTATTTTATTGGCTGTGTTGGGTCTTTTTTGCTGTGCACGGGCTTTCTTTAGTTGTGGTGAGTGGAGGCTACTCTTCATTGTGGTGCGCAGGCTCCTCATTGCCGTGGCTTCTCTTCTCCTGTTGTGGAGCACAGGCTCTAGGCGCGTGGGCTTCAGTAGTTGCAGCACATGGGCTCAATAGTTGTGGCTCACGGGCTCTAAAGCTCAGGCTCAACAGTTGTGGCACACGGGCTTAGTTGCTCCATGGCATGTGGGAACTTCCTGGAGCAGGGATCAAACACGTGTCCCCGGCATTGGCAGGCGGATTCTCAACCACTGCGCCACCTAGGAAGCTCTATTTCTGTAGATCTTTATTTGTGTAGATCCAGGATTCTGTCAGGTGTCAAATTCCTTTTGCCTGAAGAATTGTTTTTAACCTTTTCTTGTAATACGAGTCTAATTAATTCTTTCAGCTTTTGTTTGTTTGAGAAACTTATATTTCTCCTTTATTTTTGAAAGACATATATTTTTTCTGGGTATAGAATTCTGGGCAGTTTTTTTTCTTTCAGTACTTTAAAGTTGTGTCTCCATTGCCTTCTGGCTTATATACTTTCTGAGAAGTGTGCTGTATTTCTTATCTTTGTTCCTCTGTTGTATATAGTGTGCTTTTTTCCCTTGCTGGCTGCTTTCAAGATTTCCTCTTGTTAGAATGGGAGTGATCGTCTTTCCAGCTTTCTACATTGTGGGCACATGAAAAACTAATTACAAATATTACTGCAATAAAGATTAGGAGTCGTGCTTCTTACATTTGGATGAACATGATTTTCGCTTAATATCCAAGCATATTCAATTAAGGATATCACTAATGCTGTAGTCCTTAACCATTGTGTGCTGTTGGGATATTCTATTTTAAGAAAATGTTCTTTTTTAGCACCTCGTGCTCCAACCAACTGGAGATTGGGCAAACTGCTTGGCCAGGGAGCCTTTGGCAGGGTTTACCTCTGTTATGATGTTGATACAGGAAGAGAATTGGCTGTTAAGCAAGTTCAGTTTGACCCAGATAGCCCTGAGACCAGCAAGGTAAGAATCACAGAACAAGCTACTTTGTCACATTATAGGAAGCATTTTTACTAAAATAAATATAACACACAATAGAAGTTTTTGTTTTTCTCAATACAGATTATTTGCCAAAAAAATAATTAGATATGTTTATTTACTTTGTACTATGGATTTTTCTCTTTTAGTACTCAGTTATATTCCTAATCTGGTTTAGTGTTGCTTTAGCATACCATCAATACTGTTACAAAAGTTATTGTTTAGAAACTTTAAGATGTTTATTCCATGGGAAGTGAAAATTTCAGAATGAAATCACCTTGATGGTTGATGAAGTTCGAATTTTGTTGCTTTTACTAGCAATGCTGTAAAGACTTAACAGTGAGTTCTGTCTTTCAGGAAGTAAATGCACTTGAGTGTGAAATTCAGTTGTTGAAAAACTTGCTGCATGAGCGAATTGTTCAGTATTATGGCTGTTTGAGGGATCCCCAAGAAAAAACACTTTCCATATTTATGGAATATATGCCAGGGGTAAGTTAGTACATCCTTTGAAAATAAAGATATTCTGTTTAAAGTCTTAGTTGAGGATAAAGGAAAACAACAAAACTTTGATTATAAAATGTTAAGGACATTTTAGAAGAGTTTTAAATTGGAGCTGGGTAATATAATTTTGTTTTCTGTCTTCATCTATCTTCGTATTTTTTAACTCATTTTTTATTTTTTATTTTTTTTAACTCATTTTTTAAAAATACTAAAGTATGCTAAAATAGGTTACAGACTTCATAGCAGTGTATACTCAGATTTCCCTAAATGCCCTAAAAATAACCCATAATAACTGGTTTATCCAAACCGGGATTCAGTCCAGGACCACACATTACATTTTGCTACTATGTCTCTTACTCCTCTTTTAATCTAGAACAATTTTTAGATGACATAGATTTGACACAGAGACCAAGCTAGTTGTTCTATTGACAATCTCATCTCATAGATTTCTCCCATCGTTTCCTCATGGTGGTGTTTAGTTTGTTCCTTTATCCCATATTTCCAGTAAACTCCAAGTTAGATCTAAAATCTAAATTTTATTCAAATTCAGCATGCATCCCATTAGGAGACAATTTCTGGTTGTTCTACTGGTAGTGATGCTAAGATTGACTGCTTGACTAGGGTGATTGACATCCTGATTCTCCATTGTTATGTTTTGCTTTTCCCGAAGACCAGAAAGTAATCTGAGCTGTAGCAGTGGCACATAGGAATATCCAGTTCCTTTTCAACCATCTGCCTAGTGTTTTAACATAGATTGATAATCATTGCCTGAGTCAGTAATTTTATTAGGAGGTGAAAAATGTGATTTACTCTGTCATTCCTTCTTTATTATTTTTAGTATTTGTAGAGTACATTCTAATACTAGTGATTTTCAAGATGGTGTATTTACTCACTTAAGAATACATTCATTCTCAAAATAGGCAATACATGTTAGAAAAAGGCTCGATTTATGGATCTTGAAGGGAACAGCTTATTAGAATTGTATGTAGGATGTACAGGTTGCAGTTTAATCTTATGGATCAATAAAACTGTGAATCAGTATCTCATAGTACAGTTGTCTCTCAGTATTGGAACCCGGGGAATTGGTTCCAGGACTTCCCACAGATATCAAAACCCAAAGATGCTCAAGTCCTTTATATAATGTTGTAGTATTTGCATATAACCTACACACATCCTCCCATATACTTTATCATCTCTTAATTACTTGTAATACCTAATACACTGTAAATGCTATGTAAATAGTTACAGCTACAAGGTAAATGCTATGTAAATAGTTGCCAGTGCAGCAGATTCAAGTTTTGCTTTTTGGAACTTTCTGGAATTTTTTTTCCAAATATTTTCAATCAACAGTTCTTTGAATCCGCAGATGTGGAGCCCGTGAACATAGAGGGCCATTGTAACGGTCCTAACCATCCTCAGTCTCACAGGAGCAACAGTAAACTTCACTTTGATTTTTATCTTTATGAATAATTGTTTATAGTGACACCATTGTTATTTATCATTGCTACTTTTTTATTTTCAAAGATCATATTGGCATTGTAAGTTGTTTTTTAAAATTTAGTCTGCAGAGGTAATCCTTAGGAATGAGAAAGCTGTGTACCTTTGTTTTAGTACTATCTGTGATGGAAAAAATAAAACATCAGTACCCCCAGTGGAGGTAAATTATGATGGCATTGTCCAAGAGAATATATATTAAAAATTAAAGTTGTGAAGGCCGTGTAGCAAAGTTGGAGGAAGTACTTAGAGAAAAAGAAAATAAAATGCTTTTTAATGCAGGTAATGATATATTAAAAGTATCTGTATTCGGACAAGAACAGAAGAAACTTACAAAAATGAAAATGTATTATATTGGGATTGGGATTGACTTTTATTCAGATTTCCATTACTTGTTTGTGCAATAAATATTTAAATTAAAAATAAAAAATAATTATGAATAAATGTGAATACAGACCCGATTGTTGAAGATAAAATTAATTAAAATGGTTCATTGGTTAGAACCAATTTATGTCACAAAGAGAGATACAGGTAATCTTTATATATTTAGCAATCTTAAGACTAAATTAGGACTATTCAGGAAGAGGTGTTAGATCACGTTTATCAGTTTTTGTAAAGACAGGTATCTTTTTTTCTTTTTTTAAAAAAAATATTTATATTATTTAATTTACTTATTTATTTTTGGCTGCATTGGTTCTTAGTTGAGGCATGCAGGATCTTTTATTGCAGTGCGAGGGCTTCGCTGTAGCTGTGGTGTGCAGGTTTTCTCTTCTCTAGTTTTGGCATGTAGGCTCCAGGGCCCTTGGGCTCTGTAGTTGTGGCACACAGAGTGAGTGGGCTCTGTAGTTTGTGGCATGCAGGGTCTCTAGTTGAGGCGTGTGAGCTCATTAGTTGTGACATGTGGACTTAGTTGCCCCACAGCATGTGGGATCTTAGTTCCCCGACCAGGGATCAAACCTGCTTCCCCTGCTTTGCAAAGCAAATTCTTTACCACTGGACCACTGGGGAAGTCCCATATTATCTCTTTAAAAGAAAAGATTTGGGGGATTTCCCTGGTGCTGCAGTGGTTAAAAATCTGCCTGCCAGTGCAGGGGACATGGGTTCCATCCCTGGTCCAGGAAGATCCCACACGCCACGGAGCAACTAAGCCTGTGTGCCACAACTACTGAACCTGTGCTCTAGACTCCGGGAGCCACAACTGCTGAGCCCATGTGCTGCAACTGCTGAAGCCCACATGCCTAGAGCCCATGCTCTGCAATGAGAAGCCTGCGCACTGCACAAAGTGTAGCCCCCGCTTACCACAACTAGCGAAAGCCAGCACACAGCAGCAAAGACCCAACACAGCCAAAAATTAATTAATTAATTAATTTTAAAAATAAAGATTTTTGTCCCTCAGGAAGCATTTTATTTCTGTCTTTTAAAGTTGTGATTATTTATCAGATTTGCACATTGTAATTTAGCAGGGAAGCTTTTTCAAAATTCAAGTGCCTATGCCTCATCTCAGATTGATTCCCTGTTCTCAGAGGTGGCACCTCATCCTGCCTAAAACCACTTAAAAAATTAGAAATTCCTTTTTAATATATTTATCTCATGTTTTGAACTAAAATGGTGAGTATATACAAGAAAAACTTTAAAATCTCATGTGTGTTCTGATCTTCTAATTATACCCATCCTTTCTCCTGAGAAGTAAATTTGCAGATATCAATAAAACAGTGTTTTAAAAACAGAGTAAGAACAAAATAAATAATATTAAAGTGGGACATATGTAGAAGGGCAAGTAGGACAATCAGAAATGTATTCAGAGCAAAATCAAGCAAAATAAAAGTAATAGAGAATTTAAACACAGTTGCAAGGAACAGGAGGTAGAATCAGCATAGTCACAGAAACAAGGGTATCAGTCAAAAAATAACTATAAAGGCTTCATTCAGCTATGACCCATACTCTTCCACAGTTCTAGTCAGGGAATGTGGTAGAGTTTTATGTTATATTAATGGTATATAATGTCCTTCATGAGAATTCTTGTGCTCTCCAGTTAAAGCCTCCCAGTCATGAACTAAGCTTCTCCAAATTAAAGCATCTAGTTTTAAGATAAATAAGTTACGGGGATATAATATACAGCATAAGGACTATAGTCAATAATACTGTAATAACTTCGTACAGAGATAGGTGGTTACCAGACTCATCATGGTGATCATTTTGTAATGTATTTAAATGTCAAATCCCCATGTTATACACCTGAAACTAGCATGACATTGTATGTCATCTAAACTTCAATTAAAAATAAATAAAATAAAGATTACTTTATTTAGTTGATAAGAATAACAGATAAATAATGTGCACAAATCTTTAAAAATATTTACTAGTAGTTTTCATTTCAAACCATACTGTAGTTTTCTTTTGTTTTCTTTTATCCTAGGGTTCAATTAAGGACCAATTAAAAGCATATGGCGCTCTTACTGAGAATGTGACTAGGAAATACACCCGTCAGATTCTGGAGGGAGTCCATTACTTGCACAGTAATATGATTGTTCATAGAGATATAAAAGGTAAGTAATGAAGTATTTTTTAAGTACACAGTTTTTTTTTTTTAATGAAACGTGCTGTAATTAAGAAATTCAACATTTAAATTAATAAATCTACCTCTAAAATACTATGGGAAAACAATTCCAGCTAGTCCTGTTATTCAGGTTTCCACAAGAGGGACGCTTCCCTGTGGGGGTTCACATTTTCATTAAGGTTCCAATGAGCATAAAAATGAGACGTGTTTTGATACATACCACGTAGGCATTAGAACACAGTGGTTAAGGATAGGGGCTCTGATTTGACCTGATTCAAATTCAGGCTTTATCCATCACCAGATGTGTGACCTTGGACAAACACTTAATCTCTCTGTGCCTCAGTTCCTCATTTTTAAGGAGGGTGATAATAGTGGACAGCTCATAGGAGTCTTATAAAGATTAAATGAGTTAATGCATACTACATGCTTAAAACCACGCCTGATACCTAGAAAGCACTGAGAAGTCAGTCACGATGATGGTGATGTACCTTATGTTGAGATCGTATCTAAAGCTTTGGTAATGGACCTCATTACCAAAGGAGAGAATAAGAAGAGAGCCCAAGACTGAGCTTTGATAAATTCCAACTCAGTTAAGCTCACTTTTTAAAACTCCAAAGCACAGCTGTTTTCATGGATCAGGTACATAAGGTAACTGCATGAAGTGAGCCAAAATAGTGATGAAGATGTGTAAGTTTGAGAGTCGTAAAATTCTGTAATGCTAGCATACTGGGAGGCTTCATTCTGTAAAAACCAGGTTGTGACCTGAATGTAAAGATCACTTTATTCAATCAGTTGATGAAATAATGAATCAAATACACAACACACTTTTATAAATAATAAATTAAAAAAATTTTTTTCATTGGTCTTTCTGGGGCCTCTTATTAGCTACGAGGAATTTACTTCCTTTCTGTGATGTGTCACACCCTGAATATGGCCATATTCAGGCTAAAGAGAACATTCCTAACCAGTGTCTGGTCATAGAGTATAATCTGCTGCAGAATGCCTGAGCCAGATCACATGTACAGCATAGACCTTACACCATGGCTTATGATCTGAAAGAAATAGGACCCTCTCTTTTACCTCAAGATCTACGCAGCTTAGGCAGACCTCAGTTGTCAGGTTCAAAACCTGAAAGCTTAAAGAACCACATAAGGTGGTGACCATTTTGTAATGTATAGAAATATTGAATCACAATGTTGTACACCCTGGAACTAACATAGTGTTGCAGGTCAAGTATACGTCAATTAAGTATACTCCCTGTACTTCACAGGGAAATGATTTGATTGTGAATTAATCTATTAGGAATAATCTCTATTCAAGCCAGTTTCTCTTTAGCCCTCATGGTAAGATAAGGTAAAGGAACTAAGGGGAGCTACCCTCCAAGTGGATCTTCTAACCTTGCCAGTAAAATGAGGAGGTTGGAATCAAGCTGATTTAAAAACATTATTGGGCAAATATGTTGATAAGAAAAACGTAAGATATAAAATTGGTTATGCAGTATGACCTCAAGTTTGTAAAGCATGACCTGGAAGAGTAACTTCCACATGATTAACAGTGGTTATTTCCAAGTGGCAGGATGAGTGATAGTTGTTTTTCTCCTGCACACTTTTTACTTTTTATGTATTTTCTAAATTTTTGTAATGAGCAGTTTTTAAATGGCAAGGGAAAAGGAAAGCTAGTTGATTACATTTATGTTTAGAATCATGAGTTCATAATGAAACCTAGGGTAAAAGTTAATTGATCATTGTTGCTAGGGAACCAACTCATTTCATAATAGGGTTTCTTTATTCTTTTGTGAACTATAGTACTGAGGACTAAATAGTGGATGAAAGGAAACTTACCTTTTTAAAAATATTTTGGCTAACAAATGAAGAAGACATGATAAAATAGTACCATTTTACAACCACTAACAGCTTAATAGATTAAAGCACTAAACATTAATAGCTGCTGACATCACTTCACATAGACAGTCTATCATTACATACTTCCTATTCATAGACCGTATCATTATCTACAAAGTAATTTTGCCAAAAAAAAAAAATTTGAACCTGAATCTGATCAAGCCTCTAGATTCAGCTACCAAACTGTAGAATTGTAGAACATATATAGAGAACAGATGAACATGTTAAATGACTCCTTGGGATGGACTCAGCAAAATCTAGACAATAAGAAAGCTGTAGGCAGACAACTTAGACTCTTCATAAATTGCAAGGGAAAAAAAAAGAAGATTGGAGGGAACTTTGGGGAAGACTTAAAAAATGTATCAGTGATTCTCAAAGTAAGGGCCTTATTTGGATTCTGATATTGTTTTTAAAGAAAAAGTATAAAAAAAAGTATGTATTTAATAATATTAAGGAGTTGTCTATTCTCTTAGGTGTGATAAGAGTTTTTATCTTTTGAAGTTGTGTACTGAACTATTTATTGATCATGATGTCTTTGATTCAGATAACATGAGAGGGGAAGGAGGAGCGGCTGGTAATATTGTTGGAAGAGGTTGCTCAGGTGGTTGTTGGGGCTGGGTATGGGGTGTTCTGTGTGCTTTTGTGTATATTTGAAAAGTCTTCTTAATAGCTTACTTTTAACATATCCAAAGTAAGTTTTTAAAAAATTAGATAACTATATTGGGAACCTGGCTATACATTTTCTCCTCAGCTCTTTGTATGTATGGGCATTGGTTCAGCATTGGTGATTACTCCCCAGAGATAGCTCTCCTTGTCTGTGATCTGTCTGGGACTGTTCATTCCCAGCTGTAGCCAGTGAAAACTGGCTTGTTTGTTGTCCTTCCTCAGCTTAAATATTTTAGGCACAGTGGCTTTTTTTTGACAGAATCCTTCCTTAAGTATTGGACAGTGGGAAGTGTTAAAAAGGCAGTGCTATTTTAGAGAATCGCCGGTACCATGGCATACTTAGGCTTATGGCATGCAGAGAATGTATCCTTGACCCTCCCCTGGAGAGAGGCTTTGGACAGACTGGGAAATTTGCTGGGAGAACAGAAAGACAGGTGGGGATGGACAGTCTGCATTCTCTATAATATATACAGTCTATATTATATAACTACTCTATAATATATAATACAGTCTATAATATAGATTTTTCTCCACTATTCACTCTCTTTAGAGGCCATTAAAAAAAAAAAGACAAATAAGGAATTTTTAAAGTTTAAAATATGGTTAACATTAGGAAGACTTAAAAATAAGAATTGAGGTAAAGTTTAGAATCTAAAATTAGATACACTAATAGTTGCTTATTTAAAAACAGGTAGTTTATAGAAAAAGCTAAAAATGAGACTAGAAGTAATTTATATATGAAGAAAGTAGACTGACAGTCCCAGAAAAAAAGATTGAGTTTAAAGAATGATAAAGGGGAAAATAGAGAATAAAAATAAATGAACCTAGCTCCTAGATCTTTGTTTCTGATACCATTCTCCACTAAAAGGAACTAGTGCTCCTTGGAGAAATGGCTGATTCTAGAACTGGTGCAGGAGATACACAAGGTGAGCCTGGAGCATCTTCTAGTACCAGAATGCTAACAACAAACCATCAATCCAGAAATCAAATCAAGGAAGAACACAATTGAGGTATGACAAAGGGACATAGGAACCAATAGAAAGAGAGCTCCTAGTGGCCAAAGCTGGAACAGCTTGAGCAAAAAATAAGTCATTGGATTATAACCCAGAATATAAAATAAATATCCAGGTGTTCAGACTGATAGAAATGGATAGTTGAAGAAATAAATGGGAGAGAAGAGGCAAATCTCCCATGCAAATAATGTATGTAACCACTAAGCCTGGAGCGTAACTTCTCACTCCTTTACACGTAGTGAACTTCTTCCAAAGAGCTTAATATGGAAAGGGGGAAAGAGTAACTTTATAGTGGAGGACTCTGCAAACACTACCTCAGCCAAGCAATTAAGGTCAGTTTATAATAAATAAAATTAAAAGTTTATTATAGAAGTAAATGAAATTTTAAAACAGAAACCTCAAAGCTTGCTTGGAATAGATTTAAAATATACTGTATCAAAATTGAGATTGAAGAATGAAAACTTTTGATTGTGAAGGTCCCTTAGGACGTTCCCCAGGAGGTGCTAGATTCTCAGGGAAATAAACTGTAGACCTGGCCTTCTTGCTTTATGACAGAGAAACTGGAGCCAAAAGCCTGCTATTGCTTTCTTCGTCCTTCTCTGAACTTCCCATTCTTAGTCCTTTTCCTTTTGTCTTCTTTTTCATCCTCATCTCCCACTTGCACTAGTCCTTTTCAATGGGAGAACCTTCTTAGGTCCTGAAGCACACACAGGTGACTCTAAATATTTATTGTTCCTGTAGTAAATCTTTAATGCACACTGACTGGCATTATGCCAGATACTGCTCAGAAGGTGAAAAGCAGCCTGGTTTTGGAGACAGATTGAAGAGTCCACTAAGTAATTTTTTGCCATTGTAGTATGTTATATTTCAAATTGCCAATAAAAATAATGAAGTGAGGATATTTCTTGTTTTAGGTGCAAATATTCTGCGGGATTCAACAGGCAACGTCAAACTAGGAGATTTTGGAGCCAGCAAACGGCTTCAAACCATCTGTCTTTCAGGGACAGGAATGAAGTCTGTCACAGGCACACCATACTGGATGAGCCCTGAAGTGATTAGTGGAGAAGGCTATGGCAGAAAAGCAGATATCTGGTAGGTTTTGATGGGGATTTGCCTGAAAACACATGCTTTCTTAACATATTTCCACCCAGGGTGGAAATTACTGAGATGGATTTAAATTATTTTTTGTACTTTTGAAATAGGATATCAGGATTACAAGGGTTAATATCATTTTAATTATGTCTCTTTGAGGCTTAATAATTGACTAAATAGAGCTTTTGAGCCTGTCTTCCATTCTTTAGGAAGGATTTCATCTTAAGCAAATTTCAGCATTAGAAAGCTATCTTCATTTTATTTTCCTGAAGAACTTTAAAAGTAATTAATCTATTGTTAGTCTTATAATTCAGTTAACCTTTAATTGCTTAATAATTTTAAGTTAGAACATAAAATGACCATTTCCTACCTCGCACTGAGAAAAGTTTCTAATAGATATTCATTTTAAGCACCTAAAGACAAAGAATTTCTAGTGTTTGTATTCTTTGTAGGATAAAGACAAAAAAATATATTCAATGCCAGATTAGAGAATTATGTAAAGCTAAAATTATTTGTTGTCTAACAAATTTGAGAGCTTAAATTACAGTTTATTTTCATTGATTTTTATGTTTAAACTTCAGGTTTTATTTTTGCTTTTTTTGTTTTTTTTAGCTCAAACACAAGCTGCTTACTTTATTTCTTTAACAGTGAAACAGTAATAACACAATAATTTAGTTGTAACAAAGCCATCAACAGAGCAGTATAAAAACAGCTAAAGCATTGCTTCAGCTCAAATTGGTTATCTCCTTTAAACAGGAAAAACCACCATTAGTCTAGGGATTCTCAAACCTATCCACACATTTAAGGAATGGAAGGAAGGAGGAGGATTGGTGCTTAAAAATCAGGTATACCTAAAGCCCATCTCAGAACGATTGTATGAGAATCTCTCAAGAGTGGGGCCTAGGCAAAGATTTTTGAAGTGTTGTCAGGGTTGAGAACTACAAGTCTACTAAAGGAATAAGGAATAAAAACCATGCCTTCAAAGCAATTTGAAAGCACAAAGTTAAAAAAAAAAAAAAAAAGAAATATGATAAATTTCTTTCATCTTATCTTGGGAAAAGGAGAAGGGAAGCACCTATTAATTTCTCATTATTTTTTATCCATTTTTGATTGCCCACATCAAGTTTAGCAAACATCCCATATTGGAAGTTATGCAAACATGTTACCCAAATTGAAATTCTCACTACTTTACATTTAGAAAGCTCTTTTAAAACAATACCAGCTTTCAGAAAGAAAAGTTTGCATAGATGTTTGTCAGCTGTTTGTTCAACTAAAAATGCACTAGAAAGCATTTTATTCATAAGTTATTACAAAACAATATTCATTTCATGTACCACAAATTAACTTTTTGGTGCAACAAGAGGAATATTTGAGTGTTTCCCATCTGTTTCTACGACTGTCAGAATTCGTTGAAGTGTAGAATTCAAACAAATTTTTCTTCAAGACTGCATACATAAAATACTTCCTCAATAACTGCACTATATCCTTAACAAATCCCTATTGGGAGGTTCAGTAGTAACTGCAGGCATATTTATCTTTAAAACAGCTTTTCCTCATTTTTCAGGTTTGGGAATGATATAACATCAGGTATGGAAAATGACATTTTTCCTCGAGAATACATAAATTCACTTAAAGATGTCTCCTCAAATTCAGAAAACCCCGTTTCTTTAGCCCTTTCTATCAGGTCTTCACATCAGTAGATGTTAACCACCTCACTCTTGCCCCAAAGCTGTCTTCTCTCAGGCTGTCTTCATTTGCGCCTTCAGTGTCTGCCAGACAATAGGTGCTGAGGGACTCTCCTCAGTAGCAGGAGGGGGCCGGTGCCCTGGAGCAGGTGTTCCCACCTTCAGGGTGCTGGCCGCGGTGCTAGCCGGGCCAACCGAAGTCACCTCCTGCGTGTTTTTGACGCTTTGCAGCAGCGGCACCAGGACGCTGCGGGGCTGCCCACCTTGAAAAGTCGGAAAGTGAAGAGTGGGGAGGATGAGCCGCTTCCAAGGCATGTGGAACGTCCACCTGGCCTTGGACCCTGGAGGCTCAGTTACAGTTTTCTGTAATTACAGCCTTTTAATGAAACTTTATACTTGAAACCAAGTCGTATATAAATGTATATGAACTTCACACCTGTTTCTCATTTTGTAGTTAGTTAACTGACTTTCATGATGATATTTTTTAAGGTATTTTTTTTTTTATTTCTTCTTAGGAGCGTGGGCTGTACTGTGGTAGAAATGCTAACTGAAAAGCCTCCTTGGGCGGAATTTGAAGCAATGGCTGCCATCTTTAAAATCGCCACTCAGCCAACGAACCCAAAGCTGCCACCTCATGTCTCAGACTATACCCGAGATTTCCTCAAACGGATCTTTGTAGAGGCCAAACTGAGACCTTCTGCTGATGAACTTTTAAGGCACATGTTTGTGCACTATCACTAGCAGCCAGTAACCTCTCCTGTGCCTCTACCCAGCTCCCATCTATTCATTCACCTTCTCTCTGACTGCACTTTTCTTTTTTTATAAAAAAGAGAGATGGGGGAGAAAAAAAAGACAAGAGGGAAAGTGTTTCTCTTGATTCTTGGTTAAATTTGATTAATAATAATAGTAACCTAAATTTTTTATATTTAATCTTTTTTTCCCTTACAAAAACTTGAAACTTCTTTTTTTTTTTTTTTTTAAATTTGTATAATGTACTGATGTGGTTCAGAGACATAAAGCACTTTAGTACATAGTCACTCTTTTTAGTACAAAAAAATCATTTGGAATACCTAAAGATTGTAGAGTCTTTCCCTGTGTCACTGACAGATTGGCAGTGGTGGGGAGACATGGAAAACAAGCAGAAGAAAATGATGTATAATTTGTAGTTTTTAGTGATAGTATTTAAAATAGATTCTCATTTGTGGGGTTGAGCCCTAAACTTGAGTTTAGGATAGGTACTCAACTTAAAGAATATAGGTTCCTTCTTGTATCTGTATTCTTTAGATCCTAACCTCTGTCTACCAAGCTTTTTGCTCAGTAGAACTCTTGATAGAAAATATGAATCTCTAGAAGGTATGTTTATTTGTTAATCCTAACCAGTATAATAAACAAATACACTATAATAGATCCATGTTACTGGAATCTGTAAACCTTGAGGGATAGCTTTCTGCTTAAAAAAAAAAAGATATTGTTTTATTTTAAAGCAGATGTGGGAAGTCAGTAAGCAAATCCAAATCAAAAGACAAAAGGAGATTACTCTGATTAAATGTGTGAGCAGTAGTAGAGACCACATTTGCCAGTCAACAGAAATAATGAAAATAAGAGCTAAGTGTTATTTAGTGTATTTTAAACTGTGTTCTTTACCTGAAGGGGAAAGTCCCAAAATTAAGGGGCAGGAGAAAGAATCAAAATCATGTATACTATATCTTCCTGTTTCTAGGTCTTGATTCCCCATAGATAACATTCTTTAGGAACTAAGAGTTTAACCCGGAGTATCCATGTGTTAGAAGCTAGTGTCGTGATATAAAACCCTTGTTCTTTGGATCACAGAATACTAAAGCACCTCAAAAAACAGTTATCATGTAAAATAGTGGTTTTCATGGCTGGGGTGAGGATAATTTTGCTTGGCATTTGGCAATGCCTGGAAACATTTTTGGTTGTCACAGCTAGGAGGGTGCTAGAGGGATCTAGTGGTTAGAGGCCAGGGATGCTGCTACCCAAACTAAAATATACAAGACGAGCACCTCCAGCCCCCCAGCAAAGAATTATCCTGCCCCAGTTGTTAAAAGTGCCGAAGTGGAGAAACCCTGATATAAATACCAGCCCCAGTTATAAATGAAAATGGCCATTTACAAAGCAGGTTCCTTGCAAAAAGTAAATTTCAGAGTGATGTAATACATGAGGGTTTTACAAGAGCAGATACCACTACTTCAGGTAGAGGGTGAATGAACTCAACAAACAGCAAGTAGCAATCCTTTCCTTTCCAGCTGTATATTGCACCCAAATCAATAACTTCCATTTTAGACACAAAATGAACTTAAACACGGAGCCTGTTGAACTCAGTCATCTGTATGTATTCTTTCCTCAAAAGTCAATTCCTAATTGTGGGGAAAAAAAGCATATCAAAACAAAGCATTAGCTACTTTATAAGAAGGTTAAAAACTGCCAGGAATTTCTAGTATAAGAGCAAGGACATTAAGTGGAAAAAGACAGCTGGGAAACTCCCACTATCTCTAATGGACTTGTGCTACTGAAAACATGAATGATATCAGTAATTTGGCCACTTGCAATTTTTTTCAACGTATTAAAGCAAGTACTAAGTACTTTATTTTTAAAGGTCTAGAAAATAGTATTCTTCCTGGAGGCCCTAAATGTGATGTCTTTCATGGGATTCATCAGGGACTCAGGTATTTTATTTTCTGGTAAAAGATATGCTTGTTTAGGAACTCTTTTAAAATACTTTGTTTCTGAAGTTAAGTAGATCTTGATTTACTGTATCAAGGTCCTATCTGGCATTCCCTGTAGGAATATTTGAAATTCTATTAGCTAGTCTGAGAAGAAGTCAAAGCACAAATATAGTTGTTAAAGCTTCTCCCATACCCTTGCAATGAAAGGAAGCAGCTTGCAAGGAAGGACATGAACTACTGGCCTCCTCCCCCTGAAAAATCAACTGCCAGATCTTGTGCTATAAACAGAATCCCCAAGGATGTGGATCTATTATAATTTCCTTATCTTTTATGAGTGAAGGCATCTCTTCTACTTGAGCAAGATCATGGTATCTGGACCAGTGGGCTTTTCCTTTGTTTCTTTGTATTGTGTGGTTGTGATTTCCTTTGGTTCATTTTTGGTCTGTCAGGGTAATCAGCAGTGCAAAAGATGAGACAAATGCTCTTTAAAGAGACATCTTGGGAGACTGTGAAACCCAAAGCAAAATTGTTTGCTTTTTTTTCAGTCTCTTTTTCTTTTCAAAATGCTATAGAAAATAAAATCATCTGAAAAGAAACTACTACTTTAACACTGCTGCACAAGACCGTTGTTTTATAAGAAAAATATTATTAGCTATGGAAAAGTATTTTTCTTTATGTAAAGACTTAAAAATAGACTAATAGTTTATAGAGTTATATAAAAACGTGATGTGAATTTATTTCAGACAAGTTGTAATGGTACCAAAAACCACAATAAAAGTTAATATATATAAAAACTACTAGAACAAAAAAGCTTAAAGTGGGGTGAGGTATGAAGACCAAAATTAAATTTTAAAAATATTTTGAAAGGGAACACCTCTATCAGGGGCAGTTGAATATAACACTCCAATTTTTTCTTTCTAATAATGGTATGGATCAACAAATGAAATTTGAACTTTTTAAGATGACTCTAAATGTATTTTGTTTTTTAAATGCACAACTGATTCTTCTATACTGTAATGTTTCTTTGCTGAGGCTGGAAAATGACCAGACTGCTAACTTTGTGCCTTTAAAATGCATTCTGCTTTGATAGTGGCAGACTTTTTGGTGCTGGAGAAGATTCACTGGCAGTCTTATATGTGCTTTTCAGGAAATATCTTTCTACTTAGGCCTTGAGAGATTCAAAATGGCATGACTTAGGCTTGGACCAAATATAAGATTTTTACATTGCAAAATGTATTGAATAAAAGGGTTGAAAAATATCATAATGACTAATGGAAGTTTTGATGGTAATTCTTTAAAATGTATTTAAAAATACACAGACTTTGAAATTTTCAGTATGACTATCTTTAATTTTCCTCATTTACAAAACATGTTTCTAATCTATAAAATGGTTAAAGACTACTGCCTTAGAAAATTTTCAAAGGCACAGTCAACCTTAAATAATTTATATAAGAGGTTGAATTGTTAATGCACAGGCTAAACTATAAAAGAAAAATTAAAACTTACTTCATAGTAAATTGAATTGGCTTTCACTTGGAGTCTTTATCTTATTCCCAATAGAAGCTACATTAAAAAGATGAAATTATTTCTTTAGAGTAGCTTTCTCTGCTACTTCAGCTGTTATCTGTGTCAGGTCTGGTGTGTCGTATTTCTGAGATGGAATTGTTACATGATACATGAAATCACTGAGAAAATCAAATCTGAATAGTTTATAGGGACAACCAAGCTTGGGTGCAAAAGCAAAGACGTTCGCCAGATTCAAACTCCTTGGCCCACAGCAGAGTTCTTTGTCAGTGATTTCATTTGGGACCAATAGCTTGATATAAAATCACCTGGTGTCAACCAACTATAGGAATCTATTGAGGTGAATCTTTTTCATTTGCTTACTCAATATTGTGGCTTATTATGTCGGGTACTAAATTAACTTATCCTTAAGGAGGTCACAGTCTAGGAGGAAAAATGGGCAGTTATTTATTTTTATGGCATATCCTAACTTTGAAAGTTCAGCAACGATGTTTTTAAATGTTATTTCTTATGAAGTGAGGGGAAAGCAATTTTGGGTAACCGTTGACTATTGTAAACTAAAATATCATTAACAGCAGTGATTAAAAGTATCCCCAAATTGGAGGGATCCGCATAGGTCAGGCAGCCTCTCTCTCAGGACTCCCTCTTAAACAACCCAGCCTCTGCTCAAACAGTTCCAGTGATGGGGGGCATTTATTCGATTACAGAGTATTTTTTCCTGCTTTTTCTTTTAAAGAAAAAGATAATTTCTTTTGGTCTAAATTGTTAAAATACCCAAAACGTTTACTAGAAATTGAATTCTGTCAACAGTGTTATTTATACTAAGATCAGGAAAATTTCTTGAGATCTTATTGTTTTATATGAAGCTTGGCCTTTGTTACAAATGTAATGTTCATATTTATTTGAATTTTAAGATTGGTTAAACTGTTAACGAAAAACAATTTAATTGTTAATTTTTCGTAGTGCCTTTTTCTCTGTATGCCTTAATTTTGTTTTATATCAGTAATAATTCAAGTTACCCACCGAAATGAAGGTTTGTCCAAAATCAGTAGGCTTGAAGAGTTCATTTGGCCTTAGACTGCGTATTGGCCCTTAAACATTTCCTAATGCCTGCTTCCTCCTCCTACCCTTTTCTACCTCTTTTTTTTTTTTTTTAATACGTTAGAAGAGAAACATTAGCATTGTTCTGTGATAGACATATTGCAGTTTTACTAGACACAAATTCCAAGATAAGGATAGAAAGAGGTATTCTAGTTCTAAAGAGACATAGTACATTGTTTTCCAGGTTGATTACTTGATTTTCAGTCACACTGGCACTGTCCAACTTCTTTGTATATCATGGTTCAGTTACAATTTTCAAAGCGGAACTAGAAAGGTGGTTTTTGTCCTAAAGAGATCGTTTAAGTGGTTTACAAATGTTAAGGGAATGAGACTTAGGGCAATGAACAAGAAGTCCAGGGATAGCAAATTCTAATCCTTACTTTTTAAC
The DNA here is from genome assembly GCF_030028045.1 of Hippopotamus amphibius kiboko. Classification (NCBI taxonomy): domain Eukaryota; kingdom Metazoa; phylum Chordata; class Mammalia; order Artiodactyla; family Hippopotamidae; genus Hippopotamus; species Hippopotamus amphibius. The sequence goes on along the minus strand of NC_080193.1, from coordinate 42,282,740 downwards.
TAACATTTTGACTAAAACTTTAGCTTACTTTTCTGTGAAGTGTGTGTGTGTGTGTGTGGGTGTGTTTGCATTTGGGGCAGGGGTGGGAAGGGAGGAAAGGTGTGAATGTCCAATTAGATTAGTCTCTGTTCTTGGAAGAACAACTCAGATGTGTATGACCTACTGATGATGGAATGCCAGCACATTTTCCGCAAGTAGCTAGTAGAAACGGTTGTTTAATAAAGGTATTTATTGTAAATTGCCAAGCTCTTGGTTGCTAAAAGTAGATTAAAATTGAATTTGTATGTGTGTTAATAGCTTATATATAATTCTTAAATAGAAAGTAATTGGTTTCGCATAGTTCTTCATGAGCTCTTTGGAATAGAAATTCTGCCAGACATTATCAAAACAAGCTTCCTTAGCTTACCAGGTGTTCAAAAGGAAATTGTTTTATACCTCTTTTTGGTTGGCTAGGGAAGGTGTGCTGTGAAGCCACTGTTCCTACTTCATAGTCATCTTTAGCTTTGCTTTGACTTCTGGCACAGTCTGGACAAGATGCCATAATAAGTGTGAAAGTATCAGGGCCAACCATCTCTCCGTACTCACCTTTCAGAGCTATAGATGGTAGTGAGCTCTCTGGGGAGTCTAGAGAACCTTCCCTCGGTTATGGTGAGAGTGGACATGATGTTGTGTCAGAAAGTTGAAGGAGGAGTCATAGCTATCGTAAAGAAAAGAATAAATTTTTTCTGTTGCCTGTATACAGTCTCTTATGTAATTCTTCATGTTTTTCATAATTGTGCATTTTAATTGACAGTAATGACATTTTTAATAACAGCAAAGGCATTAAATCAGTGAGTACTATTATCCCTCACGCCTGATGACTTCTTGTTTGTATTTACAATCTGTATTATCAGAATCACTTTAAACCAAAGCTTTTATATTCTCTGCACACATAGCCAAAATGATTAGCACTGTTACTTCTGCCCACCTGTAAGCTAATCATATACAAATGATAAAACAGGTACTAGTAGAATTTGTATTGCAATCTATCTTTCAAGTTTAAGGACAGGTGCTCAGTGTTTGCATGTAGACATGCAGAATTTACTTCAACTATTATGAAACTATATAGATATTACGAGCTTGAGCTTGTACACGTGCCATTCTTACTAATGTCACTTGACCATAGATGCACATACATATACATTGACATATGATGTCTCAGGTTGGTGGCGTACTTTCTTCCTAGTGTCTTAACGTTTATGAACCTATGTTTGACTTGAGGGGCATATCAGGAAAGCTGTGAAGAAAAGTAGGTTATGGACTTTTTGTGCCATAGACATTTTGGAACGTAGGGACAAGTCTGCTCTCCAGCATACATGCAGAATTTGTCCCCAAGTAGGATTTCTGAGTCCCTTAATGCCAGTTGAGAACAGTAAAGTTTGTGACTATACTGAAAAGCACTTTTGTGTCCACTTATTTATGTAACTAAACTATTGGTGATTTTAGCATTAGTGTTACTTGGAGGGGAGAGATAAGTAACAAAATTATATCTTAACTCTGTTAGATACTTAGACTCCAAAATGGATTTGTCATGTTGTCATATTTTCCAAAGACTTTTTTCCCACCTGGAATAAGAAGAGAGAGCTAGTGGAAACATTTGAGCTGGAAAGATTTATGGGCAAAAGAAAGTAGGCCAAACCCTTGCAATATACCCTGTTCAAGTGAAAGTACAGTGTCTAAGGATAAGAATACTTCTTTAAAAACAATTGTTTTTAATACAATCTTAATTAGTAAGTAAAAGGTTTACATTTTTTCTATTGCTGTTGGTTTTAAAATTTGCTACCCTGCATTCTGAACTATTATAAAAGAGTTAATACCAAAAATACTTTTAATGTCTGACATCTCTTACATTTCACATGGTTCTTTTTATTCAAATATCATTGTAAATAAAAGTAAACTTGGATGAATCTGAGAATAAACTTTTAATTGTTGCAAACTGATTATCAATTTGTAAATTTACCCTTTGACCTAATGTACATTTTTAAATGTAGCCATTAAATTCTCTATATTTAATCTATTAGTTTCTCTCTGTAAACGTTTTTAATCTCAGTTGAATGCTGGACAGTTTATAATTCTGTACAAAGGTGTTCTTTTCCTATCAAGGTTGACTTTTTTGCACATTTTTGGAAATGTTTAATTTGTACACTGATTTACTACTCTGACCAATAGTCGTTGATGGGTGTATGAGCATCATGAATGCGTGCATTGAACTACTGTCTGTCTCTGCGTTTAAACTTCTTTCAAGATGTAGCCATCAGTAACTGCACTGCTATTACTGACTTAAATGGACTTTCTTGCTTTTACAAAGTATACTTATCTATGGTTCTATCTTTGTTGAAGAACTCAGGAGTTCAACATCACTTTCTGATTTTATATGTATTCTATAATCCATGCCTAAGTTGAAAGTATGCTTGTAACTCTGTGTATCAGGGGATGTGTGTGTGGAGATGTCTTTTTCTGTCTGTAGGTACATGTATATATCCCAGTAATTTCTTATTTTCATTTCTACATTTTTATGAACTTGTTTTATAAGGGTACTGTTTAGTTAGAATAATTAAATATATATAAAGCTTTCTGAGAGATTATTTACTATATGAATATATTTTCAGCTGGCTGATCAAAAATATTTTTTTAATTTGGTTTTTAACCATTCAAAATGTATTTGTATTTCCACAATTGGATGCAGATTTACTTAGATATCTTATCAATTAAAATACTTTTGCAAAGAAGAACATTGAATTCTCTTTGAGAATTCTATGAAATGCAAATTAAGAGAAAAAAATAGGTTTTAAGCAGTAGCAAAAACACTGTCCACTAAAACAGTCTTTGAATTCTCAGAGCTCTGAAAAAACGTGAGAAACTAAATTATCTTGAAGAGATGTCAAGGTTTTTATATCTCCAGTTGCTGTTGGCCTGTCCTACTGTTGTCTTTGAATATTTCCTTTATTCTAACCCCAAAGATTTCAACTTTCAGTTTTTTTCTTACTGGGCAAGGTCAGACCTCATCCATAATATATTGACAAGTTGTGATTCTGTGTAATTGACTGTAAATTGGTTTAGAAATGTCCAAACATACATTGTGTCTTGATACCGTACTGTGTGTTTTAAGTAACTGGCAGAAAAAGAATTGGGAATTAAATTTCCAACCTGACAATGTTGTTGTGCTTAAGGAAAACCTTGTTTTTTAATATGCGGTACCATGTAAAATCACTTATGTTAGGAATAAAGTCCACTGTTGAAGTTGAATGTCACTAAGATTATTATGTTATGAGGAGCCGGTATGATTAGAAAAACCTACCAGAAGCCAGATACAGTGTGGTATGTGCCACATTTCATGCACATTTTGACTTTGTGTTCATTCAAAATTGTGCTTGTAAAAATGTATAAAATTTCTGAGTTTTACAGTTTTTATGTTCTTGTTTTTTCTTGCTGATAAATAGCTTTTCTTTTTAATCTAATGTGAAAGAAACCATGTTTATATTTTGTTAATGATCAATGGCTTTGTTTATATGGAAATTTGTATATTGTTGGCACACATCTTTGTTTAGATTTATCGTGCATGAAGGCCTGCAATAATTAGCACAATGAAAACTGCTTTTTATTACATGTTCATTTTCTGAAAGATTGTGGTGCAAAGGCTTACTCTAAGTAACCTTCTGGACTATGGAATGAATATAAATGAATGGCACTTTGAGTGTTAATAAAGCTGATATTTATTTCCACTGTGACTGCTTCGTCCAGACCTGTTCGTGGACACAGTGTGTTCACAGTTGTCTCTTCTTTGCCCGAGTTGATCACTTTCTAGGAGACCAATAACATACCAACCTAGAAACGTTGCAAGTAGATCTTCCCAGGATACATGTCTATAATGTTCTATTCAACATGCTCTGGCATATTTCTCAGGTTATTTTGATTACCCAAATCAGAAATTAACGGTGATTAAAAACAGAAAGCCTAGTGTCAGAGGGTAAGGAGTGGATGCTCGCTCCCACAGTATTGGAGATGCATTTAGGATAATACTGTCATGTAGAGTGCAACTTCGCAAGGCAAGTCAAAAACCTCAGAATCTTGTATATCCTCTGACCCAGCAGTTTCGTATGTAGGAGTATGATTGCAGATGTGCTAAAATATAGCCATAAAAGCTCAAAATTGAGATTCTACATGTCCAACAAATACTACAAACTGGGTGGCTTATAACAAATTTATTTTCTCAGCTCTAGAGGCTGTAAGACCAAAATTAAGGTGTCGGCAGGGCTGTGCGCCCTCAAACCTGTAGGGGAATCCTTCCTTGCCTCTTCCTAGCTTCTGGTAGCCACAGACTCCTTGGCACGTGGCTGTAACTCCTCTCTGCCTCTTATCTTCATGTGGTGATCTCCCTCTGTGTGTTTCCGTTTTTTTAATTAGGACACCAGTCATATTGGATCAGGGCCCACCCTACTGACCTCATTTTAACTTGATTACCTCTGTAAAGACTATTTCCCAGTAAGGTCACATTCTGAGGTACTGGAGGTTAGGACTTCAAATACTTTTTTGTGGGGAACACAAACCCATTACAGTCTGCCCTATGGCCTCTGAAAATTCGTATTTTCCCAGGTACCAAATACTTAGACCCCATCCCAAATTCCCCGAAAGTCTTAATCATTCCAGTATCAACTCTGAAGTCCAATACCTCAAGTAAACCACATCAACTCAAATATCATCATATATATTATGCAAATCAGTTACGGGTAAGAGGTATGATTCATGATGGAGCAAAACTCCTTCCCATCTGTGAACCTGTGAAACCAGACTGGCTATCTGCTTCCAAAGTACAATGTGGGGCAGGCGGAGGACAGACACTTTCATTCCAGAAGCGAGACATCAGAAGGAAAAAGGGACACGAGTCCCAAGCAGGTCTGAGACCTAGCAGGGCACATTTCAGTAGATTTTAAGACTTGAGAAGAATCCTCATTGGCTCTGTCCTAAGGAGCCCACAGGAGTGGTTGCACTGCCCCCTCAGAACCAAGAAGGTGGCCCAAAGAGTCAGCAGATCTGTACCCTGGCCTGTTTCTTCCAGGCTTGTGGTGGGAACAGCAGCCCTCTGGCATCTGAACTGCCCTCAAGTCATTCTTCCCTTTTCTTGAAGGATAACACATTTGCAGCAGAAAAGCTCTATCAATCCCTTTCCTGCCTGTAGAAGAATACCTGATGTCTACCAGCCTTTCTTCATATTGTCCCATCTCTGTCCTCTTCCAAGCGTCAGGGTTTCTGCTGATAGTTGATTGGATCCACAAATCACAAGCCTAATCTAGCAAACGGTTGTCCAGCTGCATCCTTGGTGTTTTCTCCAGAGCATCCTTTCTAGTTATTTGCCATATGGATAGGCTGAGAACTTTCCAAATCTTCAAATTCTGGTTGCTTTTTGCTTAAAAATTCCTTCTTCAATTTATCGCTTTCCTCTCACACTTTATACTTAGAAGCAAGGAGAAACCAGGCCACACCCTCAACTTTGCTTAGAAGTCTTCTCAGGTTATCCAAATCTTATCCAAGTTTATTACTTACAAGTTCTCCTTTCCACCCAAGGGAAACAGTTCAGCCAAATTTTCTGCCACTTTATAACAAGGATCATCTTTCATCTGGTTTCCAATAACATAATCCTCATTTCCATCTGAGCACTCAGCGCGATCACCTTTAATGTCCATGTTTCTACCACCCATCTCTTTAAGGCAATCTAGATTTTCTCTATCATGCATTGCAAATTTCTTCCAGCCTCTTACCCATTATCCGATTTCAAAGACACTTCCACATTTTGGGAAATTCATGACAGCAGTTCCCTCTACCAAAATCTGTACTAGCTTGGGTTCTCAGAGAGACAGAACTTCTGTGTTGCAGTCTGGAGGCAGAATTCCTTTTTCCTTCAGAAACTTGTCTTTACTCTTAAAGCCTTCAACTGATTGGATGGGGCTTGCCCACATTATTGAGAGAATTCTGCTTAAATTAAGTCTACTAATTGTAAATGTTAATTGTATCTAAAAAAATATCTTAACAGCAACATCTAGACTGTGTTTAACCAAACAACTGGACACCATACCGTAGCCAATTGACACATAAAATGTCCATACAATGGAATTCTTCATCACCTATTATCGACTGAAAGAAAGCAAGTTACATGAAATGTATAGTTCGATCCCACTTTTTGTTTAAAAATACTTAGAAAAAATACTGGGAGAATATATATGTTGCTCAAGTGGTGGTTATTACTTTTGCTTGTCTGTAACTTTAACACTGCTATGATAAATGTGGGTGTTTTTGTTTTGTGCAAAATACTTTCTTCCCCCCCCAGCTTCATTGAGATATAATTGACATAAAACATTGCATGTAAGTTTGAGATGTACAAAGTGCTGATTTGATACACTTACATATTGCAATATGATAACCACCATAACATTATCTATCACATAATTACCATTCCTTTTTTTGTGATGAGAAGATTAAGATCTAGTCTCTTAGCCACTTTTAAGTATTTAATATGGCGTTATTAACTATAATCACCATCCTGTATATTAGATCCCCAGAACTTATTCATCTTCTAACTGGAAGTTTTACTCTTTGATTAACATCTCCCCATTTCTTCCTCCACCCTATGGAAACCACCACTCTACTCTCTGTTTCTATAAGTTCGGAGTTTTTAAGATTCTACATATGAGTAATATCATATAGTATTTGTTACAAATGGCAGGATTTCCTTCTTTCTCATGGCTGAATAGTATTCCATTGTATATATAAACCAAATATTCTTTTTCCATTCATCCATTGACAGACACTGAGGTTGTTTCCATATCTTGGCTATAGTGAGTAATGCTGCAGTAAACATGGGAGTGCAGACGTCTCCTTGGCACCCTGTTTTTATTTCCTTTGGATATATACCCAGAAGTGGATTGCTGGATCTCATGGTAGTTCTATCTTTAATTTTTTGAGGAACCTCCATACTGTTTTCCATAGTGACTGCATCAATTTACATTTCCACCAACAGTGTAGGAGGGGATACTTTTCTCCACACCCTCTCCAGCATTTGTTATTTGTAGACTTTAAAGAAAATTTTTATTGGAGTTTAGTTGATTTACAATCTTGTGTTAGTTTCTGCTGTACAGCAAAGAGAATCAGTTATGCATATACATATACCCGCTCTTTTTTAGATTCTTTTCTCCTATAGGTCATCACAGATTATTAAGTAGAATTCCCTGTGCTATACAGTAGGTCCTTACTAGTTATTTATTTATATATAGTAGTGTGTATATGTCAATCCCAATCTCCCATTTATTCCTCCCTCTACTCCCCCCTGGTAACCATAAACTTGTTTTATACATCTGTGACTCTATTTCTGTTTTGTAAATGTTCATTTCTACCCTTTTTTTAGATCCCACATATAAGCAATATCATATATTTGTCTGTGTCTGCCTTACTTCACTCAGTATGACAATCTCTAGGTCCAACCATGTTGCTACAGATGACATTGTTTTGTTCTTTTTCATGGCTGAGTAATATTCCATTATATGTATGTGTACCACATTGTCTTCATCCATTCCTCTGTTGATGGACATTTAGGTTGCTTCCATGTCTTGGTTATTGTAAATAGCACTACAATGAACATTGGGGTGCATGTATCTTTTTGAATTATGGTTTTCTCTGGATATAAGCTCAGCAGTGGGATTCCTGGATTATATGACAACTCTATTTTAGGATTTTTTTTAAAATTTAAAAATTTATCTATTTGTTTATTGGCTACATTGGGTCTTCATTGCTGCATGTGGGCTTTCTCTGGTTGCAGCACGTGGGGGCTACTCTTCGTTGCGGTGCACGTGCTTCTCATTGTGGTGGCTTATCTTGTTGTGGAGCATGGGCTCTAAGCACATGGGCTTCGTAGTTGTGGCTCGAGGGCTCAATAGTTGCGGGTCATGGGCTCTAGAGCACAGGCTCAGTAGTTGTGGCACACGGGCTTAGCTGATCCGCAACATGTGGGATCCTCCTGGTCCAGGGATCAAACCCAAACCAGCGTCCCCTACATTGGTAGGTGGATTCTTAACCATTGCGCCACCAGGAAAGTCCCACCATCTCAAAATTAATGGCAGTCACAGAACTTCTGGATCCTGCTAGTGTTGGAGGGTCTCCTGCAGAGGCAGGGGGTGGTTGTGGCTCATCATGGGGACAAGGACACTGGCAGCAGAAGTTCTGGGAAGTACTCATTGGCGTGAGCCCTCCCGGAATCCACCACCAGCACCATCAAAGAGCCTGTAAGCCTCAGGGCTGGGTCACCTCAGGCCAGAAAACCAACAGGGAGGCAACTCTATTTTTAGTTTTTAAGGAACCTCCATACTGTTCTCCATAAAGATTGTACAATAACATTCCCACCAACAGTGTAGGAGGGTTCCTTTTTCTCCACACACTCTCCAACATTTGTTTGTAATTTTTTGATGGTGGCCATTCTGACCCGTGTGAGATGGTACCTCATTGTAGTTTTGATTTGCATTTCTCTAATAATTAGTGATATTGAGCATCTTTTCATGTTTCTACTGGCCATCTGTATGTCTTCTTTGGAGAAATGTCTATTTAGGTCTTCTGCCCATCTTTTGATTGGGTTATTTGTTTTTTTGATATTGAGCTTCATGAGCTGTTTGTATATTTTGGAGATTAATCCCTTGTCAGTTGATTCATTTGCAAATATTTCTCCCATTCTGTGGGTTATGTTTTCATTTTGTTTATGGTTTCCTTTGCTGTGAAAAAGCTTTTTTTTTTTTTATAAATTTATTTTTATTTATTTAATTTATTTATTGGCTGTGTTGGGTCTTCATTGCTGCACACGGGCTTTCTCTAGTTGTTGCAAGCGGGGGCTACTCTTCGTTGTGGTGTGCAGGCTCCTCACTGTAGTGGCTAGTGGCTTCTCTTGTGGAGCACAGGCCCTAGGTGCGTAGGCTTCAATAGTTGCGGCACATGGGCTCAGTAGTTGTGGCTCACGGGCTCTAGAGCACAGGCTCAGTAGTTGTGGCGCATGGGCTTAGTTGCTCTGTGGCATGTGGAATCTTCCCAGGGCAGGGCTTGAACCCTTGTCCCCTGCATTGGCAGGCGGATTCTTTACCACTGTGCCACCTAGGAATTCCATGTGCAAAAGTTTTTAAGTTTAGGTCCCATTTGTTTATTTTTGTTTTTATTTTCATTGCTCTAGGAGGTGGATCCAAAAAGATCTTGCTGCGATTTATGTCAGAAAGTGTTCTGCCTATATTTTTCTCTAAGAGTTTTACAGTATTCGGTCTTACATTTAGATCTTTAATCCATTTTGAGTTTATTTTTGTGTATAGTGTTAGGGAGTGTTCTAATTTCATTCTTTTATGTGTAGCTGTCCAGTTTTCCTAGCACCACTCATTGAAGAGACTGTCTTTTCTCCATTGTATATTCTTGCCTCCTTTGTCATAGATTAGGTGACCATAGGTGCGTTGGTTTATCTTATCTCTGGGCTTTCTATCCTGTTCCATTGACCTATATTTCTGTTTTTGTACCAGTACCACACTTTTGGAGAGAAGCGAGAGACCAAAGGAACCATAACTGATTTAATGAGTCACTCGCAGTTTCACTGTACCAGCCGTGCGTACTTAGACACACATGGCTTAATCTTTGAGACAAGTATATGCTACTGGCAGGACCAACCAGGTATGTTATTTGTAGACTTTTTAATGATGGCCATTCTGACTGGTGTGAGGTGATGCCTCATTGTAGTTTTGATTTGTATTTCTCTAGTAATTAGCGATGTTGAGCATTATTCATGGGTCTATTGGCCTCTTGTGTGTCTTCTTTAGACAAGTGTCTATTTAGGTCTTCTGTCCATTTTCTGATTGGGTTGTTTGCTTTTTTCGTCATTGAGGGGCACAAGGAATCCCTTTCCTCCACATCCTTACAGGCATTTGTTACCTCTTGTCTTTTTGACGATAGACATTCTGACTGGTGTGAGATGATACCTCATTGTAGTTTTGATTTGCACTTCCATGATGATTAGTAATGTTGACATCTTTTCATGTATCTGTTGGCCATTTGTAGGTCTTCTTTGAAAAAAAGGCCTTTACAGTTCCTCTGCTCATTTTTAAATCAAAATTTTTTGTATTGAGTTGTATGAGTGCTTTACATGCTTTGGATATATTAACCCCTTATCAGACATATGGTTTACAAATATTTTCTCCCATTCTGTAGGTTGCCTTTTCATTTTGGTGTTGTTCTTTTGCTGCACAGATTTTTAGTTTGTTATAGTCCCACTTATTTATTTTTACCTTTTTTGCTTGTGCTTTTGGCGTCATATCCAAAATGTTGTTGCCAAGACCAATGTCAAGGAGCTTTTTCTTGTTTTTTTTTTTTTTTCCCCTATGGGTTATATGGTTTCACGTCTTATCTTTATGTCTTTAATCCATCTTGAGTTAATTTTTGTGAGTGGTATAAAATAGGGGTCCAATTTAATTCTTCTGCATGTGGTTATCCAGTTTTCCCAACAAAATTTATTGAAGAGATTAACCTTTCCCAAATTGACTATTCTTGTCAAGTATCAGTTCACAAAATATTTTTTTAATTATGAAAATGTCAGATTAGTCATTCCTCCTCATCAACTCCTTCAGTAAAATTAACTAGGTTTGCCAGTTAGAGCTTAAACAAAGGCCATATGTTTAAGGCCATTATTTCTTTTCTTTTCTTTTTTTTGATATTCTAAAGTTGGGATAGCTTTTTTTTTAAATTTTATTTATTTATTTATTATTTTTGGGAGGGTACACCAAGTTCAATCTTCTGTTTTTATACACATATCCCCGTATTCCCTCCCTCCCTCGACTCCCCCCCCCCCCCCCCGAGTCCCCCCTACCCTCCCCGTCCCAGTCCTCTAAGGCATCTTCCATCCTCGAGTTGAACTCCCTTTGTTATACAACAATTTCCCACTGGCTATCTATTTTACAGTTGGTAGTATATATATGTCTGTGCTACTCTCTCGCTTCGTCTCAGCTTCCCCTTCACCCCCCGCCCCCCCCAAACCTCGAGTTCTCCAGTCCATTCTCTGCATCTGCGTCCTTGTTCTTGTCATTGAGTTCATCAGCACCATTTTTAGATTCCGTATATGTGAGTTAGCATACAATATTTGTCCTTCTCTTTCTGACTTACTTCACTCTGTATGACAGACTCTAGGTCTATCCACCTCATTACATATAGCTCCATCTCATCTCTTTTTATAGCTGAGTAATATTCCATTGTATATATATGCCACATCTTCTGTATCCATTCATTTGTTGATGGGCATTTAGGTTGCTTCCATGTCCTGGCTATTGTAAAGAGTGCTGCAATAAACATGATGGTACAAGTTTCTTTTGGGATTATGGTTTTCTTTGGGTATATGCCCAGTAGTGGGATTACTGGATCATATGGTAGTTCTATTTGTAGTTTTTTAAGGAAACTCCGAATTGTTTTCCATAGTGGCTGTACCAACTTACATTCCCACCAACAGTGCAGGAGAGTTCCCTTTTCTCCACACCCTCTCCAACATTTGTTGTTTCCAGATTTTGTGATGATGGCCATTCTGATCGGTGTGAGGTGATACCTCATTGTGGCTTTGACTTGCATTTCTCTGATGATGAGTGATGTTGAACATCTTTTCATGTGTTTGTTGGCCATCTGTATGTCTTCTTTGGAGAAATGTCTGTTTAGGTCTTCTGCCCATTTGTGGATTGGGTTATTTGCTTTTTTGGTATTAAGCTTCATGAGCTGCTTGTATATTTTGGAGGTTAATCCTTTGTCCGTTGTTTCATAGGCAATTATTTTTTCCCATTCTGAGGGTTGCCTTCTAGTCTTGTTTATGGTTTCTTTCACTGTGCAAAAGCTTTTAAGTTTCATGAGGTCCCATGTGTTTATTCTTGATTTTATTTCCATGATTCTAGGAGGTGGGTCAAAAAGGATCTTGCTTTGATGTATGTCATAGAGTGTTCTGCCTTTGTTTTCCTCTAGGAGTTTTATAGTGTCTGGTAAGGCCATTATTTCTTATTTCCTCCCTCCCTCCCTCTCCCTTCCTCCCTCCCTCTTTCTTCCTTTCCTCCCTTCCTCCCTCCCTTCCTCCCTCCCTCCTTTCCTTCTTTCTCTCTCTCTCTCTTTCCCCTTCTCTCTCCTTTTTTTTTTTTTTTTTTTTTGCCACACCATGCAGCTTATAGGATCTTAGTTTCCCAACCAGGGATCAAACACGTGCCCCCTGCAGTGGAAGTGTGGAGTCCTAACCACTGGACTACCAGGGAAGTCCCAAAGCCATTATGTTTATTTCTCAGATTAAAAAAATTAAAGAATTAAAAAAATTCAAGATGCAGTTAGAGATTAATATTCAATGATACTCATTACAGAGCTATTTATGATAGGATAACCTGGAACTATTCCAGTGCCCCCAAATTAGGGTTTGACTAAATAAATTATGATGTTACCCTACAACAGAAAATTAAGTAGTCATTAAACATTCATTTTAGTGAGAGGTGAAAAAAGCTTATGTTAGGAGGATATAAAATTATATGTCCAAGCAACATCTTCTTGGTATTAAAAACACCTACTCACAGGAAAAAAGCCTGGAAGAAAATAAACCAAAATGTAGATAGCTAGGGGTAGTGTTATGTATGATTTAAATAGACTTCACCATGCTTTTCTCTGTCTTCCGAGATTTTCACGTGGCATGTATTACTTTAATCAGAGGGAAAATATAAAAATGCAAAAGTCAGTTTTAGCAGTGTGGTTCCTCCACTTCTTGAGGAAGTGAAATTCATTTAGAGCAGGGAACAACAAAGCTTTGATTTACTGAAGGCCATTTAGCTAAGAACTGATCTCTGCATTGCAAATTCTGTGGCTGAGTCTTGGTCTTCCATTTGCTCAGCCGATTAGCAGCATCTAACTCGGTAGGTCACTTCCTCGACCTTGAAATGAAATGAATGAAAGGACTTCCAGGATGCCCGATTTTCCTGTCTCACTGACTGCTCTTCAGCTGGCATTGCCCAATTCTCCATCTTCCATTCTCTTCACTGTGAAATGTTCCCAGATGTTCTCTTCACCTATGTTCATTCCCTAGGTAACCTCACTCAGTTCTATAGCTTCAACACTATAGATATATCAATTCCCAAACTTATTTTCCTGAGTCCCTGACCCTCAGACTTCCATCCAACTGCCTGCTTGACACTTTCTTTGATTATGCAACAGCTACTTCTATGAACTGTATCCTCCCCCAAATTCATACATTGAAGTCTTAACCCACAATGTGACTGTATTTGAAGACAGAGCTTGTGAGGAGGTGATAAAAGTTAAATGAGGTCATAAAGGTGGGGCCCTAATCTAACAAAGCTGGTGCCCTTATGTGAAGAGAAGACACCAGACAGCTTGCCCTTCCCTCAGTCCCCATGTAAGGACATAGCAAGAAGGTGGCCATCTGCAAGCCAGGAAGAGAGCAGGACCTTAAGCTTGGACTTTCAGCCTCCAGAATTGTGAGAAAATAGTTTTTGTTGTTCAAGTCACATCGTCTGTGGTGTTTTGTTATGGCACTTGGGCAGGCTAATATAGCCACTCACATTCAATATATCCAAAACCAGTGTTCAAGTCTGTACCTTCTGACATGGGAGGAAGAGGCTTGCGAGCCCCTGGGAGAGGATGCTGCTGAGGCCTGGGAGCTGCCCCCACAGATTGTTTCCTTCAGGTGTTTCAAGGTCTGGGGAAAGGTGCAGCCTAGCAGGGACCCATACTTCCTGGAAGGACAGTGAGGATCTTGGCCAGTGGGGAAATTGGTTCAGAATGACGACCCCACGCGTGGGGACCACTACCCAACCTTGCATTAGCATTCCTAGACAGAGCTTTCTCAATAGGTGGCACCCCCCCCCCCCCCCCCCCCCCGCCCCGGGGTCCTAGCCCTCGCCAGCAGCAGGCCAGTGCCACACTGGGTGCTGCTTAGTCCCTTAAAAAAAAAAAAAAAAAAAAAAGAAAGAAAGAAAAGAAAAAATCTGTTCTTTCCCTGAGGTACATCATTTTTGCAGTTGCTCAGGTCAAAAAACTTGCAGTTTTCCAGTTTTCCTCTACTCCTCTCTCTCACCTTCCATATCTAGTCAGTCAACAAATCCTGTGCTAGCTTTAAAATATACTCAGAATGGAACCACTGTTCATCACCTTTACCCCTATCACCCGAATAAAGCCCATGATTTCTCAACTGGAGGGCTGCAACAGCTGCCCTTGACCTTGACAGCAGTTAGAGTGATCCTTTAATGCTAAATCAGATAACTTCTCTGCTCAAACCTCTCCAGTAGCTTCTCATTTGACAATAAAATCCAAAGTTTTTGCAATCACCTACAAGGCTCTACATTAGTTGTTCTCAAAGTTGAGCATCACAGTCTTCTGGAGGGCAGGATGGTTGCCCCCACCTGTGGGATTTTATGATTCAGATATTCTGTGTTCGTGCCTTTCGAATCAGTTTTAACTAGTTTCCATATGATATCAGTGAGCCAGGGGATCCCATTTTGAGAATAAGTACTCTCCACGACTGTACTGCCTCCTGTCCCCCACCTCTCTCAGCCACACTGCTCCCCCTCAGCTCCCCGTAAACGCCCAACCTGTGTCAGCCGACCCCTAGACCCACAACTGCTCCTTCCTGGTATTTACAAAGGACAGCATCTCACTTTCATGATCTTTTGCGCAAATAACACCCCTTCAGAGATTCTAGGGCCATCCATTTAGAACAGCACTGCCTGTCATTCTAGGCTCTGTTTTATTTCCCCTTAGAGGGCTTCACACATTCGTTTACTGCCCACGTCTCTCTGTTTCAGGAGGCTGAGGCCTTTACTTTCTTCACAGTCCTGCCCCAAGGGCTAAAGCAACAGTGCCTGGAAGATCACAACAGGTACTCAAAAAATATTTCATTGATTAGGAGAAAAAAATGCGTTAAAAGGACCGGAAACAGCGCAGAGGAAGCTGACTTCTCAACTGCCCAGCTTGGCCACTCACGCCGCGCCCCCATGCACAGAGGCGGGACTTCCGGTGCGATTGCCGGAGGGGCTTCCCGTGTTAGCCGGAAGCGCCGCAGAAAGCAGCCGCCGCTGAGGGCCTGCGGCGGCGGCGGCGGCGGCGGCGGCGGCGGCGGCGGCGGCGGCGGCGGGGGGCTGCTGCTGCTTTCACCGCCATGGGCAAAAGAGATCGGGGGGACCGCGGTGAGACGTGGCGGCGGGCGCGTTTCGGGGCTGCCTGTCCCCGCCGTTGCCATCATCGTGTGTGGTAGCTGCTCAGGGCTTCTCGGCGGCGGGTGGACCCCAGAATCGCTCGAGGCCGGCACATACTGTCCCGACAGGCTGCTGGAAGGCGGGCGACCCCTGACCTCCGGGCAGCCCTGCGCCCAGGGCTGGGTGGGCGGCGTTTGAGGGAGGGGACTCCCGCGACGCGCAGTGGCTCCGGGCTCCGGGTGGTTGGCGCTGTCCGGCTGCAGCCGGGTTCCCCCGAACTCCCGCTAGTCAGTGCGGGGAGAGCCCCAGGCTCTTGCGCGGCTCACCTCTGTGTCTTTGTCCGTATCTGCAGAGAAGAAGAAGTCCAAGAAGCGGCACCACGAGGATGAGGAAGACGATGAAGATGACACCCCTGGGAACGACTCTCAGGAAGCGGTTCCCTCGGCGGCCGGGAAGCAGGTGGATGAGTCCGGCACCAAAGTGGACGAGTATGGAGCGAAGGACTATAGGCTGCAGATGCCGCTGAAGGACGACCACACCTCCAGGCCCCTCTGGGTGGTAAGCAAGCCCTCAGCCAGAGCAGGCCCCGAGAGCTGGTGGAGCCCAAGTAGAAATGCGGGATCGTGCGCTTCAGAGCCCACTGGGAGCGAGCTTTCACAGACACAACTTGAAGCAGCCCGGATAGGAATGAGCATCTCGCGCCATGCACTGACCAGACTTGGGCTTCCTTCCTCTCCATCTCCTCCTTTTACTCCCCTTTCCTCTCCAGTTTTGCCGCATGTTTGGAAATAACTTTTATCTAAAGAATAAATGCCATTTGTTGGGTAACATTTTAATTCCCCGTTTAAAAAAAAAATTGAGACGTATTTGCTAGGCAGCTTTTTTGCTCAACCTGAAGTAATTAATGGTCTCCATTCGTTTGAAATCTAGCCAGAAGGATAGCCAGTAAGGTGGGCTTTTCCTGTGAAGAGTAGAGAGAGGCAGCTACTGATTTTGGAAACCTTTTCTTCTATTCTCTCTACTCTTTGTGTCTGATTAAAGTAGCAGGCCCCACAGTTGGCTGAAGATGTGCTTATAGAAATATTCCTGGTGTTGGCTAGCTTTAGATCACTTTAGATCTTTAGATAACCTTTTGGGCAGCTTATCCTTTCTAGATAATGATGTGGGAAAGAGTCTAACCGTCTCTGCAACTCATTAGTTTCCTTGTCTGTTGTGTCCATTTGGTGTTTCTTAGGCTCCTGATGGCCACATATTCTTAGAAGCCTTCTCTCCGGTTTACAAATATGCTCAAGACTTCCTGGTGGCTATTGCAGAGCCGGTGTGCCGACCGACCCACGTGCATGAGTACAAACTAACTGCCTACTCCCTGTATGCAGCTGTCAGCGTTGGGTTGCAGACCAGTGACATCACTGAGTACCTCAGGAAGCTCAGCAAGACAGGAGTCCCTGATGGAATTATCCAATTTATTAAGGCAAGTGGGCTAAAGCTGGCTTTCTTTGCCCACCATGTTAGTGTAGTCATAGTGGGGACAGGTGCTGTACATTGTTAACCTGTGGCAGTCATGAAAATGCCATTCGGCTCCAGGGTGGAGAGCGTAATAACCAGTCACCCCACCCACATCCTCTGGATTTAGCATTGTGTTTTACTGAGGCCACACTTCCCATGAACTGCTCTTAGCCTGTGGGTACTCACACAGTGGGGTTATGCGTCCAGGCTCATGCTGGCCCGGGTTATTTGGGAATACCGCCCAAAGTGAATGGTGTTATGGACTGAATTGTGCCTTCTCCAGAATTCATGTGTTGAGGACTTAACCCTTAATGTGACTGTATTTGGAGTAAGGATATAATTAAAGTTAAATGTGGTTATAAGAGTGGGGCCAGTAGGATTAGTGTCCTCATAAGAAAAGACACCGGAAGGCGTGTGTGCTCCCTTTGTCTCTGCATTTGTACAAGGAAGGAGTAACATGAGCACAAAGCGAGAAAGTAGCCGTCTGCAATCCAGGAAGAGGGCCTTCACTGGAAACGGAATTGCTGGCATCATGATCTTGGACCTCTAGAAATAAGTTTCTGTCGTTAAACAACTCAGTTTGTGGTGTTCTGTATGGTAACCTGAGCAAACTAGTACAGATGGTAAACTCCATCTAAGTCTGGATACCTGCCCGAGACCACGAGTCACCAACTTCCATTAGGAAAGGTCAATAAGGACCTCAAATTTTGAAATGGATAGGGTTCTATGTGAAGAGCACTTGAACCTGCTTGGGTTTGTTTTGAGAGATAGTGAATACCATTCAAAAGAGATGGACAGTGGCTTTCATTGTCCTCCACTGAGATGCAGGGAGTTGGATTCAGACCCCCAGATCTGAGGTGGCAGAAGATGAGTGCCACAGGCATCCAGTAGGGCAATGAAGCCAATCTCAGAGATGCTGTCAAGAGCTCTGGAGAGAGTTCTCTTTTCTTCTGATGTGCAGGAGTGCCCTGGGAGAAGGTCTTGCATCCTGTAGAATGAGCCTGCTTCAGTACCCTGGCTGTTCTCAGTCTTGGCTGGGAGCTGCCTGCAGGCGTGTGTATGTTGGCGAGGGCAGTGGCGGACCCAGAAGGGCAGCAGTGGGGACAGGCAGCAGCCTGAGATCTGAGTTGCGAATTTTCGTGGCTGCTGCATAATCTCTGCTGCATTCCATCCTAAAGATTGTTGGGAACCTGGGAGGATTTTCTAGCATCAAGAAGCTTACATCTACTTGAGGAGATAGCGACATTGGTGAGGAGGCCAGAGGCTTTGCATTTATTTTACACAGCACACAATTACTGAACACATACTCTGCCAGCCTTGTGCTGGGAGCTGTGGTGATACTGCTACAGTGGGATGAACCCTTGGCTTAGGATGGGGCCTCTGGGAATGGAGAAGGAAGGGAAAGGGAAAAGAAAAGAAAGACTTTAAGCAGCATTTTATAGATTAAGGGATGTGCATCAGAGTTATCCAGGCAAGAGGAAGGTTTTGCTCTCAAAAAGGAGAAGCTAATGGAAAAATCTCAGTTGAGACAGATCTACCCTCTTTAGGATTGCACATTGGATTTCCCTAAAGTAAAATGAACACTTCACTTGGTTGATAAGGTAGTAAGATGTGCGCAGTAATGACCGTGTTCTGAGTGAGCTGCGTATTGCTAATTTTGCCTATGTGGTGTTGTCACTCCTTGCAGTTGTGTACTGTCAGCTATGGGAAAGTCAAGCTGGTCCTGAAGCACAACAGGTAAGGGGTGCTGTGACAGGCCCATCCAAGGTACTTTCACCCTCCGTGTATCAGGCGGCAAGGAGCTAACGTTTGTGGACTGTCTGCTCTGCACTAACACCTACTCCCCCGAGTAAGGGAATAAAAGGAATACGTGAAGTGATGTGGCCAAAACTGGAAATTCATTCACTGACTGCTGTATTCCCGTGAGCAGTGGAGCTGCGGTTCAGATCCCTGCTTGTTTGTCTTCACAGTGGGGCTTTGCCTACAACCCTCGTGTGTTATGTCATGGCCAGTAGCTCACAGCTCAGATTCGGCAAAGGGTTGGGGGAGAGTGAGCATGGAGAGAGGCCTGAGGCCACTGTCTCCAGACCATCTTATGAATGAGCAATGAAACCTGAAAATGATATACTGGTCAGTAGGCACCTCCTTCCTCCCCTTTCACAGGTACTTCGTTGAAAGTTCTCACCCTGACGTCATCCAGCATCTTCTCCAGGATCCAGTGATCCGGGAATGCCGCCTGAGGAACTCTGAAGGGGAGGCCACCGAGCTCATCACAGAGACTTTCACAAGCAAATCTGCTGTACGTGGGCTCCTGGGTCACCCTTGGGGGTGGATGCACTTAAGATTTGAGTCCTCTCAGGTGCTTTTAGTCCAGTGTTTGCAACCTAGTAATCCTGCAGTTTTCTTGCAACTTTGACCATTGCTTAGTAACAGTAGGGTTAAATGTTTTGTGCAAGTCCAGAACCTGCCTTTCTCTTTCAGATCGCTAAGAGTGCTGAAGGCAGCGGTGGGCCCTCCACTTCCCGGGTGACAGATCCACAGGGTAAATCTGACATCCCCACAGACCTGTTTGACTTTTATGAGCAAATGGACAAGGATGAGGAGGAGGAAGAAGAGACACAAACGGTATCTTTTGAAGTCAAGCAGGTTAGTGAACGTACCCCCTCCTGGTCACTTCTCTAAGCCAGTGTTGGAAGCTGGTCTGGCCTTGCATGTTCTGTGTGTAGTCTATGTGAGAGGAAGGACTCCCCACATGCCCCAAATTTTGGTGTCTGTGCACTGCAGCACCGTTCTTCCTGATGGAGTTAGATCTGAGTGTCCTGTTTTTCAGGCTGGTGGGTCAGTCTTCACAAGTTCCTGGGGAGATGTGAGAAACAGTGTCTGGGGGGCAATTTTGGTGGCTGATTGGATTGAATTTTGTCCATCTCCTTAATTTGGGGTGCCTTTCTATGCTTTAACCCAGCTGAAATTTAAAAGCCTAGGTAAACTTTTTTATTTTTTATTGTTAGGCACCTTAGAATATGTTCTGTTCGTGAGCACGCTTTGGAGTTAATGAGGTTATAAAACCTTTATGCTCATTTTCCAGGAAATGATTGAAGAGCTCCAGAAACGTTGCATCCACCTAGAGTACCCTCTGTTGGCAGAATACGACTTCCGGAATGATTCTGTCAACCCTGACATCAACATTGACCTGAAACCCACAGCTGTTCTTAGACCTTATCAGGAGAAGAGCTTGCGGAAGATGTTTGGGAATGGGCGCGCACGTTCCGGGGTCATCGTCCTTCCTTGTGGTGAGTGACCCCCCGAGTGAAGAAGGTGGCTAGGCTGCTCTCTCCGGATCTGCCTTCCGCCCTCCCTGAGCGCCTTGCTGGAAGTCCCGCCTGGTCAGGGAGCAGCCAAGGTCGTGTCTCCCTGATTCACGACTCGACAAATACTTGAGTGCTCGCTCTGTGCCGGGCCCTGACCTCAACACGGGGATAAAATGGTGGACAGAACAACACTCTTGATCTCCTGGAGCTCATTCTGGTGGGGTAGAGACAAATGGGGAACAAGTCAGCTAAGCAGTGTGTAAAGTCTCAGGCAGTGAGGAAGGATGGTGTTGTGGGCAGGGGCTAGTTCACCACTGGGCTTAGAGTCTCGTTCCCTGCAGTCAGTCTTATGAGTTATGAGTTATGTGTATTTGGGGGCTCCCTAGCACAGAAATTTTATTTGGTCTTGGACTGCTTGTTACAGTGTGCACGGCCGAGAAGGGGCAGTAGCAGCCCCCTTGGCACCTGTCTGATACCATTTGTCCTAAGTCGTGTCAGGTCTGGCCTAGGTTCTGGGCCAGAGGTCACGGTAGACTCAGCTGGTGGCCTACCCTGGACTCATGAAGGTGCACCTTCCGAGGATTTTTTTTTTTAAGCCCCGTGGCTTATTTTGATGTACGTCCCTGGAAAAGGAAGAATTGCTGTTTAAAGGAATAGCTTGATTTTTAATCTTGATCTTCAAATGGCGGGTGGCAGTAAACGTGGAAGACCCTGGAGTTTCACCTTCCTGTGTCTTTGCCAGCAGCCGCGTGCACACTGCCGCGTTCCCAAGTGCCCCTCCTAGGGTCGTCTGTGTGTGCCCAAGACCCCTAGCAGCACTGCTGTCCTGGGGTCTTGGGCAAGTTACACCTTGGCTTTAGTTTTCCCAGGTTTAAAATGGCAGTAATAGGAGTGTCTCTTACCTATGGTTTATTTTGACAAATGTTGTCTTTCACATTTAAACAAGATGCATGTACAGTGCTATAATAGGGCCTGGCACTTGTCTTTTT
The DNA here is from genome assembly GCF_030028045.1 of Hippopotamus amphibius kiboko. NCBI lineage: Eukaryota > Metazoa > Chordata > Mammalia > Artiodactyla > Hippopotamidae > Hippopotamus > Hippopotamus amphibius. Next base: position 42,261,680 of record NC_080193.1, on the reverse strand, counting down.
TAATTCTCCCATTGGTGTGTGAAGGGAGCGTACCTCCTTTTTCTAAAGGAAACCGGTTTGGAGCAGTCACACCTCATCAATGTCAGCTGTGAGGATTATTACAAATAATTCTGGCCAGATTGGTGTGTTGACGAGTCCTTCTGTCTGTCCCTGTCCCTCATTTCAACCTGGCCTTAGGTAGGATTGCCCTTTGGTTTCTCGTAGGTGCCGGAAAGTCCCTGGTTGGCGTGACAGCTGCGTGCACTGTCAGAAAACGCTGTCTGGTGCTGGGCAACTCAGCGGTGTCTGTGGAGCAGTGGAAAGCCCAGTTCAAGATGTGGTCCACCATCGACGACAGCCAGATCTGCCGCTTTACCTCTGATGCCAAGGACAAGCCCATAGGCTGCTCCGTCGCCATCAGCACCTACTCCATGCTGGGCCACACCACCAAAAGGTCCTGGGAGGCCGAGCGGGTGATGGAGTGGCTCAGAACTCAGGAGTGGGGCCTCATGATCCTGGATGAGGTACACACCATACCAGGTAAGCAGGCCGAGAGCCGGGCTGCCCGCTCATCGTACAGGCACATGGATCTCCAGCTCCTGTGCTGACGCAGGGACTGTAGTGCATCCATCTTGCTAGAGAGACTTGCTAGGCGAAGCTTTCAAGTAAGTCATGAGCATGTGTGGGGTGGAGTGGGGTCGGGTTAGTGGTGAGTGGGTGTAACACTGACTGCTTCCTTAATTATTGGCCCAGAGTAGGCATTTAGAAAGTGATATTTTCTTCTTCCTTCCCAATTGTTGCACTTCAGCTTACCCTTAGCCCTTTTTAAAAAAAAAAATTTTTTTTTTTACTGTTCTGTGAAAACTGGACTGGGAGCACAAAAAAGTCCTTGCAATGTTATTTGTTTTATTTGAAGGCTAAAATATTAATCCTTAATATATTATAGCAGTCCTACTTATCCAGATATTGCAGGCAATCCTTATAAACAGCTATATTGATATACTTCATAAACCATAAAATCTACCCATTGTAAGTATACAATTCAAGATTTTTAGTAAAATGGAGTTTGTGCAACCATCACCATGACCCAGTTTTAGAACGTCATCTTCATACTCACCTTCAATGTTTTCACCCTTAGCCTCAGGCAATCACTGAATTGCTTTCTGTTGCTAGACACATGCGTTTTTTGGAAATATCATATTAATGGAATCATATAATATGTATTTCCTTATATCTGGATATTTTCATTTCACAAATGGTTTATCCACATTGTAATATGTACCAATGTTGTGTTCCTTTTATTACTGAATAGTATTCCAGGCAAACCTTTCTTGATAAAACAAATTAATGAGTAGCCGTGATCAGTTAATACATGTAAATTAGAAATTACTCTGAGTTAAATGAAATCGGAGGCATTTTCACATAGAGTCTTCAAAATATTGTCAAAATGGCCTTTTCATCTGTTTTTTTCTATGTAATGAGAGCTCCTCCAGTCCCTCTGGAAGTCTGAAGCTATCTAGAGGTGTTCACAGCAGCCAGGTAGGGATGAGGGGTCTCGGGAGAGGAAGCAGTCCTGAGGTGCTGAAGTACTTGCATGGCCTGATGGCAGTGTAGCCCTGCAGCTACACTGGAGGGGAACGTGGAGGAGAGCGGTCAGAGCTGGGGCCGGAGAGGTGTCGGGGCCAGTCCCCTGGGACCTGAAGGTAGGCCTTCGGCTTGTACTCTGGGTGAGAAGCCATTTGATGGATTTGAGCTGAGGGTGACATGATCTGACTTAATATTATAAAAATATCACCCTGGCTGCTGTGCTGAGAAGAGTGCAGGAAGCAAGGGTAGAGAGCAGCTAGGTAGGTTAGTTGGTGGAATCCCAACACAAGGCTTGGACCACTAAGATTAAAGGTAAACTAATCTGGTTATGTTGTGAAGGTTAAGTGGACAGGTTAGATGCGGCTCTGAAAGAAAGAGAAATCAAGGATGACTGTCAGTTTTTGGCTTGAGTCATCTGAAAGGCGGAGTGGACATTAATTGAGATGGGGAAGATTCTAGAAGGAGCAGGTTTGGAGAGACATGATTGGGAGTTAGGCTTCAGACTTTTTTTTTTTTTAAATAAACATTTATTTATTGGCTGCGTTGAGTCTTCGTTGCTGCACACGTAGGGAGCAGGGGCTACTCTTCATTGCATTGCGCAGGCTTCTCATTGCAGTGGCTTCTCTTTTGTGGAGCATGGACTCTAGGCGCGGGCTTCAGTAGTTGTGGCTTGCGGGCTCTAGAGCACAGGCTCAGTATTTGTGGCACACGAGCTTAGCTGCTCCGCAACATGCGGGATCCTCCCGGACCAGGGATCGAACCCGTGTCCCCTGCATTGGCAGGCAGATTCCTAACCATTGTGCCACCAGGGAAGTCCCCAGACATGTTAATTGATTGCCTGTTAGACAGTCAGGCAATGGCAGAAATGTTAGAAAACAGGCAAAAGACATGAGTAGGCTTTTCACCCAGGAGAATGTACAGATGCCAATAAGCGTTTGAAAGATGTTCTGCAGCATTAGTCCCCAGGGAAATGCAGGTTAAAACCGTGAGGAGATGCCACTGTGGACCTATTAGAGTGGCTAAAGTAAAAAGTGTTGATAGTACCAAGTACTGACAAGAGTGCAGAGCAGCTGGAACTGTCACACGTGGCCAGAGAAACTGCAGAATGTACAGACACTCTGGGGAGCTTTGGCAGTTTATTAGAAAATTACCGTATGACGCAGCAGTCCCACCCTGGGCATCTATCCTAGAGAAATGAAAACTTAGGTTCACAGAAAAACCTACACACGAATGTTTATAGCAGCTCTGGTCGTAATCTCTGAAACCTAGAAACCATGGAAACGCCTCAGTGAGTGGCTGGCTGGACAAGCTGGTTCATCATCCACTGCGACGCTCCTCAGCCGTGAGGAGACGTCTCAGAGGCATCGTGCTGAGTGACATCAGCCAGTCCCAGGAGGCTGTGGAGCATGTGATGCCTTCTTGAAAAGACAAAACTAGTTAGAACAGATCCGTGGATGCCGGCGCGGGGGTGGGGGTAGGTGACTATAAAGGGAGAGCATAAGGGAGCTTTGGGGGTCGTGGATTGGTTTGTATCCTGATTATGGTGGTGGTTACCCGAGTCTGCATGTGTGTTAACATTACAGAACCGCTCTCACCCACCCACCCTCAGAAAAAGTTCAATTTGCTGTGTATTTTTAAAACTAAACTAAGAGAAAAAAGAACTTTAAGGAGAGGGTGGGTATTGGGTCTGACTGGGATTGGGACTTGATGGTCTAGAGAAACATTTTCTATAAATGACTTTGAAATTGCTCAGTAGCAGTTTAGTTGGAGGCTGTGTTTGAAGCATGGGAATGTTTGAGGCCTTCTGCCTGAGGATATGTTTAGTATATGTTGATATTCTACTTTAACTTGGGTCGCTGGTCCCAGAGGCGGGTAGCCAGGCTTGGGATTGGTTATCTGGTGATGAGGATATACAGGTGTGCCCTACACAGTTCACCGGATGTGTCTGTCTTTCCTCTGGTTCACTGGTGCAGTTTGTCTCTGTTTAGGTAGAAGAGTGAAACTAGACAGCTCTAAAGGATTTTGTGTTCCGGCCTTATAAGCCCCATGGCCGTGTTCACTGGGCCAGAGAGCAGATGTTAAGTAGGGAATTCTAGCACATCAGAGTGCGTTTCTGCTGTTGAAACATGTACCACTTGGACTAGGTAGAATGGTAAATCTTTGAGATTTATCTCAGAAGATAAAGATTGTTGTGTTCATTTACAGGTCTTCCAAAAGAAGCCTTATCAGGTCATTATATTAATAAGAAATTCTTATTACAGTACTTGCATATATCAGATGCTTCCTGCATGCTAGGCACTGTGCCACTTTCATTATTTTAACAAGTATTTATTGAGAACCCATTAAATACCAGGCACTCTGCTTGGCACTGGAGACAAAGTGAGAGGAACAGTCAGAGAATCACACAAATAAATGTCAAATGACAGCCACAACATACTGCCCAGTGAAACAAGCCACACACACAAAGTAGGTACTATGATTGCATTCACATGAAGTTTAGACGGGAGGCAGACCTCCTCTCTGATGACTGAAGCCGGATAGGTGTTCCCTTGAGGGAGGGTGCTGCTGTTGACAGGAGGGGTCAGAGCAGAGACCTGTGGGTGCTAATAAGGACACCCACATCCTGATCTGGGTGGTTCCACGGGTATGTATCTGTGGAAAAACTTATGGAGCCACGCCCTTCACTGTATGTGAGTTGTTCCCCGGGGACAGCCCTGACAGCTGTGAGAGAACGTAGCAGCGGGCCGTGACTGGTTTGCAGGGCTGATGCCTCGGGGAGGGCTTGTTCCTTGCTGAGGAGTGTTCGGGCTGGGTCCTGACTTGGGCTCCCGTCGGGTTGATACAGCCCCCCGGGCTGCCCCAGTGCTGCCTCCCCAGAGCCCACAGTAGGTTGGGGTCTCCATTCACCTTGGCTGCTGTGTCCTTCTGATGTGGGGAGCCTGGTCTGGGGTCCTTGGCTACCCTTTTTTGGAGTCAGCACAGTCCTTGGAGATAACCCTGATCCTGGTTTTTTTGTTTGTTTGCTTTCCAAGTGTGTGTGCAAGCTGTGTTAGGCTTCAGTGTATGACACTGTGAGCCCTGTCTATTGGGGGGTAGACAGCCCTTTGTTATCTCACTGTTCTTATGTTTTTGGTTTGTGTTTTGATGAAGTCTGCCCTCTCTTTCCCTCAGAATGTTAGGTGTATTTCTGAAGTATCACTAGCCTTGCCTTTAATTGTATATGAGTAAGCATGACTTCAACATTTTAATCTTCCTTCATATTGTTAGAATTGTTAAGAGGTGAACCTGTTGAAACCCTTAAATTGAGTTTTTGAAAATGACTATCTCATACCCTTTTGGTGTTTAATTTAATGTTGGAAAGATTTATAACATTCAAACAAAAGGAAGGCAAAGGAAGTTGTTGGTTGACCAGAATGAATGTAATTGGAAGAGTGTGAAGAGGGGCTTTTCTTAAGGCAGGAGAGGTGCCTAGGGTTTCATCTCTCCCCGATTTCTCCCTGACTTCTGGGGGGATGGTGTGAAGTTGAGCATATCTAGCTCCTTTTGTTCCTCTGGTCCTCCAGGTACCCCAACATCTTCCTGGTACCCAGGGTACAGGCTTCAGGGTGAACAAATGCCTTGTGTAATTCAGGGCTCAGTGGCATTTTAAGTGTCGAAGGTCATGTTTCAGATTGCTGTTTGCACTCCTCCCGATCACCGAGCTGTTGTGAGTGGGGTGCGGGGGTTCCCTAGCTTGGGGCTTCCTCCAGGTCTTCTCCCCCTCTTGTTCTCCTTTTCACCCTTCTTTTGGACAGGTCTAAAAGTGGAGATTAAGGCTTCTCGCCTAGTCATTCTTGCCTAGAGCCAGGTTCCTGTGGTCCAGAAGCCCAGGGGTTAGTGATGCCGTGTCCCGGGCCAGTGTTGGGTTGAGGCTGTTTTTGGTACTTTGAGCATTTAAAAGAGCGGCAGTGTGAATGTGCCGATTGTTTCCCCAGCCAGGATGTTCCGACGGGTGCTCACCATCGTGCAGGCCCACTGCAAACTGGGCTTGACCGCAACCCTCGTCCGGGAAGATGACAAAATCGTCGACTTAAATTTTCTGATTGGGCCCAAGCTCTATGAAGCCAACTGGATGGAGCTGCAGAACAACGGCTACATCGCCAAAGTCCAGTGCGCTGAGGTAGCTGTCCCCTTCCCGGCACGGTCCCTGGGGAGGGAAACGGATCAGGTCGATTCCTCATGGGCAGATACACTGGTCAGGACCTGAGCAAAAGTGCTGCTGCCTCACGCAGTGCCCTCCGCCCCCCGGGGGTGGGCAATGTCCTTCGACTTCACAGACGTGTGAGACAGAGTTGCTTGTCCAGGGTGCACAGGAAGTGGTCAAGGCAGGAGGCGGATGCAGGCTGGCCGGGCTCCTCGTCCTCCTTTCCGGGAGTGATTGCCTCAGGGTACTCCTGCCCGCCCTCACCCTGGAGGGGTTCTTGGTGGTCCCACGTGGGCAACCTGCAGGCCACACCCAGTGCCAAGCCTGTTGGTTTTGATGCCCCCAGAAGGCATATGTGGCCTTGATCATTTTATTTCTAGGAACACATTTTCCCAATATCGTTCTGTGATGAATACCTGCACAGGTATGTGTTTAAAATACATGTTCAAAGGTAAATCTTCTCAGAAGGAACAGCAACAGAAATCCTTTCTGGCACCTTAAAATGTCTGTCACTCAGGCTAGGGTAGGCTGGCCCCGTCCTGAAAGGGCAGACAGGGGTGCCTGCAGTGAAGGTGAGTGGGAGGAAGCTGTGCAGGTGGACTTGCTCTGTCAAGAAGCTTCCTTACCCTTTGGTTACGTCTTCATCATCAGCACCCGCCTCATGAGCATCCTTGCTGGGACCTTTGAGGCGCCTGTTCCTCTCTAGTTGGATCTCTCTCCCCCCTGCCAGGGTAACCGCTCTCTTGGAGCTTATGTTTGTCATCTTCTTGCTTTCCTTATTATTTTACTTCTGTGTATGACTCCCTAAACACTTGTTGTTTAGCTTTGCCTTTTATCTTTATGTATATGCAAATCTGTCTTGCTTAGTATTTGTATTCCGTGCATAATGCGTTGTTTTTAATGATACATGCAGCAGTAGTTCATTCCTTTGAATCCCTCTGTAGTATTCCGTTGGATGAAGATACCACAACTTGATAGCTAATGAAATATTACACAGCAGTGAAAATAAAATCTTTCCTAATGTTGACAAACGTTTGGGCTGCTAAGTTGTTTTTTTATATATATATAAATGTATTTATTGGCTGCATTGGGTCTTTGTTGCTGCATGTGGGCTTTCTCTAGTTGCTGCGAGTGGGGGCTGCTCTTCATTGTTGTGCGCAGGCTCCTCATTGTAGTGGCTTCTCTTGTTGTGGAGCACAGGCCCTAGGCGCATGGGCTTCAGTGGTTGCAGCACACGGGCTCAGTAGTTGTGGCTCACGGGCTCTAGAGCACAGGCTCAATAGTTGTGGCGCACGGGCTTAGTTGCTCCGTGGCATGTGGAATCTTCCCAGAGTAGGACTCGAACCTGTGTCCCCTGCATTGGCAGGCAGATTCTTAACCACTGTGCCACCAGGGAAGTCCTAAGTTGTTTTTTTTAACAGCTTTATTGAGGTCTAGTTTATGTTCCATAACATTTGTCTGTTGTAAGTAAACAGTGTGACTTATAACTTTTCTGATTTTAGTAAATGTGAAGAGTTGTGCAGCTGTGCCCCCAATCTAGTTTTAGAGCATTTCCCCCACCCCCAGAAGTTCCCTTGTGCCCATTAGCAAGGCCCTGCTTCTAGTCCCGGCCCCAGGTGGCCACTGTCTCTGGAATTGGAGCTTTTTTTTTGCTGTTGTGACAGTATTGCTGCATGTGTTTTTTGTATCTGTTTCCTTTGTCAGAGGTTTTCTAAAGCAGTGCTGTTCACACTGTAGCCTGACCCCATAGTAGATGGTGACATCACTTCGGTGCATCATGATCAGGGTAGGATAGAATCTACCAGAATGCATAATATGTATTAAGGGTAAATATTGTTTCATAAGACTGTGTTTGTGTGTGGGAATGTTTAGTTTATGATGGAAAATGGTCCAAGTTTGAAAGCCGCTGCTTTGGCAGGTGCACCTAAAAGTAGCATTGCTGGTGGAAGGCTTTCTGGATGCACACTTTACTAGTCACATTGTAGAAAACTGTTTCCCAAAGTGGTTGCACCAGTTAACACTCCCGTCCAGGCTGAGTGAGCTCGCTCCACAGCTCCAACATTTAACATGGAAAGGTTTTCTTTTAATTTTTGCAGACCTGATAAGTGTGAAATGGTATTTTTTTTAGTCTTAATTTATGTTTTCCTGTTTACTAATGATGTTGTATATCTTTCCACATGCTCATTGGCCATTTGTGTTTCATGTTCTGCGAAACACGGGATTTTAAAGATTTTACTGTGAAAAAAAGAATTGCTTTGGCTATGAAGATCTAGAAATTCTAAAGGAGTCGTAATAGGATATGTCCCAGAGAGAATCAGAGAACATAATGACAGCAAGACTTAAGGATTTGAGCTCAGCACAGAGTTTGACAACAGTGATGGCAGCCAATTCTCACAGTGATGGCAGCATGAAGAAGTGGTCTGTGATGATCACACAGAAGTGTCACTGGTCGCACCCAAAAGCTCAGTCTGCCGGTGTGGGCTGTGGCTTGTTCCAGTGCAGAGCTCCTGGAGGGTCATTTTTGTCTGTACACAGCCTTGAGACCTTTAAACTCGTGGCACTTCAGTATATTTGCCCAAACTTACTTTAGTTTGTCAGCAGCCCACACACAGGGAGGAGGCCCCCAGGAGTGTAACTATCATTTTTATTTGGATGCTCAGATTGTGTCAGATGTGATCAATGGGACCACCTTCAAGCTAGTTTCTATGTCTCTTTGACATGTTCCCATCATTCTTTGAGCACTTCCTTGCTTTCTGGCACAGTAAGATATTGCTGGCTCGTCTGGAATCAGCCACTTCTCCAGGGAGCCCTTTTGGCAGAGAATGTAATTTAAAAACCAAAATCAGGGTGCTGGTGTGTTCTTTACTACTGGGTTGCCATTGCTAGGCTAACCCAGCAGACGGAGCTGGCTAGTGTGTGTGCAGTTCTCCAGCAGTGCTGTGTGTGGGCAGCGTGTGGAGGTGTGATCTAACTGGGAGGCATTGTTTGCACCACTGATTGGGAATCTGGTTTTCTTCACTTGGAGCTGGTGTGAGAATAATCCCCTGGATATTGATACATTTTAAAATCTTTGTTATTAACATGTGAGAGTGGCCTGGTTCAACATGGGTTTTAGATTTTGTTTTGTGCGTGTGTGTTTACAATATTATTGAGAGATAATTCACATACCGTTGGTTTCATCTTGATTTGTTTTAAAGCTAATTTGCTAAACTTCCCAGTTGTGTGATGCTTCAATTTTGCATACTGATCCCTGATTCTTATTGTATCACAGGTTTGGTGCCCTATGTCTCCTGAGTTTTACCGGGAGTATGTGGCAATCAAAACCAAGAAACGAATCTTGCTGTACACCATGAACCCCAACAAATTTAGAGCTTGCCAGTTTCTGATCAAGTTTCATGAAAGGAGGAATGACAAGATTATTGTCTTTGCTGACAACGTGTTTGCTCTGAAGGAATATGCCATTCGACTGAACAAGTAAGAATCGAAGAGTTAAGAGTTGCCTCCAAAGCCAGTTTATCTTCCCCCTGTGAGAGTGTAGAAGCTGCCTGTTTTTTTCTCAAAGCTCTCCGGCACTTCATAGGATCTAAAGGTCTAGTTCTGTAGTCCCAGGGACCAGGTGAGACAGAGGAGCAGGTGGTTGGAGTTAGAGGTTACGGTGTATAGTAAAGAGGGTCTGGTCACTCTGAGCCCAGGGAGCAGGGGCTAGAGTTGTGCTCCTTTGGAGCGCAGCTTCAAAGATGGATGTAAATTGGCATCTGGAGTTTCAGGCTGAGTTGGCACTCTGGCTGGAGATGAGATTAGACTGTATGGACCAGGGGCCAGGAAGGCAAGGCAGACTGGGCTAGCATCCCACGTATGGCCCAGCACCTAGAAAGAGCTTCTTAGGAAACACCCACTGGGGTCCTCATTAGCCTACAGCCCCACCGAGATACTTGTGTTTAAACCTGGCTGTTGAAAATTTCCTGCCTAGTAATGAGAAAGAGGCCTGTGCTTCCATGCATGGTGATGCAGGGCTTTAGGTGCTGTGAGTGTAGCAGAAGGCAGTGTCCTCTGAGCAGATGGGCCTTAATTCTTTTTATGGGGTTAGGGATGTAGAGGGAAGGATGGATACAGACCCGCTTCTCTTCACAAGCTGTGATTTAACCACCACCCCAGCCATATGAGGTCGGTGTATTAGTCTCATTTTACAGATGAGAAAACTGAGACATGGAAAGGTTAAGTTTCTCAAATTTCCAAAATTGTGCTTTTTTTTTTTTTACTGTAGGGAAGGTTTTATTTTTTGTCAAAGTAACGTAGACTGTTATGAAAACCAGCAATTCCTTTGCACCTGTCTTCCTACTCACAATTCCTCTTCCCTAAAGATACCCACTTTCAACTCTTTTCTCTGTTTACCTTCATACTTCGAAGTAATAATTTATAGAGCAATTTCTTGTTTATTGTAGAAATTGCTTATTAATTTCTTACCATGGGAATTGTGGATTTAGCCCTCTTACATATGCTGTGCTGTCCCCTCCCCCAACTCCATCCTCCCAACATGTTTGGGGTTAAGTTAGTATTCAGTATTATATTATTTTGACTGTGTAAGTATTGTTCAAGCCAAGGCAGATAGTGTAACATGATTACATTTTCTTTTTTGTTAACATTTGTTTTTCCTGGAGTTTATGATTGCCTTGTCATTACTTTTGCTTGGTTTTCTGTATAATTACTAATTACTCCTCTTGAGACTCTTCATGCAGTCATAAACTCCCTCTCCAAAGGGTCAGATCCATTAGGTAATCTCTCGATTCCTTTTTACTTTATTTTCCTGGTGGGATCCCTTCCAGTAGTTCATCCTCCAGCAGCCTCCACCAGCACTCCATCCTCCTACTCTGCGTTGGTCTACTTGCTGTTTGGGACTAGAGATGCTGCCTAACTGTCGTCTTTAGGTGTGACATCATCCTGTGAATTCCCTGTGCCTCTTTCCTGTGTTGGAGCCCCTGTTGCTGTATCTCAGGTTTCTTCTTTCCTGGTCACTCGTTTTGATGGAGTGTATCCTTTAGTAGATTTCTGAGAGAAGGTACATAGAGGGAAGTTTTTTAAGAATTTGCTTGCAGGTGTAATTATGCAGTCTCACACTTGATCAATAGTTTGGCTGGGCCTCAGAATGTCAAAGGCAGGGCTGTTTTCTTGGGGCTTCCAGTGCAGCTGCTTGCAGGTCTGATGCCCTTCTGATTCCTCTCTGTACTTGATCTATTGGGGTAGTCATGTGTTTTCCTTCTCTCAGGAAGCTTTTAGAGTCTTTTTTTTCATTTTTGGAAATTTCAAAGCAGTATGACTAGTGTGATCTTTTTTTTCTTTCATTGTGATGGACACAGTAGATCCTTTCAATCTGGAAGCTTGTGTTCTTTAATTCAGAGAATTTCTTTCTGTTTTTTCTTTGTTACTCATCTTCTCTGTTTTCTCATTTCTCTCTTTTTTGAATTCCTGCTGGTCAGGTGTTAGATCTTCTGGACAGCTTCTCCATTTTCTTATTCTTTTTCTCCTTTTTTACCCAGTTGTGCTGTGCAGCTTGAGGGATCTTAGTTCCTTGACCAAGGATTGAACCCGGGCCATGGCAGTGAAAGCTCTGAGTCCTAACCACTGGACCACCAGGGAACTCCCATTTTCTCCTATTTTTTATCCCTTTGTCTTCCAGCCCTATTGAAGCTTTTGTTAATTTCCAAGAGTTCTTTATTGTCAACTGATCTTGTTTTTTGAGTAAGTACAGTGTCTTCTCTGAGGCTATTAAAACTTTTGAAGTTTTCTTCTATTCCCTACGCTGTCTCGCTCCTCTTCAAGTGCTTTGATTGTTTCAGCTCTGTCTTTAGAGCCCTTCTTCTGATTTTTGGTAATCTTTGGCTCAGGTTTCTTATTTAAGGGTCAGTCACTAAAAAGCTGATCGGCCTTTGTATATAGTTTAGTAGGTTTGCTGACCTGTGGACCTCTCCACAGCACGATCAGGCAGGGACCTGGCTAGTTTGTTGAGAGATTGCCAGATGCCAGTATCTCTGGGTCTTTTCTCTTGGGCTGGAAAGTTTCTCCAGAGAGGAGGAATCTTCTGGTCTCCTAGATACTAGCCTGTGGAGGGGAGGGGAAGGGGGATTCCCCGTCATTCTTCACGTCCAGTCTTGCTTTGTCTTCTGCTCTGTCTGAGGTCCCTCAATGTGGACCTTCCTGTTCAGAATCTAGAAAGTAAATCCAGTTTTCTGCCAGGCGGGGGGAGGCATGCTTGGCTGCTGGGGTTGGGGTCTGACACCATTCCTCACGCATGTACTCTGTCAGTCCTGTCCATAATCCTGCCCTACCAGCCACCTTCCGAGGCACTGGTGATGAGATCCTGAACCTTTCTGTGTTCTGTAGAGAAAATTGGCTTGTTTTGTATTGGCTTTTCCCTCCTGCCGGCTTGGGCTTCTGCTTTCTCTGGTCTGCTATTTCAGTTTCCATGCGTCTATCCATCTGCTTTTCAACTTCCATGGTTCTCCTTCCACTATACTTTTTTTTTTTTTTTAATTAATTATCTTATTGGCTGTGTTGGGTCTTTTTTGCTGTGCGCGGGCTTTCTTTTTAGTTGTGTTGAGTGGGGGCTACTCTTTGTTGTGGTGCGCGAGCTCCTCATTGCCGTGGCTTCTCTTAATGTGAAGCATGGGCTCTAGGCGCATGGGCTTCAGTAGTTGCAGCACATGGGCTCAATAGTTGTGGCTCATGGGTACTAGAGCGCAGGCTCAATAGTTGTGGCACATGGCTTAGTTGCTCCACGGCATGTGGGATCTTCCTGGAGCAAGGATTGAACCTGTGTCCCCTGCATTGACAGGCAGATTCTCAACCACTGCGCCACCTAGAAGGCACTCCTTCCGCTATTCTGCTGTTACTTCTGTTCTCTTTGCCCTGGAGGTTTTGTGTCTTTTTTTAAAAATTAATTAATTTATTTATTGGCTGTGTTGGTCTTTGTTGCTGCACGTGGGCTTTCTCTAGTTGCGGCAAGTGGGGGCTACTCTTCCTTGCTGTGTGTGGGCTTCATTGAAGTGGCTTCTCTTGTTGCGGAGTATGGGGGCTCTAGAGCACAGGCTCAGTAGTTGTGGCACACAGGCTTAGTTGCTCCATGCATGTGGGATCTTCCTGCACCATGGCTCAAACCTCTGTTCCCTACATTGGCAGGTGGATTCTTTTTTTTTTTAATAATTAATTAATTAATTAATTTTATTGGCTGTGTTGGGCCTCTTTTGCTGTGCGTGGGCTTTCTTTTTAGTTGTGGTGAGCGGGGGCTACTCATCGTTGTGGTGCGTGGGCTCCTCCTTGCCATGGCTTCTCTTGTTGCGGAGCATGGGCTCTAGGTGCGTGGGCTTCAGTGATTGCAGTACCTGAGCTCAGTAGTTGTGGCTCATGGGCTCTAAAGCACAGGCTCAATAGTTGTGGCACAGGGGCTTAGTTGCTTCGCAACATGTGGGATCTTCCTGGAGCAGAGATCGAACCCGTGTCCCCTGCATTGGCAGGTGGATTCTCAACCACTGCGCCACCTAGGAAGCCCTGGCAGGTGCATTCTTAACCACTGTGCCACCAGCGAAGTCCTAGTTTGTGTCTTTTTAATCCTTTACTGTTGCATTAGTGTCTATTTGAGAGGGGCAACAAGACAGTGCATAAATTTACTGTCATGTTTAAGAGCCATCTTCCCTCCATTCCCCGCCCACATTCCAGTACTCCCTCCCGATTCTCTCTGGAGCCTCCCTCACGTGGGACATTCATTTGCCTGGCACTGTCGGATCTGAGCCAGTCTGGCCCGGTGAAGGGCAGCAGGTTGTGGCTCTTTCATGGAGCCTCGAATGATAACTACAACTTTTACTCATCTTTTTGTTGTTGTATTTCTGGCCTTTAAATGTGTGAAGTGCTGTTGTCTATCTTACTTCCTTGGTTTACAGCGGTCCTGTGGATGCTGGGCTGTGCTCCATTCTGTGACTTGGGACTGGCGTGTGAGCTCCTGGTTTGTCTCGACCTTAATGAGAAAGGAGTAGGTGTCACTAAAGTTCTTTGCAGGAGAGACTCTTTGGGTTGTTTGGTAGTGTGCGGTAGGGGGCAGAAGATGAACTTTGGGGTCAGACACACCAGATTTGACTCCCAGCTCCTCCTCTTACTCGCTCTGTCACCTAGGAGGTGTTTGCCTCTCTGAACCTGCTTTTGCTCACATGGAGTTATTACCACGTACCTCAGAGGATTCTTGGATCTAGTAGGTTTCCAACAAATGTTAGGTCCTCTTTCTGGAAGATGGCTACCCTTCTGTTTCATTTCCTACATGAGGGAACCTTCAGAAACTGAGGGCTCTCCATTTTATGAGTCGTTTTTCCTGATGACGAGCAAGGAGAAAAAGAGCCACCTGAAAACCTGGATATCAAGAGACAGGCTGTTCTGAAGAGTGCCGTTTTCCAGCCTTTTTCACAGCATGACACACCCAGAAAATAACAAGGTTTGGGTGGTGTCCCAAACACTCTCATATGCCGGGCTTGCAGTGGCTGGGGAAGCATCCAGCTGTCCCAGGCCTTGCCCAGCTTCTTCACAGGCAAGGGGGCTGCTCTCTCGGGTAGCCAGTTTGCAGCACAGTGTTGGGAAGCACGTGTGGAGTATCAGAAGCAGTGCTTCCTGGGCTTCCATGGGCGCTGCTGTGGATGGCCCCTGGGCCTTGGCAGTGGAAGAGCCACTTGGGTCCAGCCTCCTCAGGCTCCTGACCCTCAGTTCCTCGTGTGTAAATTGGGAACACGAAACCTACCTTTTACAGTTCTGAGGAATATCGTCAGGCGTGGATTTTTTTTCCCCAACACAGAGCCCACCTCAGTGTTTGGGGTGGGTGGGCCCTGCATGCCTGGTAGCTGTCCTCATTGTCCTTGTCGTTGTCATCGGCACCATCATGGTTGTTACTGACCCTTTGGAAGCTACAAAACCCACATCATTATAAGAAAAACAGAGGAGTGGCATTGCCAGGTGCCAGGAGGTGATAATCAGTGAGGTTGTCAGATAGGGTTGTACCCTTTGGCAGAGAGCTGGAAACTAAAGAGAAAGGTTGTTTTTTTCCTTTCCTTTAATTAATTAGTTAATTAATTGGCTGCGTTGGGTCTTCGTTGCTGCGTGTGGGCTTTCTCTAGTTGTGGTAAGCAGGGGCTACTCTTCATTGCGATGCGTGGGCTTCTCGTTGCAGGGGCTTCTCTTGTTGCAGAGCTTGTGCTCTAGGCATGTGGGCTTCATGTGGGCTTCAGTAGTTATGGCACTTGGGCTCAATAGGTGTGGCTTGAGGGCTCTAGAGCACAGGCTCAGTAGTTGTGGCACATTGGCTTAGTTGCTCCGCGGCATGTGGGATCTTCCCGGAGCAGGGATTGAACCCTGTGTCCCCTGCACTGGCAAGCAGATTCTTAACCACTGCGCCACCAGGGAAGTTCTGAAGAGAAATGTTTTGAACTTAATGTTATAGGGGGTCTGTGGGGAAAAGTCTGGAAAGGGCTCTTTTCTCCTTCCTTGCAGAATGGCTGTTTGATTGGGAAACAATTCCTTCCAAACTTTTGTTTGCAAATAGCAGTGTTTTCTTTGCCACTCCCATTGGGCTTCGTGAAATCCAGGGGATTCTCCTTGTATAGACAGTAAGCTTAGAGTGAGAGATACTGAAGCAGGAAGGAGCACAGTCCGAAAACAAAAAGGTGAAGGAGGGAATCTTGAAGAGAGCGGTGACTTGCACCCTGGCTCAGAGGGAAAAGGGTGGGATGTGTGTGCTTTGGAAAGGGGGTGGGGAGGGTCTGTAGCCACTCACTTTGATAGATTGCTGCCTGATGTTTCTGCATGACAGAGGGCTTCCTGGAAGAGAGTAACCTTGGCAAGAGCTCCCTTTTCCTCTGACATGCTTTCAGGATAATTGGGGAGTGATTCTGTGGTCTTCCTAACACAGCTTTGTTCTTCACTAGACCCTATATCTATGGTCCTACATCCCAGGGAGAAAGGATGCAGATTCTCCAGAATTTCAAGCATAACCCCAAAATCAACACCATCTTCATATCCAAGGTTTGTGTGACATGCAGCAGCCCCAGGGCCTGGGGGACCCTAGATGATTTCTGGGCAGTGAATTGGTATTTGTTGAAGGAACGTCACATGTCAGTTTTCATTCTTACATGTCCAGTGTCTGGGGGCAAAGGAATGTTGCCTTTCAGGTAGTGGAAGAAGCAGATGTAGGGTTTTAATGTATGTAATCTGTACTCCTAACTCAAGGAGTATATCGTCTAGCAAGCCCTTATGCTTGACTTAAGTTTTTCCCACCTCTTTTTTGCGATACAGGAATTTTGAGTTGTATTTTCTTTATGCAAGGGGGAAAAGTTCATTACCTACTCTAGTGAAGGTAGGCGCTTGGATGAGGTTCTCTCTGTGGTGTTGGAGGTTCCTGAGGGTCATGGGCAGCCTTGTCCTGGCTCCTGGTGTGCCTTGGCAGAGTCACGTAGGCCCAACTTGGTGACGGTGTTAATCTGCAGTGAGAAGTGGTGGCCCAGCAGTTTAGTCACTCAGATTAGAACAGACCCAAAGCCCCAAAGAAATGAGATTTACCTATAAAGTCATCATGGCTGGATCAGTAAGTACCAAGCTTTTATTTCTGTGTCTAGGGAACTCAATGGTTTGATCCCGTCCCGCCCCCTCCCCAAGCCAAGGCAGCCACCTGATTCAGAATCTAGCCCAGTGCAGGCAGTGGCCCCTACAAGGTCATGTGTCCGAAACGTGCTGTTGGCCTCAATGGCCTCCAGTTAAGATGAGGGACGGTTTTGTGCAGACCTATTTCTGTAGCAAAAAATAAGAATCACTCACAGAGTCTGTCAATAGGGCCCTCTTGTCTCCGGGCCCCTAGGAGCCTGCACCAGGACTGTTGTTGAGTCAGATGATTAGGACTTGGGACCTGACGGCTTCTAAAGCACAGCTCTCAGGAGAGTATACTAGGTCCTAGAGGCCTGCTTGCATCTGAAGGCCCTGGTACAGACTGAAGAGGATAGTGGATAGTGATTGTTTTACTGAACTACCTACAGAGCTTACTTAAATTTGAGGCCAGTTGACTTTTTCTCTCCCTTTTTGTCTCATATATAAAAACCTTCCCAGACTCACCACTGCTTCATTTCTGTAGGTGGGTGACACATCATTTGATCTGCCAGAGGCAAACGTTCTCATTCAGATCTCATCTCACGGTGGCTCCCGGCGGCAGGAGGCCCAGAGGCTAGGGCGAGTGCTCCGAGCCAAAAAAGGTACCTTCTGCTCCAGGCGGTCTCTCTACCGTCAGGCATCTGTGTGTTCCTGAGGGTGAGCTTTGTGCTCCTGGGCTAGGTAGACTGAAGGGGGGTGGGCAGGGGTCCCGAAGCAAGGACCAAGGTCTACTTGGCCATTGCTGTTGCTCATGTGTTAGGGTTGAGTGTGTGGATGTTTTCCACGGCTGCTCTCTGGAATTCAGACTCTGAGCTGAGTGCTTGTGCTGATCGATAGAGGAGCCAGGGAAGCAGCACATAATGATGTAGACGTAGAAGGGAGAAAGCAGAGTTTAGGCCACCAGTGGAAGTAAAGGAGCTGGAAGTTGTGCTGTGACCCTCGAGTTAGGAGTAGGGGGACACCTTGGTAGGAGTAGCTTGGGCAGCCACTAGATGGATACCTCACTCATAACCTGTGAAGAGTGGTCGCTTGAGTGGCAGCTTACAGCAGGGGGCATCACAAGCTCAGTGAATGAGGAAGCAAAAGGCATGGAGTCTCTGCTTGATAACTGTAGTAAAGGAGCCCAGACCCGGATCACAGGCAGAGTAGACACTGACATTGCTGCTAAGAGATGGCATCCTTCTAGGAGCAGGCAGGTCCTAAAAGAAGGACATAGGCCCTGTCCTCAGTGAATTCACTAATCTTAGGAAGAACTTGGACTACTAGGATGTTTGAAAACGACAAGATTAGTGGCCGTGTGTTGTAATTGTGCTGTATTTGAGTATGTTTAGGAAAGAGCTAATTGTGTTTAAAATGGAGACAGGGCAAGTTAGTAGAAATAGCAAACATGAACTTGGGCATCAGACCAACTGTGTGACCTTGAGCAAGTAATTTGCCCCTCTGAGCCTTGGTTTCTCATCCAGAGTCGGAGTGAGAGTCCTTACCTTGCAGGACTGTTAGTGATGAGGAATGAGAGTACATAACAGAATATAGTAGACTGCTGGATAGACCTGACTAGTATATGTGAAAGTGATTTCATTACTTACTCTTTACTCTTCATCACACACAAATAAATCTAATTTGAAAACCCCTTTGAATTTGATTGGAATTTTGTTTTTTAAAATAATATTTGACTCATTTTACAAGGCCAGTATTACCCTGATACCAAAGCCAGAAAAGTTCACTACGGAAAAGAAAGTGACAGGCCAGTATCCAATGAATACAGTTGTAAAAATCCTCGGTAAAATACTAGGAAATCAAATTCAGCAGCACATTAAAAGCATCATTCACCATGATCAAGTGGGATTTATACCTGGGATGCAAAGGAGGTTCACCATATGCAAATAAGTAAATGTGATACATGACATTAATAGAAGTAAAGACAAAATCGTATGATCATTTCAATGGATACAGAAAAAGCATTTGACAAAATTCAATATCTGTTTATGATAAAAACTCTAAACAAATCAGGTATAGGAGGAAAGTACTTCAACATAATAAAGGCTATATATGACAAGCCCGCAGCTAACATCATACTCAACAGTGAAAAGTTTGAAAGCTTTTCCTCTAAGATCAGGAACAAGACAAGGTTGCCCACTCTCACCAGTCCTATTCAACAGTGTACTGGAAGTCCTAACCAAAACAGGTAAGAAAAAGATGTAGAAGGCATCAGAATTGGAAAAGAAGAAGTAAAATTTTCTCTATTTGCAGGTGACATGATTTTATACATAGAAAATCCTAAAGAATTTACAAAAAAACTGTTAGATCTATTCAATGAAGTCAGTGAAGTTCAAGGATATGAAATTAACATACGAAAATTAGACAAATTATCTAAAAAAGAAATAAAATGGTTCCGTTTACAATAGCATCAAAAATGGTAAAATATTGGGGGCTTCCCTGGCAGTCCAGTGGTTAGGACTCCATGCTTCCACTGCAGGGGGTGCGGGTTTGATCCCTAGTTGGAGAACTAAGATCCCACATGCCACACAGCCAAAAAGCAAAAACAAAACAAAAAACAATAAAATACTTAGGAATAAATTTAACCAAGGAGGTGAAAGAGCACTACACTGAAAACTACAAGACATTAATGAAAGAAATGGAAGAAGACACAAATAAATGGAAAGTGTCCTTTGTTCATTGATTAGAAGAATTAATATTGTTAAAATAGCCACACTACCCAAAGCCATCTGTAGATTCAGCGCAATCCCTACCAAGACTCCAGTGGCATTTTTAACAGAAGTAAAAACTAACAATCCTAAAATTTGTATGGAACCACCAAAGACCCCCATGTAGCCAAAGCAAGTTCTGAGAAAGAAGAACAGCGGGAGGCACCACACTTCTGGTTTTAAGTTATATAATAAAGCTGTGGTCATCAAAAGAGTATGTTATTGGCATAAAAACAGACATATAGACCAGTGGAGCAGAATCCAGAGCCCAGAAATAAATCCATGCAAGTATGGTCAACTAATATTTGACAAGAGAGCCAAGAATAGTACCCAGTGGAGAAAAGATAGTCTCTTTAATAAATGGCACTGGGAAAACTGGATATCCCCATGTGAAAGAATGAAACTAGACCCCCTATCTTACACCACTAGCAAAAATTGACTCAGAATGGATTAAAGACTTAAATGCAAGACTGGAAACCATAAAACGCCTAAAGGAAAACATAGGAAAAATGCTCCATGACGTGGGTCTTGACAGTGTTTTTTTGGATATTACATCTAAAACTTGAGCAACAAAATAAAAAATAAGTGGACTACGTCAAACTAAAAGGCTTCTTCACAGCAGAAGAAATGATCAATAAAATGCAAAGGCAGTGTATGGAATGGGAGAAAATATTTGCAAATTATATATCTGATAAGGGGTTAATATCCAAAATACATGGAGACCTCATACAACTCAGGCAAAAAACCAAATAATCCAGTCAAAACTGGGCAAAAGACCTGAATAGACATTTTTTCCAAAGAAGATGTACAAATAGCCAACAGGTGCATGAAAAGGTGCTTAACATCACTAATTATTAGGGAAATGCAAATCAAAACCACGATGAGATCACACCTGTTAGAGCGGCTGTTATCAAAAAGTCAGTAGTTAGCAGATGCTGGCAAGGATGCGGAGGGAAGGGAACCCTCGTGCACTGTTGGTGGGAATGTAAATTGGTGCGGCCATTTTGGAAAACAATGTGGATGTTCCTCAAAAAATTAAAAATAGAATTGCCACATAGTCCAGCCATTCCACTTCTGGGTATGTATCTGACAGAAGTGAATCACTATGCCAAAGGGATATCTGTCCCCCATGTTAACGTCAGCGTTATTTTCAATAGCCAAGACATGGTAGCAGTCTAAGTGTTCATCCACAGATGAATGGTTAAAGAACATGTGGTGTGCATGCACGTGTGTGTGTGTCTATGTATTATATAACATTCAGCCTTAAAAAAGAAGGAAATCCTGACATCTGTGACAAATGGATGGACCTTGAGAGCATTCTGCTAATTGAGTAAGTCAGACAGTGAGAGACAAATACTGTATAATCTCACTTATATGTGGAATCTACAAAAAACAAAACAAAACTTATAGAAAAAGATACCAGGTTTGTGGTTACCAGAGATGGGGGTTTGGGAGTGGGGGAATTGAATGAAGGTGTTCAAAAGATACTAAATTCTAATTGTAAATGTATACTGGGGATATGAAATACAGCGTGATGGCTGTGGTTAACACTGCTGTATGGTGTACTTGAAAGTTGCTCAGAGAGTAAATCCTGAAAGTTCTCGTCACAAGGGAAAAGCTATTTTCTTCTTTTCCTTCTTTGGTATTAATATCAATTGATGGGGAATTTCGTGGCGGTCCAATAGTTAGGACTCTGCACATTCACTGCCATGGGTCCCTTTTTGATCCCCGCTCGGGGAACTAATATACTGCAAGCTGTACAACACGCCCACCCCCGCTGCAAAAAAAATCAGACGATGGATGTGAACTAAACTTACTGAGGTAATCATTTCACAGGATATGTAAGTCAAACCATTATGCTGTGTACCTTAAACTTATATAGCATTATATGTCAATTTTATCTCAATAAAACAAAGGGAGAAAAAAGAGAAAATATTTGATATATTTAGCCCTTTGCATCTTTGAGCTCTTGGTAAGACAAGGAAACAATTGAATTCAGAGTTAGTACACAGATACTTAACTTACTAACATTTGAACTGTGAAGCAAAAATATTCAGATTTTCCTGCAGGATCAGATTTTATAGGCTACAATATTTTCTGTCCTAGTTTCTATGATAATTCTCCTGTTACTGGGTTTTCTCTCTGAGCTGCTTTTTTTTTAAGTAGTTTTAGCATAATGTTTTCAAAAGGGTTGTCCATATTGTAGTACATATTAGTACTTCATTCTTTTTTTTTTTTAATTTATTTATTTTATTTATTGGCTGCGTTGGGTCTTTGTTGCTGCACATGGGCTTTCTCTAGTTGATGTGAGCGGGGGCTACTCTTCATTGTGGTGCTTGGGCTCCTCATTGTAGTGGCTTCTCTTGTAGTGGAGCACAGGCTCTAGGCATGTGGGCTTCAGTAGTTGTGGCACACGGGCTCAATAGTTGTGATGCACAGGCCTCGTTGCTCCATGGCATATGGAATCTTCCCAGAGCAGGGATTGAACCCATGTCCCTTGCATTGGCAGGTGAATTCTTAACCACTGCACCACCTAGGAAGCCCACTTCATTCTTTTTTATTGCTGCATAATATTCCAGTGTACGGACATACCACTTTTTAAAATCCATTTATGAATATTTGGATTGTTTCCACGTTTTAGCTCTTAGAGTAATGCTTGGGTCATGTAGTAACTCTGTATTTAACATTTTAATAAACTGCCAGACTGTTTCCAAAGTGGTTGCACCATTTTCCATTCTCACCAGCAGAGCATGAGGATTTCAGTTTCTCCACATCCTTGACAATCGTAATCATCTTTTTTATTCTAGCCAGGTAGTGTGTGCCAGGTAGTATTTTGTCTTGGTTTTGACTTGTGTTTCCTTGCTGACTAATGATATTGAGCTTTTTTCATGTGCTCATTGATACATGAATCTTTTTATATCTTCTTTGGGGAAATGTCCTTTGTCTTTTTTGTAATTGGTTTATTTGTCTTTTCATTATTGACTTGTAATAGTTTTTTATATACCCTAGATACAAATCCTTTATCAGACATGTGCTTTGTAAATGTTTTTCCTAATTCTGTGCGTTGTCTTTTCACTTTCTTGATGGTGTCCTTTGAAGCGCGAGAGTTATTAATTTTGATGAAGTCCTTGCGCAGAATCAGGGCAATGACCCCCCAACTGCAAAGCTCTCCCACAGCAGTATTTGCTTTTGAGCCCTGGACCCTTAGTTCCTGCCGTTCTAACAGCTGACGTT
Organism: Hippopotamus amphibius kiboko; assembly: GCF_030028045.1. Classification (NCBI taxonomy): domain Eukaryota; kingdom Metazoa; phylum Chordata; class Mammalia; order Artiodactyla; family Hippopotamidae; genus Hippopotamus; species Hippopotamus amphibius. The sequence goes on along the minus strand of NC_080193.1, from coordinate 42,239,327 downwards.
GTCCTTTCTTGTGCCCTCCCCTAGGGATGGTTGCAGAAGAGTACAATGCCTTCTTCTACTCGCTGGTGTCTCAGGACACACAGGAAATGGCTTACTCAACCAAGCGACAGAGGTTCTTGGTAGATCAAGGTTATAGTTTTAAGGTATGTATCCATTTGGTCTCTGGTCGGAGTAGAACCAAGGCTTGCTTTCTTTCTTTTTTTTATGTGAAAATAAATTGAGTTGTATTTCTAAAATATTTTTTTAATCTCTTTATTGGAATATAATTTCTTTACACTGTTGTGCCAGTTTTTGCTGTACAACAAAGTGAATCAGCTGTATTTATACATATATCCCCATATCCCCTCCCTCCTGTGACTCCCTCCCACCCTCCCTATCCCACCCCTCTAAGTCATCACCCATCCTCAAGTTGATCTCCCTGTGTTATGCAGCAGCTTCCCACCAGCTGCCTATTTTACATTTGGTAGTGTGTATATGTCAATGCTACTTTCTCACGTTGTCCCAGCTTCCCCTTCGCCCACCCCACTCTTACCCCCCACCCCCGTGTCCTCAAGTCCATTCTCTACATCTGCATCTTTGTATGCAGTCCTCCCTGAGAAGTGGGGACCGCAGTCAGCACAAGCTTGTGACAGATCTCAGGCAGGCACAGGACATTAGGGGACTGGGGGCCCCGCCTCAGACTCCCTTTGTCCTTGCATGAGTTGTGGGGAGCTTCAAAGGAAAAATAGTGTGCAGGATCCTCTCCTGCCTCCACCTTCTCACAGTGAATGGTCAAAGAATGGCGCCTCTGAATCAAGAGGCCTGTGGAGTCTCAGCTTGTTAACTTTTTACAGTTGTCTTGCAAAGAAAACGTTAGATCTTGGTGGGGAAATGTGCTAGCCTAGTAGGACTCGAGATGAAGGAACTGTGGCCAACACTGCATTGGTCTGAGCCCCTCGGGGTTACTTTCTCAGAAGGGGCCCCCTTCACGTAGCTGGGAGAGCTCGGCCCTTAGTCATATGGTAAGCCTGGGCCTCAGTGGGCCTCACAGACATCAGAGCCATCCATGTACTGTAAATTTGGTATTTTAATAGTTTGGGAAATTCTAAAGCTTTGGCTAACTTTCATTGGCTAAGGCATTTGCTTTCTTTCCTGTTAACACAAATAGTATGTTTTTGTCAGGATTTAGTGTCCCAAAGGGTTTTTTTTTTTTAATATAAATTTATTTATTTTTTTTATTGGTTGTGTTGGGTCTTTTTTGCTGTGCATGGACTTTCTTTAGTTGCAGTGAGTGGGGGCTACTCTTTGTTGTGGTGCGCGGGCTCCTCACTGTAGTGGCTTCTCTTGTTGCGGAGCATGGGCTCTAGGCGCGTGGGCTTCAGTAGTTACAGCACATGGGCTCAATAGTTGTGGCTCACGGGCTCTAAAGCACAGGCTCAATAGTTGTGGTGCACAGGCTTAGTTGCTCTGCGGCATGTGGGATCTTCCTGGAGCAGGGATCGAACCCGTGTCCCCTGCATTGGCAGGCAGATTCTCAACCACTGCGCCACCTACGAAGCCCTCCCAAAGGGTTTTTATTTGTGCTAGTGGGTGGGGGGTGCTAGAAGCAGGGGATTAAAAGGACATCTTAGAACATATAGGTTTCCAGGTTCTTGATTTGTGAAAGACTGTAGGCTGACTTTTCAGATACTTCAGATTGTGTCTTTTTCAAGTTGGTTTAGGGCAGAACTAATTAGGGAGTTAACGGAGTTCTCTTTGTTAGCCTTGGACAAGAGGACAGAGTTGTCTGACCCCTCCTCTTTTAGCCAGAGGCAGTGACACTTTTCAGACATCTCATGATGAACTCTAGTTCAGGACTCTTAGGACAGTTTTTTGAAGGATTTTCATTGAGACCTTTTTATCCGTCTGTAAGACATTCATGCTGATAACAGCATTCATACCTCCTGGTTCCTGGGACAGTCGTGAAGTTAAGAGAAGCACTGAATCAGGAAGTGCTCTGGGCTCTTTGACAGGTGAGCTTGACAAAATGGTGCCTGAGCACATGGTTGTCTGTGTCAGTTGGAGCTGCCTTTGCCTTTCTTGCCTTCAGGTCTAACTGCTGAGAGCAGCCGGATTAGGGTTTCCAGAATCAGGACCCTGGTGATGAGGCCAGGGCAGAAGTGTCCTGTATCTGTACTCCAGGTCTGTGGCCACCTGAAGGGCTCAGCCAGATCCTTACTTCTAGGAATTGCCTTTTAATTAAAATTATGAGAAGAATTAGAAGAAAAGATGTTCCCTTTACGACTCAGCGGTCCTCAGCCTTTTTGGCACCAGGGACTGGTTTCGTGGAAGACAGTTTCTCCACGGGGGTGGGGGGTGGGGGTGGTAATGCAAACGATGGGCAGATGAAGCTTCGCTCACCCATCTCCTGCTGCGCGGCCCAGTTCCTAACAGGCCGCAGGCTGGTACCTGTCCGAGGCCTGGGGCGGGGGACCCCTGCTTTAGTGATCAGTCCAGGCTCTCTGCAGGGATAGGTGGGCCTTGTAGTAAGTTATCTCCAAAGAAATGAAAACCAGATATCCACCATGCTTTTATCTTTCTCTTTTGGAAAAAATCTTATAAATCCATTCTTAATATCCTATCACTCCTGCCGGAAGGCCTGGGTGCCAAGCCTGGAGGTTGAAGGTCTCCTTGAAGGGCAGCCGGCTGTGCCTTTTGTTTTTTGGTCCTTCGTTTATCTGGTGCAAGGTGGGAAAACTACCAGAATGGTTGTTTTAAGAGTGCCAAGATCCCTGTTGATCTTCTATAAGTGATCCTTTAGCTGCCGCGTGTTGGGAGAAGATTACTCTAGAATTTCCTGAACCTCTCCTGCCTTGCAGTCATTAGTTAAGCTCCTTGTTGACGGCGGCTCCTGAGGCTGGTCCCTGCACTGCTGAAGAGGCGCTCTCTGTTATTAGGCACCCGCTCTACAGGGTCTGATGGGGGCAAGTGACCAGACTAGGTGAACCCGGAGAAGGTGGGATGGGGCCCAGGGAGAGAGAACAAAACAGGGTTCTGCTCTGCAGGTGATCACGAAGCTTGCTGGCATGGAGGAGGAAGAGTTGGCATTTTCAACGAAAGAGGAGCAACAGCAGCTCTTACAGAAGGTCCTGGCAGCCACGGACCTGGATGCTGAGGAGGAGGTGGTTGCAGGAGAATTTGGCTCCAAATCCAGCCAGGTGAGTGAGTGGGTGAGGCTCCAGACGTCAGTTCTCCCGAAGGACAGAGTCTCAGACACACATACACCTGCACAGTTCTGTGTGTGTATGCGCCTCTGTGGTTTTTTTAAGAACCTGAGAAGTATGGGAAACTGTAGAGAAGAGAATAGTAGAAACCACCCCTGTTAACCTATCTGCGTGTCTGTTTTGTTTTATGTGTCTGAGCCCATGTGGGTGTAGTTGGTCTTCTGCTCTGTTCGCAGAACAGTCTGGCATAAGTGTTTGTTAGTATTGGATGTTGGAGCCTAGGCTCTCACTAGGGTGGCTGCAGAAAGGAGTGTGACGGACCTGGGGCTGCCTCTCTTGACGTTGGGGGAGTCACCGTATCCCTGGCTTCCTCCTCAGTAATAAAACTGAGCCTTCCAGCCTGTAAGATATGTCTAAGAATCAACTCGTATTGTAGTTTCCATACATACTTTGAAAAATTTAGAGTTCTTTGAAAATGCTCAATTTTTCAGTTATTCTGTACATACTTATTGAATGCCTACTACGTGCCAGGCAAATGTAATACTTTATAACTAATGAACGTATCATTATGAGGAATTTTTGTCATGTTTTTCCAAGAAGTACCGTTTCATGAGGTGCTTTTGAAACTAAGTCAGCGTTAGAGCCAGAAGGTGAGCGGTGGCTGGAACAAGGGAAGAAGGAGGCAGTGTCACCTGGGGAGGAGCTGCCCTCCCCTCAGCCTGAGACCTTTCTGTCCCCAGACCTGGGGTTTGGGGGCTGGATCTCCTCCTGGGCACTCTCGACGGGAACCCAGGGAAACTTCCTGTTTCTGTGTCTGAAGGTGTTGTCTGGTCGGTTCCACTTCACACTGGGTCACCGTGTCAGGCTGTGGAAGGCTTGGCTTCAGTGCCTGTCTGTGTACTTTGCTTGTAATCTGGTGTGAGTGGTGTGCCAGGCTCTGGGTTAGACCCTTGACTCGTGTGATGTCTGTTCACACCACATGTCAATTATCCCCATTTTATAGATGAGTTCATTGAGGTGTGGACATTCACTGTTTGCCCAAGGCCGCCCAGTGAGACACAGAGCCAAGATTCAGGCCCAGGGCTTTCTGGGTTTCCACTTAATTCAGAGCCTTATGGTAGGGTCTCGGGATTTTGAGGAACCCCTGCCCTCGCTTTTAAAATTCTGTTTAGAAATTGTCATTAAGAGAGGCAGAGTGGCATTAAGATTAGGTGCAAGGAATCTGAAGCTAACTGCTGGGTTCAAGTCCCATTTCTTTAAGTGTTGTGTGATCTTGGACAAGTTATGTTATTTCTCTGTGCCCGTTTCCTCTTCTGTAAGATGGAGATTATAATGGTTGTGAGGATTAGATGAGTTAAGACATGTAAATAAGTATAAGCTGCTTAGAACAATGCCTGAGACATACTAAGTGGTCAGTAAATGTTATTTGAAAAATAAAATCTATGAAACTTTTATAATTTTTATAAATTTATTACGATTACAAATGTTATGGGAAGGGGGTCTTTCCCCTTGGAAACTAACGGTGAGCCGGTTGCCCTGCAGGTGTCTCGGCGCTTCGGCACGATGAGCTCCATGTCTGGGGCTGACGACACAGTGTACATGGAGTACCACTCATCACGGAGCAAGGCTGCCACTAAGCACGTGCACCCGCTTTTCAAGCGCTTCAGGAAATGACATCCACGGGGTCACGTAGGTGGAGCCTGGGTGTCCAGCACCAGCACTGGAAAGGGGTTTTGAACGTAGCATTTTCTTTCCACATCCGTGTTCTTTCCAACAGCATCAGCCACACCGATCGACTGAATAGATTCAGTGTCTGTTGACGGTGTTGAAGGAGATGCATCGGGAGCTTGATTCTGTCTTCCTGGGTCGTCCAGGGTTTGAAAGTGGGAGTGAGGTGACTATATTTTTTGTTTTTTTCAGACCACTTTTCAAACTTGTTGGGGAGTGGCGATTACTGTATATAAAAATTTGTAATATTTAAATGTATTTATCTTAACGTTCTCCTGAATAAACAGCACTGGGACGTGTAGCCACTCTTCATTATAGACGTCCTTATACCTTGTCACAGGCCTGCGTCGTGTCTAGATGACAAACCTCCATCAGGGCTCCGCTTGGTGGCAGGCCCGGAGGATCAAGATGAGACCCGTCCACAGGGAGCACCAGAGAGACGGGAAGACTTGCCAGTTAGTGTGCAGTGTTGATGGGCGGGAGTGGTCCAGAGCGAGCAGGGAGCTGGAGCAGCTTGCAGTGCTGCCCGGCCCCTGTTAGCTCAGGTGGGTTCTGCGGGAGGCACCCACAGCTGTCGGTCCTCTTGGTCACCCGAAGGCTGTCACCTCTGTAGGGAGCCACAGTGCACACAGCTCCGATGGTTGATCTTCTCTGAGATTCTCCCCCCAGGTACAGTGTTGATATTGCTGGGAGCTCGATTCCTCCTCTCATAGCAGTCTAGTACCGTTGGATCTTTAATGACTGGTTCCCTTATTCTGAAGAATGTCTCCGGGCTTTTCTTCTCTTGTTCCTGGTGTGAAAGAAAAGGTGTTCAGGAAAAGACACACGAGGCAGGATTGGTCCATAGAAGACAGGCAGGCACGCACAGGCCTAGGTCATGAAGAAGAACGTGTTATTTTGAGGAAGCTCGTTCCAGTAGGCAGCAGCCCCACACCTGGGGAGTGTTGGAAGCCTGTGCTAACTAAGGCCTCTCGACTTGGAGTCCTGTGCTCCCCCCACCCCCCGGCCACCGCTTGGCAGCAGTGTTCCCAGTCGTCAGCGCCCACTCGGGGAGAAGACTACATTCATTTTGTCAAGAGTGTTTTGAAGCAAGAACCACCTTCCTCAAATTCCAGTTCTCAGTGCTGACCTTTTGGGGACAAACACACTCTCACAGTCTGGCCAGCAGTTGGTACTGACCCGCGGACGGCCTCTCTGTCCGTGCAGACCCTGGAAACAGCCCCGAGCAGCCAGACAGGCCTGTGCTCAAGCACATCTGTGCCAAGGCTGCAGACCTGCCCGTCACTCACCGCAGTAGGTGACTCCCAGATGTCTCAGGCTGGATTATAACCAGTATTATTTCCAGGTTCTCATATCCCGTCACATCGTTATGCTTGAGACACTCAAGCAAGGCCAGACACTTCTTGTATCTCCTTGTTGCTCACTGTTCTCTTGTTTTCTAACCTGTCTACAGATAATGTTGAATTTTACCCAAGCCTTGTGATCCTGGAAAACAGGGACTGTTAAAGAAACCGCCCCCATCTTTTGTGTTCTGGGAAGCAGCTTACTGCAAAGAACCCCCTTTCCCCATACATCTGAGATAAGACTCATGGATGCCCTCTTTGTTTACCAGTGACACAGCCAGACGCAGACCTTCCAAATCCCCATTCTTTGCTTCAAATGATTAGCTGAATCACTTGTCCCCATTGATCAACTGGAACAAAATGCTTGTTAACCAAACCTCGGTTATGATTCCTTCCCACAGGCCCCTGAATTTTGGCCCATCCTCAGTCTACAGCCCCTCCTGAGTCCGGCTGGACTCAGGGTAAAACATTGTCTTATCTACTGTCATCCCAATTCCTCACCCCCTCCTTCTCTTGTTTCCTCCTCCCTATAAAAGAAAAACTTTTTGCCTAACTCTTGAGATGCTTGTCGATTTTATGGTCAGTGCGGTCTCCCTTTTTACCATAATAGCTGCCCTCCCCTGTGCAGTATCCTTTCAAATAAAGTCTCTCCTGGCCAAGTCTAGAGTAGTTTTTTTATCTGACACCATGTAACAAATTCCTATTTATTCTCTAAAAGTAAGTTGAGAGAGCATCTCCAGGAAGCCTAACTCCTGCTCCTACCCTTAAAAAGTGTTTCCTCTACTGTGCTATGTCCTTTATGCTGTCTTTTTTTTTTTCATTTTTGGTTTTTACATGTTTGTGTCCTGTTAGCTCTATTTGTACTCCAGTATCTGGCATATAGTAGTTACCCAGTGATTATTGAACTGGACTTTTTTCAGAGTTTATGGACTTGAATGCAATAACCCTGCCTGCTTATACCTTGAGGGAAGTTTTGAGTGAACTGCTCACTGGTAACCATCTACTCTGTTATCCCTTCCTGCTAACTTTTCCCTGAACCAGCCCTTACACCCCGTAGCAGATGGAATTTACAGGACAAAGTACCAAATAAGAGAGCTGCACAAAGAAGTAGAGAGATTTGCTGAGGGGCCCTGAGTCTCCCACTGAGCACATGCATGTGAAGAAGCTACCCAAGGCTGGGAAAGGAACCACATGAAAGGATTAGGGAGAGCTTAGCCAGGGCCTGGACTGTTCCTGTTCCCACCAGCCAGAATGAAAATCCTCAACTCACAGGGCATCTGGTAGAGTGTTCAGCAAGGTTTTGCTTCAGTATTGTGGAAAGTTAGAGCTAAACGAATGTTGCATGAGTCCTAACAAAGTTTGAAAGCAAGACCCAAAAGGATCCAACGATAGTATCCAAGTAATTTACCACGTTTCAGAACAAAGCTAATTATTGCAATATGAAAAATATCTAACTCACAGCGTCTGACTTCCAGTCAGATATTGCCTGGCAAGCGAAGAGCCAGGAAAATACAACTGATAGTGAAAAGTCTTGTTTCCATACTCTCTCTGACATTTCTCATTTGCTTGCTCTGACAAAGTAAGCTGCCTGGTGGAGAGGCCCACATGGCAAGGAATGGGGGGGAGCCTCTGTCCAGTGGCCCACTGTGAACTGAATCCTGCCAACACTCACAGGAGTGAGCTTGGAAATTTTTCCTCCCTTGGTTGAGCCTGAGATGACAACAGCCCTAACCTACCCCTTGATTTAACCTGTGAAAGACCTGAACCAGAGGACACAGCTAAGATCCTGGATTCCCGATGCACAGCAACTGTGAGATAATATATGTTGTCATTTTAAGCCACAAAATTTTAATTTTTAAAAAATTTTAAATTAAGAATTTTCTTATCAAAATCTCTTTTTTAAGAAAGAGAATTGATTGCTAAGTTCTGGAGATGGATAGTGGTTATGGTTGCCTATGGTTACAAAGCAATAGGTAACTAATATAGATTTTGGTACCAAGAGTGGGATGCTTTGTAACAAATACTCAACAATGTGGGAATGGCTTTGGAACTAAGAAGTGGGCAGAGGCTGGAAGGATTTTGAGAAACATGTTAGAGAATACCTAAATTGCCTTCAACAGACTATTAGTGGAAATCTGGACTTTGAGAACACTGCCAGTGAATGCTTAAAAGGTAAAGAAGCTACTATTGGAAACTGGACAAAAGGGGATCTCTGTCACACAGTGGCCAAAAATTTAATGGCACTGTCATTTGCAGTTATGTGGAAAGCAGAATGTGTCTAATGAAATTTGTGGTCTAGATTTGCAAGATTTGCTAAGATTTGCAAGCAGAGTATTCAAGGAGCTGCCTGATTGCTTCTTGCTGCTTAAATAGTAAAATGCAAAAGGAGAGAGAAAGAGTGAGGGTAGAACCATTTTTAAAAAGGAGCCAGAGACGACACTTTTTGTGCAGGGAAACCCAGATAAAGACAGTGGACTATGTTCTGTGACCACAGTGGAATTAAATTTAAAATCAGTGAAAGATCTTTTGGAAACTCACAAATGTTTGAAGAGATTTCTTATTAAAACCATGCAATCGGGACTTCCCTGGCAGTCCAGTGGTTAACACTCTGTGCTTCCAATGCAAGGGGTGTGGGTTCAATCCCTGGTTGGGGAACTAAGATCTCATATGCTGTGTGTTGTGCCAAATAAATAAATAATTTTAAAAAAAAACAGAAACACGTGCAATCAAGAAGATTACGGAGAAATATCTTTAGGTACTGAAAGAAAAAACCCAACAACTTAGAATTCTATACCCAGTGAAAAGATCTTTCAAAAATAAAGGTAAAATTCTTCAGAAATAGGAGTGCTGAAAGAATTCATTACGAGCAGACCTGCACTACAAGTCATGTTAAAGGAAGTCCTTCAAGGAAAGGAATATAATACAAGTTAGAAATTTGTATCTACACAAAGAATTGAAGACCACTACAAACTACATTGATAAATATAAAAGATTTTCTATTATTTACATCTTTTTTTATTTTTAAAGGAGAACTGATTGCTAACTTCTGGAGATGCATAGTGGTCATAGTTGCACAACAGTGTGAATGTAAATGCCACCAAGTTGTGCACTTAAAAGTGGTTAACATGATAAATTTTATGTTATGTATATTTTATGACAATAAAAAAAAGGTAACTGTTTAAAACAAAGAAAATGTACTGTGGAAATTTATAACACGTAAAAGTAAAATGTATAACAACAGTAGCACAAAAACCAAGAAGGTAGAAATGGATGTGTACTGATGTTTCTTGTGTTATACATGAAGTGGTATAACATCACTTGAAAGTCGCATGTGATACTGAAGCAACCACTAAAATAACATAACAAAGAATTAAGGCTAATAAACCAATATAGGAGATAAAGTCATGAAAAACACTCAATTCTAAAGAAGTCATAAAAAGAAGGAGAAGGAAATAAGGAGCAGATGAGATAGAGAATAAATAGGAAATGGTCCAAACACCCTCAATTAAAAATCAAAGATTGTCAGATTTTTAAAAGGACAAAATTATGCTGCCTACAAGATTTAATATTAGGATGCAAATAGGTTTAAAGAATGGAAAAATATATACTATGCCAACACAAAGCAAAAGAAAACCGAAGTAGCTATATTAATATCGGGCAAAGTAGATTTCAAAGCAGACTATTGCCAGGGTCATTTTATAAAGAGGTCAGATTATAAAGAGGAGCTAATAATTCTAAACATTTATGTCCCTAGTAACAGCTTAAAAATACATGAAGCAAAAACTGATAAACCTGCAAGAAGAAATAGAAAAATTCACAATTCAGAGATTTTAATACTTTTTTCTCAATAATTGATAGAATAAATAAATCAAAAATCAGTAAAGATATAGAAGACTTAAACAACACTATCAACCAACTTCACCTGATTGACATTTATAGAACACCACGCAGTAACTGCAGAATATACATTCCTTTCAAGTTTGTACAGATCATTTACTAAGGTTCAATTCTGGGCCATAGAGCAAGTCCCAATAAATTTAAAAGGATTCAAGTCATACAAGCTATGTTCTGTGACCACAGTGGAAGTAAATTAAAAATCAATAACAAAAAGATCTGTGGAAAAACCCCAAATATTTGAAAACTGAGTGACACAATTCTAAAATTTAAAAGTCAAAAGGAAGTTAGTATTTTGAATTGAGTGAAAATGAAAACTGTTTTTATGTTTGATTTTCTGTATGTTATGTTTTGACATCTTAAAAACTGTTCTGGGTGGAGAGAGACAGCCCTTGCTGAGGCTAGCCAGTCCTTTTTGTTGTTGTTAATTGAAGTATAGTTGATTTACAATGCTGTGTTAGTTTCTGGTGTACGGCAAAGGGATTCACACACACACACTTTTCCATATTCTTTTCCATTATGGTTTATTACAGGGTATTGAATATAGCTCCCTATGCTATATAATAGGACATTGTGTTTATCTGTTCTATATATTTTAGTTTGCATCTGCTAACCCCAAACTCCCACTCCATCCCTCCCCCACCCCTTTCCCCATTGGTAACCACAAATCTGGTCTCTATGTCTGTGAGTCTGTTACTGTACTATGCTACTGTCATAAGTACGTTCATTTGTGTCATATTTTAGATTCCACGTATAAGTGATATCATGTGGTATTTGTCTTTCTCTTTCTGACTTAACTTAGTATGGTAATCTCTAGGTCCATCCATGTGGCATTATTTCTTTTGTGTGGCTGAGTAGTATTCCATTATATATATATACATACCACATCTTCCTTATCCATTCATCTGTTGATGGATATTTAGGTTGCTTCCATGTCTTGGCTATTGTAAATACTGAGACTAGCCATTTCTCAAGATAGCCAAGAGTTCAGCCAGGAGCATGTCTTTGATCTACAGACTAAGCAGTCCAGAGCCATACCTCCTCTGGCCCACACACCCCAGGAGGCAATATTCCCCTATCCTAATCATCCCAGGGCCCAGTACCAGGCAATTAGGGACCACCCTAACCCCAACATATCAAAATTTGGGGAATGCAAGCAGTGGTACTTAGAGGGAAATATATAGCATTAAATTATATTAGTAAAGAAGAAAGATCTGAAATAAATGACCTCCAACTTATTAAACTAGAAAAAGAAGAGCAAATAAAACACAGAGCAAGCAAAAGGAGATAAAAGTCAAAACAGAAAGCCAATAAGTTAGAAACAAAACAATATAGAAAACTGACAAAAACTGAAAACTGGTTCTTTGAAAAAAAAAATTAATAAACTTTTAGCCAGACTGATAAGAAAAAAAGAAGACACAAATTACCAATATCAGGAATGAGAGAGATGACATTACTACAAATCCTACAGATATTAAAAGGATAGCAACTGAATATTATGAACAACCGTACATACTTATTCTCCCTAAAAATCATTTTATCAAGTGATCATTACTCTGATAATGAAAGCAGACAGTTCAGGAAAAGAAAACTACAGACGAATATCCCTTATAGACATAGATGCAAAATTTCTTAACAAAATTTTAGCAAATCGAATTGGAAAATCTGTAATAAGAATAATACATCATGGCTAAGTGGATTTTATTTCAAGATTGCAGGTTTTAACATTTGAAAAGCAGTGTCATTCCTCATTCCTCATGTTGAAAAACCATCTGATCATCTCAATAGATACAAAGAAAACATTTGACAAAATCCAACCTCCTTTCATGATAAAACTGAGGAAACCAAGAATAGATGTAAACTTTCTCAAACTGATACAGGGCATCTACAAAAAACCTACAACTAACAGCATACTTAATGTTGAAAGTGCTTCCCCGCTAATGTCCCCCTTGTCAGGGACAAGGCAAGTATGTCCATTCTCACTACTTTTACTTGACACTGTACTCGAGGCTAACCAGTACAGTAAGGTAAGGAAAAAAAAGTCATACAGGTTAAAAAGGAAGGAATAAAACTATCTTTATTTGCAGGTGACTTGATTATCTATGTAAAAATCTCAAGTAATCTACAGAAAAAGTTCCTATAGGACTAATGAGTGAGTTAAGCGTGGTTGCAGAACATATCAACATATAAAACTCTATTACATTTTTATGAACTAGCAACAAACAACTGGAAATTGAAGCAAAAATACTGTTTATAATAGCATAGGAAATAAATGCTTGGGGTTAGTCTGCTGAAAGATATCAGTTTGGCCTATATTAACTTGTAAATTAAATATATTTTAAATCAAATTAAAAAAAGATTATTAATTTATTATGTGGGATCTTCCCAGACCACGAATTGAACCTGTGTCCCCTGCATGGGCAGGCAGATTCTTAACCACTGCGCTACCTGGGAAGCCCCAAATTCTTTACCAGGTTTTTCAAGGGAATTTACAAACTAATTGTAAAATATGTATAAATATATATATCAATACAAACAGCTCATACAGCTCAATATAAAAAAAACAATAAAAAAATGGGCAGAACACATGAAAAGATGCTAAACATTGCTAATTATTAGAGAAAGGCAAATCAAAACTACAATGAGGTATCACCACACACTGGTCAGAAAGGCCATCATCAAAAAGTCTACAAATAATAAATTAAATGCTGCAGACGGTGTGGAGAAAAGGGAACCCTCCTACAGTGTTGGTGTGAATGTAAATTGGTGTAGCCACTATGGAAAACAGTGTGGAGGTTCCTCAAAAAAACTAAAAATACAGTTGCCGTATGACCCAGCAATTCCACTGCTGGGCATCTATCTGGACAAAACTCTAATTCGAAAAGATATATGCACCCTATGTTCACAGCAGCACTATTTACAATAGCCAAGACATGGAAGCAACCTAAATGTCCCCTGACAGATGAATGGATAAAGAAAATGGGGTATATACACAATGCGATACTGCTCAGTCATAAAAAAGAATGAAATAATGCCATTAGCAGCAACATGGATAGACCTAGAGATTGTCATACTGAGTGAAGTAAGTCAGAGAAGAATAAATATATGTATATATCACTTATATGTGGAATCTTTCAAAAATGATACAAATGACTTATTTACAAAGCAGAAACATTCACAGACATAGGAAACAAATTTATGGTTACCAAAGGGAAAAGGTGGGGAGGAATAAATTAGGAGCTTGGGATTAACAGATACACATTACTATGTATAAAATAGATAAACAACAAGGTCCTACTGCATAGCACAAGGAACTATATTCAATTATTCAATATCTTGTAATAACCTATAATGGAAAAGAAGCTAAAAAAATATATATACATATATGTGTATGTGTGTGTGTATGTATATATGTATGTGTGTGTATATGTATATATGTCACTTTGCTGTACACCAGAAACTAACAACATTGTAAATCAATGTCAATTAAACAAAAATATTAATGTGATAATTTACGAGAAGAGTGCTGTAGGCACAGGAACAGAAGAAACAAACTAATTAGAATGAATAGCCTTGAAAAATACATTATTGAGAACCTGATCTGTGCTAGAAGTAGCATTATGAGTGTATATATAAACCTCCATACAGCTATACCCATTTTAATATTCATCACATATCCCTTCCTTCCTTCCTTCATCCCTTCCTCCCTTCCTCTCTTCTCTCCTTATCTACCTGTCTATCATGTATCCATCATCTATATATCATCTATCTATATCTATTTGTATCTGTCTGTCTGTCTATCTATCTAATCTATCTATCATCTATCTCCCCATGAGTTCACATTGATAGCTGTAATGCCAATTCAAGGCACAGGGTTTATTTTATCCTTCCTTTCATATTTACAACTCCCTTCTCTGACAGTGAGAAAACTGGCTCCCATTTACACAGTATATTTTTTATTTACTCAGTCCTAGAATGTATATAAAGTAGTTTCAGAGGTGTTAATTTTTTCCTCTGTGAAAAATCAGGCTACTAATTAGAGTTCAGTGTTTGTTTAGGGATGTTTTTAGCCCGAGGGCATGTACTCCTAATACTGTGTTCAAATGTTACCTGGGTTCTTTCCCCAATCTCCCTGCAGTGTGGTTATGTTATTCATTTGATATGCAGTTTGGTTCATTTGGGGGGAGCGATTGGGTTAAATTTTAGTTTTATTAAAATTTCCCCTTGATGATTTTACTTATTTTCCTTTTTTTAGTATGTGGAACACTAACATGGTTTCAAAAGTCTGGATTGCACCAAAAATTATGTTCAGATTAGTGTCTTTCTCCCACCCATATTTCCTCTGTCTTTTCCATCCATTTCCTGACATGCCCCATAGGTATCCAGTCTCAGCTTATAGTTTATCTTGTCTGTGTTTCTTTATGCTCGAGTGAGTAGATACATGTATATTTTCTTATTTTTTTCCTTCTTTATTTTTATTCTTTCTTACATAATAGGTAGTATACTGTAGATAACCTTTTGCACTTTGTCTTTTTTTGTTGTTAAACTTAGTAAATTCTGGAAATCATATCAATTCATAGAGATTTTCCTCTTTAAAATTTTTTTAAAATTTTATTTTTAAATTTTATTTTTTATTGTGGTAACTGGTTTATAACACTAAGTTTCATGTATGCAACATATTTCTACTTCTCTGATCACCATCAAAAATTTAGTTTCCATCTGTCACCACTCTGTTGATCCCCTTTACCCATTTCACCTTCACCCACACCTGTTTTCCTCATGTAACCACCACCAGAAAGACAAATACAGAATGATCTCACTCATATGTGGAATATAACAAAAACAAACAAACCAAATCCTCTGTCCTTTTTTTTTTTTTTTACAACTTCCATTGTGTGAATGTACCATTGTTTATTTAACCACTGTTATTGCGGACTGAATGTTTGTGTCCTCTCAAAATTTCTGTGTTGAAGTCCTAACCCTTCATTATGAGGGTATTAAGGGGGGGTGCCCATGTGTGTGCATGGGCGCCTTGGGAAATGATTAGATTTGGATGAGGGTAGAACCCTTATCATGGGATTTGTACTTTTATAAGAAGAGGAAGGGACACAAGAATTCTCTCTCCATGAGCTTGTAAAGGGGAAAAGCCAGGTGAGCCAGAGAGAAGGCAGCCGTCTGCAAGCGAGGAAGTGGGCCTTCACTAGACATCAAATCTGCTGGCACTATGATCGCAGACCTCCCAACCTTCAGAACTGTGAGAAATAAATTTCTGTTGTTTAAGCCACCCAGTCTGGTATTTTGTTATGGTAGCCAGAGCAGACAAAGACAGCTGTCTTAAGTATGGCATTTGGATTTTTGAAAATATTCTGCAATTCCAAACAATGCTTTGATAGTAAACATTGAGCAAAGTATTTTCTTATTGTCAGAAGTATATCTTCAGGGTAAATTCCTAGAAAAGGGATTGCTAATTCAAAAGGTAAGTGCATGGGTAGTTTTGTTAGATACTGCCAAATCACACTTTACAAAGGTTGTACTAATTCACATTCCCTCCAGCAATGTGTGAGATGCTTGTTTATCCACTCCCTCGCTATCAGAGTGGGCTGTAATTTAAAAACCTTGATAATGTGATAGGTGAGAAATGGTATTTCAGTGTAGTTTTAATTTGCTTTTCTCTTATGAGTGAGGGTGAAATTTTTTTTTCATTTTATATATAATTTTTTGAATTGTCTTTTATCTTTTGCCAGTTTTTCTTTGTTTTTATTTTTGTTTTTTCCTTCTTTCCCCCTCAATTTTTGTTACTTATGTACTGGCATATTGGCCTTTTATGTGTAATGTATGTTGCAAATATTTTCTTCCAGTCTGTCAGTTGTCTTATGACTATGTTTATGGTGATATTTGCCATGCAAAACCATAGTTTTTTATTTTAATCAAATTTATCAATCTTTTTTTTTTTTAGTGCATTTAGTGAATCCAGATTTGAGTCATATTTAGCAAACCTTCCTCTATATGCAGATTAAAGAGAAATTCACCTAGTTTTCTCCTAATACTTATATGGATTCAGTTTACATTTAGATCATTTGGAGTTTATTCTTGAATATGGTGTGAGGTGTAACTCAATCTTATCTTTTCCCCAAATGGCTAACCAATTGTTCCAGCATCATTTATGAAAAAGTCCATTTTTTGTCTTAGTGGTTAGAGTGCCTCCTTTATCTTATACTAAAGTTCCATATGTACTTGACTTTATTTCTGATTTTTCTATGATAGACTTGACAAACTGAAAACTGGCCTGTCTGTTCATATGCTAGCACCACACTGCTCTAATTATAGATGTTTTATAGTATGTTTTAATGCCGAGACCAGCTCGGCGACTCAAGGTGAGTGACGGGTGCCACAAGCTTAAAGAAAACACAGACACAAATTTAAGAGAAAAGTGGGACCGGGGGACTCAAGACCTCTAGGATCAAGAGCCTTGCTGATTGATCCCACCGTTGCTTTTATTGAGTTCTTGGCATAGCCTAAGGATCTAACACTTCCAGTTTAGTCCCATAAACAAGGCTATCTTTGAAATAAACAAACAAAGGCCTCACATGACTGGGGCAATGATCTTTGTTTGCCTCCTGGGTCCGATTTGAGCAGGGTGTGGATCTGAGCAGGGTGCGGATTTGAGCTGGGCGTGGAGAGCAAAGCAGCCCTGGGGGCAGGAGACCTCTCTCAGAAGGATTAAGGGTCTGTGCCCCACCCCTGTTGGCCCCTCTGCGACTGTGCCTGTCTTAGGTTGTTCCTCCCCTGAGGAATCTTACCCATCTCTGGATAACCAGCCATCCTCTGGGGCCAAACAGGGTGATATGAGGTGTGCAAGTGAGAAAGGGGCTGTGCCCCCAGAGGGGGTCAATTTTCTGTTTCCACGGTAGCCTATGTCCCCCTAGTCTCCACACCCAGCACCCCTAGCTCCTCCACTGCTCAAGCAGGACATTCTGCATCCTGTCGCTTGGCCCACATACTTTAATTACTTTTAGTAACATTTTCAAGGTTTCAGAAAGACTTCTGAATGTCTTCCCATATTTTAATGTCTTGTAGGGCTAGTCACCTTATATCTTTTACTTTTAGAATTTTCCTTGCTATTTTTAGATTACATGTTTATTTTTCCATACGAAATCTGGCACCAACTTGTATAGTTCCATTAAAAAATCTTATTGCTAGCCAAGACATGGAAACAACCTAAATGTCCATCGACAGATGAATGGATAAAGATGTGGTACATATATTTACAATGGAATGTTACTCAGCCATAAAAAAGAATGAAATAATGCCATTCACAGCAACATGGATGCAACTAGAGATTATCATACTAAGTGAAGTAAGAAAGATAAAGACAAACACTATATTATATCACTTATATGTGGAATCTAAAATATGATGCAAATGAACCTATCTATGAAGCAGAAAGAGGAGGGATGGACTGGGAGTTTGGGGTTAGTAGATGCAAACTATTACAATATAGGATGGATGGACAACAAGGTCCTACTGTATAGCATAGGGAACTATGTTCAATGTCCTGTGATAAATCATAATGGAAACGAATATAGAAAGGAATGTATATATATGTATAACTGAGTCACTTTGCTGTACAGCAGAAATTAACACAACATTGTAAATCAACTATACTTCAATTTTTTAAAAAGTAAATAGGACTTCCCTGGTGGCGCAGTGGTTAAGAATCCGCCTGTCAGTGTAGGGGACACGGGTTCAATCCCTGGTCTGGGAAGATTCCACATGCCTCAGAGCAACTAAGCCCGTGTGCCACAACTACTGAGCCTGTGCTCTAGAGCCCGCAAGCCACAGCTATTGAGCCTGCATGCTACAACTATTGAAGCCTGCCTGCCTAGAGCCCACGCTCCACAACAATAGAAGCCGCAGCACTTAAAAGCCCATGCATCACAACTGAAGAGCTGAACAACTGCTCTCCACAACTAGAGTAGCACAGCAATGAAGACCCATCGCAGCCAATAAATAAATAAAATTTTAAAAATAAAAAAATAAAAAGGAAATAAAAATCTTATTTTTATTGGGATCATATTAAATTTATAAATTAGGGAGAGCTGATATTTTTATAACATTAAGTCATTTTACCCAAGAACAAGAAATGTCTTTCCATTTGTTCAAGTCTACTTTTCTTTTGCTAAAGTTTCCCTCATGTATATGTTTTTAGATTTCTTATTATGTTTATTCCTAAGTAATTTATCTTTTTTGTTATCATGTAAATAGGATTTTCTCTATTTTATACTCTTACTGGTCATTGTATAGTTGAAGGCTATTGATTTCTACATGATAATTTTACAGCCTGCTACTGTATTGAAATGTTAGTTTTATCATTGATACCCTGGAGTTTTCTGTGTACTTTAATATTATTTGCAAAATAGAGATAGTCTTACTTTTCTTTTCCAAATCTCATGCCTGTAATCGATTCTCTTGTGTAATTGGCTAATACCTTCTGTATAATGTTGAATAGCAGCGGAGATGGTGGCCAAACTTACCTTGTTCCTAATCTTAGTGGAGAGTTCCCAGTATTTCCTCATTAAATGCTGGCTTTAGCACAGATGGGTCTCTGTGTGTGTGTGTGTGTGTGTGTGTGTGTGTGTGTGTGTACATATGCACATGTGTGTATTCACATGTTAAAAAGTATCTATCAATTCCTATTTTCCTGAGTGTTTTTTAACAGGAATCAGTAATGATTTTTGCCAAAGGCTTTTCAGCATCTGTGGAAATACACTTTTTTCCTTAGATCTATACAGACAATGTGTTAGTTAATCTATTAATATTTAACCAACCTTGTATTCCTGAATTAATCCCACTTGGATATGTTGTATCAGTTTCATTAGTGTGATGTTGGATTCTGTTCATTAGTATTTTATTTAGACTTTTCATGAATATTCATGAGTGATATTTGTAATTTTCTTTTTCTTTATCACATTTTAGTATTATTTCTCTTATAAGAAGAACTGAGAAGTTTCCCTTCATTTTCAAAGCTCTGGAAAAAGTTGTGAAGCACTGTGACTATCTGGTCTTTGAAATCTTCAAAGAAATTTTGGTAAAAACTTAGGCCTTGGTTCTTTTTTATGTGGAAGTTCCTTGATAACTTTATTTCTTCTAGAGAAATTAGTCTGTTTAAACTGTCTATCTCTAATGGGGTCAATTTTGATGAACTGTGTTTCCATAGGAAGTTATCTACTTAGAGGTTTTCAATATTTTCATACAAGGCTAAGAAATGGTCCCTTAGGATTTTAAAAATATTGCCTGTTTCAATGGGTATTTCACCTTTTAATATTTCTTATTTTGTATATTTGTACTTTCTTTTTTTCTTGAGTAAATATAGGTAGCAGTATATTTTATTAGTTCTTTTCCAAAGAAATAAGATTTTGATTTACTGTTGTGTTTTGATTCTTCAACTCATTAATTTCTGCTTTCATTTTTATTTCCTTTCTCCTTTCTTATCTTTTTGAGCTGAGAACTTAAATTCTTTCATTTTTATTGATAAAAATGTTTAAGCTACAAATTTTCCTCTGATCAATGCCTTAACTAAATTCTATAGATTATGCTACATAGTTTTCATTATCAATTTTTAAAGAAATATTGTAATTTTGGGGAATTCCCTGGTGGTCCAGTGGTTAAGACTTGGCGCTTCCACTGCAGGGGGCATGGGTTGGATCTCTGGTCAGGGAACTAAGATCCTGCATGCTCTAGGGTGCCGCCCCCTCCCTCCCAAAAAAGAAAGAAAGAAAATAAGAAAGACTATAATTTTGGTTTGTATTTTTCCTTTTGCTCAAGAATTTTTGATAGGTTATTTTTTTAAGCTCTTTATTGGAATATAATTGCTTTACACTGTTGTACCAGTTTTTCAGGTACACCAAAGTGAATCAGCTGTATTTATACATATATCCCCATATCCCCTCCCTCCCGCAACTCCCTCCCACTCTCCCTATCCCAGTCAAATCATGACCCATCATTGAGTTGATCTCCCTGTGTTATGCAGCAGCTTCCCACAAGCTATCTATTTTACATTTGGCAGTGTGTATAAGTCAATGCTACTCTCTAACTTTGTCCCAGCTTCCCCTTTACCTGCCCCACCCGCCCCATGTCCTCATGTCCATTCTCTATATCTGCATCTTTATCCTTGTCCTATCACTCGGTTCATCAGTACTATTTTTTTTAGATTCCATATATATGGGTTAGCATACAGTATTTGTTTTTCTCTTTCCAGCTTACTTCGCTCTGTATGACAGACTCTAGGTCCATCCACCTCACTACAAATAACTCAGTTTCATTCCTTTTTATGGCTGAGTAATATTCCATTGTATATATGTGCCACATCTTCTTTATCCATTCATCTGTTGGTGGGCATTTAGGTTGCTTCCATGTCCTGGCTATTGTAAATAGTGCTGCAATTTACAATATTGCTGCAATGAACATTGTGGTACATGTTTCTTTTTGGATTATGGTTTTCTCAGGGTATATGCCCAGTAGTGGGATTACTGGGTCATATGGTAGTTCTATTTTTAGTTTTTTAAGGAACCTCCATACTCTTCTCCATAGTGGCTGTATCAATTTACATTCCCACCAACAGTGTAGGAGGGTTCCCTTTTGATAGAAGGTTATTTAATTTCCACATGAAAGGGCCTGTTAAAAAATTATTGTTAGTAAGTTCTTGTTTTGTTCCAGTATCATTTGTTAAAAGACCCTCTCCATTGCATTGCCTTTGCTCCTCTGTCAAAGATCAATCACTTTTATTCATGTGGATCTATTTATAGACTCTCTATTCTGTTACATTAAAATATTTGTCTCTTTCGCCAGTACCACACTATCTTGATTATTGTAGCTTTATGTAAGTCCTGAAGTTGCGTGGTGTCAGTCCTCCAACTTTGTCATTGGCTATTCTGAGTTCGTTGCCTTTTCATAAAATTTTAGAATCAGTTTTGTCAATAGACTGACAATTGTCAATTGTCCCAACTAACTTGCTGGGATTTTGATTGAGATTGTAGATCAGCTTGGGAAGACCTGGAATATTAGCTATATTTAGTCTTCCTATCCATGTAATGGAATATCTCTCCATTTATTTAAATCTTAGATTTTTTTAAAATCAGATTTTTGTAGTTTTCCTCACATAGATCTCGTACATATCTTATTAGATGTATACCTCATGCTTCATTTGGGGGAATGCTAAGGTAAATACTATTGTGTTTTTAATTTCAAATTCCAATTGTTCATTGCTAGTTATAAGAAAACAATTGACTTTTGTATATTGACCTTGTGTCCTTCAACTGTACTATAATCACTTATTCCTTCCAGGAGTTTTTTTGTTGATCCTTTGGGATTTTCCACATGGGCAATCATGTCATCTGCAAACAAAGTTTTATTTCTTTCTTCCCAATCTGTGTATCTTTTATCTACCCATCTCCTGCTTTTTTTTACCTTATTGCATTAGGTAGGACTCCCAGTATGATGCTGAACAGGAGTAGTGAGAGTGGACATCCTTCCCTTATTCCTGATCTTAGCAGGAAAGCATCTAGTTTCTCCTCATTATGTATGATGTTAGTGGTAGGTTTTTTGTAGGTGTTCTTTGTCAAGTTGAGAAAGTTCCCCTCTATTCCAGTTTGTTGAGACTTTTTACCATGACTGGGTATTGGAGTTTGTCAGATGCTTTTTATGCATCTATTGGTGTGATCATATGATTTTTCTTCTTTAGTCTGTTCATGTGATGGATTACCTTAATTGATTTTCAAATATTGAACTAGCCTTGCATACCTGGAATTATTCTCACTTGATTGTGGTAATTCTTTTATGCCTTGTTGGATTCAATTTGCTAATATTTTGTTAAGAATTCTTTTTTTTTTTTTTTTTTTTTTTTTTTTTTTTTTTTTGACACACGGGCTTAGTTGCTCCGTGGCATGTGGGGATCTTCCTGGAGCAGGGATCGAACCCATGTTCTCTGCATTGGCAGGCAAATTCTTAACCACTGTGCCACCTAGGAAGCCCTTGTTAAGAATTCTTGCATTGGGAGTTTTCTGGTGGCTCAGTGGTTAAGAATCCGCCTGACAATGCAAGGGAAGTGGGTTCAATCCCTGGTCTGGGAAGATTCCATCTGCCTTGGAGCAACTAAGCCCACGCGCCACAGCTACTGAAGCCCATGCGTGTAGAGCTGGTGCTCCGCAACAAGAGAAACCACTGCAACGAGATGGCCGTGCACTCGTGGCAACTAGAGAAAGCCCTCGCGCAACAACAAAGACCCAACGCAGCCAAAAAAAAAAAAAGAATTCTTGCCTTGATGTTCATGAGAGATATTTGTCTGTAGTTTTCCTTTCTTGTAATGACTTTTTCCGGTTTCAATAATAAGATAATGCTGGCCTCACAGAATAAATTAGGAAGTATTCTCTCTGCTTGTATTTTTTGGAAGAGATTGTAAGGAATTGTTATAATTTCTTCCTTAATGTTTGGTAGACCTCATCGGTGAACCTATCAAGGCCTGGGGCTTTCTGTTTTGGAAGGTTATTAATTACTGATTCTAATTCTTTAATAGATATAGGCCTCTTTAAATTGTCTATTTCTCCTTCCATGAGTTTTGGTATATTGTGTCTTTCAAGAAACTGGTCCATTTCATCCAGGTTATCAAACTTATGGGAATAGATTTATTCATATTACTCTCTTTTTATCCTTTTGATGTCCTTGGCTCCTCTTTTATTTCTGATAATAGTAAGATCTGTCTTCTTTCTGCTTATTAGTTAACATGGCTGGATATTTATCATTTTCATTGATCTTTACAAAAAATCAGCTCTTGGTTTTATTCATTTTATCTTTTGATTTCCTGTTTTCAATTGCATAGATTTCTGCTCTAGTTTTCGTTGTTTCTTTTCTTCTGCTTCCTTTGGATTTAATGTGCTCTTCTTTTCTAATTTCCTAAGGTGGAAACTTAGATTATCTATTTTAAATCTTCCTTCTTTTCTGATATATGAATTCAATGCTATACATTGCCCGGTAAGCACTATTTTCATTACATGTCACAAATTTTGATAAGTTGTATTTTTATTTTCATTTAGTTTGAAATATTTTGAAATTTATCTTGAGATTTCTTTGATCCAAGAATTATTTAGAAGTGTGTTGTTTAATCTCCAAGTATCTTGGAGTTTTCCAGATATTTTTCTGTTAATGATTTCTAATTTATTTCTGTTGTGGTCTGATAGCATATTTCTATTATTTTACATTTGTTAAGGTGTATTTTACAGCCAAGAATATGGTCTGTCTTGGTGGATGTTCCGTGTGAGCTTGAGAAAAATGTGTATTCTGTTGTTGTTGGATAAAGTCATCTATAGATGTCAATTAGATCCAGTTTGTTTGATGGTACTGTTCGTTTCAGCTACATAATACTGATTTTCTGGCTGCTGGATCTGTCAATTCCTGATAAAAAGGTGTTGAAATCTCCAGCCACTATAGTCAATGCATCTATTTCTCCTTGTAGTTCTATTAGTTTTTGCCTCGTGTTTTGACACTGTTGCTAGGCACAGACATAGTAAGTATTATTATGCCTTCTTAGAGAATGATGTCTTTACTATTATGTAATGCCCCTCTTTATTCCTAATAATTTTTCCTTTTCTGAAGTCTGTTTTGTCTAAAGTTAATATAACTACTCCAGCTTTTTAAAAAAAGTATAAGCATGATATATCTTTCCCCATCCTTTTCCCCCAATATATCTCTATTTAAAGTGAGTTTGTGGCAGACAATGTATAGTTGGGTCTTGTTTTCTTATCCACTTTAGCGGTCTCTGCCTTTTAATCGATGTATTTAGACCATTGTTATTTAAAGTGATTATTGGTATGGTTGGAATGATATCTTACCGTGTTTACTGTTTTCTGTTCCTTGCCCTTGTTCTTTGTTTCTCTTGTTTTCCACTCTTTTTCTGCCTTCTCTGGTTTTAATTGAACATTTTGTAGAATTTTATTTACTCTCTTAGCATATCAGTACTTCTTTGTTTGCTTTTTTGATTGCCTTTGCAATATCCATTTACAACTAATTCTTTTTTCAAATAATAGTATACCAATTCACAGATTGTGCAAGTATCTTTTTTTTTTTTTAAATCAGTGCTACCACTTCATGTGTGCAAGTATCTTATAACCAAGTGTTCCTAAATCTTCCCTCCTGTCCCTTATAACATTGCTGTCATTCATTTCACTGATCCATAAACTATCATCACTGGACACTTTGTTGCTATTAAAAAAAAAACCTCTTATCTATTAGGTCAATTAAGAATAGTAAATGTAAAAGATTTTACTTTATCTTCATTTATTCTTTTGCTAAAGCTTTTCTTTTCTTTATGTAGATCCAAATTTCTGATCTATACCATTTTCTTTCTTTCTGAAGAATTTTGTTTAACATTTCTTGCAAAGTAGGTCAAATGGTGACAAATTTCTTCATTTTTATTTGTTTAGAAAGTTTTTATTTCTTCTTCACTTTTTTTTTTTTTTGGACCGTGCCACATGGCATGCAGGATCTTAGTTCCCTGACCAGGGATCGAACCCCCTGCAGTGGAAGTGCGGAATCTTAACCACTGGACCACCACAGAAGTCCCTCTCCTTCATTTTTTAAGGATATGGGTACAGAATTTTAGGTTGGTGGGTTTTTCCCCAACACTGTAAATATTTTACGCCACTCTCTTTTTGCTTGCATGTTTTCTGAAGAGAAGTCTGATGTAATTATTACACTTGCTCCTCAATAGGTAAGGTGTGTTTTTCCTTTGGCTTCTTTCAAGCTTTTCTCTTTGTCTTTGATTTTCTGCAATTTGAATATGATATGTCTAGGTTTTAGATTATTTATTTATTTTGGTGTTTATATTGCTTGGTATTTTCTGGATCGGTAGTTTAGTGTCTGTTATTAATTTTGGAACATTCTCAGTCATCATTGCTTCAAATATTTATTTTCTTCCTTCTTTTTCTTGTATTCCCATTATTCATATGTAATACCTGTAGTTCTTGGGTATTCTGTGGTCTTTTTCATTCTTATTTCTCCTTGTATTTCAATCTTAGAAATTTCTATTGACATTTCTTCAAGTTCACTGATTCTTTCCTGGGTTGTGCCCCTCTATTGATAAGCCTATCAAAGGCAATCTTCTTTTCTTTATAGTGTGTTTTTTATTTCTAGCATTTCAATTCTTTCTTAACGTTTCCATCTATCTGCTTACATCACCCACCTATTCTTTCATGTTGTCTACTTTTTCTCCCCTTAGCATATTAATCATAGCTATTTTATTTTATTTTATTTTATTTTATTTTATTTTTAATTATTTTTTGGGGGGTACACCAAGTTCAATCATCTGTTTTTATACACATATCCCCGTATTCCCTCCCTTCCTTGACTCCCCCCCTCCTCGAGTCCCCCCCACCCTCCCTGCCCCAGTCCTCTAAGGCATCTTCCATCCTTGAGTTTGACTCCCTTTGTTATACAACAACTTCCCACTGACTTTCTATTTTACAGTTGGTAGTATATATATGTCTGTGCTACTCTCTCGCTTCGTCTCAGTTTCCCCTTCACCCCCCCGCCCCCTCCCATACCTCAAGTTCTCCAGTCCATTCTCTGTATCTGCATCCTTGTTCTTGTCACTGAGTTCATCAGTACCATTTTTAGATTCCGTATATGTGAGTTAGCATACAATATTTGTCCTTCTCTTTCTGACTTACTTCACTATGTATGACAGATTGTAGTTGTATCCACCTCATTACATATAGCTCCATCTCATCCCTTTTTATAGCTGAGTAATATTCCATTGTGTATATATGCCACATCTTCTTTATCCATTCATTTGTTGATGGGCATTTAGGTTGCTTCCATGTCCTGGCTATTGTAAATAGTGCTGCAATAAACATTATGGTACAAGTTTCTTTTGGGATTATGATTTTCTTTGGGTATATGCCCAGTAGTGGGATTACTGGATCATATGTAGTTCTATTTGTAGTTTTTTAAGGAACCTCCAAATTGTTTTCCATAGTGGCTGTACCAACGTACAGTCCCACCAACAGTGCAGGAGAGTTCCCTTTTCTCCACACCCTCTCCAACATTTGTTGTTTCCAGATTTTGTGATGATGGCCATTCTGATTGGTGTGAGGTGATACCTCATTGTGGCTTTGACTTGCATTTCTCTGATGATTAGTGATGTTGAGCATCTTTTCATGTGTTTGTTGGCCATCTGTAATCATAGCTATTTTAAATTCATAGTCTGATAATACCCACGTCTCTGCCATGTCTGAATCTGGTCCTGATTCTTGCTCTGTCTCCTCAAAGCATTGTCTTTTAGGATGCCTTCCAATTTTTTGTTGAAAGCCTAATGTGATATACTGGGTAAAAGGAACTGAGGTAAATAGACCATTAATGTGAGGCTTTAGGTTTATCTGGCCAAGATTTAGTCTCTGTTTATTATTTTTGTAGCTGTAAGTGTCAGAGGCTAAATTTCCTCTGGTTTTCTTGGGTTTGTCTCCTTTATGACACAGGAAACCCATTGATGTGGTGGTACTATGTGGGGGAAGGGGATTCTCTAATCTTATAATTAGGTCTCAGTCTTTTAGTGAGACCGTGCCCCTGTTCTGTGACCTTCTGAAGTAATTCTCAGATTTCCCCTCACTTATGTAGGACAGGAAGCCCAGAGTGGGGCTGCAGCTGGGTATTTTCCTTCCTTGAGGTTGATTAGGCCCTAGTAAAACCTCAATCAGTTAGGCTCTGGTAAAATAGTTTCTCTTGAAAGCTTTGTTAAGAAGAACAGAGTCCTCTGGTGTATTTTCTCTCCCCTTCTGGAAGTATGGGGGTGTTTTTCTCTGGTCTTTATTGAGAGCCTGGTAGAGCTCCTGGAGGTGAAACTCAGGAAAGTGTGGGTCCTTCTAAGGCTGAAATCCGTGGTATTTTTAACTGTCAAGCTTGTCCAGATTGAGCCTCCAATAATTCATCAATTACGGTTTAAGTTTCCCTGGTACTGGTTCCCATAGGTTGTGCTCTTGGGCTTTATCTTTAGTAAGCTGTGGTTCTCTGTATCCATCTGTTGTCTCACCAATTTATGGGGTAGCAGTTTGCCTGTAACCTCAGTTCTCTGTTGGATCTAAAGAAAAAAAATTTTCAGTTTTTTAAGCTTTTTTATCATTGTTAGTATGGGAGTGATGACTTCTAAGCTCCTCAAAGTGAAGTAATCCATGACAGACTTAGATTTCAAAAAGTTTGTGCAGATGGGTACCAAAATAACTCAAGGAAGAGCATAAACAGAAGTGTTTGGATATCTGCAAACAAAATTTGGGCTGATACTCTAAGGAAGGTGAAAGTTTCTTTCTTTTTTTTTTTTAAGAACTTTTATTGAGATACAGTTAACAGACAATAAACAGCATATATTTAGAGTGTAAAATTTGGTGTCCCAATCTCCCAATTCATTCCCCCCCAACCCTCCCCACTTTCCCCACTTGGTGTCCATGTGTTTGTTCTCTACACCTGTGTCTCTATTTCTGCCTTGCATTTCCTCTTTCATAGTTGTTAGCATTTGCCTTATGTATTGAGGTGCTCCTATATTGGGTGCATATATATTTATAATTGTTATCTCCTCTTCTTGGATGGATCCCTTGATCTTTATGTAATGTCCTTTCTTGTCTCTTGTAACATTTTTTATTTTAAAGTCTATTTTATCTGATATGAGTATTGCTACTCCAGCTTTCTTTTGATTTGCATTTGCATGGAATATCTTTTTCCATCCCCTCACTTTCCTTCTGTATGTGTCCCTAGGTCTGAAGTGGGTCTCTTGTAGACAGCATATATATGGGTCTTGTTTTTGTATCCATTCAGCCAGTCTGTGTCTTCTGGTTGGTGCATTTAGTCCATGTACATTCAAGGTAATTGTCAATATGTATGTTCCTATGACCATTTTCTTAATTGTTTTGTTGTTGTTTTTGTAGGTCCTTTTCTTCTCTTATGTTTCCCGCTTAGAGAAGTTCCTTTAGCATTTGTTGTAGGGCTGGTTTGGTGGTGCTGAATTCTCTTAGCTGTTCTTGTCTGTAAAGCTTTTGATTTCTCCATCGAATCTGAATGAGATCCTTGCTGAGTAGAGTATTCTTGGTTCTAGGTTCTTCCCTTTCATCACTTGAAATATATCATGCCATTCCCTTCTGGCTTGCAGAGTTTCTGCTGAGAAATCAGCTGTTCACCTTATGGGAGTTCCCTTGTATGTTATTTGTCGTTTTTCCCTTGTTGCTTTTAATAACATTTCTCTGTCTTTAATTTTTGTCAGCTTGAATACTATATGTCTTGGCATGTTTCTCCTTGGTTTTATCCTGCCTGGGACTCTCTGCACTTCCTGGACTTGGGTAGCTATTTCCTTTCCCATGTTAGGGAAGTTTTCAACTATAATCTCTTCCAATATTTTCTCAGGTCCTTTCTCTCTCTCATCTCCTTCTGGGACCCCTATAATGCGAATGTTGGTGCATTTAATATTGTCCCAGAGGTATCTTAGGCTGTCTTCAGTTCTTTTCATTCTTTTTTCTTTCTTCTTTTCTGCATCAGTGATGATCACCATTCTGTCTTCCAGGTCACTTATTTGCCCTTCTGCCTCCGTTAATCTGCTATTGGTTCCTTCTAGTGTATTTTTCATTTCAGTGATTGTGTTGCATATCTCTGTTTGTTTGCTCTTTAATTCTTCTAGGCCTTTGGTAAACTTTTCGATCTTTGCATCCAGTCTTTTTTCAAAGTCCTGGATCATCTTCACTATCATTATTCTGAATTCTTTTTCTGTAAGGGTGCCTATCTCCTCTTCATTTAGTTATTTTTCTGGGGCTTTATCCTGTCCCTTCATCTGGTACAAAGTCCTCTGCTTTTTCATATTCTCTATCTTTCTGTGGCTGTGGTTTTCAGTTCCACAAGATGAAATACTGCTGATACTGTTTGATACTGCTGTCTGCCCTCTTGTGGAGGAAGCTATCTAGGAGCCTCCTGTGTGCTTCCTGATGGGAGGGACTGATGGTGGGTAGGGCTGGGTGGGTGGAGCTCAGTAAAGCTTTAATCTGCTTGTCTGCTAATGGGTGGGGCTGTGTTCACACCTTGTTGGTTGTTTGGCCTGAGGCCACCTAGTGCTGGAGCCCACAGGCTCTTTGGTGGGGCAAATGGCAGACTCTGGGAGGGCTCACACCAATAAGCACTTCCCAAAACCCCTGCTTCCAGTGCCCCTGCCTCCTTGGTGAGCCACAGCTGCCCCCCCTACCTCTGCAGGCAACCCTCTAACACCAGCAGGTAGGTCTGGTTCAGTCTCCTATACAGTCACTGCTCCTTCCCCCTGGGTCCTGGTGAGCACATTTTTGTGTGTGCCCTCCAAGAGTGGAGTCTCTGTTTCCCCCAGTCCTGTGGAGGTCCTGCAATCAAATCCTGCTGGCTTTCAGAGTCTGATTCTCTGGGGATTCCTCCTCCCGTTGCTGGACTCCCAGGTTGGGAAGCCTGATGTGGGGCTCAGAACCCTCACTTTAGCGGGTGGACTTCTGCAGTGTAACTGTTCTCCAGTTTGTGAGTCACACCCAGCATTTATGGCATTTGATTTTAATGTGATTGCACCCCTCCTACCATCTCATTGTGGCTTCTCCTTTGTCTCTGGATGTGGGGTGTCTTTTTGGTGAGTTCCAGTATCTTTCTGTCAATGATTGTTCAGTAGTTAGTTGTAATTCTGGAGCTCTTGCAAGAGGGAGTGAGCGCACGTCCTCCTACTCCACCATCTTAATCCTATCTCCAGGAAGGTGAAAGTTTCTTAAAGAGAATCATTACTGGTGACGAGATGTGGATTCATCACTACGAGACTGAGAGTAAATGGCAGAATATGGAATGGAAACATCCTTAATCATCGACCAAGAAAAAGTTAAAAAGTCCACCATCAGCTGGAAAATTGATGCTTATACTTTTCTGGGATCCTCAAGGGCTAGTATTGGAACATTATTAGGAAAAAGGTTCAACAATCAACAGTGCTTGTTGCAGTGAAATGCTTATTGAAGAGCTGAAGCCCAAACTTTGGATTAAATGCAGACATCTGCTATCCATGGGCGCTGTGATCTTGCATTGACAATGCACATCCGCACACTTCTGCCCACACTGTCGACACTCTGCAAAAACTTCATTTTGAGGTGTTAAAGCATCCTCCCTATGGTCCTGATCTTGCTCCATCAGACTTTCATCTGTTTGGTCCCCTGAAAGCATCCCTACAAGGATGAAGATTCACTTCTGATGAAGAAGTGAAGACAGTGGTGCTTTGTGGCTCGCAGCTCAGTCTAAAACATTTTTTAATGAGAAAATATGAAAGCTTGTTGACAGATGGGCAAAGTGTATTGAAAAGCAAGGGTATTATGTTGAAAAATGATGTATTTGTCTTTTCTAAAAGTTAATTAAAATAAATTCTACAGCCAGAGTGCGGATAATTTTTGACCCCTCCTTGTACATCAAATGATGTTTCCAGACCTCACTAGGATTGCTCTCAGTGCATGTATGAGAAGAGGCAGGGCAAGTAGCTGGAGCCAGCATGGGACTGGGAGTCAAGAAAACTAAAATTATCCTGGCCACATGCCTGCTGGATGATTTGGGGCAAGTCACTCTAATAAAATCTCTAGGAATCAGTCACTGATCTGTCTAGCCAAAGATTTGTTGAACATGTCAAATGGAAATAATGTATGTTGCAAACTACAAAGTATTGTACACAAATCAGATATCAGTATTGTTATTGCTATTGTATTTTCAAATAGGGAACATAAGTATCAGAATTTAAGTGACATGTCCAAGAAAAGAATCCTAAAGTGAAATCCCATTCTCTGCCATTCTCAAGTTAATTGAAAAGCTGATGCTCTTAAAACACAGTGGAAGGGCTTCCCTGGTGGCACAGTGGTTAAGAATCCACCTGCCAATGCAGGGGACACGGGTTCGATCCCTGGGCCGGGAAGATCCTACCTGTTTCGGAGCAACTAAGCCTGTGCGCCACAACTACTGAGCTTGTGCTCTAGAACCTGCGAGTCACAACTATTGAGCCCAGGTGCCAAAACTACTGAAGCCTGCATGCCTAGAGCCCATGCTCCACAACAAGAGAAGCCACTGTAATGAGAAGCCCAAACACTGCAACAAAGAGTAGCCCCTACTCGCTGCAACTAGAGAAAGCCCGTGTGCAGCAACGAAGACCCAACACAGCCAATAAATAAATAAATAAATAAATATATTAAAAAAAAACACTGGAAAGCAAGCCTCGTACGAGCTATTCTAGGCAGTTCAGAAGCCACTGATGTGAACCTTGCAAGCTACTTAACACACGTGAGCCTCTGTTCCTTCTTTGTTTTAGGGAATCCATTTGTTGGACCATGAAATGTTAATACACAAAGCACCTGCGTCCTGTGTGCCACAGCTCATGTGAGGCATCAGGACCTGTGCAGAACAGGCAGGAACAGGTCCCCAGAACCTTCAGGACTGGGGCAATGGCACAGTCGTCCTAGAGGATGACAGAAGGAAACCCTGAGGCCTTCGTGGTCTCTACCACAGTCTTGTTCAGTGGACAGCAGGGTCACAGATTCATCTAATTACTGGGAAATAGCCTGGCTAACATCAAAGTCATGTTTTACCATTGCAGGAAATGTTTCCACTTGATATGTCAGTGGTGTGTGGTTTATATCTCATAGCACTGATGACAGGATTTCTTTTTTTAAAGTTTTTTTTCAATTAATATATTTATGTTTTGGCTGCGTTGGGTCTTGTGGCAGCAGGATCTTTCATTGCAGCGCATGGGCTCTTCATTGCGGTGCTCGGGCTTCTCTCTAGTTGTGGCACGTGGGCTCAGTAGTTGCGGCACATGGGCTTAGTTGCCCTACCTCATGTGGGATCTTAGTTCTGTGACCAGGGATCCAACTGGTGTCCCCTGCATTACAAGACAGATTCTTAACCACTGGACCACCAGGGAAGTCCTGGATTTCTTTATTTTGCTGACTGAAACAGAAATTTGTTTGGACTTTTGAGTGCCAGCATGTGTATTAGCTCTGTTAGGCTTGAGGGAATCCAACCACGAGGGAGACACGATCCCAGCTCTCAAGAGGTTTATAGTCCTAGACTCAAGTTAGGGAACTGTTATGTAAACAAGCAAGCCCTGGGACTTCCTAGGTGGTGCAGTGGTTAAGAATCCGCCTGCCAATGCAGGGGACACGGGTTCGATCCCTGCTCCAGGAAGATCCCACATGCTGCAGAGCAACTAAGCCCGTGCGCCACAACAATTGAGCCTGCTCTCTAGAGCCCGTGAGCCACAGCTATTGAGCCCATGTACTGCAACTACTGAAGCCCACGGGCCTGGAGCCTGTGCCACAACAAGAGAAGCCACCACAATGAGGAGCACACGCACCACAATGACGTGTAGCCCCCACTTCCCGCAACTAGAGAAAGCCCATGTGCAGCAACAAAGACCTAACACAGTCAATAAAAATAAATAAGTAAATAAATAAAGTTATAAAAAAAAATGAGAGAGAAGACTAGCAAGCTCTGTCGAGGGGTGGAGAGTTACAGATCCACGAGGGACACCAGGCTACCTGCTGATAATTTCATTTCTGATGTCTACAGGGAGAAAATAGGCTGTTAAGATCAATTTAAACGTTTGATACATTGAGAGTTTGCTCTCTTATTGTAAATTAATCACTTATGTTACACATAGTTTAATCATATTGAAAGTTCCCATCCCTATCAATCAGGTATTCTCCTTCATGAAGCTCTGATGGAACTGAACCTCTGAATCTGTAATACTGAGACCTCTCCCTGAGCCATGATTAATTCACCAGGTAAATGCCACTTTGTAAAGGGGAAAAAAGTGCCAACTCACCTAACTGAGAAGTCAGGGAAGGGATGATAAGTCCCTTCTGGGAAACTGGGCTCCAGTGTCTCAAATGAGGGTGTCAGGGCTCTCCCTCTTTTGTCTGCAAAGCCCCAGTTGGGTGCCTCCGTGTGTGTGACAGCCAGCTCACAGGGGCTGACAGATTGCAATCCCCAGAGAAGACAGCATCTGCACTGATTGCTCTAGCAAAGTCCCTGGAGGGCTCTGGCCACCCTGGAGTCAGGGCACCCCCCCCCCCACCCCCGGCAGCCAGCGCCATCCACCCTGAGGTACGAGATAAATGGGCCCCTGGGCTGAGCAGCTGGAGTTTGTCAAGCAGAGTAAATTGGAGCTTTGCTTTCTCTACACACTCCAAGGACAAAGTTAATGGTGGGAGCCGAGCTCTGCTGAAGTAAAGAGGTAGGAGGACCACAACTATCACTCCTGAGGTCAAGGAAACCTCCCCAGCTCAGGAAGGCTCCTGTGCGGGAAGGCTCCTCTGGGGTCAGAAAGGGAGGGGGCGCCATCCCATAGTAGGTGTTGTCAACCTCCCATAAGCCTCCGCCCAGGAATCCATCTTGGCAAAAAGATGTGCGTGCATGTTGGGGAGGAGGGCCCTGAAGACAGGTCAGATGTGGGAAAAGAAGTGAGATAATTGGCCAGAGGAGAACAAAGACCAGAAGACCTGCCCCATATAAGTGATCTAATTCACCTCTCTGGCAGGCTCCTTGTTCAGGACACCCACACTCTTCTCTGGGTGTGTATTTCTGCCTTGCTTTTGTCTTAAATAAACAAATTGTTTCTCTGTGGGCTCTCCCACATGTTGTGTCTCTAATGATAAACTTTGTACCTGTTTTTGCAGTTTTTGCCTCCTTGAAACAGGATTCCTGCTTTTCATCCAGGCTACTCAGGTTCAAGTCCTGGGCAGGGAAATAAGATTCTGCTTCAAGACGGCTCACTGCTGTCTCTCGGAGAACAAAACCACTTGGACCAATCAGGGCAGCTTTGAAATGGGGAGGGGAGGCTCTCCAAAGGAAGGGAGACTGAGCAAACACCACTCCCCTTCTCCTGAGGCCTTCTGGAGACAAGCAAGGGGCCTCTGCCTTCCTCTTGAGATGTACTGCAAAGTCGCATTCTTTGTTATCTGTCTGCAGCATTAGTATGTGAGAAACGGTGAAAGCCATGAAGCACGTGCCCTACTAAGGCAACTGATGCCAGCCTACTCCCAATTCTCTTCACTTAGACGCAAAGCAGGTGTAGAGAAAGGAAACTCCAAAGCCGATTTGGATTCAAACGTTAACTTTGGTCCTTCTAAGTCAACTCTTTTGAGCAAGTCGCTGAAGCCTGTTTCCTCATATAAAATGAAGCTACTGTGCCCACATGAAAAGCTGCTCAACATCACTAATTATTAGAGAAATGCAAATCAAAACGACAATGAGGTATCACCTCACACCGGTGAGAATGGGCATCATCAGAAAATCTACAAACAGTAAATGCTGGAGAGGGTGTGGAGAAAAAGGAACGCTCTTGCATTGCTGGTGGGAATATAAACTGATACAGCCACTATGGAAAACAGTATGGAGGTTCCTTGTAAAACTAAAAATAGAACTACCATATGACCCAGCAATCCCACTCTTGGGCATATACCCAGAGAAAATCATAATCCAAAAAGAAACATGTACCATAATGTTCATTGCAGCACTATTTACAATAGCCAGGACATGGAAGCAACCTAAATGTCCATCAACAGATGAATGGATAAAGAAGATGTGGTACAAAAAAAGCAATGAAACTGGGACATTTGTAGAGACATGGATGGACCTAGAGACTGTCATACAGAGTGAAGTGAGTCAGAAAAAGAAAAACAAATATTGTATATTAACACATATATGTGGACTATAGAAAAATGGTACAAATCAACTGGTTTGCAAGGCAGAAATAGAGACACAGGTGTAGAGAACAAACATATGGACACCAAGTGGGGAAAGCGGGGAGGGTTGGGGGGGAATGAATTGGGAGACTGGGATACCAAATTGTACACTCTAAATATATGCAGTTTATTGTAAAAAATAAAAAAATAAAAAGTTAAAAAAAAAATGAAGCTACTGTGCCCATGTCACAGGGTAGTTGTGAGAATGAGATGGATTAAAGGGGGCAGAAGTGCCTAGCATAGATCCTGGTGCTCAGTACGTGTCTACTAGATAGGTATTAAATACTTGTATTTAACACATGTATTTACATGTAAACATGTATTCAATAATACTGCACATATAACACATGTGTTTGGCAGCTTAACAACTACTTCTAAGGCTTTGCTGGCTGATGAACCCCACTGGAGAATTCCCACACACCTTTCATTTTTTGGCTGCGCTGCACGGCTTGTGGGATCTCAGTTTCCCGAACCAGGGATTGAACCGAAGCCACGGCAGTGAAAGCGTCGAGTCCTAACCACTGAACCACCAGAGAACTCCCCCTACATACCTTTTTTTTTAAGCTCTTTATTGGAGTATAATTGCTTTACACTGTTGTGCCAGTTTCTGCTGTACAACAAAGTGAATCAGCTGTATTTATACATATATCCCCATATCCCCTCCCTCCCGCAACTCCCTCCCACCCTCCTATTCCACCCCTCTAAGTCAGTGGCAGGGCAAGAATAAAGATGCAGATGTAGAGAACTGACTTGAGGACTGGGGTGGGGAGGGAGGGGAGTGGCGGCCAAGGGGAACCCGGGACAAAGTGAGAGAGTAGCATTGACACATACACACTACCAAATATAAAATAGATGGCTGGTGGGAAGTTGCTGCATAACACAGGAAGATCAACACATACCTTTTTAAGAAGAGGTAGTTTTTCTCTTTGCCTGAACTAACAGGGATTGTTGTGGCCAGGTATCAGCAGTGCCTTAAACTGCACCTTCTTATTCACAGGAAGGAGCATCTGAGAGCTCCCAGGTCTGCAATATTTTTGTCTTATTTTCTTTCTGTTCTGTCTTTTTCATGTTGGGTCTGGGGAAGTAACAAGCTCACACTGTTAATTCTTTTTTTAAAAAACATTCTTAATTCTTCAAATGGAAAATGAAACCAGTCAGTGGTAAGGAATCCAAGCACAGGAAGCATGGGTGAGAGGTATTTCACCCAGACAGGGGGAAGCTTGGTAAATTATTCCTACCTCACCATGACCAGCAAGTTTGGGTTTTGGAATTCAGAGCCTTGCTTCCTAGAGTGTCTTTTATGGTAGTTCTCTTTTCTGAGCTCCCGTCTGATCATCCCTGTTCTAGTCCAAGAATATACCTCATTGCGCTTTGCTTACCTAACAGTCCCCACACTCCAGTTCTGCATCCTGAGATGTATCTGAGGTCACCTTGAATAGAGTTTTGAGAGATATTAGAGACTATTTCTTGGTTTTACTTCCACAGATGACTAATAATTTGTGTTTATTTGTCTAACTTTTAGAGGGCAATCTTATTTTCCTTTTTTGTTGGCTAAGGGCAGCTCATTGTTTCTCAATGTACTGCCAACAGGCTGGCTTTCTTGAGGGAAAACATCTGTACAAAGTCTGGTTTCAGGTGAGACATGGACAGATGGTGCTGTTCTGTCTCCTTGAAGTCGGAGTCTCATTTCTGTTTCTCTTGCTCACGGAGGGAGAAAAGAACAAACACAGTGATGGTATTTTCCTATTCTGGAAATTTTTTTTGCAGTTATTTTTTACTTATGTTTAAGATTCTTATAGCATTCCATCCTTTATTTCCTCCCACTAGACTTCCCCACAACTATGACTCATTTGTTTTAAATAACCCTTTTTAAAAAATATAAAGCAATATCATTAGAAGAAACCTGGATAGACCAAAGTAATGGTTACTTTTATAATTATTTTTGATTAGCACAAAAGAAATTCTCCCAATCTGAATGATTTAGTCTATGTCTGGATTCATATGTTTTCCACTAATAATAATTAGCTACAAAACAGTATACTATTCTACTGCAGAATTTCAGATTGATCAGTTATACCAATGTACTGAGACTCTAAAAGAGCCCTTTGCTTACTTTCACTGAGCTTGAGGCAAATATCAAGAATAGATAACTTTATCTGTATCCACAATTATGAAACTAGCTTTAGAGCAGGGGTGCTCCAAGAAAACCTGTGTCTATGTACTGTGAAATCTTTCTTCCTCCTTCTCTTTCTTTATATCCTCTTACTCTCTGCTACCTTCCTCTCTTTACCAGTCTTTATCTTAATTAACTCTAATAGAGAACAGGCTGCATTTTAAATCATTAACATGTAAATCTATCTTTAACAGTTCCTTTTCTAGAATGGACTGAATTGCTTTTTACATAGCTGTGTTTTAGTTTTTAAGAACTTTTATTGTGATACAATTGACATACAATAAACTGCATATATTTAAAGTGTGCAATCTGATACATTTTTTCTTATTAGTAATTTGTATATGGCAATCCCAATCTCCTAATTCATCCCACGGCAACCACCCTCCCCCCCACCGTTTTCCTCCCTTGGTATCTGTATGTTTGTTCTCTGCATCTGTATCTCTATTTCTGCTTTGCACACTGGTTGATCTGTACCATTTTTTTTTAGATTCTGCATACATGTGTTAATATATGATATTTGTTTTTCTCTTTCTGACTTCATTCTGTATGACAGTCTCTAGGTCCATCCATGTGTCTACAAAAAATGTCCCAATTTCGTTCCTTTTTACATATCTTGTTCTTTAATGATTTCTTTGTTCCTGAGAAGACATAATCCTCAGAAATACGTTAAGAAATCTCTAGGAACAAAGTGATTGTGTCATTCTTCATACTCTGCCTTCTAGCTGAATTGCTACCCCACTTCTGCTGACTGAAGCTGAGCACTCTTCAAACCCTGCCTAAAAGTCTCCTTCCTTCAGGAGGTCTCTCCTGCACCACCACTTCCTACCCTATAACCAGGTGTGATCGCTCCTGCCTGCAAATTCCAATCATATTCTGTACCAGTTTTACGGTACTTATGCTAATCTGGTGTGTATTTGTGTACTGTCTTATTCTTCCTGTGGGTCATGAGCTCCTTAAAGGCAGGTTTAATATCTTACTCTATGAGTCCCTTGCAGCTACACTGCCTTATAAATAAAAGTTGCTAAGTACTTATTAATCAACTTTCAGAAATGGAACAACTATGGTCTTCTTTGCTTCACTTAGGTACTTACAATTATTTAAATGAAATGTACACTTAGAGTTGTAAAGGTATAAACTACTAACCAAAAGTAACAATACTTTGTAGATGTTTTTTTTAATGTTTAGATGCAGGAGTACAAATTGCATGAAATCTTTAAATAATGTTCTCAGTTTTCAGAGTAAGTTGTTGAATTACTAGCTCAGAATCTGGGCTCCCTTCCTGAAACCAGATGACACACTTTTGCCCCTCCATGCCAAGGGCCCCTCCGCCTTTGTGGGGGGGCTTCCCTTCTGCAGCTTGGCACTGAGATCTAAACTTATGTTGGCAAAGTCCTCTTTCTTCTCACCTTTACGTGGAGGTGTGTTCATTGCTCCAAGCATTTTTGCAACTGGACCAGTCCTTGTGGGAGACCAGAAAAATGCCAAATGTTCAAAAAGTCACTCACCCCTCACCACATGTCCTCACTAGCACTTCCAGAGTGTGCTGTGTGCTGGATAAAATTAAGGACAGCCATAAAAACCATCAACAGAGACAGCAGATTTTTCATTATGGAAACTTGAGCTAAAATAATAATGTGGTCATTTTACAATACTGTAAACTACTGCAAGGTCATCAAACATTTTTGTTCTCATTTTGTTATTGAATTATAATTGTGTAATTTGAAATTACAAAGTACTGTTTTTTAAATACAAAAAGGGCAACTTAGCTTTCTTCCGTAAACTCTCTATGGTAATTTTTAAGGAAGGAAATAATTTTAAAAATCCCAGTAGACTTTTCTTTTTTTGGCCATGCTTGGAAGTGGGCTTGACCCTAAAACTTTGTGGTCTCAAAGAACGCTTAATTAATCTGATGTGAAGAAAAAACAATAATAGCTTCGTTTGTATTGCAGTCTAAACACAGACCACCCCCTTTCCCCCAGCCTTAGGGGAGGGAGCATTTAATAGTGGTCTGTGTAAACTGATGCCCAGGCCGTGGAAGTTCGAGGGAGTGCTGCTCGAACAAGTTAAAACGGAGCAAAGAGCAACCTCAAAGCTCAGCCCTCGAAACAAAAAAATTGCTCAAACCAACCAACGCAAAGCATCGCAATGGCTCTGCTGGTGCGGATCCTGAAAGCCCGTCTGAGCCCTGCGCCTGAGCGGAGCGGGTTTCTGGGCGGCGGGGGCACACGACAACCCCGGCCCGCGGGCGCAAGGCTCCCGGCGAGGGCGCGGGCCGAGGACAAAGGAGCCAGACAGCCGGGGGCGCCGCGGGCAGGGGGCCGGGCAGAAGGGCCCCGCAGCCTCGCCGCCATGCCGGGGCCCAGGACCCTCGCCAACCTGGTGGAGTTCTTCTGGAAGGACGGCTTCAGCCGCATCCACGAGATCCAGGTAGCCGCGCGCCGGGGCCGGGAGGGCGAGGGGGCTAGCTAGGGCGGGAAGGAGCCGGGGAAGAGGCCCGGGGAGGGAGCGCCGGGAAGGGGACCCGGGGAGAGGATCCCGGGGAGAGAATCCCGGGAAGGACGCCAATGAGGGAACCCGGGGAGGGAGCGCCCGGGAGGAAGCGCCGGGAAGGGGACCGAGGAGCGGATCCCGGAAAGGGCGCCACGGAGGGGATCCCGTGGAGGGGGCGCCGGGGAGGCACCCGGGAAGGGGGCACCGGGGAGGGACCCGGGAAGGGGATCCCGCGGAGGGGGTGCCGGGGAGGCACCCGGGAAGGGCGCCAGGGAAGGGACCCGGGAAGGGGATCCCGGGAGGGCGCCGGCGAGGGGGCACTGGAGAGGGACCCGGGAAGGGGATCCCGCGGAGGGCGCCAGGGGAGGGACCCGGGGAGGGGGCGCTGGGGAAAGGCGCCCGGGGAGGGGACGCCGGGGAAGTGTTCCGGGACAAGACGCGCCGGAGCGAGGGCTCTGAGTGACCCCAAGAGGGGCTCCGGAGGAGGGGGTCACGGGCAGGGGGCGCCCGGGAACCGCTGGGCCCCGCGCGCCTCGCGCTCCGGCGGGCGGGCCTCGGAGTCGGGGCTGGGGGAGCCGCCGCCCGGCCTCCCCGAACCTTCCCGGGCGAGGCCCCAGAGGAACGCCTCTCCACACGGTGGGCGAGGAGGCCTGAGGGTCTTGACGCGGCCGAGGACATGTTGCATATGCTCCTGGTCCTTTTCGTTTGTGTTTTATAATTGAGAAACCAAAACCCCAAAATAACAGGAGGGGAGTGGGCTCGGAGGTTCCGAGAGTTATGTAACCTTTAAGTGATGGGAAGACAAACGAACGTTCGTGAACCTCGGCGTCAAGCCAGATCTGGGCAGGGACTTAAGGAAGAACCCAACCGGTCCAACCACCCTGAGTGCTGGGAGCCCGCTCGTTGAACGGTGGCTCATCTTGACCCTGAGTTTTGCTCTTCCCATGCCCACTTTCACAGCAAGGTGGCCGCCACCTTTAAGCGTCGTCAAATCCATTCCCTCTCACTTGCTGTGGCCGCTGCTGCCTCCACCCCCGCCCACACCTTTGCCTCCGTCATTTTCTCAGGGCTCCCACCCCGGCACCCGCTGTCACTTCTGGGACCTGGGCCTTTTGACCTCTCCCAAGAACCCCACCCCCACCTCCTTTTGTTCAGAGTTTACCCTTCAACCTTCAGAAACTTCCCAGAGGAAGCCTTTTGTAACCACCCACCTGGGTTTTGGTCATTCATTCATTCCCTCAACTGTTAATTAACCTATGTGATGGTGCAGAGCCCTGGGCAGAAACTTCATTGATAGACAAAAACAGGGGAGCAAGAAGAGCAATTTTAATTTGATTGAAATTCTAATTGACCCCCACCTCTCCATCCCCCACGTGAACCCTACACGATTTCTCCCCAGACATGTTTCTAGGGGTCAAAAATGATTTTCTGTCTGTTCCATTTGGAATCGGAACATAAGACATCAGGGTGATAGTTTTCAAATACGGTAAAAAATTTTTTTTGCTTTTATTTGTTGACAAGTTCAATACAGGTTGCTCTAGACTGGATAAGGTTCTAGTAAAATCCTCTCGAGGTGCTCTCCAGGTCACCCCTAAGGCATTTCTGGGAGGAAGAGAATTATTCTGTTACTTCAAGTCCAGTTTCCTTCCACTCAACTTGTAGTCACAGAATGCTAGCTCACAAGGGATCATAGGCTTTATCTATAAGATCCAGGTCTTTCACTTTACGTGTGGAAAAGGCCCAAAGTGTTGGCTGCATGACTTGCCGGCAGTCACATAGCTGGTTAGTGGCAGAGCAGATACAGTGATCAAGGTTGCCAGGTGTGACAGAGGGGAGTGTCCAGCGTTACATAGCAGCCCTTTACAAGCACCTGTGGAGTCTTGGCCAATCAGTTCTTCTCTCTGGACTGCAGTTTCCTCCTCTGTGCAATCCTTATCCATCTCTCCGCTTAGTGTGAGGCTGTGCAATCAGGGCTGTGGAAAGTCTTTGTAAGCTGTAATAATAACCAGTATATCAGAAGAATGAACCAATACATCCGGAACTCTTCTCATGTGCTAGGCACAGTTCCAAGTTCTCCATGTGAGGTAATTTCTATTATTTCTCCATTTTGCAGGTGAGGAAACTGAAGCACAGTGGAACCTAACTTCCCAAGGTCACCCTGCTAGTAAACTGTGAGCTGAGATTCCAACTCCAGAGTCTGTGCTCCAGCTGGCTACGCAAACCAAGTCTGTGGCTGACTGTATCATTCCGTGGCCCACCACCAAAAAGGGCTGTAAACTACCTGTGTCCTTCATCTTGGTCTTTCTGCCCCTTGGTCAGTGGCTCCCTTGCCTGATCATGCCCATTCAGTAGCTGGATTTGCCCGAGGAGTGGTCCATCTCCTGGTAGTTCCTGTAACAGTCATCCTATCAGAGACCTGGAGAAACACCCTTTTGGGGTCACCTGTTTGTTAGGCAGAGTGATCCCTTGGCACCTGACATGTCCCAGTTGAGTCTGAGGCAGCAGGACTTCAACCAGGTCCATAGAGAAGCAAACAGCTTCTACCTGAGAGCAGGAGAGTGGAGAGCGATGACAGACCCTCTGGCCTGTCGTTTCTGTGGTTGAGTGTTGGGGTGATAAGAAATGCTGGCAGATGCCATAGAGGGGTGTAATCATTTTTCTCATGCTCAGTCTTGCCTGTGTCATGTTTTTTTTTTTTTTTTTTTTGGGTGCACTGCACGGCCTGCGAGATCTTAGTCCTGATGTCAGAGAGATAGCAGCGAGCAGTCCTGAAGAGAGATCTTAATTCCCTGACCAGGAATTGAACCTGGGTAGCCTGGATGAAAACCAGGAGTCCTAACTGCTAGTCCACCAGGGGCTAGAGGTTAGAAGCAAAGTGGCCCTGGCTCTTTCTCCCATTTGAAAGCAAGAATGTTTCAAGCAGGCAAAAACTGTAAAAACAGGTGCAAAGTTTATTATTAGAGACACAGCACAATGTATGGGAGAGCACACAGAGAAACAGTTGATTTACTTAAAACAGAGGCAAGGCAGAAATACACACCCGGAGAGGAGTGTGGGCGTCCTAAATGAGGAGTGCGGTAAGGAGGTGATTTAAATCACTTATATAGGATATTCCTGCTGGGTCTTTGTTTACCTTTGACCAACTATCTTGTTTCTTTTTTCACACCTGACTTGTTCTAGGACCCTCCCCAAGATGCGTGCACAATTTTTGCTAAGATGGATCCCACCACAGAGGCCTATGGGTGCATGTCCATACATATTATGGGGTGGTGCCCCCCTCCCTTTTTGACCCCCAAGGAGCCTTCCTGAACATTTGCAGACAGGGAAGTTTTCCTTGACCTCAGGAGTGGGCACCTTTTCTCTTTACTTTAGCAGAGCTCAGCTTCTACCACTAGCTTTATCCTTGGAGTATCTGGGTGAGAACAAAACTTCAGTTTTACACCACTCGACAAACACCAGCTGTTCAGCCCAGGGGCCCATCTATCTCCTACCTCAGTTCCCCGGCCAGAGATTGAACCCGTGCCCCCTGCACTGGAAGCTCGGATTCTTAACCACTGGACTGCCAGGGAAGTCCCCATGCCTGTGTCATGCTGAGCCATGGTGGAGGGTACTTTCCCTCCTTCCTTCTTTAATTATTTAACTGGACAGTTTAACCCATTTACATTTATTGTGATTTTTTTTTTCCTGGTAACAACTTCATTGAGATTTAATTCACATATCATACAGTTCTCCCATTTAAAGTATACAACCATCACCACAATCAATTACAGAATATTTTTATAACCTTAAAAAGAAACCCCATATTGTATTCTTTAGCTATCACTCCCCAACCCTCTCATTCCTCCAGCCTTAAGCAACCACTAATAATTTACTTTCTGTCTTTATAGATTGACCAATTCTGGACATTTCATATAAATGGAATCATATAATATGTGGTCTTTTGTGTCTGGCTTCTTTCACTGAGCATCATGTTTTCAAGGTTCACCCATATTGTAAC
Organism: Hippopotamus amphibius kiboko; assembly: GCF_030028045.1. Lineage (NCBI taxonomy): Eukaryota > Metazoa > Chordata > Mammalia > Artiodactyla > Hippopotamidae > Hippopotamus > Hippopotamus amphibius. The sequence goes on along the minus strand of NC_080193.1, from coordinate 42,195,723 downwards.
ATGTATCAGTACCTCATTCCTGTTTATGGATAAATAATATTCCAGTGTGTGGATAGACCACATTTTGCTTACTCATTCATCAGTTGATAGACATTTGGATTGCTTCCACCTTTTGGCTGTTATGAATAATGCTACTATGAATATTCAGTGTAAGTTTCTGTGTAGACATATGTTTTCATTTCTTTTGGGTATATGTCTAGGAGTGAAATTGCTGTGGCAAATAATAATGCTGTATTTAACCTTTTGAGGAATTGCTAGACAGTTCTAAAGTGGCTGCATTATTTTACATTCCACCAGCAGTGCAAGAAGGTTTTGATTTCTCCACATCCTTGCCAATACTTGTTATTACCTGTCCTTTTGATTATAAGCATCCTAGTGCATGTGAAGTGGTATCTCATTGTGGTTTTGATTTGCATTTCCCTAATGACTAATGATGTTGAGCTTCTTTTCATGTGCTTATTAGACATTTCTATATCTTCTTTGGAGAAATGTCCATTTAAATAATTGCCCAGTCTTTAACTGGGTTATTTGTTGTTGTTTTTACTGATGGGTTGTAATAGTTTTTTTTTTTTTAATATATTCTAAACATAAATCTCTTATCAAATATGTATTTTGCAAATATTTTCTCCATTCTAGGGATTGTCTTTCACTTTCTTGATAGTGTCCTTTGAAGCACATTTTAAAAATTTGATGATGTCCAATCATCTATTTTTTGTTGTTGCTTGTGCTTTTGGTATTATATCTTAAGACATCATTGCCAAATCCAAGGTCAATAGGAATATTTATCCCTATATTTTCTTCTAAGAGTTTTGTAGTTTTAGCACTTACATTTAGGTCTTTGGTCCATTTTGAGGTAGTTTTTGTATGTGGTGTGAGATAAGGGTACAAATTATTTTTTGTTTGTGGCTATCCAGTTTTCCTGGCATCATCCGTTAAAGAGACTATTCTTTCCCATCTAATTGTCTTGGCACCCTTGTTGAAAATCAATTGACCATAGATGTATGAATTTATTTCTGGGCTCTCAGTTCTATTCCAATGATTTAGATGTCCATCCTTATGCCAGTAGCACACTGTCTTCATTACTTTTATAGTAATGTTTGAAATAGGGAAATGTGAGTCCTTCAACTTTGTTCTCCTTTTTAAAGATTGTTTTTGCTATTCTGAGTTGCTGGAATTCTGATAGGGATTATGCTGAATCTATGGATCAGTTTGGGAAGTATTGCCTTCTTAGTAATGTTATCTTCCATTCCATGAACATGGGTTATCTTTCCATTTGTGTAGGTGTTCTTTAATTTCTTTCAGTGATTTTTTTTAAGATTGATTGATTGATTGATTGATTTTTGGCTGCATTGGGTCTTTGTTGCTGCACACAGGCTTTCTCTAGTTGCAGCGAGCAGGGGCCATTCTTTGTTGTGATACGTGGGCTTCTCATTGAGGTGGCTTCTCTTGTTGTGGAGCACGGAGGCTTCAGTAGTTGCAACACTTGGGTGCAATAGTTGTGGCTCATGGGCTCAGTTGTTGTGGTTCACAGGCTTAATTGCTCTGCTGCAGCATGTGGGATCTTCCCAGCCCAGGGATTGAACCCTTATTCCCTGCATTGGCAGGCGGATTCTTAACCACTGTGCCACCAGGGAAGTCCCTCAGTGATGTTTTGTAGTTTTCAGTGTAAGTTTTGCACTTCTTTTATTAAATGTATTCCCAAGTATTTTATGATGCTATTGTAAATGGAATTATTTTCTTAATTTTATTTTTGGGTTGTTCATTGCCAGTGTATGAAAATACAATTGATTTTTATATATTGATCTTATATCCTGCAAGCTTACTGAACATGTTTATTAGTTCTGATAGTTTTTTAGTGAGTTCTTAGAATTCTTTACATGCAAGATCACGTCATCTGTGAATAGAGATAGCTTTACTTCTCCCTTTCCAATCTGGGCGCCTTTTCTTTCATTTTCTTGCTGGGGGCATTTTTACAGATTCATTACAGATTGCCCTGCTTTCATCACAGGGCAGGCTGGGCAGCTGCTGAGGGCCTGAGGAAAAGGGGCAGGCAGAGCCTGTTTGACTCAGGACAGTTAAGGCCCTGCAGTTCATCCACACCCACATTCCTCTGAGTTGCTTCACACACTAAGGTATTTTTAAACACTCATCTTTAAAGAATTAAGAAAACTTCTAGGAATATGATTAATGATGTGAAAATATGTTTATCTCAGGCATACTTAAAGCAGCCACTCTAATTTTTTGAAATTAATTTTTATTGGAGTATTGTTGATTTACAATGTACAAGTGTACAGCAAAGTGAAGCTGTTATGCGTATACATCTATCCACTCTTTTTTAGATTCTATTCCTCTATAGGTCATTGCAGAGTACTGAGTAGAGTTCCCTATGCTATATGATAGTTATCTATTTTATATATAGTAGTGTGTATATGTCAATCCCAATCTCCCAATTTATCCCTCCCCCCTCGTTTCCCCCTTGGTAACCATAAGTAAAGTGGCCACTCTGAATCAGTTCTGTATAATGTAGCACGTCTCTCTGCCCCAGTTTTCTGCTCCCCTAACATCCAGGAATGTCTATGTCAAAGGTATATCATATCTGTGTATTTTTTCCCTTTTTTGATTTCTCCATGGTATTGCAGCAGAAGCACACACGGGAATATGGAAAAATCTTCAAGTCTCACTTTGGTCCTCAGTTTGTAGTATCTGTTGCAGACCGAGACCTGGTGGCTCAGGTGCTCCGGGCAGAGGGGGCTGCACCCCAGAGAGCCAATATGGGGTCCTGGCAGGAGTACCGAGACTTACGGGGCAAATCCACCGGGCTCATCTCCGCGTGAGTATGTGGGGCCAGGCTGAGCCACAAGCAAGAGCGGGGAGCCTTGGGACACCCCTTTCCTGAATGCTGGGCTCCTAAAACCAGCTATTAATAAAGCACAGAACTCCCAGTGGAATAGTATCAAAAGAGCCTCTTGTGTGATCTCCTAAAATCTCCTAAAATCCTCTGGGAAGACATTTGGTGGCAGGGACAAGGTGGGGGGGGGTCCCACTTTGTGGCTTTAGGTGTCCATTTGGTGGCCACCAAGGGGGGTGAAGCTCACAGAGCCCGTTTATGGACAGGGGTGAGGGTGGCGATCTGTCTTAGGAGACCCCAAAGAAGGCTACAAACGTCAGCATGGACCGCCATGTGGTGATGCTCCCGCCTGACCACAGACTGTGGTTATTACACACCTTGTGTCTTCCAAGAGTGAATCGTCACAGCCTCAGGCAGCGAGGAGAGTCTGGAGCATCTGCAGATCCCCTGGTCCAAATCCCATTGGCTTAGAAATTCTTTTCTTGGCTTTTTTGATATATATGTCCTCATACATGAACTGGGGAGTAATACCGTCGCTCCCCTCTCTTTGCAGTGTCTGTCCTGTCTTCACTCCATTTGGACTGGCAGATCTTGTTGATTCTTGCTGGGAAATTTTTGCAGAGATACTCTGAATTCCTTCCCAGAATATCAATTTAAGTAAGATCATTTGGAATTCACTTTATTCTAGGGAGGGTGAACAGTGGCTCAAGATGAGAAGTGTGTTGAGACAAAGAATTCTGAAACCGAAAGATGTGGCCATTTTTGCAGGAGAAATCAACCAAGTTATTGCTGATTTAATTAAAAGAATCTACTTCCTCAAGAGCCAGGCAGAAGATGGAGAGACCGTGACCAACATCAATGACCTTTTCTTCAAATACTCAATGGAAGGTGAGGTGAAGTCAGGAGGTGGGAAAGATGGAAGCATGGATGTTTGCCAAGATACCGTTGTTATTTCACTCACTGAGCACTTCCTGTGTCCCAGACAGTGTGCTACGCCCCGTACATACATACCTGTAATCCTCGCAGTGCTAATGGAACCAGGTTGACCACCACTGTTTTACAAGTGGGAAACTCAAAACCTAACCCCTCTATTTTTAGTGGCAGAAACTTAGTTTCAAATTCAGGTCTCCCTAACTCAAGAACCATGCTCCTAATTAGTACACATTTTGTTTTAGCACAATTTAAAAAGCAACAGGAGTCTAGGGCATATATACTGCAATCATTCTAGCTTTTAAAAATTCATGTTAGATGGGTAGCACATTCCCATGGTTCAAAAATCAAACCCAAAATGTACTCATGGAAAAGTCTCCCTCTCTCCTGACCCACCTAGGTCACCAGTTTCTTCAAGGGACATTTTATGTACTTACAAAGAAATACATGTGAGTATTCTTTTTAGTTAAAAAAAAATAGTAGCATGCCAAACATTTTTTCCATACCTAGGTTTTTGGAGAATTCTATTAGCTTTCCCACTTTAAAAAAAATAAGTTTCCCTTGCTTCAAATTTAATTTTTAAGTTAGCTTGTTAAAGCTGTGGTATTAATGCTCTCTAAAAATAGTCACATAATCAACAGAGAAATGAGTCCTAAACCCACTGAAAAATCCTTCTCTTCTCTGGTTCTTGGAGGCCCTTTCCTCTGCCCCTTAGCTCTTGGGCCTGGGACTCCCCTATGTGTGGCCAGGAGGAGTCACCTTTCAACTCCCCAAAGTTGGGCAACTGTCTGAAAGGTTGAGAGCTTTGCCTTGTGGGTCTTGAGAGTTTTACCTTGTTGAGCTGAGGGCGTGATGGGGCACAGTGCCCTGAGGACTTGGTAGAGAAAACCTCAAGTGTAGGCACCTGGACCAGTTTTATTTTTTGTTTTTTAATTTTTACTTTTTTGGCTGCACCTTGTGGCTTGTGGGATCTTATTTCCCCAACCAGGGATGGAACCTGGGCCCCCTGCAGTGGAATTATGGAGTCCTAACCACTGGACCGCCAGGGACGTCTATGGACCACTTTTGAAAGTTACATTTATGGCCAGGTATCATATGTTGATGCTGTGAATAATCTAGAAGAAGAAGAAGGGTTGTAACCTCTCTCCCCCTCAGGAGTGGCCACCATTCTTTATGAGAGTCGTCTGGGCTGCCTGGAGAACAGCGTCCCGCAGGCGACAGTGGACTACATCGAGGCACTGGGGCTCATGTTCTGCACCTTCAAGACCTCCATGTACGCGGGCGCCATCCCCAGGTGGCTCCGTCCACTCATCCCCAAACCCTGGCGGGAATTCTGCAGGTCCTGGGATGGACTCTTCAAATTCAGTAAGAGAAGAGTGGGGGCACCTTTTGTAGAACCAGGTGGACCTGATTTTCCTGCTAGTTGTATATCTAAAGCTCATGCGGATGATGGATATTACTGCAGGGGATGTCCAGATGGAGTTACTTGCTATTTGGGCTCGAGAACTTTTAGACTGGTTTCTCTAATGAGCAAAAAGCATGTGGGTTGTGACTACAAGTAATGTGACTGATTTCTCATTTTTAAACTCGTTTTATTTTAGCAAACATGCTTGCAGTGATAGGTGCAAGTAAGTGTTGTCTATGGTAGATCATGTCTTTAGTCCAATAATTCTGTCATTGCTTAAATCATTGGAACGTTCTCTGTTGCAGCTTTTTGGACAGAGACAAATTCATTTGTTTCTTACTGGGTGAAAACAAGCTAGGAGAACCCATTTTGTTCAAACCTAAGGTGAGACTAACAAAGCAAGATTAGTTTTCTGATATGGCTAAAAATTTTACTACAAAAGAATTTCCAAAAAGAAAGAAAAGATTTCCAAGATGTTTAGAACAATGTTTTTAGAACAATATTAAAAGAAGTGTCCCATGGTGTATTTTGAAGGTCTGCGTTCATTTGATTTTTTTTTTTTTTTTGGCCGCACTGCTGGGTTTGCAGGATCTTAGTTCCCTGACCAAGAGTTGAACCTGTGCCCCCTGCAGTGAAAGTGCGGAGTCCTCACCATTGGACCACCAGGGAATTCCCTCATTTGAATATATAAGTTCCGATGTATATAGTATGCAAGCATCTTTTTATAGTAACATGGCCTTTTCCCTCAATCCATTCTTCCTTCTGGAAGCATAGTGGGGAAAAAAAGACTCTGTATTCTTGTTACTCCAAAGCTTTTTTGGCTATTTCGTTAGAAAAGGAAACATTTGAAAATATTTTATAGATTATTTTCAAAAGGAAGAGATATTTACCTTATCTTTAACCTTCCTTCCTTTCTTTTTCTTTTTCTTTTTCTTTTTCTCTCTCTCCCTCCCTCCCTTCCTTCCTTTCCTCTTTCTTGTAAATTTCAGGGTCTAGTTGGCTTAATTCAACAATTCATGACTCAGCAGCATCCCACTTAGCAAATAGAAGGGAGTTCCCAACTTTCATTCATTTATACAAACAAGTATATGAATGAAGTTCCAAGGTTGCCAGTAAACCAATAGGGGCTTGTTTAACCCCCGAACCTGCCACAGATTGAGTGAAATTATTGGGGGGGATGAAGAGGGAATTGAGACTGAAGAGGCGATTCTTAACCAAAACTTCTTTCAAAAGAAACACTGTTTTCAAACAGGCCAAATTCATGTGGACAACAAACTGAGGGACATACAGTGCCAGATGGACCGAGGGGAGAGAGCGAGAGGGGGCCTGCTCACCTACCTCTTCCTCAGCCAGGAGTTGACTCGGGAGGAAATCTACGCCAACATGACGGAGATGCTGCTGGCTGGCGTTGACACGGTGAGCTCTCAGATTTCCTTTTTTCTCAATAGACAGAGCACAGTAAAGCTGGGAGCCTTCCTGAGGAATCCAGTGGATGGCAGATACTTTAAGAGGACCTATATGTTTGTACCAGCTGAATGTCTGCTTCACTGCTGCAGGTCTCCAGAAGAAAACGTGACCTTTTTTCTTTTTTTAATATATGTAAAATGTGAAAATAAGGTGCACAATGAATTCTGTAAAGAACATAACCCAGTTCCACTATCATACACACAAAGTAACAAAATGTTTTAAAGTTTAAAATCATTCCTGATTTGCAAACTTTTCTCCATTATTTCATGATATCAGAAATGAAGAGGGCACAGGCATTCAAAACCCTCTTATTTATCATTTAAAATATTCCAGGCCATGGAGAACTCCCCAGTTCATTTGATAAAGCCAGCATAACTTTAAAACCTACTAAAGAAAGCGTAAAGAAAGGTTTAATAAGTTTGACTTATGAATATGTATGTGTATCAATTTAAAATAAAATCCTAGTGAGTAGATTCAATTAGCAGAGCAGGTGAATAATATACTGTGACCAACAAGGCCTCAATATCAGAGTGAAACAAAGCATTGCCCATTGATTTGGAGGGAATTCCGTACCCTATTGCTAAGTGAGAAATGAAGATGTAAAAAAAGCGTGTATCTTATGTTCCCTTTAGTGAAGCAGAGAGTGGTCCCCTGCCCACAGCTGTCTGTGTGCACATGTGTATCTCTAAGTGATTGCTGGGCATGGAGGAAAGTATGGTGCCTGCACATTGGGTGGTACCATGGGTTCCTGGGCTGGGGCAGAGGTGGTACAGGGGTGTGGAAGCCAAGTTCCTTCCAAAAATGTGTGTATAATATGATACATTTATTCAAGTATGAAAAGTGATATACACGTGGGTATAAGTACAGAGAAAGTTTAAAATTTGCTAGAAGAAAGTGGTGACATAGGTAAAAGCAGGGTCAGGCTTTCAGTAATTGGTGGAAGAAAAGTCAGTTGCGTGAAATAATTAAGATGAAGACAGTAAATGTGGTGATTTATTGTCTCCAAGGCACATCCACAAGCACCCTTCTGTTCTTGAAGAATCCTCTGAGGTAGGTGTTATTGTCTCCATGTAACAGGTGGGACAGTGAAACAGCTAAGCTTGCCTCAAGGTTTTTCCTTCAGAGAAGTGCTTCCTGGACTTGAGGAAAGCATAAATCTCCTTTTAAGAGGGAGAAAAAAACCCCACGGTTGACATTTTTATTATGATGTCACTTAAACATGTAAAAGCAACAAAAACTTCACATAGATTCATTATTCTTGTGGGTCATCTTCAACCATAAAACAGAAAGTATATAAATTAAATGCAAACTAATCAATGTAGTCAATGCAAGCAGTGAAAGTTCCGACTGTGTGAATGTGACAGTGTGGGTTTGCTTGAGTGGGGAAGGAATGATGGAATGAATGGCCTTGGCACTAAGCCGATTCAGAGGCGTGGTAGCTAAGAGCGTCACCGCGAGATGGAGATGAAGTGCAACTGCATACTCACTTTTTTAAAATGTTATTTTAAAAAGCTAACTTTGTTGCAGCATAATTTATGCACAAGAAACTGTATCCATTTAAACTGTACAATCTGATACAAATTGTTGAGAGATACAGTATAAGCAAAAATGCAATCACTTTTGCAACCAGCACCACAGTCAAGATCCTGGACATTTCTACCACCGCTGCAAGCTCCTCACCCCCATTTCAGCCCACCCTCCCATACCCCCACCCCGGCAACCACCGATCTGCTTTCTGACTCTGTACATCAGTTAGCGCTTTTCTAGACATTTATATAAATGGAATCATACAGTATGTATTTGCTGTCTGGCTTCCTTCACTCAGCAAAATGATTTTGAGATTCATGAAAGTTGTTGCCTGTAAAAGCCGTTTATTCTTTTTTATTATTGAGCAGTATTCCATTGTATGGCTATACTACATTTGGTCTTTCTATGAAAATGTGATTTTAATAGAAATTGTCTCTTCTCTTAATAGGCAGCATCTAAATTATTTCCTTATCATTTATAAGGAAGAACTTGCACATTGTATTGTATATTACAGGAGAGGTCGCCCTCTGAAAATACATAATATCTATTAGAGGGAAATAATATCAATATGGCTTACTTAAGTTAGATTTTTTTTTTGGCTGAAAGAAAGGGAACTGATACTGTGGAATTTCCTTGTTTACAAGAGAGTGAACTACAGTCACATAGATAATAGTATTGATTTTAGTGAAAATCTTGGAATCTAGGATATCCAAGACTTCCCCATCTCCTCTAGATTGGAGCAGCCAGGACAGCGCTAGCCCAGCCTTGACTCTGCGGGGTTCTCAGGCTGACGGGCAGCCTCAGGCCATTTCTAGCAAAACCTAGGTGACCCTTGTAAAGAAGGTCACAGAAAGTTCTAGGCACAACCTCCAGGCTTGACCAGCACTCCTGTGTGCTCTCAGACTCCACTGCTCTTCAATGATTTTAAAAAGTTCCAAAATAATTTTTCCTGCAGCTCTTCATTGAAAGAGCACTTGAATCCCATCATCAATGTTACTTTCCAAAAATATCTGTTCGTTTTTGTCTAGGAGGAGTTAAGGGAAATCATCTTTTGTTTCAGTAAGATGTAAAATGCTCTGATGGAGTTGTATGGACATGGCTTTGTACCTGTGCTTATTCTCACGTGACCCCACATCCGATGTTGTCTGCAACTGAAATCTTTGGTTTTACTCTCCCATGTGCCTGTGCTGGTTTCTTTATTAGACATCGTTCACGTTGTCCTGGGCGGTGTATCTCCTTGCGAGGCACCCGGAGGTGCAGCAGACCGTGTACCGGGAAATAGTGAGGAATTTGGGGGAAAGGCATGTCCCCACGGCCGCAGATGTCCCTAAAGTCCCACTGGTCCGAGCTCTGCTTAAGGAAACCTTGAGGTAAGAGGCTCACCAAAATTCATGTCAAAACCGTGTCCGTTAAATCTCTGATTCTTTATCACAATGATTGTGCTTTTTTTAATTTAGTTTTTTATACATCTTTACTGGAGTATAATTGCTTTACAATGTTGTATTAGTTTCTACTGTACAACAAAGTGAATCAGCTGTATGTATACATATATCCCCATATCTCCTCCCTCTTGAGCCTCCCTCCCACCCTCCCCACCCCACCCCTCTAGGCTGTCACAAAGCACCAAGCTGATCTCTCTGTATTACGCAGCAGCTTCCCACTAGTTATCTATTTTACATTTGGTAGTGTCTGTATGTCAATGCTACTCTCTCACTATGTGTCAGCCGTGCCTGCCCACCTCCCCCAGTCCTCAAGTCTGTTCTCTACTTCTGTGTCTTTATTCCTGCCCTGCCACCAGATTCATCACTACCATCTTTCTAGATTCCGTATATATGCGTTAGCATATGGTATTTGTTTTTCTCTTTCTAACTTACTTCACTCTGTATAACAGACTCTAGGTCCACCCACCTCACTGCAAGTAACTCAGTTTCATTCCTTTTAATGGCTGCATAGTATTCCATTGTATATATCTACCACATCTTCTCTGTCCATAATGATTGTGCTTTTGACTTAAAAACTGCGTTCTAAACCAATACTCCAATGACCCTTGGGGGCTGAAATGTTTAGGAAGGAGAGACTCAAGACCATTTTATTTCCTCTCTGCCCTGGTCAGAGAAGTAGAAAAGCTATTCTGTTTCACAGCTGAAGCCTTAGAGCCATCCTCAAACTTTGTCCCGGCTCTAGTCATCTGGCTTACTGGCTGTTTCCCAGTGTGCCCCTCTGAAGATAAAGCAGAACAAGACTGATTGTTAGGAAAATGTTTTGGGTTGTTTGGCCAGTTACCAGATGTGCTTGCAAAATACTGTGGTCCTTGTGTGAATCCCCTAGTCAGGTTGGAGACACCAAGTAGTGAGCTCCGGACAGGGCTTTACTGACCCTGGGAAACGCTGGAGCGTGAGGGATACGGGTGGTCTTGGGCAGCCTTGGGTAGGAGGTGGGATTAAGTGACCAGTGAAGGATCTTCCTCCTTTGACGGTCAGGATTGTGACCACAGCATTGCCCTGTGGAGGAAATGCCATGGCAAGGAGCAAAGATTCTTCACATAGTACATACTGAACCATGCTTTTCAATGTCACTTGATAATGATATTCCAAGTTGTATTGCATCCTTCATCTTCAGCATGCTGTTTTATCTCCAAAAAAAAAAAAAAAGCCAGCTGTGTGTTAATTGCTATTTGTCGATTAAAGTTATATTTGGAGTTTTCATAGCTTGCCTCCCAGAGACAATCTGAAAACTAAAGTAGCCTTTCTCAGAATTTATTTCCTGGAACCCTGATTCCTGTGAACTATTCCTTGAGAAAGGGTCCCATGCTCGCCTACATTTCAGAAATTCAGGATTATTCCTCTTGGGAGCACAGCAGCCCGTTAAAGGCTCTGCTTTGTGTTCTGTAAACTGTTTTGACTGTGAGGCCTTTTTTGGGTAAAGCTACAGAGCCCACGAAGGTCCTTGCAAGATTTCCTGGTTGAAACTGTACCATGTGTTACTTTTTAGAAAACAAAAATGGCATTATATCCAGACTTTTAAATGTTCAGTGAAATATTTTGAAAGTCACCACGCCCTTCCCGTGCCCATTGGCTCTTTCCAGGCTGTTTCCAGTGCTGCCGGGGAATGGCCGGGTCACCCAGGAGGACCTGGTTGTTGGCGGGTATCTGATTCCCAGAGGCGTGAGTTTGGCGGACGCGGTGGGGCTGGGCTGAGCAGGGGCGGTTGGATTGGAAATTTGCTTCCATGTTTAGGATGTCCTTGTACCTAAGCAAATATCTGTAGATGTCCTTTTCTTCTGCATATATTTTTATGATGAAGATGGGGCTTTAGGAGCAAGGAGAGATGGATTGTGTGATACTGTTTTGGCAAAAACAAAGCCAGATGTTTCCGTAGCTCCCAGGCCTATCCTGCCCCCCTCCCCTGGAAGCCCCGTGGAAACAGCAGGTCCCTCCAGGGAGAGTCTCTGACTTGAATTGCCTTCTCTGTGGCTGCATTGATGTTTGTTCAGGGTGGGGTGTGAATTGAAGGGGGACCTGCCGTCCTGGGTCTGTGTGGCCTCTTGGGCCCTTAGTGGCTCCTCCCGGCCCGGAGCATCCCTGGAGGGCTCGTCCAGCTGGAGCTGTGGCCTCTGCGCTGCTTTCCCTTGATTAAGTTCTTTATTCCTTTTCTGGTGAAAAACGGTTTTCTCAGACCCAGCTGGCCCTCTGCCACTATGCCACGTCCTATGAGGATGAGAACTTCCCTCGGGCCAAGGAGTTCCGGCCTGAGCGCTGGCTGCGGCAAGGAAACCTGCGCAGGGTTGACAATTTCGGGTCCATCCCCTTTGGCTACGGGGTTCGAAGCTGCATTGGGCGGAGGATTGCAGAACTGGAGATCCACCTTCTCGTGATCCAGGTAGGGCCTGGGGCCGGGCACCAGCTTGCGGGCTCGGTCTAGATGACTGGGCTCAGTTGCGTCAAGACTTAGGTGAGAAGCTAGGTCCTTTGTGAAGACCTAGAGGGGTGGGATAGGGAGGGTGGGAGGGAGGCTCAAGAGGGAGGGGATATGGGGATATATGTATGCATATGGCTGAGTCCCTTTGTTGTAGAGCAGAAACATTGTAAAGCAATTATAGTCCGATAAAGATGTATGAAAAACAAAAAGACTTAGGTGAAGGAAAGGAAACATGATTTTGAAAACTTTAAGTGGGAGCTTCCTGTGAAATCCCTTTTATGTGTTAAAATGCCAACCCTCCCCCCCCCCCCCCCACAGTAGCCATCTCTAGCCCCGTGGCCACCTGCCCTGTTTCTTTCCTCCTTGGAGTCATGTGGGCAGAACTGGGGTGTGTGTGTGTGTGGTTGTGGCGGGGGGGCTGCAGGAGCCCAAGTGCTCCAATGGGGGTTCTGCAGAGAGGCGAGTGGGGGGTGTCCAGCTAGTGCCCCTCAAACATTTATGGACCGTCTCCTCACCAGGAGCTCCTTGAAATGCGGGTTCCTGGGCCCCAGCCACAGAGAGAGTCACTTGGTGAGTCTGGTATGGGGCTCTGGGCGATTCTGATGCCAGTGGTCCTTGGGCTGCACTCCGCCTAAGAAAGTGCCTGTGGTGGGTGTGCGGGCACCTCCACCCCTGCGGGTGGCTATGTCTGCGGTTCAAGCCCCAGCCTCCCAGTCTCCCTCCCTTCAGAGTTTGTCACTGTCACCTTCACCCTGGAGGAAGTCATACTCGCCCCTGATACCCCTCAGCACCTCTTTTTCTGTGAATCGCCTTTTACACAGGAGGGTGGTTCTCAAGGTTGTTTAGGTTTTGAAACGTCAGGAAGGCTTGGTTTCAGGGAGGGAATACCTTACATGCTAATCTCTAAATGTTCAAGTGTTTACTTTTGCACTTGTATGGTATCTGAGTTCAGGCTGCAGCAGGAACTAAATAATGTCTGAAGGAAATTTTATGAAAGAAAAGCCTGTAGTAGAGAAAATTCTACCCATTAGCCTTCCCTGCAGATTTGGGAAGCCTGACATGGAAAACCTTGACCCAAGGTTCCGGAGCTACTGTCATTGACTCCAGGCTTTGGAAGCATGAGGGGTGACCTGGGGACCCATCTCCCCATTTCACTGGTGAGGAAGCTGAGGCTCAGGGAGTTGGAACCACTTGCCACGGTTGCAGCATGGCAGGTGCAGGGCACGAGGCAGGTGTCCTTTCTCCTGCTTCCATTTCCCCTCATGTCACAGAGGTGCTTCCTGCAGGCCATCACAGCCCAGGGCAGAGCACACAGGGGTTGGGACCTTAATGGACGATGGCATCAGAGAGCGTTAGGGATGGGGAAATCTGGCTGGCCTGGGGTGATTCTGGATTGTGGGCATGGGGGGCAAGCTCAGAGGGCTGGAGGAGCTGAGGGGCCACAGTAGGGGGGGATGGGCGTGGAAGGGGGTGAGGAGGACACCAGCTGGGCTCGGCTGGTGAAACCCAGCAGAAAGGTGGCTGGCCTGTCACTCGGTGGTCCCACCTCTGTGGGCATGCGGGTGGCTGCGGTCCAGCAAGGCTTAGTGGTGCCCCTTCCAGGGCAGCATCCCTCGGACACCGGCCAGGCACTGTCATGCCAGAGGTGAGAGGCAGCTCCATGTGGACGGGGCGGACTCCACTCCCAGCTCTGCCAGTCTGTGGCTCCGACACCAGAGCAGGCCCCTCAGCCACTCTGAGCTTATTGCTCATCCTGAAAACTGGCCCAATAGCTGCCTTTTGGGTGTGTGAGGGGTGAACATAGCCTGTGCACCGAGTCTGTGCGCCAGCTCTTGTTGTCTGCACCTGCTCTCAGCGTCTGCTCATGGGGACTGTGTACGCAAAGGTCCTGGCGCCACCACTGCTGCAGTGTCTTCGATGGGCAGAGGCCATCTCCAGCTGAGAGCTGTTCAGGCAGCCACGAGGGGCTGACTGTTTCCCGGCTCTGACAGCTTGGACAACCACAGGGGATGCCGAGGGCCAGAGGGCTGGCGGAGGCACAGATGGGCGGAGTGGGAGGAGGGTCGCAAACTGGGTGTTTGGTGGTGGTGATGGGGGTTTTATGTGTTTGCTACTATTAACATACACATGTACCTGCTAAAGTTCTTGCTTTGAGAGTCCTCATTTCTACTTGTGCAAGTTTAGAGAGGGAACATCATTGTAATAGCCAAGAGGAAAAAAACCCCCCCAAATAGAAGGCACAAATGAACAGTACTAGGAATGAGAAGGGAGACAGCTACAAATGCAGACTTTTTTTTTTTTTAAATCAAGAAAATACTGCAGGGACTTCCCTGGTGGCACAGTGGTTAAGAATCCATCTGCCAATGCAGGGGACACGGGTTCGGTCCCTGGTCCGGGAAGGTGCCACATGCTGCAGAGCAACTAAGCCCATGTGCCACAACTACTGAGCCCGAGCACTGCAACTACTGAAGCCTGTGCACCTAGAGCCCGTGCTCTGCAACAAGAGAAATCACTGCAATGAGAAGCCCGTGCACCACAGCGAAGAGTAGCCCCTACTCTCCACGACTAGGGAAAGCCCACGTGCAGCAACGAAGACCCCATGCAGCCAAAAAAAAGAAAAAAGAGAATACTGTGAACAGCTGTTTTACAAATACATCTGAAGACTTAGATAAAATGTACCAGTTACTAGAAAAGGAGTAAATTACCCAAATTGACTCAAAAGAAAGAGAACAGACCTTGAATACATTGAGTCATAGTAAAAAGGTCTACCCTCCTCCCCCACCCCCCTGCAAATGTTCCAGACCGAGACAGTTTTATTGGCAAGTTTTATCAAACCTCCAATTAATGGGTGATCATCATCTTATATAAACAGAAAATAGAAAAAGGAAGTCTCGTTTTTATGAAACTTGTATGACCTTGAGAGTCATTACTTGGAATGGATAAAATAAGAAAGAAAAACTGCAGTCCAATCTGATTTATTAACAAAGATAAAAAATCCTTTAAATGAAAAACTGGCAAGCCAAATCCAGCAATGTATGGACAAGAAAGGCACCATCACCAAATCAGGTATGTTCAGGAATGCAAGGATGGCCCACCTCAAGATAGAATTCACCACAGGGACAAATTAAAGGAGAAAAATTGTATGACCATCTCCCAAAATAATTGATAAAATTCAACACCATTCGTGAAGAAAATCTCTTAGCACACCTGCAATGTAAGAGTTTTCCTTAACCAAATAAATAGTGTCTATTCCAACAGAACAGCAACCATGCCTGTGGCCTATGGGAAGGGAAGGGATGGCTTTAATGCTACAATATTAATGTGTTTCCTTGAAGTCAGGAATAAGATATTCATATTGCACAGAGAATGTTTAGAAGATACACCGCTGCTCCTTGGGGATTGGAGACTTGAGGTGGAAGGGGGCTTGTTTTTCGCTTTTACATCTCCTGTGTAGTTTTAATTTTTCAGTGAGCATGTACTACCACTCAGAAAGGTAAAAAGGCCATGCGGGATGTGGGCCTTGGAGTGAGGAGACCTGCGTGCGAGTCCTCCCTCTGCCACATGGGAATGTGTGAGCAGTGCTGTGAGGTCAGAACAAAGGGTCAGGGATTAGATGTTGAGATGAAGACATCTCGATGCCAGAATGTTCTAGAGCTACCTAAATACAGGTCATTCAGCTTGGCTCTCCAACAACGACAAAGTGATAGGTTCAGCCTGTGTCTTCACTTCAGCCCTGCTCCCTGCCTGACTCCCACCCCTAGAGCCCCAGCTTACATGGAGGACCCATCAGCTTTACCTGGGAGACCAGACTGGAGTCAGGGCGGGGTGTGGGGGGACATCTGCATCTCATGTGACAATACAGATTCTCCAGCACTGACGCTCTCTTAGGTGGTTGGAGCAGGGGTGGGATGAATGGCTGGTCTGCCACCTGTACTGTCCCCACAGGTTTGTGAGCAAGGCCCTGTGTCCCCTCCAGGAACCAACACGGTTTTGACAGAGGTCATTAGAGCAGGGTTGCCTTTTGTTCCCTAAGCCTAGGGATGACTTTGAAAATCAGGCCTTGGCCATTTGGTGGGGAGATTAGTGACGGAGGCTGATGGATACCTAGGTGTTCTTTAAAACTTTCCAGTTTCACCCTGAGAGGTAAGGCTGCTTCTCCTTTTGAACTGCAGAAGTGAGAAATGGAATCAAAGGTGCAAATGAAAGATATTTAAATTAAGGACAGTAATGGATGAAGTCTGGATGCTTTGCCTCCTCCTGACAGCTGTACCCCTGCTGTGTCTGTACCATCACTGAAGTGGCCACAGATTCTGAACCAGCAGGAACCTTGGAATCTACTTTGTTCCTCTTTTCTCCTTGGTCCTTTGAGTCCTTCTTTTTCTAGACCCTCAGGGGAAGCAATAGAGTTAGAATTTTGAAGTGGCTAATAACATGTAAGTCATTTGAACATTCTGTTACCAATGTTTGTGTGCCCGATGCACAGTGGGGCCAAACAAAATGAAATGTCAGAGTTTGGAGCAGAGAGAGGTTTGTTGCAGGGCCAGCAAGGAGAATGGGTGGCTTGTGCTCAAAACCCCCAAACTCCCTGATGGTTTGGGGGAGAAGCTTTTATAGGCAAAATTTGGGGTGTGTGACATTCTTCTGATTGGGTGGTGGTGAGGTAACAAGGTGGTGCTCCAGGAATCTTGTGCTCAGCCTGGAGTTACCATTTTCCACCTGGATGGGAGCCTTAGTTCTGCTAAAGAGCTCAAAGATACTGTTATGTATATTTCTTGAGGAGGAACCAGAACCCAGCTCCAAGGTTGTACCATTGTATCTTGACTGCTCCTCCCTTGTTTCTGCATCCCCTCCCTTCCCTGATTAGGAACTGCTTGAGTTCCCTCTTTGGAATGCAGGGAAGGTCAGGGAAGTCGAATGAAGCCTATTTCCTACAAGCAAATGGGGGACATGGAAAGGTTTTTGTGCCTAGGAGCCTCACAGGGTCCTGTTTGATTTCAATTCTGCCTGCATATCTTTGTCCCATGGGCCTCACGGTTGCTCAGTGGGCCTGCCAGGCTCCTGTACAGGACCTGATACTGTGTTTCCTGCATCTCTTGTTCCCTCAGCTCCCTGCAGCCAGGGCTGTGACGGGAGTATGGGCACTACAGCAGTACTGCAGATTTTCTGCTGTCCCAATTTTAAAGCCCTTCTCTCTCTTTCTCTTCCTAGTTGCTTCAGCGTTTTGAGATCAAAACATCTCCTTGGACTAAAA
The DNA here is from genome assembly GCF_030028045.1 of Hippopotamus amphibius kiboko. Classification (NCBI taxonomy): domain Eukaryota; kingdom Metazoa; phylum Chordata; class Mammalia; order Artiodactyla; family Hippopotamidae; genus Hippopotamus; species Hippopotamus amphibius. The sequence continues at coordinate 42,178,377 of NC_080193.1, read as the reverse complement.
CTGTTCATGCAAAAACCCATGGGCTTCTGATGCCAGGTGAGCCCATCCACGTGCGTTTTGTTAACAGAAAGTGAGCCTGGTGTTTTCACCCAGCCAGTGGGCCACACACACCAGGTGTTTGTGGGCCTCGGATGATGGCTGGGGAGAAAAGGATCCCTTCTCAGGGAAGTCTTGGTTATAAACTGGCCTCCGGGTTTCTGGGAGGCTTTGAAATCTTTATGCAAAGTAATGTGAGAAGATTGCTTTACTTTCGCATACCAGAGTTGCCTTTTGTTGTTGTTGTTGAAAAAACAGCTGTTGAGAAGCCAGTGGCACTGAATTCTTATGGCTGATATGGTGTCTTACCCTTGGACTCACTATTCACTTACTTGTAGTCTCCTCTGCATTTGGGCCAGGAAATGTTGGTGTACTTACAGATTCAGTGCTTGAATATACCTTCTCTAATACTGCATCTGGGACTGCATGTTAGGACACACTTTCAACTTCTTGTTTTTAATTTGAAGAGGAAACTTTAAGAAGATCTCTGTAGAAGAGACCTGTGGTTGCCAAGGGGGATGGGGTGGGTGAGGGAAGGATTGGGAGTTTGGGATTAGCTGTAGAGCACAGGGAACTATATTCAATATCCCGGGATAAACCATCATGGAAAAAAATATGAAAAAGAGTGTGTATATATGTATAACTGAATTACTTTGCTGTACAGCAGAAATGAACACAACATTGTAAATCAACTACAATAAAATACATTTTTTAAAAAAGGATGCCTCTGTGATATCATAATTATGGGAAGAAAGCACCCTAGGCGACACCAAGCCCCCGATTTATATTCCCGCAGCAGGGCTCAAAATTAAGAGGACCATGTTCTTATTTTCCTTTTGAAACTAGTGCTTTCTTTTTTTCTAGTTATTGCTCCTAAAGAAGCTGAATATTAGCTTTTTCGGTTTGAAAGAAATCAATAAGAAATAAAACTGGAGAAGTCAAGAATAATAAGGTTTTCTAACCAAATCTAAATCCTCAGCAGATGTATAAGACCTGAAAATCTGAGCATGTGAAATTTCCTTGCCTACATTAAGAAAAATGAGTTAAAAACACAGTGGAAAATAGTGTCACTGTAGAACACTTTTATTTCAAGGGAAAATAAATATGTAAATGGACATGCTATAGATAACATGGTATTTTTATCTTCATAGTTTTGTTTTAAATATCCAAACTGGAAATGTGACCCAGCTGTTGGTGTTGACATAAGGCTCTGACTGAACGCCTCGGGTGCCTGGGAGCCTTCCAACGTTCTGTTGCTGTTCATGCCACCTGTTGGTCGCTAATAAAAACCACAGTTTTATAACATTCTCTCTGTGCCTTCATGCTTGAGACCTCTTAGTCTCAATTCCATAATTCTCTTAACATAATCCTTACCCCCAAATCACTTGCCTACAAATATATACCGTAAGTCTTTCTTCCCCTCTTTAGTTGGTCATTCTGCAAAATAATCCTTAAATAAAATAGAAACAGTATCTATTTCACATACCATTTTGGAGTATAAAAAGCGTGATGACGGAATAACTTTAGTATGAGTGCTGCAAAAATATGTAGCGTTAAATATGAAATTATGTCATGAACTGACAAAATGTTGGATTCCTTTGAGACAGCAGTATATGTATTAAATTTTACAAACGAGATACAATTTTATTCTGTTTGAAATTTTAAAATATTGAGACTCACCAAGCAACTTGAGGTGACCTCTTATTCTACAAGGTGACCCTCTAGTGATGTGTGGCCTCGCTTAGGGATGGGCACAGCCAGGTGGGTCGCACCTGAGCCCACTGCTCCGTCTTCATAGACAGAAAGAGAGGCAGGCAGACCTTAGGAGCCTCCTGGTGTGACCAGCGGGACGTGCATGGTACCAGCTGTGAAGTGTTCTTGCCAAAGAAAGTGGAATCAGTTAAGTCTGTAGATTCACCAGTTTATAGGAAATACAGGGTATAGAGGAGCATGTTAAAATTCCATGTGGATGCAATAAGCAAAATCCGGCTCACAGCAAAGTCTACAGGACAAATAACTTTTTTTTTTTCTCCAACAAATAAGTGACAAGAAAAAAGAAAAAAAAGAAGGGGAAACGGTTATAGATTAAGAGGATTAAGGGATAGTTAGGGAAATTTGAACAATGTGTATTTGATGATATTGAGGAATTATTGTTGACGTTACATTAACAAGAGACATCTTATCTCTTGGAGGTATTCCTTAAAGATATAAACATGTAATGTTTATGGATGGATGTTATGATATCTTGGATTTGCTTTAAAATAACCCAGCTTGCTGTGGAGGGTGGGTAATGTGGGGGGTGGGGGTGGTGGAGGGCTGGGGCAGGAAAAGGTGACCCAAGATTGGCGCGATGTTGGTAAGTGTGGAACCTGGGTGATGGGTATGAGAAGGATTCATGCTGCCATTCTCTCTACTTTGTGTCTATGTGAACGTTCCCATAATAAAAAGTGTCTTCCAAAACCGAAGACTTGATTAATGACCTCATAGTTCATTTCTCTTTCATACTGTTTACAAGCCAGCAAAAAAGACTAAATTAGGTTCTTCAGGGAACTATACCTTCTCTCTCTCTTTCCTTTTTTTAAAAAAAAATTTTATTTATTTGGTTGTTCCGGGTCTTAGTTGTGGCAGGCAGCCTCCTTAGTTGTGGCATGCATGTGGGATCTAGTTCCCTGATGAGGGATCAAACCTGGGCCCCCAACATTGGGAGCAAAGAGTCTTAACCACTGTGCCACCAGGGGAGTCCTGTAACTTCTCTTTCAATAATTGTTAGAAACTATCGCTTTAACTACCTAAAGTACAATTGTTGTGCTCAGATTTGAGTGACCTGCCAGACATGGGTCAGCTAGCCCTTATAGCTGAGAAGACAAGGCAGTGGAGAAATCCAGGAGTACCGGTAAGGAAAGGGGAGCAGGGCCAGGTGCTGCCACCAAGTAGAGGTGAAATGGGTAAAACTGTTAGATAGCTAGTCAGACATGGGTCATCTCTCCCTCTCCCTCCTGGACACTGATAATCAGAGCACACCCAGAGATCCTCCCTCTTCTAGTCAAGGACCACCGATAAGTTCCCAGCCTTATCAGGACTAAGCAGGATAAAATGGCCAACACAGGTTAGTGCAGATGCACCAAGACCTAAAAAGTGACTCAAAGTAACCCAGGGTCCATTATACAGTATTTATAATAAATTAGCATTGCGGGTTTTGCACCACCCGCCCCTCTGCGTGTTTCACTTGCATGCTTACGGGTAAGCACCTGCGCAGTAAGAGAAAGGTCATATAACCTACACCTGTCAATCAACTTGTCAGTCAAATGACTCTCATAAACGCAACCCTACCCTCACTGCGGGGCTGCTTCTGGTTTCCAGGCAGCCAGCTCTCATCCTTTCTCCAGAGCGTACTTCTGCTTTGCTTAACAAAACTCGCTGTTTAAAACCGCTGTCTGTCTCTTGACTGAATTCTTTCCCTCGAGAGGACAGGGACCTAGGAATTGTCATTCCACCGGTAACAAAACCACTGGTTGTGAGACAGTACGGAGTGGTGGGGCCTGTGGAGTATGCTCCCTGCCCGAAGGTTCAAACCACGTTTCTGAAAATGTGTTGGTCAAACGGAAGAGGTCAGCATCTCGCGAGGTCTGAGAGGTGGCCAAGGCGCAGGTAGCAGGTACCCGGGGAGAATCTGGACCCCACCAGGCACAAGCCCAGCAGAATGCGCCTCTGCATCTCCCCCGAAGGCCAAGGAGCCCTGCCCACGGGAACGGTGGCGGCACGGGCAACAGACAGAGTTGGGGGAGCCGGGCCAGTCGCCAAACTGAAGGACGAGCTGAACAGCCAGGAACCAGGAAGGACTATCTAAGGCCGCGGAGGCAGAATCTCTGAGCAACCGGCGTCCCAGCTGTAGGGTCACCCTCCCCAGGGTGTTTGACTGGCTTGGCTTGTGACTAACAGGTACCCGGACCAAAGGAGGTGATGGAAGGGATGCCCATGTGGCAAAACCGGAGCTGCCAGCAGGCCAGCATCCCCGGCTGCTGGCTGGGCAGAGTTCGCAGGGTGAGGCTGAAAATGACCTACCCTCTCTCAGGGCTGTCCGTTTGAACCTGTGCTGTGGTCACTTCCAGCCTCAGATGAAATCTTGGGCAGTTTTCAATATGTTTTAAATCATTCCCAGAAAAGGATAAAAACCTCTGGGTACTTTTAGCCACCGTGACATTCTCAATTAGTCATGAAAACATCCAGTCCAGTGTAAATAAACATCTCAGAATGTCACAAAGCTAGGCCCTTCTGCTCTGCCAGTTCTGGGTGACCGGTGGAGGGGAGGAGAAGGGTTGGCTCCTTCTCCCTTTGCTGTCTTGACCCCATCCTCCTTCCAGGCCATGTGGCTTCTGAGTTTGGAGCTGGTCAGGAGGGAGGAGGGCAGGGCAGCTGCTTCTGTCTGAGGAAGGGACCCTGGCATCAGGCTCTCTGGCCTGGGTGGGTGTGCAGAGCTGACCCCCTCCTCCTCTGGGGTTTCCTGAATGAGAACCTCCAGCTGCAGTGTCTCTCCTGCAGGTGGCTTCATGACTGTCCCCTCAGCCCTGGGCATCTGGGGTCCACTTTCCCCTGCCTGGGTCCCATGGCCCCTCCCAGCTCTCCTCCTGGCCAGAACCTACCCACCCCTGCCTGTCTTCCTGGTGTCCCCACCCTGGTGGGTGCAGTTTCCTCCCCGTGTGTCCAGTCCTGCATGGGGACTCTTTCAGGCACCAGCTGGTCTCCGGTTCCTGGACCCTACAGACTCCAGGCGAGGGGGGTCAGGATCCCTCTGAGTGGCTCTGGAAGCTCCCTTCAGTCGTCTGGGGGTGGGGAGTAGCCCACAGGCTGGGGTCGGGGAGGGACATGTGGGGTCCCTGCCACCCACTGCTCTGTTCACAGCCGTCGCAGACTTAACTGAGAAGAGACAGTCTGGGGGGAAGGTCCTGGTCCCTCGGTCACTGCTCCTGTCCACGGAGCTGGGATCTGGCTTTGAGCTGACACTGGGGACAAGACTCCGCCATGTGGAGGTCTGCACCTGGGTTTTCTGGCTCTTTCAGACCAGAAGTTGCGCTGGTGTAGAATGGACCCTGAACTCTGCCTGGAGTGGAGTGGGGTTGGGGTGGGGGGCAGTTCCTAAGTGGCTTAGAGCCCCATATCTTCCAGTTCTGCAAGCTTTTTATTTAAAGTGCTAATTTAATTGTACTGGGATCTGCATGCTGTGGAGACGTGCTCTGTGGCCTCATGCAGGGTTAATTTATGAAAATGTTCCACAGTGTCTGCTGGGGGCAGGGCTGCACATCTCGTTTACTACGCCAGGCTTGCTATTGTGCTGTTGAAAACATCTGTATACTTCCTAATGTCTGACTGTGCATCAATGAGAATCATATATATTTTTTTATTATTATTTATTTGGCTGTGCCAGGTCTTAGTTGCAGCACATGGGATCTTCAGTGAGGCATAAGGGCTCTTTAGTTGCAGCCTGTGGACTCTTAGTTGCGGCATGCGTGTGGGATCTAGTTCCCTGACCAGGGATCGAACCCGGGCCCCCTGCACTGGGAGTGCAGGGTCTTAATCACTGGACCACCAGGGAAGTCCCGAGAGTGGTGTATTAATAATTTCCACTCTAATCGTGGAGTTGTCAGTTTTTGCTTAATACAGTGTGAGTTCATTTTATTTGGTGCATCTGAGTATTGTTTATCTTGCGTGAACTGTTCTGTTTATCATGGTGTAGTAACTCTCTTGATCCCTCCAGGTACTTTGGCCTTAAAGTCTATTTTTAGCTGACAGTGATTTAGCCTTTCCAACTTTATTATAATATTTGCCTGGCATTTCTGTTCTCCTATTAGTTCTCTTCTCTCCCCAGTCTTTTACTTTTAATCATATTGTCTTCTTTTGTTTTAGATGTGTCTCTTGTAAACAGAATGTAGCTGGATTTTTTAAAAATCCTACTTGGTGATCTCTTTCATTTAACTCCTTTTTTAAAAAAATATTTTATTGAAGTATAGTTGATTTACAATGCTGTGTTAAGTTTTCTACTGTACAGCAAAGTGATTCAGTTACACACATATATATATATATATTCTTTTTCATATTCTTTTCCATTATGGTTTATCACAGGATATTGAATATAGTTCCCTGTGCTCTACAGTAGGACCTTATTGTTTATCCATTCTATATGTAACAGTTTGCATCTGCTGGTCCCAAATCCCAATCCAGCCCTACCCTACCCGCCTGTCATTTAACTCTTAACCTTTGTTGTGGTCACGGATACATTTGGATTTATTTTTACCATTTTATTTTATGCTTTCTATTTATCTCCTCCTCCTCTTTGACTCTCCTTTCCTGACTTCTTTTTGACTTGATCGAGTTGTCTTTCCTTTTCCCGTCCCTACTGACTTGGAAATGATGCATTCTATTTCTACTCTTTAATGATTACCCCTAAAATTTCAACACACATGCGTAACAAAGTCTAAAATGACTCTGTATCTGCCTCTTCTTGAAGTGCAAGGACTTTGCGGGGTTTAACCCTGGCCACCCTCTTCTGTCTTGTGCGTTTTTGTCATCCAGTATTTTAGTTTCACCTTTCCTGTCTTCTGTATTACTCATTATTGTAATTATGGTTTCATATAGTAAATACTAATTTATTTCCTGCATCTCAGATCTTCCTTCCAGTTTTAATTTCTGTCTTCCTGAAGTACATCACTTAGAAGTTCTAGCAATAAAAATCTGTTGGTGGTAAACTCAATTTTTGCCTAGAAATGTCTTTATTTCGTGCTAATTTTTTGTCATGTTTTCAAATTTTTTTTTAATTAATTAATTTATTTATTTTATTGGCTGTGTTGGGTCTTCGTTGCTGCACATGGGCTTTCTCTAGTTGCGGTGAGCGGGGGCTACTCTTCGCTGTGGTGCACAGGCTTCTCATTGTGGTGGCCTCTCTTGTTGCAGAGCACGGGCTCTAGGCGTGTGGACTTCAGTAGTTGCGGCACATGGGCTCAGTAATTGTGGCTCACAGGCTCTAGAGCTCAGGCTCAGTAGTTGTGGCGCACAGGTTTTGTTGCTCCGCGGCATGTGGTATCTTCCCGGGGCAGGGATTGAACCCGTGTCCCCTGCATTGGCAGGCAGATTCTTACCCACTGCGCCTCCTAGGAAGTCCATGTTTTCAAATTTTATATAAATAGAGCACACTGTATCACTCAACAACCTGCTTTTTTTCCCCTCTCAACATTATTTTAAGTGAGCTATTCATGTTGTTACACGTAGCTATGTTTCTTTCATTTTAACTCTTTTGTAGTATTTCATTATATTAATACAGCACAATTTATCTATCTGTTCTCTTGGAAGAAGACTTTCAAGAGAATTTATTTTATAAATTTATTTTATAATCACATAAATTATAATTATATTTATTTTATAACAGAAAATATTTATTTTATAATAGAAAAGAATTCTATTTATTTTATGATATATTTTATGGTAACTATTATTATTGTACCTTTATTGTGAAAAATTTCAAACAATCACCATCAATAGAATAATGAACCCTGATATATCCAACCTCAATAATGGTCAACTCATAATCAATCTGGTTTTATGTATATCTCCACTCACTAGATTATTTTGAAGCAAACCCTACACATAGTATCATTACATCTGTTAATAAACCATAAGGATTATTAAAAAACCCCATAACACCAATACTAGCACCTAAAAATTTAACAGTGATTCATTATTATCATTAAACATCCAGTCTGTGTTCAGACTTCCAGTTGTTTCATGTCTATAATTTTAAAAATAGTTTGAATCAATTCAAATGAGGCCCAATCACTGGTTTGTCTCTAAAGTGTCTTTTAGGGTTCTCTTTTTCTGCCAATTTTTCTTTCTTTTTCAAGATTTCCTTGCAATTTCCTTGTTGAAGAAACCAAGGTGTTTGTCCTGTGTAAATCCCCACAACCTGAGGGTTCCTGATCTCACCCTGTGGTCTCACTTAGCATGTTCTTCTATCCCCTGTTTGTCCTGTACATTTGTAGCCAGAGCGAGAGGTCACCTCATCCTTGACTCATTTAGTTGAGTATAAATCTCTCTGCTAATGGTTATTTTTTCTCAGCATTTTGAAGATATTATTCTGTTGTCTTTAGGCTTTGGTTATTGCTATTGAGAGGTCTGAGGTCAGTCTACCCATACTTTGTAGCATTTTATCTCTTCTCTCTGTCTGTCCTTGTCCTTAGAGTTCTCCAATTTCATTATTCTTTATTTCTCTTATTTACAGCTCATTATACTCCCTAAATTGGAAGAGTCATGTCCTTCATCAATTATGGAAAACTCTCAGTCATTATCCTTTTGAAAAAATGTTCTTTCTCCTCTTCTTTCCATACACTCCTTCAGGAACTTCGATTAAACAGAAGTTGGACCTCTCATTCTGCCTTCCATGTCTCTTACCTTTTCTTACAGAATTTCCATCTCTGTCTCTCCTGAGTGGCACTCTTGGGAATTCCTTCAGACTTATTTTCCAGGTCACTGCCCTCTTCAGCTGACTTGTCCATTGAGTTTTCCATTTCAGTAACCATTGGTTTCCATCCAATAAACATATGTTTCATTTTTAAGCATGCCCAGTAACATATTTTAATAGCATCTTGCTCCTTTATCATGCTCTGATTCTTTCCCTTATCCTTTGATGATCTTGAATGTAATTACTTTACAACATGTATCTGCCTGTTCTGTCGTCCGCAGTTCTTGGGAGTCTGGTTCAGTGGTGCACTGTCTCTGTTGGCTTTTGCTCACAGTGGCTTGTTCCTCACCTGCTCTGTGGGTATGGACTTCATGTCCCCATGGGTGGGGCTTCAGCTGTAGAACACGTGCAGCCCAGACTGAGGGTGGGTTGCTCCAAAGGAGCTTTTCAGTTGCTCTTGCCAGATACCCCAGGGGTGTTCACAGCACAGAGCTGCTGTTTCCTTGTTTCTCAGCAGCAGCTTCCTGGACAGTCAGTGCATGAGGGCGGGCCTGTGCCTGTGTACACCCATGGGCACATTTTAAGACAACTTGAGACAAATTCTTTTGTAGCCCGCCCCCCCCCCCCCCCCGTTTTCTGCCACTGGACACTTTTTTGTGTATTCTCTGAAAGCAAAAACTTTAAGGCTCCTGGCTTCTTTCGTTGGCGGGGTTGGGGGGCCCCAGTTCTAACCCCCCATTTGCTGTGCTCCGGTTGTCTCTTGTCTGCACGGTCACTGAAATGCAAGCCCTTTGGAAACTGCTACCTTGCCCCATCCAAGGCAGCCGAAGTATTAGCCCCACTTATTATTATTATTGTTATTATTATTATAATTATTTGGACTTTGGTTTTCTTTCTGTGGGAGGTAGAATAATGCCCCCCACCCCAAAGATGTCTGCATCTTAATCGCCAGAGCCTGAGAATATGCTAGAGAACATGGCAAAGGGGGAGTTGAAGGTGCTGATTATCTGGGTGGGCCTGATGGAAGGAGTCACAGGATCTGTATAAGTGGGGGAGGGAGGCAGAAGAGGGTCAGAGGGAGATGTGACTACAGAAAAATGGTCAGAAGGAGGCAGCACTGCTGGCCGTGAAGATGAGGATGGGCCACGAGCCAAGGACCACAGGGGGCCTCCAGAAGCTGGAAAAGCTACACAAGTGGATTCTCCCCTAGAATGCAGCCCAGTGAGACCAGTGTTGGACTTCTTACCCTTAAAACTATATGTAAATCTTATGTTGTCTTCAGCCACTAAGTTTGTGGTCATTTGCTATGACAGTGATAGAAAATGAACACACACTCCAAAATGTTTGGCTCTTAGTCTTTTTACTTTTCTGTGGACTCATTCATGTATTTAGAAGGACATTTATGATATTTCTCGAAGCATTTCTGGCTATTTCATAGTGGGGGATTTTCACTCTGCAGTCTACCACCTTGCTGCAAGTAGAAGGCCCTGCCTTGGGACTCCCCTGGCAGTCCAATGGTTTAAGACTCCACGCTAACCATGCAGGGGGCGACGGTTCTGATCCCTGGTTGGGGAACTGAGATCCCACGTACCGTGCAGCACAGCCAAAAAAAGAAATAAATAAATAAATAAAAAAGAAGCCCCTGCCTTCACTATTGAAAGAGTCATGTATCTTTATTCCCAGGCCTGTTTTGTTTGGGTCTCTGCTCTTGTATTCTCAATCCTCAAATGTGTCCTGTCACTGGAGAATAAGGACAGGAGGAGGACAGGAGCTCACTCTCCTGTGTGGGGCGCCTTTTGGAACAGACACAGATATGGGCAGAAAGGCCGTGAACTAGAATGATCTTGACGGGTCCCAAGGTTGGTGTCACACATGACAGTTAAAGGCCCGTCCCTGTTAAAGGGATGACTATGGAAGGGCAGGAAGACTGCAGTCACTGCCTGATGCTTTGTGTTATGTCAAGGCTCTAATTTAGCTCTTGCGTAGTAGGGACATTCTCTAGAACTCTCTGGTTTGTTTCACCCTTGGACTCTGCAGAGGAGCCGGGTCTGGTTTGGCCATCAGGTGGGTGCGAATGTGGAGCCCAGGTCTCCACAGGGAGAGGGAGCGAGCGCTGGTCTTCAGCGCAGGTCATTCTGTGAGGAGAGTAAAAGCGCAAGTGTTCCTGGTACCCAGCATGGGTTTCAAAATGTCAGGCATGTGGTAGGTGGTTCTGTTAATATTATCACACACGGATTCTAAATTATAGCCTCAGTGAAAACCTAGGATGACAGCCTTGTTTGCAGCACACTCTCCTCCCCCCTCCGCCCTGTTCCCCAGAGCCTGAGTGGGACCAGAGAGGGAGCCCCTGTTGGGACGTGTTGTCAAGACAGCCCCCAGGGACCTCCCAGCGTTTTGAAACTGCCTTCTGTGTGAAAGTAGGGACAGAAGATTTTTCATTTAAAACTATATTTTTAAAAAGGAAACAAAATAGCGTTTCGGCTTTTGGTAGAGATGGAGAGAAGTAACACCCTCCTCCAGGGTGTGAAAGCAATTTCCATCAATAGATGATTCTCAAGGAGCATCACCGGGGGCCCCTGAGCAAAGAGCTCTGCCTCAGAGAGGGAGGCCACAGGGAGGGAGGCCATGGGGAGCGCCGTGAGGGTGACCGACCTCGGGGAGCAAGTGGCATCCTCTCAGCCCTAGAGTTCGAATCCACTCTCACCTGTATCCTGAACATCGCTGCCAGACGGGCGTCCCCCAGCCCTGCTGCCATCCTCGCCCTGCCCAAAGTCCCTAGGGTGGGAAGTAAGACTGCTGAGATGCCTCCCAGCTTTTCTTTTCCTTTCTTTTCTTTTATGTTTTTGACCGCAGCTTGAGGGATCTTTGTTCCCCAACCAGGGACTGAATGTGGGCCCTCAGCAGTGAGAGTGCGGAGTCCTAACCACTGGACCTCCAGGGCATTCCCCACCTCCCAGCTTTGATGCAGACACATGGGGCTTGGGTCTGTCCAGACCTTAGTGCTGTCTAGCTCTTGACCTTGGGAAGCACTCAAGGACCTCGAGGTCTTTGCATAAACACAGGGGTAGGAATCGCTACTTTGCTTGGTAAGGATTCCATAAAATTATGTCCACAAAGCATCTGGAGCATAGCTGGACTCATGAAGGGCTCGCTGTGCATGGTTTTCCGCACACCGCTTAATGGAGAGGCCTCACACAATCACTGCTTGACACGATTTGCAGCTGATTCCACATGAGGGTGGGGAAACCGTCTGAGTTCTGAGTCCGGGTTCAGTGTGGTGGCAGAGGACAGGAACTGTGTGTGCCATTAAGGTGTGTCCTGGGGGACGGAGCCCTTACAAAGTCATGGTCCAAATGGGAAGTGAGGTCCAGGCGGTGTTGGAAACCACTCAGGCTGGGTGTCGGGCAGCTGCCCAGCTTGGTCCTGGCTGCCCTGCTGACAAGCTGCAGGCCTTTGTGAACTTTGTGGAGTGACTGGACCTCCCCAGCTGGTAGAACACTGACCTCGGGGGGCTGATCTTGGCTGCTGTCTCATCCAAGGGAAGAAGGTTATAAACCTTTGTGTTATCACAGCTCCTTGGGTCTGCCTTTGATGGGCAGCTCCTGTGAGGCAGCATCTCAGTCCTGCACCCTTCTCCGTTTGTGGTCCTGATGCTGCTCATGGCCGGTCACCTGTCGGGCATGTGTCCGCTGGGGCTGCAGCCAGCTCAGCCCTGGCTCCCTCCTGGTCCTGCGCTGAAGCTAGCTCACACCACCCGGCTCACAGGAGCTGATCGTATGTTCTAAGCTAACTTTGAAATCAGTCACAACAGGAGTATTTACACAACAGAAACCAGGAAATGGTACCGCAATGGCTTCTGATGCCAACTCCTTGGATTTGGGCCACACTTCAAGGGTTGAAGGTGCCGTCTGCACAAGACGGCTCTCACTTCAGCACCAGATGCAAGTTCTAGGGTCCCCTGGCCAGCCTCCCTTCTGATCAGCTGTCTACAAAGCAGAGGTTCTCACCACCCCCTCAGCTTTTTTTTTTAAAGGAAATTTTTTTTTCTTTCAAAGGGGGTAACTACATCTTTTTTTTTTTTTTATAAAGTATACTTTATTTTTTAAATTTTATTTTATTTTTTATTTTCTTGGCTGCGTTGGGTCTTCGTTGCTGCACACAGGCTTTCTCTAGTTCTGGCGAGCAGGGTCTACTCTTTGTTGCAGTGCACGGGCTTTTCATTGCAGAGGTTTATCTTGCGGCAGAGCACGGGCCCCAGGGTGTGCGAGCTTCAGCAGTTGCAGCTTGTGGGCTCAGTTGTTGTGGCACACGGGCTTCATTGCTCTGTGGCATGTGGGATCTTCGCGGATGAGGGATTGAACCTGTGTCCCCTGCATTGGCAGGTGGATTCTTAACCACGGTGCCAGCAGGGAAGTCCCAACCCCCTCAGGTTTGATGGTTTGCTAGAACTACTCACAGAAGCCAGGAAAATGCTATACTTAGGGTTACAGTTTTATCATGACACAGGGGCACAAATCAGCACAAAGGGAGCGCTGCATTAGAGTGTCCACCGCAGGGACACTGGTCCCTGTGTGATGATGCGCAGAGTAGTATTGGCCAGGGAAGCTCCTCTGAGCTTTGGTGTCAGACGTTTCATTGGGGTTTCATTAAGTAGGCAAGAATGATTGCATCGTTGCCCATGTGACTCCATCTCCATGCCCCCTCCCCTACGCCCCTGCCCCCCATTGCTTGGGGTCCCAACTCTGTAATCACATGGTTGGTTTTTCTTTTCTTTTCTGTTTTTTTTTGGCTGCATTGGGTCTTCGTTGCTGTGTGAGCTTTATCTAGTTGTGGCGAGCGAGGGCTACTCTTTGTTTTGGGGCTCAGGCTTCTCAGTGCAGTGGCTTCTCTTGTCTCGGAGCACGGGTTCTAGGCTTGCAGGCTTCAGTAGTTGCAGCATGCGAGTTCAGTAGTTGTGGTGCACAGGCTTAGTTGCTCCGAGGCATGTGGGATCTTCCCGGACCAGGGCTGAAACCAGTGTCCCCTCTATTGGCGGGCGGATTTTTTTTTTTTTCCCAAGAACTTTTATTGAGATACAATTGACATACAATAAACTGCATATATTTGGAGTGTACAATTTGATATTTTTTTTCTTATTAGTAATGTATATATGGCAATCCCAATCTCCCAATTCATTCCACCCCAATTCCCCCTACTTTCCCCCCTTGGTGTCCATACTTTTGTTCTCTGCATCTGTGTCTCTATTTCTGCCTTGCAAAACGGTTGATCTGTGCCATTTTTCTATATTCTGCATATATGTGTTAATCTATGATATTTGTTTTTCTCTTTCTGACTCACTTCACTCTGTATGACAGTCTCTAGGTCCATCCATGTCTCTGCAAATGTCCCAATTTCGTTCCTTTTTACAGTTGAGTAATATTCCATTGTATATATGTATCACATCTTCTTTATCCATTCATCTGTTGATGGAAATTTAGGTTGGCAGGCAGATTCTTAACCACTGCGCCACCAGGGAAGCCCCACATGGTTGGTTTCTCTGAGTCCCTTTGTTAGCATAAACCATCAGCTGTGGTCCAGGGATCCATCACGGATAACGCTGGGGAATTCCAGGGGTTTCTAAACCCTGCTGCCTTCAGGAACTAGGGACGAAGGCCTGTCGCATCCTCTGTACTCAATCCCAAGTCAGCGCCCACCCCCCATGGCACCCTTTCATGGCGTCCCACTCCTGTTTCCTAGAGTGAGCACTGGACAGGCCAGACTCATCTTCTCCCTCCAGGCGAGGTCACAGGTTGGTAGCAAGTCTCTGGTAAGGGGTCAGCAGTCCAACCAGGGGGGTGGGGTGGGATGGGTCACAGGATGTGAACCACGACCCCCTAATCTTCATCTTTAGCTGCAGCTATGTACAGGCCTTCACTGGGGCTCCCGGATCTGTGGGTACCACGAATTGTGGGTCTGCTGTGTCAGCGAAGTGATGTCAGATAAGGGACCAGGTGGGGAGGTTTTCATGTTGGCTCCATTAAGCCCCTGACATCACCCTTGCCTTCCAGGGAGGCTGATCTTGTCTCTTCCTTTTGTAAAATTCTTCCCGATGTTCTTAGGCTCATGCACAGTGGCACACAGCCTGGCCCGTGAGGTCTCCTCTCCTCCTGTGACTCCGTGTGCTGAACCTGAGGCCAAAGAGCCTGGATCCAGTGTATTTTCAGAAATCAAGACATTGATCAACGTTCGTCTCAAAAGCCATAACTATGATGAAGTACCTACTGTGTGCTAGCTCCTGAGTAGGGAGAGGTGCATAAAGCTTTAGAATAGTGCTGTCTGGTAGAAAGAAAATGGGAACCATGTATACAGTTTAAAATTTTCTAGCCACCACACTAAAAAAGTGAAAAGAAACAAGCCAAATGAATTTAAATAATATATGTTATTTAACTCAATATATCCAAACTATTATCATTTCAACATGTAACCAATATAAAAATTATTAATGAGATATTTTACATATTTTCAAAATGTTCAAAATCTGGTGGCTATTTTACAGCACATGTCAATGTAGACCAACCCCGATTCAAGGGCTCAGTAACCTCCTGAAGCCTGTGGCTGCGTATTGGACAGCACAGCTACACATTTATTATATGTATAGTTTACATATTTTAAAAATATATATAGTACATATTTAGTTCTTTGCTTATACTCAGTATTTTGTAATAACCTATAAGGGAAAAGAATCTGAAAAGGAATATATGTATATGTATAACTGAATCAATTTACTGTAAACCTTAAATTAACACAACATTGTAAATCAACTATACTTCAATTAAAAAATAAAATTATATATATCACAGATTTATTTCTTTACTATAATACATGTATATACGAGGTAAGTCAGAAATTATCTGCATTCCGGTTATATTAAAACTTCTGTTGGCCGCACTGTCTTATCGGTGCTTTGCATTCAAGGCTACTGTCTCCCCAGTCACTGCTGTGCAGGTGTGAACGTGTTACATCAGTTCATTTCTAACTGCGGTGTGAGCAAAAATGGATGCCCCACTTGTGATTTGCACTAAAGAAGAGTACCATGCAGTGATTCATTTTTTGTGGTCTGAGGATATACCTGGTGCCATTATTTATCGAAGACTTCGTGCGCAGTATGGAGAACGTGTTTTGTCTCAAAGAAGTGTGTATGAATGCCTAGAGAAGTTCAAGGAAGGTCGCCCAAGTGTTAGCCATCAAGAAGGAGCCGGATTCACTTCTGATAAGTGAAGACAGCAGTACATTTGTGGCTCGCAGCTCAGCCTAAAACATTGTTTAATGAGGGAATACAAAAGCTTGTTGACAAATGGACAAAGTGTATTGAAATGCAAGGAAATTATGTTGAAAAATGATGTATCTGACTTTTCTAAAACTTAATTAAAATAAATTCTGCAGCCAGAGTGCAGATAATTTTTGACTCACCCTCGCATGTATATCAATATTTTCTTCTCTGGAGGAAAGACACTGGGGAGAACCATCTTCAGGAGGCCTGGTGCCTGTGTCCTGGCTCCACTGTTGGCTGGCAAGTTACCAGCCCTCCTGAACCACTGTTTCCTCATCCGTGGAATGGGGCTAATAACACTGACACAGAATTGTTGGGAGGGTTAAACGAGACACTCTGTGGAACGTGGTACAGTGCAGGTGATTGGTTACTAAATAGCTTCTTCTCTGTTCTCAAGGCCTTCAAGTCATGACACAGATCCAGATATTAAGTTGGCTTCTGACTCACCTTGACCAGAATTGTAATGAAGAAATCACATTAGAATGTACATCCAGCCAACAAAGATGAGGCTTGCTGTGTAGCAGGTAGAACGCTAGTTCTGTGCGTTGTCAGTAAGGCCCTACTAATGTATCAAAGTTATCCATGGTCAAGTACATTTGGGGAACCATCAGGTTTCTTTACTGCAGGACTTCTCAGAGCCTTAACATGTTAGTGTGGCAGGATGCTTCGTGAATCTCTGAAAGTGGGATGTGTCCAGATTCATTTGACCATGTAGCCTTTTCTACAGAACTTCTCAAGGAGAGATGGGGAACACCTTGGTGGGATCCCTGTTATTTATATCAGTTATAAGAATCAATCACATGGGGCATGCCTTTAACTCACTGTATTCCCTTGACTACCCTGGTTTGGGTTTAACACGTTCAGAGCAATTTACGCCGGGATGGAAAGGTTGTCTAAGACTATGGGCTTTTCAGACAAGTTAGATGAAGCCTCCAAGATTCACCGAGTGATGCGATGTTAGAGCTGGAAGACACAAGGCTGCCTGCTCCCGTCGCTACCCCTCCTGGTCCCCCTCCAAGCACATGGCTTGACTGCTTCCTTCCCATGACCTGAGGCTGGGGGCAGAGGGGGAAGCCAGCTCCTTCTCTGGGGACCAAGTCTTTCCTTATCCAGGCCTGGATGGGTCTCCTCCTTGTTCACATGGTGGCTTCTCAATTAACACTTGATGATGACTGTCTCTTGAGTCTCCATGAAATCTATTCTTCTCCAGGGTGAGCATCCCTGTTCTTCGGCTCTCAGACCCCTTGCCGGTGTGGCCCTTTCTTCCTTTGGATGCTTTCCATCTGATGTGTCTGTATCCTTCTTAAAGTGTGCTCCTCAGAGCTGGGCCCAGGGCACAGGGGAAGCTATGACGTGGCAGCCCCGAGGTCAGGTTGGCCAGTGCCTCACTTGTTGGTGACACAGTCGCCCTCCATCTACCCAGCCAGGAGGTAGTCACCCTCAGCCTCAGCACCCATCAAGCTGGCATCTTGGAGCCTGAGAAAAGTTTAACCCCATCTTTCCTCCCACACAAGCTGCCCTTCACCAGTGCTCCTCCACTCCTGCATTTTGTGTCTGCCCAAGTTCATCTTTGTTGGTGTTAGCATCTTGTTCCGCTGACAGGATCATTTTTATCTCCTGGTTTTGTTATCACCAATTGTTTTTTTGTTCTTTAGATAATGAGCAAATTTAGTTATTGAATATAGATATTGAATATAGGATATTGAATATAGTTCCCTGTGCTCTACAGTAGGACCTTGTTGTTTATCCATCCTATATGTAATAGTGTGCCTGTGCTAACCAGAAACTCCCAGTCCTTCCCTCTGCGCCCCTCCATGGCAACCACAGGTCTGTTCTCTATGTCTGTGAGTCTGTTTCTGTTTTGTAGATAACTCCATTTGTGTCATATTTTGGATTCCACATATAAGTGATAGCATATATTTGTCTTTCTCTCTCTGACTTACTTCACTTGGTAGGATAATCTCCAGGTCCACCCATGCTGCTGCAAATGGCATTATTTCATACTTTTTTATGGCTACGATTCCATGGTATATATGTACCACATCTCCTTTATCCATTCATCTGTCCATGGACACTTAGGTTGTTTCCACATCATGGCTATTGTGAATAGTGCTGCTGTGAACATTAGGGTGCGTATATCTTTTTATTTTTTTGCATATATCTTTTTGAATTGTGGTTTTCTCCAGATATATGCCCAGGAGTGGGATCGCTGAATCATATGGTAGCACTATTTTTAGTTTTTTAAGGAGCCTCCACACTGTTTTCCATAGTGGCTGCACTAATTTACATCCCCACTACCAGTGTAGGAGGGGGCCCTTTATTCCACACCCTCTCAGGCATTTGTTACTTGTGGACTTTTGAACGACTGTTATTGCCAGTGTCGAATGGCTCTACTGGCATTGTGTGCTTCACAACTCTGGCAACCGCAGTCCCTATGTGTGTGTAAGTCACTGGCAAAAACACAGGCCTGACTGGACTGCTACAGCTCCCTCCCCCCTAGACTGGTCCTGCTGCTCTTGGGGCCTCCCCTGCATGGCTCAGAGCCCCTGACCGGGCATCAGGCCCCTCCTCCCAGGCTCCCAGGCGGCCTCATTCGTGCCTGTAGGGGTCGCTGCTCTCCTGAACCCCTGTCTGGGTCGCTGCCTGCTCACTGTTCACACGCCTGGCTGTTGCTGCCCCACCTCTGCCCCCGATGCCACCTCTGGGTGGGGGTGGGAGGGTGTTGCTGAACTTGGGGGCCCCACCACCAACTGTGCCATGCTGTGGAGCTCGCCCACGGTCGGTTTAGAAATGGGGAGAAGGCCCCTCCCCCCACTCTGAGCCCATCTGCCCCCTCACCTTGAGTCTCTGCGAATAGGAGCCTCCCACCTCCCTGTCTCTCCCGACTCGGCCCGCAGCGACTGACCGCTGTCTCCTTAAATGCCTGCCGCATCTGCGGCTGCAGCTGGTTGATGACAGGCACTTGGGATTTCCCAGGACCTTCGCCTTCCTCGGCTCTCTGTCTTCACCACAGCCCTCGGTTGCTCTTATTACCCTGCGCTTCGGATGAGTAAACAGAGGCGCAGAGATACTGCATTGCTCGCGCAAAAATCATTATGGAGGGTCCCCGGTCTGGGTTTGAATCCACGTTGTCCATGTCCACAGGGATTTATTGATTACCTACTGTGTGCTGTCTGCCTCCAAAGCCCGTGCTCTTCCTACGCTGCCTGCTGCCTCTCAAAGCGCTGCCCAGGAGCAGGTCAGAGCAAGAGGCTGGGGATGGGAATGGGGGGAGGTGAGTGCCAGGTCCGCAGGGAGGGGCTCGTGCCCCGTCCCACCACTAGATGGCGCTGCTGGCCCGGCCGCCCAGCCTGTGCTGGGGGGACAGCGTCCAGCCCCGATCAATCCCTCTGGGCCCAGTTCCTCCTGAAAGCAGGGCAACTCCGGTCACGCTGGAAGAGCACGTTAAAGAGGCCAGGAAGCCACTCCTGAGAAATTCTCTTTCGTGGAAAGCTGGAGCCTGAGGGGACTCTGAGACTGGGCGGTTCTGTCCTGCACTTGGTTTCTCCGAAGTTGCAGCTGTGGAAGGCTCAGGAGGCCCAAGCAGATGCCGGAGGATAGACCCCAAGCCCAGCTCTGCTGGCAGAAGGTCAATGGGGAGAATCCTGGAAGCATGGGGTTATTTGGGGGCTTTTTTTTCCCCTGGAAACTTAATTTTGAAAAATTTCAAGCCTATAGAAGAGTTGAAAAAACAGTACAATGGGGACTTCCCTGCCCTGGTGGTCCAGTGGTTAGGACTCCAGCTTCCACTGCAGGGGGCGTGGGTTCCATCCCTGGCTGGGGAACTAAGATCCCACATGCTGCACAGTGTGGCAAAAAAAAAAAAAATTAGTGCAATGAACACCAATTTCTACCTCACCTAGATCACTACTTAACATGTGACCACATCTACTTGGTCTCTCTCGTGTGCATGTGTGTGTGTGTGTGTGTTTGTGTACCACGTGAAAGCCAGTTGTAGACAGGACACCCCCCCTCTTCTGCCCCCATCACTTCAGCATGCCTCTCCCAAAAGCAAGGCCATTCTCTCACTTAACTATGGCGCTGTTCTTTGTGGTTTTACTTTTTAAGAAAAGAAAGGAAGGGAAAATGTATCTGGCTTAAGAACTTGAAAAATCTCCAGTGAGATCTGCTTGCCAAGAGTGAAAACATTAAGATGCCTAATGTTGAAAAGATTCATCCTTGGGAGTTCTCTGGTGGTCTACTGGTTAGGATTTGGTGCTTTCATTGCTGTGGCCTGGGTTCAATTACTTGGTTGTACAGCAGAAGTTAAAAAGATTTTTTAAAAATTGAAGTGTAGTTGATTTACAATGTTGTGTTAGCTTCTGCTGTACAACAAAGTAGTTGGTTCAGTTATACACATGTATACATTCTGTTTTACATTCTTCTCCATTATGGTTTATACTAGGATGTTGAATATAGTTCCCTGTGCAGTACCACAGGACCTTGTTGTTTATCCGTTCTATATATAATAGTTTGCATCTGCTAATCCCAAACTCCTAGTCCATCCCTCCCCTGCCCCCCTCTTCTCCTTGGCAACCACAAGCCTGTTCTCTATGCCTGTGAGTCTGTTTCTGTTTCATAGATAGATTCATTTGTGCCATATTTTAGATTCCACATATAAGTGAATTCATATGGTATTTGCCTTTCCCTGTCTGACTCACTTCACTTATATGGTCATCTCTAGGTCCATCCATGTTGCTACAAATGGCATTATTTTGTTCTTTTTTATGGCCAAGTAGTATTCCATTGTATATATGCTGTACAGAGAAATTAACACAACTGTAAATCAACTATATTTAAATTAAAATAAATCCCTCCTTCACTTGCTTTAAGAGAAGTTTTCAGCTTGACAGTGACTAGGCTTGGTGTTCCTGAGGACAGGCCTGTGTCTGACCCACCATCAGTGGGTGAATTCACAGAAGACCCAGCCCCTGGGGCCCAGGCTGGGTGGCAGCTCTGTGCTGGCCCAGCACCAGACCAGGGCCCAGGACGTTCTGAACGCAGGCCCTGCCCACGGCAGCTTCCAGGAGCAGGAAGAGGCTCGTCTGCTCCTAGGATTCCAGCAAAGGGCCTGGGAGGGTGATTCTCAGAGCAAATGAGGTTTGGGGCAGAGCACTGAGAAAATGCCTTTTTCTATATCAGAGAACATGGGTGAGGGTTAATGGTCAAAACAGGGGGTTAAGCACTCCCCTGCTTAAAGGAAGCGGGGAGGGGGAGCTCTGGAGAGGGGGTTTGGAGCTAGATTTTTCTTTTTTCTTTTTTTAAAGTGGAATATTTTTTAATTAATTAAATAAAGTTTTATTTATTGGCTGCGTTGGGTCTTTGTTGCTGCGTGTGGGCTTTCTCTAGTTGCGGTGAGTGGGGACTACTCTTCGTTACAGTGCACGGGTTTCTCATTGTGGTGGCTTCTCTTGCTGTGGAGCACGGGCTTGAGGCATGTGGGCTTCAGTGGTTGTGGCTCACAGGCTCTAGAGTGCAGGCTCAGTAGTTGTGGCACACGGGCTTAGTTGCTCTGCAGCATGTGGGATCTTCCCAGACCGGGGTTCAAACCCGTGTCCCCTGCATTGGCAGGTGGATTCTTAACCACCGTGCCACCAAGGAAGTCCCCGGAGCCAGATTTCCTTGTGGAGAAGATGGGGGAGATGGATGGGCCAAGGCCCACTGTTCCAGACCCCAGGCTCGAGCTGGCTGCGCACGGGGGTGTTGTGAGGAGCTGCTGTTTGCTGGGATGAACTTCCACTTAGCATATATGGACTCCGGCTTGGGCGGAATCTTCTAGGGGCAACTACCCTGAGCATTTCCCTGGCCATGGGGCTGCCTGTTACAACAGCTGGGGCCTTGATGGAGGACAGGCGGGCCTTGGGAAGTCAGGGACCCTCTCTGTGTTGCTGCTGACACGTTCAGTGACCTCTGAAAGGAGGCTCTGAGTTTCTGTCCCTCCACCCTGTCCTGGTCAGTCCCTCCCAATCACACATGGGGCCAAGCCTGGTTTTCTGACCTTATGACATGTGAGTGAAGAAGATACACACACACACACACACACACACACACACACACACACACATACACAAGTTCTAGAGAAAAAAAAAAGAACACACAGATACATCCCAGGAGTGCACCCAGGCGTTACACAACTTCCAGGAATTCATTCAAATGAATTGGGCATTGATCTGACACTGATTGGGAAGGGGTCTTAGTGGCATCTGGCCCCACCCAGGGTGCAGGGGCCAGAGGGGTGCCTGGTCCATATGCTCCACCCCACAGCCTTTTGGGTGCCCAGACTGACCTTTATTTGGTGGTTTCCTCTCCAGAGTGAGGTGAGAAGGAGCCACATTTGCATTCTGCTGGGCAATGCTGTTGGCACGCAGGCCTGTGCCTCTCAGTGTGCCCTTTTTCAGCTCTGTGCTCTGAGGCAGGGTTATTTCTAGGGTCCTTTATCTAACAAATAGCTGGGGACATGGAGCAGCTGGTTGACTTCCTTTCTTTTGCAGCTCAGTCCTAATTTCTATGTAAACACATCACCATTCGCTTTTGCCCACCACATGTGAGGCCAGAGCAGGAGGGAATGCAGTAACAGTCTTTCTTGTGTCCATGTCTAGTTGGATCTGGCCACGATGGACTCCCAGGGGCAGATGGACGACTCACTGCTGGAACCTGGGAATGTCAGCCCTCCCTTCCTTACAAGCTCGAGGTGAAGCTGATGAGTAATCCAGTGCTAAAGTGACACCTAAGGGTGCCTGGCTACTGCTATGGAGGACTGATTCTCTAAATTTTGGGTCTCAGGAACTCATTAAACTCTTAAAAATTATAAAAGATCCAGAAGAACTTTAGCAGATGTGGATCATATCTATAGATATTTAGCATCTTAGAAATGAAAACAGAAAGTTTAAAAATATTCATTCCTGGGACTTCCCTGGTGGTCCAGTGGTAAAGAATCCATCCTACAATACAGGGGACACGGGTTCAATCCCTGGTTGGGGAACTAAGATCCCACATGCTGCAGGGCAACTAGGCCTGCGTGCCACAACTACTGAGCCTGCACACCTCAACTAGAGAGCCTGCATGCTGCAAACTACAGAGCTCACACACTCTGGAGCTCATATGCCACAACCAGAGAAGAGAGAACTCACATGCCACAACTAGAGAGAAGCCCACGCACTGCAACGAAAGATCCTGCATGCCACACCTAAGAGCTGACACAGCCAAAAATAAAAATAAATTAAAAAGACCAAAACTAACAAAAACCCCTTCATTCCTTTCACTGAGTGCTCAGCAACTAAGACAATCATGTATGTATATATATACACTGCTATACCAAAACCTCATGGTAATCACAAACCAAAAATCCATACTAGACATACACAGAAAAAAGAAAAAGAAATCCAAACACAACACTAAAGAGTCATCAAATCACAAGAGAAGAGAACAAAAGAGGAAAGGGAAAAAAAGACCTAAAAAAACAAATCCAAAACAATTAATGAAATGGCATTAAGAACACACATAGTCAAGGAAGGGAGGGAAAACGGGGATATGTGTATAAAAACAGATGATTGAACTTGGTGTACCCCCCAAAAAATAAAATAAAATAAAATAAAATAAAAAAACAAAAAAACAAAAACAAAAACAAAACAAAACAAAAAAGAACACACATATTGATAATTATCTTAAATGTAAATAGATTAAATACTCCAACCAAAAGACATAGACTGGCTAAATGGATACAAAAATAAGACCCATATATATGCTGTCTACAAGAGACCCACTTCAGACCTTTCACTGAGTGCTTTTATTCTTGGACCCTCAGAATCCTTAACTGCTTTTAAGTGGGTCCACTGCCATCTGATTTTTTCCCAGAAGCTGTTTAGGACCCTCCATACTGCCAATGCATGTGCACAGGCAGCAAAAGACTCACTCCTCTGGTGCAGTTTGTGTCAATGAGAAAAAGCTATGATGAGGTCACCTAAGTGTTTCTTGCTAAGGTGTGAATGATTGCCAGCCCCATAGCTGCCAGAAAAACCTGATCAGAAGAGGAGGTATGCTCAGACAAATACTTCTCTCCCTCTCTGGCTTTTCTAGCCATGTGACAATAGAAGAAACGTTCTACTCGCCTGTGGGAGTTACTGTGGAGTCCTGAGACTCCAATTTTCTGGACTCTTTCTGCCCTTCAGAGCTGCTTCCCCTCTTCCACTTCTATGCCTTTAAAAAAACTCTCACAACCCAATAGGGAGAATGTCAGTGGGGTCTCCAACAGTGAGGGAGTTGGGGGGGCCCAAGAAGTGGGACTTGAGGACTGTCTGTCTGCAGAACCTCAAATTTTAGCACCACTGGTTCCAATCTGTGAGGCTGTGCACCCACCTGGGCCACATGTCCCCTGGTGTCTCAGGATGTGCCAGGTTTGGCACTTGACCTGCAGCCCCAGCATAAAGGAGTGAGGTGCCCACCATCTGTGAGGGCTCCGCAGGCTTTACCCCTCCCTAATGGACTTAGGTTTGCATCACAGCTGCAGGTCTCTGAAGATTTTTTTTTCCAGATCTTTATTGGAGTACAATTGTTTTACAATATTGTGCTAGTTTCTACTGTACAACAAAGCAAATCAGCTGTATTTATACATATATCCCCATATCTGCTCCCTCTTGAGTGTCCTTCCCACCCTCCCTATCCCACCCCTCTAGGTCATCACCAATCAACGAGTTGATCTCCCTGTGTTATACAGCAGCTTCCCACTAGGCATCTATTTTACATTAGGTAGTGTATAAATGTCAATGCTACTCTCTCATTTTGTTCCAGCTTCTCCTTCCCTCCCTCCCTGTGTCTGCAAGTCCATTCTCCACATCTGCGTCTTTATTCTTCCCCTGCCACTGGGTTCATCAGTACCATTTTTTTTTTAAGATTCCATATATATATATGTATTAGCATATGATATTTGTTTTTCTCTTTCTTTTTTTTAATAAATTTATTTATTTATTTATTTATTTATTTATTTTATTTATTTATTGGCTGCATTGGGTCTCCGTTGCTGCGAGCAGGGACTACTCTTCATTGTGGTGCTTAGGTTCCTTATTGTGGTGGCTTCTCTTGTTGCAGAGCACGGGCTCTAGGCATGTGGGCTTCAATAATTGTGGCACATGGGCTCAGTAATTGTGGCTCATGGGCTCTAGAGCACAGGCTCAACAGTTGTGGTGCACAGGCTTAGTTGCTCCGCAGCATGTGGGATCTTCCTGGAGCAGGGATCAAACCCATGTCTGCTGCATTGGCAGGTGGATTCTCAACAACTGAGCCACCAGGGAAGTCCCTGTTTTTGTCTTTCTGGCTTACTTCACTCTGTATGACAGGCTCTAGGTCCATCTGCCTCACTACAAATGTCCCAATTTCATTCCTTTATATGGCCGAGTACTATTCCACTGTATACATGTGCCATGTCTTCTGTATCCAGTCCTCTGCTGATGGGCATTTAGGCTGCTCCCATCTCCTGGCTGTTGTAAGCAGTGCTGCAGTGACCCTGAATAGCCAATGCAATCGAGGAAAAATGCGTCTGGAGGAATATGGCTCACTGACTTTCAACTATACTGTAGAGATTTGATCTCAAGACCCCTGATTAGTCTTCAAAATTATTGAAGACCCCAAGGAGCTTTTGTTTACTTGGATTACATCTGTGCATATTTTCCCTGTTTGAAACTGAGAAGGTTTAAAATATTGATTAATTCACGAAAACATAAAGCCATCCATGTAAATGTAAATAGCATATTTTTGTGGAAAATAACTCCATGTTTTGAAAATCAGTTCAGTGAGAGGAGCGGCATTGTTTGACATTCCTGCAATGCCTTTGGTACCTGGCTTGATGGAGGGCAGGCCTCGGCCGTCAACGTGTTGTAGGTTGTTTTGGTTGAAGTGTTTGAAGAAATACGTAGCTGGAATAAGGAGGTATATGTTCTTTCATAGCCTTTTCTGGTAGTTGTACATCTGCTTCTTTGTTAACTGCACCAGAACATGACAGGCAGTGGTTTCTGTTTCTTTTTCTTTTTTTCTTTTTAAAGTTTTATTCGGGTGTCGTTGATTTACAATGTTGTGTTAGTTTCTGCTGTACAGCAAAGTGGATCAGTTATACATATACATATATCCGCTCCTTTTAAGGTTCTTTTCCCATATAGGTCATTACAGAGTACTGAGTAGAGTTCCCTGTGCTACATAGTAGGCCCTTATTAGTTATCTATTTTATATACAGCAGTGTGTATATGTCAATCCCAATCTCCCAGTTTATCCCTCCCCCACTTCCCCCCTGATAACCATAAGTTTTTTTAAAAAAGTTTATTCATTTATTTTATTTATTTATTGTCTGTATTGGGTCTTTGTTGCTGCTCATGGGCTTTCTCTAGTTGTGGCGAGCAGGGGTACTCTTTGTAGCGGTGTGTGGACCTCTCATTGCGGTAGCTTCTCTTGTTGAGGAGCATGGGCTCTAGTCGCACAGGCTTCCGTAGCTGTGACACACGGGCTCAGCAGTTGTAGCTCACAGGCTCTAGAGCACAGGCTAAGTAATTGTGGCTCACATACTTAGTTGCTTCGCAGCGTGTGAGATCTTCCCGGACCAGGACTCAAACCCATGTCCCCTGCATTGGCAGATGGATTCTTAACCACTGCGCCACCAGGGAAGTCCCCATAAGTTTGTTTTCTACATCTGTGAGTCTATTTTTGTTTTGTAAATAAGTTCATTTGTGTCATATTTTACATTCCAAAAGTAAGTGCTATCATATGTTATTTGTCTTTCTCTGTCTGACTTATTTCACTCAGTAGGCAGTGGTTTCTTAAAGGTTAATTTCAAAGTGGAATCTGAAACCTTTCCTCCTCAGTTTGTCTTTAAACCACTGGTCTAAACTGCACTTTAAGCAGATATTTGACTCATGCATGAAATGTCACTCAGATTCACTGCGTTATGCAGTTTTCCCTGAGGTTGACACTGTTCATCAGACAATATAAAAAAAATCAAAATTGAAAAGGTTGCCACCCATCTCATCAAAAACATCTTCAAATATTTAGAGGCTGTCAAGCTCAGGATGGCAGAGACGAGTTTTGCAAATTTCCAATTTTTGCTTGAATGCTCGGATTTTTTCATTGGTGGCAAATACTGTCATTGTTTCCCTCGAAATGACAGGCTCACTTTGTTCCTTTTCGAAGAAATGTCTGTCAAATACCAAGTCTGAATAACCATTGTGTGTTTGTCATTCTTTTAAGCCAAATGAGAATTCATTCTTTCAAATAAAAATGTTATTGCGTGAAAAAAAGCATCAAGATCAGCTCACACCACAAACAGCCCTGTAGGTGTTTCTCTCCAACAACTGTGGTGCTGGGATTCCCCATAGAAGAGCTTTAGGCCAGCTGGAATTCCGCACACTTAATATTTTTTACTGCTTTGTCAGGGAGAATCTTTCTTTAAAAAATTATCTTTTGTATTTTTTTCCATTATGGTTTATCACAGGATATTGAATACTGTTCTCTGTGCTCTACAGTAGGACCTTGTTGTGTGTCCACTCCCTGCATACTAGTTTGCATCTGCTAACCCCAAACTCCCAATCCATTCCTCTCCCCTCCCCCTTGGCAAGCTCGAATCTGTTCTCTATGTCTGTGAGTCTGTTTCTGTTTCGTAAATAAACTCATTTGTGTCATATTTTAGATTCAACACATAAGTGACATCATATGGTATTTGTCTTCCTCTGTGTGACTTACTTCACTTCGTATGATCATCTCTAAGTCTGTCCATGTTGCTGCAAATGGCATTATTCTATTCATTTTTATGGCTGAGTAGTATTCCATTATGTATATATACATATATATACACACATATGTATGTATCACATCTTCTTTATCCATTCATCTGTTGATGGACACTTACATTGCTTTTATGTCTTGGCTATTCCAAATAGTGCTGCAGTGAATGTTGGGGTGCATGTATCTTTTAGAATTAGAGTTTTCTCCAGATATACACCCAGGAGTAGGATTGCTGGATCATATGGCAACTGTATTTTTATTTTTTTGAGGAACCTCCATACTGTTCTCCATCGTGATTGTACCAGTTTACATACCCACCAACAGTGTGGGAGGGTTCCAGCAGGGAGACTCTTAAGAGGAATTGGTATATGTGATGGAGAATCACATGACCACTGCTGCCTGAGCCGTGCAAAGGCCCTCAGCTTTACCCACCACTGTTTGTGCTCCAGCAATGCAACCGCCAACAAAACTCAAGTGACATTTCAGTGGGACCATGAAAATAATCTTGACCTCATGGACTCCCTTAAGGGTCTCGTGGGTGTCCAGCTGCTTAGACTGTGCTTTGAAACCTCGTGGGTGAGAGCATCTGATATGTTCCCTCAGTGTTTTCTTAGCATGATTTCCAAGGCCCCATGGGCTGGGTGCCCGGTAGAAGCTCCATAAATGCCCACTGGCTGACGGCTTGGCATCTCTGGGAGGCAAGTTTAGGGAACAGAGTCTGGATTAAGGGAAAGTTAATGACTAGAACCTGGGGTCTGCTCCCTGGGGACCAATAGGTTTGGGGCAGTGCCCAGGCATTGGTATTTTAAAAATACTTAAATTATTTTAAAATCCTACCACAAGAAAACTAACTGCAGGGCTGTGAGGCCAAGAGCAGAGAGGCAACCCAACTACAGGGGCAAAGCCACAGACTTCTCTCTGCTTCTCTGGCTTCTTAGAACAGTCTAGACGGGCCGCCTTCAACCACAGCCCTGGGCTGTGTTGCTTCCAGGGCCCTCCTGAAGAATGTGCCCTCAGGGGCCTGGGGGGGCTGGTGTCACTGGTGCCGCAGGAATCACAGGCAAATGGGTCCTACCCGGGAAAGGATGTGGCCACAGAGCTTTGGAGCCATACCGGTCAAGGTTAGGAGGCCAGGGAGCTGAGTGCAGCTCTGCCCTCTGGGCCTCCATCAGGGCTCTCCCGGCAATTCTCACCCTGAGAGAGAGCGATCTCCCCACCTACCGCCTCCCAGAATCCTCTCTTTGGCCCTGCTTCTCCCCAGGGGACACTTGGTAAGTCACCACTGTTTCCTGGAGTGGCCATGATTCTAATTCTGTGCCCACTTCCCACCTCGGGACAGGCTGACCAGCTCCAGCCTCCATGCCGCCTGCCCCGGGCACTGGGGTCAAGGCTTAGAGCCGCATGGTCCCCACCAGCCATCTGTGAGCCTCCCTCCTGGGGCCACAGCTGTGGCTTTAAGGAGGTGGCAGATGCCAGGGAGAACAAGGCTCTTCTGGTTCCAGGAGATATTTTTGCTTCCTTTTTTGCCACTGTTCTTTCCCATCCAGAGAGCTACCCCTGGGCTACTTGTCTGAAAATCTCCCTGGTGATTCTAGTGCATGGCCTGGGGAGAAATTGGTTTGTTTGTTTGTTTGTTTATTCCTTAATATTGACTATTCAGCAGGAAACCAGGGAAGATATTTTTGAGATCTAGGTGGAGAGCAGATATTTGTACCCTACCTGATATTATGCAATAAAAAAAAAAAAGCAGTATGTTCCTACATAGCTTACGTATATAGATTATTCAGCCAGAACTGTATTTGAAATTTGGTTAACACTTTCATGGATTATGTTTATCTTGCTGTAATCAATTACGAAGAAATATTTGAAATCTTGAAGACCAAATTTCTCAACAGCACTATGAGCTTGCAAGAAAAGTATTTTATAATATCATGGAGGGTAGAGAAACTATTTTTGTGTTTCTGCAGGCTTATTGATCAAATGTTCCTAAAACTTGGAATCCTGGGTGTCTTAGTCTGCTCAGGCTGCCATAGAAAACTACCATAGGCTGGGTGGTTACAACAACAGAAATTTGTATCTCACAGGTCTGGAGGCTAGGAGTCCAAGAATAAGTACTGGCTGATTCAGCTCCTGGTGAGGGCTCTCTTCCTGGTTTGTAGGTGGCGACCTTCTTGCTGTGTCCTCACATGTCAGAGAGAGGGAGCAAGCTCTCTGGGTGTGTGTTATTATAAGGGCACTAATCCCATCATGACCCCCACCCCTATGACCTCATCTAACCCTAATCACCTCCCAAAGGCCCCATCTCCAAATACCATCACATTGGGGGTTAGGGTTCAACATATGCGTTTTGGGAGGACACAAATATTCAGTCCACAAAACTGGGCTAAGCTCAATTCTTAGAAGTTAATATGTGGGTAAACATAGTGAGAGAACTCTAGAGAAGTTTAGCTAACTCTGGAGTACACAGTTACATACATTACAGGGAGTGAGGCCTGGGAACTTGGGAGCAATCGACTCTAGGTTGTCTGGCACCTGGGAGGGATGTATTGACACTGCAGAAAGTGAGCGTGGGAATCCAAGATCCAAAGAGCAAGTGTGTCTTCCCTCGTCTCGGGAGCTGCTCTGTGCCCTGGCTCAGGAGTGTCCTGCTTGTTGGAGATTTTCTACCTGCTCTCACCACATCACTCCGGTAAGGACCAGAGCAAAGTGTGCCACATGCTTATTATTTACTACAAGGTCATTAGTGAGAAATCAGTCTCAGATCCAGAACATCTCATATATGCATTTGCGATAAAATTAATAAAGATGAACATCAAACCTCAAAAATGTTAAGTTAAAAAAAAAGGAGTTACTTATATACAATAGAATATTACTCAGCCATAAGAAAGAATGAAATGATGCCATTTGCAGCAACATGGATGGACCTAGAAATTATCCTACTAAGTGAAGTAAGTCAGACAGAGAAAGACAGATATATGATATCACTCATATGTGGAATCTAAAAAAAAAATGATACACATGAACTTATTTACAGAACAGAAACAGAGTCACAGACATAGAAAACAAACTTATGGTTACCATGGGGAAAAGTGGGAGTGGGATGACGTGGGAGATTGGGACTGACATATACACACTACTTTATGTAAAATAGATAACTAATAAGGACGTACTGTATAGCACAGGGAGCTCTACTCAATACTCTATAATGACCTATATGGAAAAAGAATCTAAAGAAGAGTGGATATGTATATGTTCATAACTGATCCACTTTGCTGTACAGCAGAAACTAACACTGTAAATCAACTATACTCCAATAAAAATTAAAAAAACAAGGAAGAAGTTATATATGCTGAATGATTATAACTAGGCAAAATATCCTCTAAGTAGAAGAAAAAACAAAAAAGAAATGGCTGAAATGATTAATATGATGGCAGTTGCAGGGTGACAAATTTGGTAATTTTAATTTGGCTTCCCTCCTAAAGTTTTCTTAAAGAGTGTATATTAATTTGACAATGGAAAGAATTTAAAAAATATCTTTTTTGCCTGAAGGTCACAATGATTTAAAAGGTGGAATGGCTGGAAGCAGGACATTGGACATTGGTCCTTGTCTTACTATTTTTTTAATTAATTAATTAATTAATTAATTGGCTGCATTGGGTCTTCGTTGCTGTGCATGGGCTTTCTCTAGTTGTGGTGAGCTGGGGATACTTTTCATTGTGATGGCGCGGGCTTCTCATTGTGGTGGCTTCTCTTGTTGCGGAACACAGGCTCTAGGCACACAGGCTTCAGTAGTTGTGGCACGAGGGCTCAATGGTTGTGGCTCACGGGCTCTAGAGTGCAGGCTCAGTAGTTGTGGCGCACCGGCTTAGTTGCTCTACGGCATGTGGGATCTTCCCAGAACAGGGATTGAACCCATGTCCCCTGCACTGGCAGGCAGATTCTTAACCACTGCACCACCAGGGAAGCCCTGGTCCTTGTCTTATTTGAAGAAAGAATTCATCAAAGAGAGCAAGATTGTGAAATAGAAACAGTGTTTACTAGAAGCACAGTATGTGTGGAAGAGCACACAGGCAAACTTGGAGTGAGTTGCCTGCCATAGGGGAGGCTTAGGTTGTTTATTTGGGGGCACTTTTCTGGGGTTGCCTCTGGCCAATCATCTTGAAGTGTCAGCAGGAGACTGGTCGTATCTGCTCAGCCTGGAGCCTATCTCTCTCCTACCTCAATGATAGAGAATCTCTCTGTGTTAGTTATCTATTGCTGCATTACAGGTTATGCCAAAACACAGCAGCTTCAAACAACTCTCCTTGTTATCTTTTAGTTTCTGTGTTGAGGAGTCCAAGCCTGGCTGAGTCGGGTCCCTTGGCAGCCATGGGCCAGGCCCCCCAACCAAGGGCCCAGGGTCCGGGAAGTAAATATTACATATTGAACTTGTAAGTTATACTAAACTCATGAAATATATTTGAGTGTCTTGTTGCTCTTTCTGTTTTTTCTATTTGGGGTTTCATACATGATTTCTAAAGTTTTTCATTGTGACTGTGCTCTCCCTGTGCTTGTGTGAATCCAGATCTCATGAGCCCTGGGGGTTTGCATCGTGGGCCTTGGCCTTCTTGGCAGCATTTATGGTGTGTTTGGAATCAAGTTCCAGCAGCGGCTGGAGAAGGGGTTGCAGAATTTCTTGGCGGTCAGAGTCTTCCTGAGGAACTGCACCCTCAGGCATGATGGCGTTGGGGTGGGGGGGACCATGGCTTGTACTTTTCAGTAAGATGAGAATGAAACAGAAGCCCCGTTATTTGGAAACACAAATACTAAGCATGCAGCAATGTGCTCCCTTGACCTGGGGTCTTGGTGACAGCTGGGGTCTCCTGGCCTCTGCTGCTCACCCCTCTTTCAGGACCTCTTTCCGACCTCTGCCCACAGGAGCAGCCTCTGCAGGGGGTCCTCCAGGTTCCCAGCAAGACCTCCAGGGATTCACAGCTCCGGGCCTCCCTACCCAGTCCTGGCTTGGCTGACCTGTCCCTGGACTGGATCCCGGGCAGAGCTGAGCAGGGCCAGGAGGAGCTCACATTTCCAATGATCAGCTCCTCTCCTCTCTGGGGAATCCCATGACCAGCCTTCAGGCCTTCAGGGAGCAGCTGCTTTCCTGCATCCAGGAAAGCAGCCCTGTTCCAGGCCACCCCCTGAGGACCCCCGGCCCTGCCAGGGTCCCAGCCCCTCAGCAGCACAAGGACTCTCAAGTGGACAGATGTGGTGACGTTTGCAGGGCTTCCTAGGGCAGGACTTTCAGGCCTGAGCTGCGGAGGAGGGTCGTGAGGAGTAAGCACAAGCACAGACTGGTCACATCAGCACGTAGGGGTCCTGAAAAAGGCTTTTGGAACCAGAGGATACGGGTGTGCATTGGAGCCCATCTTCCCTGAAGGCTCGAAAAGCTACTCTTAAACATTGGGTCGCAAATCCTACACCCATGGGTTCTTGATTAGCAATCGCTAAGAAAATGTACCAGACTGTTTATAATGAAAATGGGGAATGGCCAAAGGTCTGGAAGGGGGGTGCACTGCAGACGGCCATGGCTGCTGAAACAGCAGGGCTGTGTTTGGAGAGCACTGCAGAATGCAGGGGTGCACTGGGAGGCTGAGAGCAGAGCTGGGCGGGAACAAAGGGTGGCCCAATCGCCACCCAGGCCCTGTCCCAGAGCTCATCCAGAGAAGGTACTGCCCTGGCACCCCTGCCAGTGGACACCCACTGCCACCCTCCCTGGGTCCTCAGTTCCTCTGCCGGGAAAGATGATCTCACCGGCTTGGTGACTCTGGCAGAGTCACCAGTCAGCCGAGCCTGAGTTGAGCCTGAGTTGTGTAACCTCCCTTGGCCACCAGGGAGTGAGGAGGAAGAGGGCTTGGCTTCTCCTGTCACATAGTGGGAGGCAAAGCCTGGCTCCCCCCAGATAGATAGGAAGAGAGCTCCCCTGGCTGGTAACGCCAAATATCAGGTGTCTTCACAGCGGCCAAGAAACTGGTATTTCAACCATGCGTTTGAAACGACTGGTAAAAGAACTCTGTATGTTTATGTATTTATGTTGTTGATTATTATTTGTATCATACATAATACATTTAGTATACATGTTATAAATAATATAATATAGTGTATACTATATATACACCGTTCAATCAAGCATCAAAGCTGGACATGAGAGATCATTCTTGCTCTTTTTATAATTTTTTAAAATTTTAGTTTATTTTTAATTTTTTCTTTTTACAATCTTACAAAAACATGTGTACAAGCACTGGCTGGGTTGTGGTAAGCCATGGCAGCTCACTGTTTATATTGTTCTTTTGAGCTGTTGCTATTTGAGTTCAGAGAAAGAGTCTGTGGTTGAGATGCCCGTGGAAACAGTCATTCTGTAATCTACTTGGTTTTATGCATTTTGAAAGAAATGTATCTTTTGGTGGCATCAGAGACTTCTAACCTTGGATTTCAGGATGGTGATTCCCGCCAGGAAAACTCTTGGAGCCCACAGCAGAGAACACATAGTTTGGGAATGACCAAGGTTTATGTCAGACCTTGGAAGAAGTATTGAACTCAGTCTAGTGGGGTTACGATTGGGCTATCCTGCCCAATGTTGGGACAGTCAGATAAATAAGAACGCAGACCATTCATTTTACCCTCACATTTACAATCACCCTATTCTAAGGTCTTTGCCAGGCACAGCTGACAAAAATGAAGGCTACTTGGTTCTGCACCCAGGGAGGTTATAGTCTGGTGGAAGAGACAACACGTAATTAGAATGTTATAATGAGCTGTACTTCTTAGGAGCATGTTGGTGGGTGTGAAGTCCCAGAATAGACTTGGGATATCTTTCTGGAGAGTTGATTTCATTCTACAGGAAATAATTTAAAATCAAATAGTGTTATAATAAAAACAGCTGGGAAAAAAACCCCACTTGGATATATTGTGGAGTAGAATGCAAAATATGAAGTGGATGTGGGTGAAGATTGTGGAGTAAGGACTTCGGAAATTTCCCTCTGTAAGAACAATGAGAAAGTTGGCCAAAAATGCCAGAATCCACTTTTTTAGAACTCTGGAAATTAACCACAGTCTTGCAGAAACCTGGGACATATTTATTCAAGAAAAACGGCTGAATCTTGCTAAAAACGGTGGGCTTTGTGGCATTTTGTTCTGTCCTAGTGCTATGCCCTACGATAGTCTTGAAAAATAACAGCCCCACTTGCAGTGAGCATTAGCAGCCTGGCAGCCACCTAAGGGAGCAGAACTGGCCTGGAGCTCTTTCCAAACCCCATGACCAGAGAACTGTCATTTGACCTGCTAGTGGTTTCCTGGAAGACCCCTCTTACAAGGCTGTCTGTATCTGACCAGACTCTGAACACACACAGTGTGAAAAGCCTTTTCCCAGGGAACATTTGTTGAAAACAATTATAGCCAATTGATAACAGTTGAGTTCAATAATAGACTAATCAAAAAGCTTAAGAGGAAAAGCTGGGGAATGAGATGTCCATAGGGGTGTTGAAAAACTCTAAAATATTCCTGGGAATCTAGAAGGCCACTCTCATGTGTAGGGCTGTGAGCACGTTCAGAGCTATATGCAGACTCAAGAAAGACCTGAGGAAGCTCTAAATTCTCACCCCTGGCTGGCCTTGAGGCTCTGTGAAAGCAGGAAGTGAAGGCTGTAAGAGTTGTAAACTGCCTGGCTGAGCATGACAGCACATCCCACACACACACACACACACACACACACACACAGAGCCCCTCAACACAGACTGGCAGACTTACTGGTTCCAGATGTTTAAGGAAATCTCTATCCATTCATTAACTGATGACTAGGCTAACTGAGCAGAAACTTGACAAAGAATACCTACTATGTAGAATTAGTTCAAAAAAGGCAGTAAACAAACAAAACAAAAATTTAACTATAACAAACAGCAAAAATAGCAAGCCCTGGGGAGAGGGAGAACTTGTTTTTCAGAACTGCCATAGCATATTATTTGAAATGTCCAGTTTTTAACAAAAAATTTGAGACATGGGAATTCCCTGGTGGTTCAGTGGTTAGGACTCAGCGCTTTCACTGCCGGGGTGAGGGTTTGGTCCCTGCTTAGGGAACTAAGATCTTGCAAGCTGCATAAAAAGAGAGAGAGAGAGACATGAAAAGACACAAAGTACAACCCATTCACAAGAAAAAAAGCAATCTATAAAAACTGTCCCTGAGGAAACCTAGATGCTGGACTTCCTAGATAAAGGCTTTAAGTTAGCTATTTTAAATATGTTCAAAGAACTAAAGAAAACTGTGTCATACTAAAAGAAAATGTGTATAAGTGATATATAATTTATATGTCTTTATTGATGTTCTCTATTTGTAGTGACATCATTCTCATGCTTTCCTTTAGTATGACATGGATATATATATATATATATATATATATATATTTCATTATATATACATATAATGAAAGTATAATAACTAATATGAAAACTTCACCAGAAGGGCTCAAAAGTATATTTGAGGAG
Organism: Hippopotamus amphibius kiboko; assembly: GCF_030028045.1. NCBI lineage: Eukaryota > Metazoa > Chordata > Mammalia > Artiodactyla > Hippopotamidae > Hippopotamus > Hippopotamus amphibius. Next base: position 42,142,273 of record NC_080193.1, on the reverse strand, counting down.
ACAGAAGAAAAAAGTCAATGAATTTGAAGATAGATCAATTGAGATTATCCAGTCTGAGAAGCAGATTAAGCAAAAAGGAAAAAGAATGAAGAAAAATTAACAGAGTCTCAGAGGCCTGTAGACATCATCAAATATACCAGCATATGCATAATGGGAGTCTCAGAAGGAGAGGAGAGAGAGAAAGGGGCAGAAAAAATATTGAAGATATACTGGATAAAAACTTCTAACATCTGATGAAAAATATTTCATATTTCATATATATATACATTATATATATATGCCTAACAAACTTCCAAGTGCTCAGAAAACTTCAAGTAGGGTAAATTAAAAAAGATCTATACCTAGACACATCATAATCAAATTCTCAAAAGACAAAGACAAAGACAGAATCTTGAAAGCAATAAGAGAGATGATTCATCAGGTACAAGTGGTCCTCAATAAGATTAAAAGCTGATTTCCCATTAGAAACAAGGCCAGGAAGCAGTGGGATGATATATTCAAAGTGGTGGGAAAGAACCCTTGAATAAGAATTCTATATTTAGCAAAACTGTCCTTTAAAAATGAAGAATAAATTAAGATATTCCCAAACAAGCAAACACTGAGAGAACTCAACCCTAGGAGACCTGTCTTATAGGAAATATTAATGGGGGTCCTTCACACTAAAATAAAAGAAACACTACATAGTAACCTGAAGCCAGTGAAGAGTGAGAAGCACTGGTAAAGTAACTACATAGTTAAATATAAAAAACAGTATAAATGTATATCGCTATTAACTATTTTTTTCCCCATCTGAACTAAAAGACAACTGCATAAAGCAATAATTAGGGGCTTCCCTGGTGGCGCAGTGGTTAAGAATCCACCTGCCAATGCAGGGGACACTGGTTCGAGCCCTGGGCTGGGAAGATCCCACATGCCTTGGAGCAACTAAGCCCATGTGCCACAACTACTGAGCCCATGTGCCACAACTAAGACCCAGCACAACCAAATAAATAAATAAATAAAATAAAATAAATACAAAAAAATTAAAAAAAAGAAACAAACACTAAGAGAATAAAAATGTTATACTAGGAAACATCTATTTAGTACAAAAGAAGGCAGGAAGAGAGACGCAAAAAAATATGGGAAATACAGAAAACAAAAAGTAAAAGGGCAGATGTAATTCCAATCATATCAATGATAACATTAAATGTAAATGGATGAAGCAATCTAGTCAAAAGGCAGAGATTATCAGACTGGATTAAAAAAAAGAGAGAGACCCAACTATATGTTCTCTACAGGAGACATGCTTTAGATTCAAATATACAAACTGATTAAAAGTAAAAGAATGGAAAAAGATGTGATGTAAACAGTAAAGAGAAGAAAGATGGAATGGCTATACACGGATCAAAACAAACTTAAAAAATGTTACTATAAATAAATAGGGACATTTTATAGTGATGGAAGTGTTGCTTCATCAGCAAGATGTAACACTTATAAACATATATGCACCTACTAGCAGAGCCCTGAAATACATGAAGCATGACATATTTAAAGGGAGAAATAGACAATTCAACAGTAATAGTTGGAGACTTCATATGCTATATTCAATAATGGATAGAACTAGAGAAAAAAAAAAAAATCAACAAACAGAAGACTTGAATGTCACTATAAACCAGCTACAACTAACAGGCATCTATAGGACTTTCCACCCAGCAACAGTAGACTATACATTCTTCTCAAATGTACCTGCAGCATCCTGAAGAATAGACTGTTTGCTAGGCCAGAAGACAAACTAAATATATTTTAAAAGATTAAAATAATACAAAGTATATCTTCTGACCACAATGGTATAAAATTGCAAATCAATAACAGATAGAACTCACAAATATGTGGAAATGAACAATGTACTTCTAAATACCCAACAGATCAAAGAAGAAATCACAAAGGAAATTAGAAAATACTTTGAGATAAATGAAATGAAGATACAACATATCAGACTTACTGGATACAGCTAAAGCAGAGTTTAGGAGAAATTGATAGCTGTTAACACCTATGCTAAAAAACAAGCAAAATCTAAAATCAATAGCTTAACTTTCTACTTTAAGACACTAGGAAAAGAATAAAGTAAACCTAAAGCAAGAAAAAGAAGGGAATAATAAATATTAAAATAAATATAAATGAAATAAAGAACAGGAAAACAATAGAGAAAAATCAATGAAACCAAAATTTAGTCCTTTAAAAAGATCATCAAGATGGACAGATCTAACAACTTTGACAAAGAAAGAAGAGAGAAACTCCAATAACTAAAATCATAAATAAAATAGGGGATATTACTACTGATTTTATAGAAACAAAAAGGATTATAAAGGAGTACTATGAGTAATGTGTGCTGATAGATAACACATAAAGTTGATAAATTTTTAGAAAGACACAAACCATCAAAATTGACCCCAAAAGAAACAGAAAATCTGAATAGACTTAAAATAAGAAAAGAGATTGAACTAGTCATCAAAAAACTACCCACAAAGAAAAGCCCAGGGACTCCCCTGGTGGCGCAGTGGTTGGGAATCCGCCTGCCAGTGCAGGGGACACAGGTTCGAGCCCTGGTCCAGGAAGATCCCACATGCCTAGGAGCAGCTAGGCCCTTGTGCCACAACTACTGAGCCTCTGCTCTAGAGACTATGAGCCACAACTACTGAGCCTGCGTGCTGCAACTACTGAAGCCTGAGCGCCTGGAGCTTGTGCTTGGCAACAGGAGAGGCCAACTCAATGAGAAGCCCGCACACTGCAACGCCATAACTAGAGAAAGCCCGTGCGCAGAAATGAAGACTCAATGCAGCCAAAAATAAAAATAAACAAATAATAAATAAATCTTAAAAAAAAAAAAAAAGAAAAGCCCAGATGGCTTTATTGGTAAATTTCACCAAACATCTAAAGAAAAAATTAACACCAATTCTTCACAAAACTTTCCAAAATAGAATAGGAAGGACTTCCCAAATCATCTGTAAGGCCAACATTACTCTGATACCAAAACAAGACAACGACATCACAAGAAAACTCCAGACAATCTTTTTTTAATGAATATGAATGCAAAAATCCTTAACGAATACTAACAAACCAAGTCAAGCAACACATGAATAGATTTACATACTGCAACCAAGTGAAATTTATCCCCAGAATGCAAGATTGGTTTAATATCCCAAAATAATTAGTGTAATACACCTTATCAATAGATTAAAAACAAAAACCACATCGTTATCTCAGTAGAATAGACAACAAGAAAAACCATTTAACAAAATACAGCACACTTTCATGTTATGACACTCAACAAAATAGGAATAGAAGGGAACTTCCCTGGGACTTCTCTGGTGGTCCAGTGGTTAAGACTTTGCCTTCCAATTCGGGGAGTGTGGGTTCGATCCCTGCTGGGGAGCTAAGATCCCCTATGTCAGGTCAAAAAACATAAAACAAAAGCAATATTGTAACAAATTCAATAAAGAGTTTAAAAATGGTTCACATCAAAAAAAAAGTCTAAAAAAAAGAAGGGAACTTCCTCAATGTAATAAAGAGCATCTACAAAAACAAAACAAAACAAAAACAAAAGCCCCAACCTACAGCTAACATCATACTTAACAGTGAAAGACTGGATACATTTCCCCTAAGATCAGGAACAAGACAAGGATGTCTGCTTTCACTATTTTTATTCAGTATTGTACTGGAGGTTCTAGCCAGGGCAATTGGGCGAGAGGAAATAAACGGAACCCAGATTGGAAAGAAAGAAGTAAAACTTTCTCAGTTCAGAGATGACATGGACTTTTGGATAGAAAAATCCTAGGGAATCCACAAAAAATTATGAGAACAAATAAATAAGTTCAGCAAAGTTGCAGGGTACAACTCAATACACAAAAGACAGTTGCATTTCTATACCTTAGGAATGAAAAATACAAAAATTAAATTAAGAAAACAATTTCACTTATAATAGCATTAAGGGGAATAAAACACTCTAGAATAAATTTAACAAAAGATGTACAAGCCTTGCACATGGAAAACTACAAAATACCATTGAAAAAAATTAAAGAAAACTTAAATAAATAAAAGACATGCCTTGTTCATGGATTAGAAGATTTGGTATTGTTAAGATGGCAATACCCCCCAGATAGATCTACAAATTCAACACAATCCCTATCGGAATCTGAGCTGGCGTCTGTAGAAATTAACAAGCTGATCCTAAAATTCATATGGAAGCCCACAGGACCCAGAATAGCCAAAATAATCTTTAAGAAAACAGTGCCAGACTACTTACACTTCCCAATTTCAAAACTTGTGACAAAGCTATGGTAATCAAGACAGTGTGGTACTGGCATAAGGATAGACATGTAGGTGATGGAGTAGATGAGCATTGGGAAATAAACTCTCACATTTACAGTCAACTGATTATCGACAAAGATGTCAAACCAATTCAATGGACCAAAACATAGTCCTTTCAACCTACTTTGGTCTTATTATAAGGATAGTGTTTTCATTATTGGTATAGTATGCATTTAGAGACACGGATTCTGGACCAAGTCATGTGTGAATTCTGGGCTCTGCCTCTGCCTGTGTAACTCTGTCTTTTTGATCTTTCTGGCATTTAATTTCCTCATATCCAAAATGGGCTAATAAACTAATTTTAATTTCTTAAGTGTAAAATGTTTCAGGGACACTGATGATGGAATCTTGTGCCACACTGCATTACTTTTCTCAAAAAAAAAAAGAAAACCTTTGAGATCTTATTGGTGAAAAATCCAGTCAAATAAAATTTATTTGACGATCAAAGGACCAGGTTAGTTAGCAGTTATGCACATGCCAGTCTGACTGCTACTACTTGTTACGTCAGCACCAGCCAGCAGGCCAGTCTGCTTAATTTCTACCCATGGCAGCTTCAGCACTATGATATTATTTAGGAGAAAGACTTGTATCATACACTTCTGCTCTCTTTTCTCCCAAACAAAAGGATGCTTTGAGTGTGTGGTGAAGATCATCAGTAATGTGACTTCTAGAATAAGCATCGTCCATTCATATGTTAGAATTTCTCATACTACGTTTGTAATACCCCTAACTTAGGTTTAATATCCATTCCCCAGAGGTGAAAAACATCTGGTTATCACCATCATTTTGCATGAACACCTCAAAAAATATATATATTTTAAAATGTAATATTTTGAAATAACATTTTGATGTATATTTTACCTTCCTATGAGTTTGACTGTTTTAGATGCCTCGTATAAGTGGAATCTTGCAGCATTTGTCCTTCTGTGACTGTCTTATTTCACTTAGCATAATATCCTCCAGGTTTATCCATGTTGTTACAGATGACAGGATTTCCTTTTCTTAAGGCTGAGTAATATTCCAGTATATTTATATACCATATTTTCTTTATCCTGTAAGCAGGAAATAGAAGGGTGGTTGCCATGGCTGGGGGATAGGGAATAGGGAGTTGAATTGGTATAAAGTTTCATGCAAGATGAGTAAGTTCTAAGGATGTGCTGTACAACAGATGTGCTTATAATTATCGGTAGTATATTATGCACTTAGAAGTTTGTTAAGGGTAGATCTCATGTTAAGTGTTCTTATCACAAAAGAAAAGGAACACAAAGATGCTTTCGGAGGTGATGGATATGTGTACTACCTTGATTGTGGTGATGGTTTCGAGTGTCTATGCATGTATTCAAACTCATCAAATTGTATACGTTAAATATGTTCAGTTTTTGTATATCAATTATACCTCAATAAATCTGTTTAAAGGAAAAAAATAGTCCTTTCAACAAATGCTGCTGGGACAACTGTATGTCCACAGGCAAACAAAAAAAAAAGAGAAATTTGATCCCTACCTCAAGCTATATATAGCATTTAACTCATAATGGATTGAAGATTACAGAGTTAATACTATACAAATTTTAGGAGAAAATATTGGGGTGACCTTTATAACTTTGGATTTGGTAATGGTTTCTTAAGTATGACATCAAAAGCACAAGAAACAAAAGTAAATAAATTGAACTTCATCATAATTAAACACTTCTGTGCTTCAAAAGGCACTCTGAAGGCAAAGTCCAACCCATAGAATGAGAGAAAATATTTGCAAGTTGTGTACCTAACAAGGGATTTGTATCTAGAATATACAAAGACTTATAACTCAATAGTAAAAAGGCAACTCAATTAAAAATGGGCAAAGACTCTGGATAGATATTTTTCCAAAGAGGATCCTCAAATAGCCAAAAAGCACATGAAAAGATACTCCACAACATTAGTGATCATGGAGATGCAAGTCAAAACCACAGTGACATACTACTTCACACCTACTAGAATGGTTATAATAAGAAAGACAGATAATATCAAGTGTTGCTGAGGATGTGCAGAAACTGGAATCCTTACACACTGCTGGTGGGAATGTAAGATGGTGCAGCCACTGTGAAAAAGCCCAGCAGTTCAGGTGCTCCCCTCTGAACTAGTTACTGGGGCTGGGAGGGGTCAGTGTAGGGGCAAACCCTTCAGAGAAGAAGGTGTCTTTCTTGGAGGAAGGGGAGCAGCACTGAGCAGAAAAACAAATGATGTCCGTTCTGTGGACCTTACTGGATTCTTTGATGCTGAAGCTGCTTGCGATAATAAACCCTGGGATAGCCGATGGGAAAACCATTTTACCCAGCAATTTCATTCCTAGGCATATATCCAGGAGAACTGAAAACATATGTCCAGATAAGACTTGTGTATGGACATTCAGAGCAGCATGATGCATAATAGCTGAAAGGTAGAAACAACCCAAGCATCCATCAGTGGATGAATGGATAAAGAAAATGTGGTATATACATACAATGGAATATTATCAGCCATAAAAATGTACTGATTCCTGCTATAACGTGGATGAACCTTGAAAACACGCTCAGTGAACACTCAGTCACAAAAGGGAACGTATTGTATAATTCCATTCGTATGATGTCCAGAATAGTCAAATCTATAGAGACAGCAAATAAGTCAGGGGTGGGGCACTGGTGGGGGTATTAGCTTAAAAGGTCAGGGGTTACTTTGGGGGATGATGAAACTGTTCTAAAATTGATTGTGGTGATGGTTGCACAACTGTGTGACTATATAAAGACTATTGGGTAAATTGTATGGTATTAAAAATGCATACGAATGTTTTAGGAGAAAACTTGAGACTCCAGGAAACCGTGCCCTTATCAATCTATATTTCAATCTATGTTTTCAATATAGATTCAACCTATATTTCCTTGACCTTTCAGCAGAGACCTCTGAGAATCTTTGTGGGTCCTGTAAGCCACGCCGGAAGAGAGGCAAGTCCAGAATCCCCGGCGAGGTTAGTGTGATGCTAGTGTTGATCTGCTCATGGGGACGGGGTCCCCCCAAGCTGTCAGGATGCAGGATTCCTTGGGCTTTGAGAGGCTTGTCGCTGGACACACTTCCCACGCAGGCACTCTCAAGAGAGGCCTCCCAGAGCCCCTTGGCTGTAATCCTCCTGCAGTGTGAATCAAGTTCCCTCTGCTAAGCTCACAGGCTAAGTGGGGCAGCACAGCTGAGGGCCAGCTCATCTTCCCCCAGGACGTGCAGCCACAGGGATCCAGAGCCCTTTCTGAACCATGGCAGGCTGCTAAGAATAGTGAGAGTACTGTATGTGTGCTTCTAAAGATCTAGCCATGGAGTCAGGAGTATTTACAGCCCTTCCTGGAATAAGAGATCTTCAGCTTGCGGTATTGCTTTGAGAGTGCCCTGTGGGCTCTCCTGTCAAAAATCCAGCCTTAAATTCCCCTCCTCCAGGAAGCATATCCTGATTTACCAAACCTCTCTGATTGAATTTCTCAAACGACTAAACTTGAATTTGGCTGATGAATAGATCATGAATAGGTGGTATCTGTTGCATTTGGAGGGAGGACTCTGGCCCTAGCATTTCCTTTGGGGCCTATTTATCCTTTTTTTGGATAAATCGATATATAACATGAATATTAGTTATACCTCTCTCTCTCTCTCTTTTGGCTCACGGGATCTTAATTCCCCCATCAGGAATTGCACCAGGGCCTCTGCAGTGAGGGTGCAGAATCCTAACCACTGGACCACCAGGGAATTCCCAGTTATAACTGTCCGTGACAGAAACCCAGCCCAAACTTGGGTAGTAGCTGGGGCGATGGAACCAGAAATTCAGTGCTCCTGGGGGAGGGGCAATCCTGTAAGGAAGGAGGTGCCTTTTTTAGAGGAAGCAGTACTGGGTGGAAAAACAATGTCCATTACACGGTGCTAACTGATTCTTTGATGCTGAAGGTGCCCAGGAAAATAAGCTGCTGGGCGAGCTGACAGAGGGGACATTGACGGCTTTTTGCCTGCCCCACTCGCCCACTCATTTCCTTTGGGCCCACCCTACTCCTGCTCTCAGCCCACGTGCTGGGATGAGACCCCACCCTAGCCAGGAGTGGGACACATGACTCAGACTGGCCAGTCACACAGTCCATTCCCCGCAGCCACCCAGATGGCCCCTGGGAGTGTCTTGAGGGCTGGGGCGGTGGGTCACTTGGTTCTGGGCCCCTCAACAGCAGCGGTTCCCAGACCTGCATGACCCTCAGAATACCTAGGGGCCCCTCGCTAGACAGACTGCAAATCTGGGGCTGGTCCCGGGCACCTATATTTTTAATAACTCCTACAGAATATGGATGATTAGGTTTGGGAATCACTGCCCCACTGTGTTTGTATACAGTAGGTGCTTTAAAGCTGCTGGTGTCATGGAAAGGGCAGGAGTCCATTTCTAAGGGGTGCTCATACTAGGTGACTTTGTTGCCCCTGGAAATAGAGCAGCCAGGACTCTGTGTGTGTGGAGGTGGTCTCTGCCATTTCCAGCCACTGATCCATGTCCTCCCTGTTTGATGAGGTGGCCCTTGCTGATGGGAACGAAGCCTCCTGTTCCAGGAGCTGGCAGAGCTCCAGGGGTCTGGGACACCTGAGAAGACAGCCAGCTTGAAATGGGCTCCCCGATCAGCTCCAATCAGGCCACCTCAGGATGACTCAGAATGTCAGGCCTTCTAAAATTAATCTGTGGCTACATCTAAAATCAGCACCTTGTTTAGAGTCACTGGCCCCTGCTTTCCCCGCAGAGGGTTTGGGACCATGGGGGAGGTGGACCTGGACTGGCTCCATCTTTCTGCCCCTCAGACATTGGTCTGACTTTAGACTTGCCAACAGACAGTTTTCCTTCTGCTTTTTTTCTTTTTAAATTCTCTCCCATTCTAACTGCAAGCAAAGGTTATTTTTATGACCAGGGGTTTCATTTCTCAAAAGGAGTATGACCGTCGGCAGATATTTTAGTACTGTGTCCTTAGTTCTTACTAATGGAATTTAGGCACAAATTTAATCCAGAATGTTGAGAGCTCTTTTCTTTTTTTAAAATTCTTTTTTTTTTCTGATTAAAAGGGTTGAATATAATCATTGTAAAAATTTCAGATAACACAGAAATTTCTAAAGAAGAAAGCAATAATTACAGGAAATTCCTCATCCAGAGAAAAACACTTACTAGCTTGTTGGTACATTTACTTCTAATGTTTTTTTTTTTTTAAACAAATTCCTAAATCCCACAGAGTAGAACAAATTAAAATGCATACTTTGCATATATGGAAATAAACATCAAGTCGAAGAAAGTCATTGGATTCTTTGTTTGACAGTCTTCTAGAGGGAAGAAATTAGATATTTTGAGTCTCTACATCAGTTATTTTTAAATTGTCTTTCACTCTCATAATCTGTTGATCAGATTATAAATCAAAAATTTCTGAAAGGCAACTTGGAATTATGTATAAAAAACCAAACCTGCCTACCTTTTGACCCAGCAAATGCAATTATAGGAATTTATTTTAGAGCAGAGCTTCCCAAACTTTCTCACTTCTCGGTGCTCTCAGTGTCTCAGAAATTTTTTCACAGCTCCTCCTGGGCCAAAAGAAGCACCTAATAGTTGATTAAGTAGTTAGGTGCAAATAACTTAAGTATTTTTGTCCTAAAAATTTAGTAGTCATTTGAAACAAGTAATACACATACTTTGAAAAAAAAATTTGATTTCAGGCTTAAGTAACATCAGACAGCAACACTGGTAACTAGAAGAAGGCTAAGGAACAATGTCTTCAAAATTCTGGGAGAAAATAATTTGCAACCCGGAATATTGTGCCCTGTCTCGTTCAAACCTGTTTTTCCAGCGCCAACTCAGGGTTTGGCCCAGATTAGGTGTGGGATGCGTCTGTACTGAATAAATGAATGAATGAGCAAATGGACGAATGAATGAATTTATTAGGACCTGCCAGTTTCCAAGTTTTCTTCAAAATCCTTGGAAACAAGTGGATCTGTCTCTAAAGCCAGGAGCCTTAGAAAGGTGAGTCTGAGGACTTCCCTGGCAGTCCAGTGGTTAAAGGCTCTGCCCTTCCAGTGCAGGGGGTGCGGTTGCATCCCTGGTGGGGGAACTAAGATTCCACATGCTGCCACACGCCCCATAGGAAAGGGTGGGTCTGCACTGGAGGCCAGGCAGAAGGGGTGCAGAGGGAGAGGATATGCAGACACCCCAGGCTGTGCCCTGTGACACTGGGGTGGGGGCCAAGGGTGAGGAGGGCACAGGTAGAGGAAACAAGAGGCCCTTTGCTTTCAGATACTGGTTTGGAAGAGAGTATGATTCCATAGACATATGCGACCAAAAAGACCCGGTTTCAGAGCCTCCCTGACTGGCTCAGTTAAATCATCTGCAAAATATAATAATAATACCTATTCTCACAGTGAGAATTAAAAGAGTTTAGCATCATCCTGGCATATGGTTAGCATGCCATAAATATTAGCTATTAATCTTTTTCTTTTAAATAAATTTATTTATTTACTTATTTATTTATTGGCTGCATTGGGTCTTCATTGCTGCACATAGGCTACTGTAGTTGCAGTGAGCGGGGACTACTCTTCATTGCGGTGCCCGGGCTTCTCATTGCAGTGGCTTCTCTTCTTGTGGAGCACGGGCTGTAGGTGCTCCGGCTTCAGTAGTTGTGGCACGCAGTCTCAGTAGTTGTGGTGCATGGGCTCTAGAGCTCAGGCTTAATAGTTGTGGCGCACGGGCTTAGTTCCTCTGCAGTATGTGGGATCTTCCTGGAGCAGGGATCGAACCCATGTCCCTAGCTATTAATCTTAGTGGTTATTCTCTTAGAACAACTTTTTCCACTCTAACATGGCATTAACGTCTAGCTCATGGTGAGGATTAGATGCCGGTGGGCACGTTCCGGGCTCACTGTCGTCCCCAGGACGTGTTAGCACATCAGTCCACAGTGGAAAGATTGGTGTGTTCTCCTTCTGCCCCTCCTCCTCCCAGCCCTGTCTCCCTTTTTACTTTTTTTGCCACCCATCCTACTTTCCATGCCAAAGAGGAACAGGAAGTGAAAGTAATAAAAGCAGAAAGAGAAAAGGACATTTTCCTGTAAATTAGGGATGTCTCCTGCTGCCCTGGGGTCCCTCAGTCCTGATTCGGATTTGGGCTCTCTGAGGGCAGCCATCAGGGCTTCCTGTGAATTTCTTGTAGAATTTCCGAGATAGTAAGGCTTAAAGTGCCTCTTGCAAGATTCCGGTCCAGCCAGCCTTATTCATTCTAGCACAGAGTCTGACTGTCCTTCTCCTTCCCACACCCCAGATGGCTCACTCCTGGAAACCCCACGAGTCTAGGTGCTCCTTAGCTGGAGGAGGGCCTTTGGAGGACCTAAGGGGTGGCGGCAGGGAAATCTAGTGACCATGGAGTCCATGTAGTGTGCAGCAGACTCTGTTTTGCAGCATCCCTTGGACATGAGGCTCAGACAAGCCGGTTCCTTTAGGGTGTGCTTGAACTGGACCAAGGGTTCCGTTTATACCAGGCAGGACTCCGAGGAGATAAAGTGGTGAATCATGGTCGTCACCATCACTCAGCAGATGTGAATTTAGCACCTATAACGAACCAAGAACCACACCTGACCTTTTATGAACTTTATCATTTAATAACAGGAAGTACCATGTGCAATACATGTCACTTATCTTGTGTTGCAGATGAGGAAACAGACTCAAAGTGATTAACATTCGTCCAAGATGGCAAAACTAATATTGAGCACAGTCTGTCTGACTTGAAGATTAGTATAGAGATATGAGAATATTAATTGAAGGGTTGGTGCATGATTGTGACAAATTGGAAATCATCTTTGATTTCTAGCAATAGAGTAACAATTAAATAACATGTAATATATACATCTATATAATAATTAAGATTGATGTTACAGTATTCATTGATATGGGAATATTTGCACAGTATATTCTTAAGGACAAAGAGTCTATATAATGTGATTTAGTTTTTGTAAGAGAAAATAAACATTGTAGGAACTTACAAATATTGTTAAGAAAAAGTTATGTATGTATAGGAATATGTCTAGAAGGATACAGGCCAATGTGTTAATCTTGGACCTTTGCAAGGTGAGGTTACCTGTGACTTCTGCTTGCTTCTTCATTGTTGACTTCAATTTTCTAATTTTCCATATATTATTTGTTTATTTATATTTTTATTAGTTTTTTTGATGTTTCCTTAAAAATTTTTTTATTGGAGTATATTTGCTTTACAGTGTTGTGTTAGTTTCTACGGTACAGCAAAGTGAATCAGCTATACGTATACATATATCCACTCTTTTTTGGATTTGCTTTCCATTTAGGTCACCACAGAGCACTGAGTAGAGTTCCCTGGGCTATACAGAAGGTTCTTATTAGTTAGCTATTTTATACACAGTATCAATAGGATATATATGTCAGTCCCAATCTCCCAATTCATCCCAGCCGCCCTGTATTACTTATTTTAAAAAGGTAGAGGAAAAGGGGATACTGTTCTAAGAATAAGGAAATACAGTGCTCTGATGCCAGGTCTGCCTCTGACATGTGATCCTGGGCAAGTCCTTTTTGTTCTGGGTTTTGGCATCTTCATCTGTAATATGAGCAATTTGCATAGTAGACAAGAAAGCTCATGAGGCCTGGAATCATGTCTATTTTGTTTTGGAAGTGTCTGTACTCAGTAAATAGTGAATTAATGAGTAAATGAATGAGTGATACAAGAGTCAAGAATTAGGAGTTGTGGTGGGTGGGAGAGTTTCAAAGACATAACATGCAGCAGTGATCCTCAAATGTGGTCCAGATGCAGAAGACCTGGTGGCTGTGGACTTTTTACTGATACTATGAATAATCATGGGACTGGTCTCTGTTACATCCAGTCCACCAGCACTGGAAGCTGGTTCAGAGCGCTGGGCTTAGTGTTGAACAGACTTGGATTCCAGTCCCAGTGTTGCTGTTTGCCAGCTGTGAAATCTTGAGCAAATTGTATGTATTTTTCTAAGCTTGTTTTCTCACTTGTAAAATGAGAATAATAATTAATACTGAGTTCATAGGGTTGTTCTGAGCATTTGAACAATGTTTACAAATTAGTTCAAAATGGTAGACTGGGGATTTCCCTGGAGGTCCAGTGCAGGGGGCACTGGTTCGATCCCTAGAGGGGAACTAAGATACCAAGTGCCACTAGACATGGCCAAAAAAACCCCCAAAAAACAAAAAACAAAATGGTAGACTGAATTCCAGCTACTTTTTCCTATCCCAAATCCTTAGAAACATCAGAAAAGATAAGTACATGTAATCTATAAATGATCTGGAAAAAAGGAGTGGTAACCTCAGTGGATTTGAAATTCTAAGGAGTCCTGAAAGAAGAAAGATGGTGGAGTTGGAAGAAGGAAACCACTGCCTAAAGAGTGTGTAGGAGAGACCTGCTAAAGAAGATGGGAGTGCCTTTTTTTTTCTAAGCTCTTTATTGGAATATAATTGCTTTACACTGTTGTGCCAGTTTTTGCTGTACAACAAAGTGAATCAGCTGTATTTATACATATATCCCCATATCCCCTCCCTCCCGTGACTCATTCCCACCTTTCCTATCCCAGCCCTCTAGTCATCACCCATCATCGCATTGATCTCCCTGTGTTAGGCAGCAAATTCCCACTAGCTATCTATTTCACAGTTGGTAGTGTATATATGTATATGCTATTCTCTTACTTCGTCCCAGCTTCCCCTTTGCTCTCCCCACCCCCCAGCGCTGTGTTCTCAAGTCCGTTCTCTACATCTGCATCTTTATTCTTGCCCTGTCACTGGGTTCATCTGTACCATTTCTTTTAGATTCCATATATATGAGTTAGCATACGGTATTTGTTTTTCTATTTCTGGCTTACTTCACTCTGTATGACAGACTCTAAGTCCATCCACCTCACTACAAATAACTCAATTTCATTCCTTCTTATGGCTGAGTAATATTCCACTGTATATACGTGCCACATCTTCTTTATCCATTCATCTGTTGATGGGCATTTAGGTTACTTCCATGTCCTAGCTATTGTAAATAGTGCTGCAATGAACATTATGGTACATGTTTCTTTTTGGATTATGGTTTTCTCGGGGTACATGCCCAGGAGTAGGATTGCTGGGTCATATGGTATTTCTATTTTTAGTTTTTTAAGGAACCTCCGTACTGTTTTTCATAGTGGCTGTACCAATTCACATTCCCACCAACAGAGCAGGAGGGTTCCCTTTTCTCCACACCCTCTCCAGCATTTATTGTTTCTAGATTTTTTGATGATGGCCATTCTGACCAGTGTGCGGTGATACCTCACTGTGGCTTTGACTTGCATTTCTCTAATGATTAGTGATGTTGAGCATCTTTTCATGTGTTTGTTAGCCATCTGCATGGCTTCTTTGGAGAAATGTCTATTTAGATCTTTGCTCATTTTTGAATTGGGTTATTTCCTTTTTTGGTATTAAGCTGCATGAGCTGCTTGTATATTTTGGAGAGATTAATCCTTTGTCTGTTGCTTCGTTGACAAATATTTTCTCCCATTCTGAAGGTTGTCTTCTTCTCTTGTTTATGGTGTCGTTTGCTGTGCAAAAGCTTTCCAGTTTCATGAGGTCCCATTTGTTTATTCTTGATTTTATTTCTATGATTCTAGGAGGTGGGTCAAAAAGGATCTTCTTTGATTTATGTCATAGAGTGTTCTGCCTCTGTTTTCCTCTAAGAGTTTTATAATATCTGCCCTTACATTTAGGTCTTTAGTCCACTTTGAGTTTATTTTTGTGTATGGTGTTAGGAAGTGTTCTAATTTCATTCCTTTGCATATAGCTGTCCAATTTTCCCAGCACCACTTATTGAAGAGGTTTTTTTCCATTGTATATTCATGCCTCCTTTGTCAAAGATAAGGTACCCATAAGTGCATGGGTTTATCTCTGGGCTCTCTATTCTGTTCCATTGATCTTCCTTTCTATTTTTGTGCCAGTACCATACTGTCTTGATCACTGTGGCCTTGTAGTATAGTTTGGAGTGAGGGAGCCTGATTCCACCAACTCCATCTTTCTTTCTCAAGATTGCTTTGGCTATTCGGGGTCTTTTGCATTTCCATACAAATCATAAAATTTCTTGCTCTAGTTCTGTGAAAAATGCCATTGGTAATTTGATAGGGATTGTGTTGAATCTATAAATTGCCTTGGGTAGGATAGTCATTTTCACAATGTGGATTCTTCCAATCCAAGAACATGGTATGTCCCATCTGTTTTCATTGTCTTTGATTTCTTTCATCAGTGTCTTATAGTTTTCTACATACAGGTCTTTTGCTTCCTTAGGCAGGTTTATTCCTAGGTATTTTATTCTTCTTGTTGCAGTGGTAAATGGGAGAGTTTCCTTGATTTCTCTTTCTGCTCTTTCATTGTTAGTGTATAGGAATGCGAGAGGTTTCTGTGCATTAATTTTGTATCCTGCTACTTTATTAAATTCATCGATTAGTGTCAGCAGTATTCTGGTAGTACCTTTAGGTTTTCTATATATAATGGTGGGAGCGTCTTTGAAGGTGCTTCAAGCTTGAAGGCAGTGGATGGGGTGGTGGTAACTGATAGGGTAATGGCTTCAGATGTTACAGTATGAACATCCAAGACAACCAGCAACCTGCTTCTCCCAGCCCACCTCACCTGTTTAGCCAAACAGCAGCAGAAGAAATATCTGCCTCCATCATGCACATATGGGCACTCAGGTGAGAGAGACAAGGCAACACCCAGGAAGAATGGGCATTGGGTCATGGCACACTTTTCCAGCAGCTTTTTTTTTTTAACTTTTTTTTTTTTTTTTTTTTGTCTATTGGCCTGTGTTGGGTCTTCATTACTGCATGCGGGCTTTCTCTAGTCTGGACGAGCGGGGGCCTAATCTTCGTTGTGATGCATGGGTTTATTGCGGTGGCTTCTCTTGTTGCAGAGCATAGGCTCTAGGCACTCAGGCTTCAGTTGTTGTGGCACATGGGCTCATTAGTTGTGGCTCACGGCTCTAGAGTCAGGCTCAGTAGTTGTGGCACATGGGCTTAGTTGCTCTGTGGCATGTGGGATCTTCCCAGACCAGGGTTGGAACCCACGACCCCTGCATTGGCAGGCGGATTCTTAACCACTATGACACCAGGGAAGACCATCCATCAGCTTTTTTCTTACCCACTGTCGTGCCTCCCACACAACAATGGGAGACATTATCCATAGATTGTGTAAAGAGAATCTCAAATCCAAGCTAAGCACACAAGCAGGAGTCATTAAACACTGAGGAAAAACACTATGATGAAAGAGGCACAGAGCACAATAAACAGAGGAACTGACACCCAAAGAAACAGAACTAACAGAGCAGACAGATCAAACATTTAGAATAAGGATAAACATCCTCAGAAAGTTAGTAGAAGAAACAGTCTGAGATCTCAGAAATAAAAAATTAAAAAAAAATGACTCAAAAGCATACTCAATAAATGGGCTATGAACAGGTTGGATACGTATGAATAATAATATAAGTGAGCTAGAGAATCAAGGTGAGGGACTTCCCTGGTGGTGCAGTGGTTAAGAATCCACTTGCCAATACAGGGGACACAGGTTCAATCCCTGGGCTGGGAAGATCCCACATGCCATGGAGCAACTAAGCCCATGTGCCACAACTACTGAAGCCTGTGTGCCTAGAGTCTGTGCTCCACAACAAGAGAATCCATCACAATGAGGAGTCTGCACACCACAATGAAGAGTAGGCCTCACTCGCCACAACTAGAGAAAGCCCGAGTGCAACAATGAAGACCCAATGCAGCTAGTAAATAAGTAGATAAATAAATTTATAAGGAAAAAGAAAGGAAAATCAAGGTGAGGACTTCTAGAACACAGTGGCGGGGGTGGGGGTGGGGTAGAGAGGGAGAGGGAGAGAGAGGGAGAGAGAGATAAAGTTAGGATATATGAAGGCTAGATTTTGAAATTTCAGTATCTATTAAACAGAAGTTGCAGAAAGAGAGAGTAAAGAGAGTGGAAATGAAGAATACTGGAATAAGTACAGGAGGAAATTTCTCAAATTGATGAAAGACAGAAGTTCTCACGGTGAAAGGGCCCATCACATGACAAGCAGAACAGAAAATAAGATGATGATAGGCGTCGTGATGAAATTTAGAACATGAAGGATAGAGAAAAGGAAAGCAGATTAATATCAGTGTCCACGGCAGCACTGCATGCTGGAATACCTTCAGAAGTCCAAGGGAAAATTATCTGAACCAGCCAAGCTATCATTCAAGGGTGAGGGCAAAATACATAAAGACAGTTTCAAGCATCCAAGGATGATACAATAAATCATCTTCTATCTTACC
The DNA here is from genome assembly GCF_030028045.1 of Hippopotamus amphibius kiboko. Taxonomy (NCBI): domain Eukaryota; kingdom Metazoa; phylum Chordata; class Mammalia; order Artiodactyla; family Hippopotamidae; genus Hippopotamus; species Hippopotamus amphibius. The sequence goes on along the minus strand of NC_080193.1, from coordinate 42,124,577 downwards.
TGTGAAAGAATGCATTCCAACACAGTGAAAATAATTCCAAGAGAAAGCTACAGGATTTAAAAAGCATACACAAAAATTAACTCAAGTCTGTTATCTATGACTGTGAGTCTGTTTCTCTTTCATAGATAGGTTTTTTTGTGCTGTATTTTATTATTTTATTTTTTAAAGAGCAATTTATTTATTTAAATTATTAAAAAAATATTTATTTATTTATTTATTTGGCTTCACCTGGTCTTAGTTGAGGCATGTTGGATCTACTTCCCTGACCAGGGATTGAACCCAAGCCCGCTGCATTGGGAGCATGGAGTCTTACCCACTGGACCACGAGGGAAATCCCTGTGCCATATTTTAGATTCCACATATGAGTGATATCGTATGGTATTTGTCTTTCTCTGTCTGACTTACTTCGCTTAGTATGATAATGTCTAGGTCCATCCATGTTGCTGCAAATGCATTATTTCATTCTTTTTTATGACTGAATAGTATTCCATTGTGTATATGTGCCACATCCTCTTTATTCATTCATCTGTTGATGGACATTTAGGTTGTTTCCATGTCTTGGCTATAAATAGTGCTGCTATGAATATAAGGGTGTGTGTATCTTTCTGAATTATAATTTAAGACAAAACTGTTCTCGTTGGCAGATTCTAGAACCTTCTACCTCGGTAACCCAAGAGAGTTATTTAGCAAATGATTAAAGTGAATAAGAGAATTCAGTATGCTGGTCAGATTATAGCATCTTCAAGCTAACACATGCATTTCCTATGACCCAGCAGTAATCAAGTTGAAAATGCCACCACCACGACCACCACAACAAACCACCATTAGTGATTTTATTTTCTTCACCATGCTGCCCTTGAAAAAGTAAACCCTCCAGAGAAGCCATCTTTAATCCCTAACCTCTCAGGTTGAATGTCTTTTCTCCAGAGTGGAGGGAGCTGATGGGAAGAAAGGTGCAGACAGCAAAAGGGCAACCTTGATGCTGCCAGCAATCTCCCTCTTTCTGGAGGAACCATTTCAGGCAGGACCAGAGCTGGCAGCACGAAAGAGCACTTGGCTAGCAGTGAGAGGACCGGGAGGCCAGAGGAAGCAAGTGATGAGGTTAAGTAATGACCAGCAGGGGTGCAGCCACAGGCCAGGTCTCACGGGACCAGCTCTCCATGGTGGGAAGCGTCTCCCCTCCGGGCCTCTGCCTTCCAGGGCTCAAGGTCTCCAGAAGCCACGGCCCAGCACAGGGCAAAGTCTGAGGAACTAATGTCTGGGTTAATGCCTAAGCCAGTGGTTCGCAACCTTTGGTACACCCAGAACCACTGGGAGTAGAGGAACACCAAATGCAGATGCCAGGGCACCCCACCCTCCAGAGTCCACCTCAAGGAGCTCCCAAGAGGGCCCAGTGTACAGCAAAGCAGGGAAACCCTGATCTGGAGCCACGCACAGGCAGGGTCTGGGCTTTTCCTGCTGCACAGGCCGTTAGGCAAGGGCCGGCAGCTGCCTGAGCTGCAGACTAGGAAATGTGTGACGCCGTCTCCCCACTCCTGAAGCCCTGTCATCTGCTCCCTCCACCCATCTCCTGACGTATTTGTTTTCTCACCATCTTCTCATCATTTCCACCATTTTTTTTTGTTTTTAATTTAATTTTATTTTTATTGAAGTATCTACCATTAATGATAGTAACAACCAAATTAAAAAAAAAATCTGAATGCCTGTGCCAGTGCCCCGGGCAATTCAGCTACAACCTCTGGGTAGGGCCCTGAAGCTCCCCACGTGCTCCAATGTGCAGCCCAGACGGCCATTCCCTAAGGCTGGCCCATTGGCCTCGCTAGCGATTGGTTCAGGGACGGGCCTGTGACCCAGTTCTGCCCAAGGAAATGTTGAGAAGGCTTGGGGGTGAGGCATTTGAAATTCTGTTGGTTCTGGGGGATTCTTTTTTTTTTAAAATAAATTTATTTATTTATTTATTTATGGCTGTGTTGGGTCTTTGTTGCTGTGCTGGGCTTTCTCTAGTTGTGGCGCGCAGGTGCTACTCTTCATTGCGATGCGTGGGCTTCTCATTGTGGTGGCTTGTCTTATTGCAGAGCACAGGCTCTAGGTGCAGGGGCTTCAGTAGTTGCAGCATGTGGGCTCTCTAGTTGTGGCTCGTGGGCTCTAGAGAGCAGGCAAATAGTTGTGGCACATGGGCTTAGTTGCTCTGCAGTATGTGGGATCTTCCTAGACCAGGGATCGAACCCATGTCTCCTGAATTGGCAAGCAGATTCTTAACCACTGCGCCACCAGGGACGGCCCGGTTCTGGGGGATTCTTCAGTCACAACAAGGAATGAAATACTGACCATGCTACAACATGAATGCACCCCAGAAACGTGACACAAATTGTAAAAAGCCAATCAAAAGGACAGCATATTGTATTATTCCACTCATGTGAAATGTCTCGAAGTGGCAAATCTATAGGAACAGACAGCAGATGAGTGGTTACCTAAGGCCGGGGAGAGGAAGACGATGGGGAATGACTGCTTCTGGGCTACGGGGTCTCCTTCTGGGCTGATGGCCTTGATCTGGAACTGGGGAGTGCTGATGGTTGCGCAATATTGTGAGCGTATGAAATGCCACTCAGGGTAACTTTTGTTGTGTGTCTTTTACCACACACACAAAGTATAGTTGTTCTCTGAGAGAGTGGCCGGGAGAGACGACACCTCTGTGTCAGGGGAAGAGGAGGTGGACCCCCAGATCCTGTGAGCAGCCTGAGGGAGAAGTTAACACGGAGGAAGACAGAGCAGAAATTGGGGCAAAGCTGGTCACAGATGTCCTGGCTGAGCCACTGAATCCACACCTGCCCTGGGGTCCATCCCGCCTCCAGGAGCCCTGTTACGGTTGACGGTAAGTGCCCTCTGGTTTAAGGCTGTTTGGGTCAGGATTTAAGATCAAACATTGCATTGTATTGTGTTGTGTTGTGTTGTGTTGTGTTGTATTGTATTGTATTTATTTATTGGCTGTGCCTGAGGCTTGTGGGATCTTAGTTCCCTGACCAGGGATTGAACCTGGGCCTTCGGCAGTGAAAGCGCTGAGTCCTAACCACTGGACCCCGAGGGAAGTCCCTAAGATCAAACAGTCTAGATTTTCCTCCTCATTTGTTGGTGCTGCTGCCTCACTGGGCTGAGTAGGCTGCCGGTGACCCAGCGTGAGCAGTGACGTACCTCCTTCCCAAGACCTGGAGTCAGACCTACCAAGAGCCTGGAATGAGGGTGATGGGGGCTTGTCCATCAGTAAGTGTGGCTGCACGGGGCTGGCTGTGCCCACACCCAGCCTGTGGGGCTGAGCAGTGGCCTCTGGGAAAGGGGTCCCTGAGAATAACCCACAGGCACGTGAGTGCCTTGGTGCCAGGCCCCGTACCCCAGACCCTGCCCGTAGGTGGGCAGCACAGGGGGATCCAGTGGGAGAAGGCATGTGTCACCAGAGGTGTGGTTAGACAATAGGGATCAGGGCTTCCTAGGTGGCACAGTGGTTAAGAATCTGCCTACCAATGCAGGGGACACGGGTTCGATCCCTGCTCCAGGAAGATCCCACATGCCACGGAGCAACTAAGACCTTGCGCCACAACTATTGAGCCCATGTACTGCAACTACTGAAGCCCGTGTGCCGAGAGCCCGTGCTCCGCAACAAGAGAAGCCACGGAAATGAAGAGCCTGTGCACCACAAGGAAGAGTAGCCCCCACTCACCACAACTAAAGAAAGCACGCACACAGCAAAAAAAAGACCCAACACAGCCAATAAAATAAATAAATTTATTAAAAAAAAAAAAAAGAAAATGAGGATCAGCCCGTGAGACTCAGGCTGTGGCCTCAGGGGGGTCTTGGCCCACAAGACTTCCTTCCTGGTCCTCGTGGCAGGACCACACTGAAGAGGGGCATCCAGGTGATATAGTTCGAGGATGAGGGCCATTGAGTTTGGTCCACCATTTCCCTTTGCATTGAGCCACCCTCACCCAGACCTTCTGAGATCTTGGGCTTCTCAAGGCCAATGGCCACACTGGGCGGGGCCCAGCCAGCCTCAGGGAGGGGAGCCGAGGCCCTAGGCAGCTGAGTTTTTCACAGTCAGTTCAAGCATTGGTGTCTGTGAAGAGCCCACTGGACCAGTCCCCAGTGTTGACTGAAAGAAAAACACACAACGTAAAAGTTACAAATTTTAAATTTTATTCAGGGAACTTAATGAGGACTATAGCCCGGGAGACAGCCTCTCAGTAGCTCTGAGGAGCTGCTCCAAAGAGGTAAGGGAGGAGTCAGAATATATATGAAATTTTTTTGCTGGTAAAAACATGTAGTCAAGCAACAAAAGATTGCTGCTAATCACTAACAAAAGACACTACAAGTTGATGATTTTAGCACTTTTCTACGCATGGAAAGATGCAAGAGCTGGGGTCATTTGAAATTCTTCCTTAGATAGGTATGTTAACTATCTATGGGTCAGTATAACCAAAGCACAGAAAGTTCCTGTTTTTCTCCGGAATCCCCCTCAGGGTGTTCCATTGGTAGGAAATTGCAGTGGCCAATGGCCTGATCCCTGTAGAACTGGAATGACTGGCAACATTTCTTAATTTGCACCGGGGACTGGGTGACACCAGGTGGCCTCCGGGCCTGGCGGAGACCACCTCCACAAGGTGCGTCCATCAGCTCCCAGTGCCGCTCCATCCCTCCCAGCTCTCCCAGGGCTCCGGCTTCCGTCCTGCAGGGGCTCTGCAAGAGGAGTGCATGTCAGCCCTTGAATGGAGGGGCAGGTGCCTCCTCAAACTGCCTCCTGTTTTTCTGGAAGGAAAGCAGCTTCAGTCCAATGCTGCAGGAAGAGATGTCAGGGACTTCCAAGACCAAAGGGAAAACTGCCACGGGCCTCATGACCAACTTCCACTCAGATTGGGCCTGGTGAGTGAGCCAGGCATTTGGGGAGATGCAAGCCGGAGGCTTCCTGGCACTGCCAACACTGTCACAGCTTTCAGACCAGGGGGAGCTCCCAGGTTCATCCTGGGAGTTAGTTACGCCCACCTCCAGCAGGTGATATCTTTCAATCCTCTGCCTCCCACTCCCCATCCACACTGAGTGGGCAGCTCCAAACCCTGCAGGGGTCCTCTCTGTCCATTCTCCCCACCTAGTGTTTCTCCCTCCCCTGGGGATGTTAACATGCCCCTCACCCAGTTCCTGTTCTTTTGCTAAGATGTGTCTACATCATTAACCTGGGGGTCAACTTCTGTCCCCTCCTCCCCACAATGGACGGATATGGACACTAGACCACAAGCCTCCCCCGAGTCCCTGCATCACTCCTCCCCCACCCCATTCCATCTGGAGATGGAGCCGCTCAGCAGACTCCCAGCCTCCATCCAATCAGGCTTTTGCTCCTCCTTCCTCATTCATCCCCCTCGCCTCTCCTCCTCCACTGCTCCTCTTCTCCCAAGGTCCCATCCTCTCTCTGTCTCCCTCTTTTCCCAACCCCAAGCCCTTCTCTGTTCACTGACACCTTGGTCCCTCCATTTAAACCTGCGCCAGCGTCGGGGACCAACGGGCATCTACTCACATACGCCTAACTCCCGTCTCACAATTTCCCAACTCCCCACCTTCTATGGCCGACTTGTACCGGGCACTGGGCAGGGCCGGGCACCTGCTTACCTCATCTCACCTTGTTCTCGCAACAGACTCACGAGTAGGTGTTGTTTGTGTGCTCGCACAGCTGGATGAATGAACATCTGCCTTCCTGGGGGTGTGGGCTTCTCCAGGGCCTCTGCCCCAGGCTCTGACACACAGTGAGGCTGCCACAGGGATGGCTGAATGAGGGGCAGATCATTCCGTGGTACTGGGGACTGTTACTGCCTGAGTTTTAGGAGCAAGGGGATGAGAAACCAGGCTGATTTGTCAGGACAGAAATCCTGAACTGGGGGAGGCTGACAGATTGCTGGGCTATTGCCCATAGATACTTTCCAGGTAGGCAGCTGAGAGGCACTGAGCCCTTCCCTTCTATCTGTTTATCCCTCCCTCTCTCCCTCCCTCCCTCCACCCATCCATCCCTTCATCCATCCGTCCCTCCCTTCCGCCATCCATCCATCCATTCATGTAGCTTTGTGTAGCTGTCCATAGGACATGTGGGTACCACGGGTCAATGGAGCAGATCAGGAGGAGGATCAGTGGGCTCTGATGAGGACCGAGAGGAAACAGGGAGCAGGATCTGATACAGAGGGGCCAGCTCAGCCAATTATTGCCAAGAGGAAATGTGGTCCTGGAGAGTCTGATACCCTAATTTTTCTAGAGAACCCAGAAATGTGAGTTTTTATGTAAACTCTCCTGATTGTTAAATGTTGACAACAAATCACATTTAAAACACTGGACAGGCCCCAGTTGTGTGAGTCAAGCAAAACATATACAGGCTGGAATCAGCCCAGGGGCCACCAGTGTGCAGTTTCTAACATGGAATCCAAAACACAGGCTTTGGAGTCAGATGTAGAGCCCGTTCTTCCACCGGCTAACTGAAAGATGTGGGGCAAGGCACTCCACCACTCTGAACCTCAGTCTCCTCCTCTGTTAACTGGGGTGAGATCTACCCACCTCACAGGGATCCTATGAGGGTTAAACAGTTAAGGCGTGACAAGTGCCATGCCCAGCGCCTCGTGGAGCCCCTGCTCAAAATGATGGCTGTTGCCACTGTTTCCATCACAGTGGTGGGCATCTGCCCTGGGCCTGGCCCAGGGGCAGCGTGGCCGTGATGACCCTCCCAGAGCAGCCCCTGCAGGCTCACTGCTGCCGGCTCTGAGGGGGTAGCCCCCTGTGGGCCCCGAGGACTGCAAGGAGGATGAGGGGCTCCCAGCCAGGTCCAAGGCTTCCCCGTCCCCTTTCCTTCCTCTTTCCTCTTGCATCCTTCCCTAGTCCTCTTCCATTACTTCTGCTGAAAGTGAAAAGGGGAAAAGGGAATTTTTAAAAAGCAGAACCAAGGGTTTGGTTATATTTTTTTACATTTTTTTTTTGGCCGTGCTGTGCGGCATGTGGGATCTTAGTTCCCCAACCAGGGGTGGAACTCCTGCCCCCTGCAGTGGAAGTGTGGAGTCGTAACCACCGGACGGCCAAGGAAGCCCTTGGCTGTATGTTTTGTTTGTTTGCTTTTTTAAGCCTATTTGAAGTCCCAGTTTTTGGAAAAGTCAGCGTAGGTCATGGGTTAAGTCTGGGGGGTAAAAGCTGTCTTTGTGGGGATCGGACACTGGAATACGGGGCTCTGGGGACCCTTACTCTCAGAAGCGTTCCTCCTCCGAGTCTCTGCTTAACAAGTGTTCTGGGGGACTGAGGGGCTGCGATGAGGAGGCAGTGGGGTGGCTGGGGTGAGCTCAGGGGCAGGGGGGCCCCTTGATGTCCAGCTGTATGTGCATTGATTCTCCTGGTCGCTTGGGTTGCCCTCAGTTCATTTCTGCTTTTTGAATTCTAGATGGAGTTGTTTGGGTTTCAGGGAGCAGTGACTGGCTCACATTCCTATAGACCGAGGAGGGGTTCACTATGGGTCGCTAGTGGCTCTGCTCTGGGTCTGGGCACCCCAGGTCTCTTCTTGCCTTCTCTGATGTCACCAGAGCTTCTGCCTCTCCTGTGACCACTGTCTGTCCAGCAGCTCCTCGCTGCGGCCAGTGGGCAAGGGTGGGGGCCTGTATCCTTGGCGCCATTCCCGCTCTTGCATGTGTGCTCTCTCCTCCCCCTCCCCCCCTCCTTTCCTCTCAATCTTTTTCTCAGTGTCTCAGTATCTTAGTCTCTCTCTGCTTCCACATGTGTTATCTCACTCCTAAAGGGTTTCCACCTCATGGCTTCTCACTTCAGCTTCCCTTGCTGACCAGCTGATCTTCTCTGGGTTTCTCAATTCAAAGATGAAAGAACCCTGGGGGAGGGGTCTGAGAACACTTCCAGTCGCTTGGGTTCATCGCCATTGCTCATCAGGTCCTTGGTTGCTGGCCTGCTCGTGGACTGATTGCCCTGTATGGGCCAGGTGTCAATTCCAAGTACTGTGTGACTTTGAGCAATTTTCTACAACCTCTCTGAGCCTCTGTGTTTCCCACCTGCCAAATGGGAACATTCATATTTGTCTTACAGAACAAAAATATAATCTTGGGGCTGTGAATTCCTTGAGGTCAGGAGAAATGCCTTATTCATGATAAGTGCTCAGTAAGTATCTGTTGAATTAAGTTGTTGTAAGTGGTTTACATATATATGAATTAAGAATGCTTTTTTGCTGTCAACACCAGAAAATCCGGGACTTCACTGGTGGTGCAGTGGTTGGGAATCTGCCTGCCTATGTAGGGGACACGGGTTCGATCCCTGGTCCAGGAGGATCCCACATGCCTTGGAGCAGCTAAGCCTATGAGTCACAACTACTGAGCCCACATGCTACAACTACTGAAGCCCGAGCACCTAGAGTCCGTGCTCCGAAACGAAGAGTAGCCCCTGCTCTCTGCAACTAGAGAAAGCCTGCATAGCAACAAAGACCCAACAAAGCCAATAAATTAATCAATTAATCAATTAACAAAGCAAAGCAAAAAATCAAAAAAATTCCAGAAAATCCTCTTTATAGAGGCCTAGTCATAGAGCAAGATTCTTCAGATCAGGTAACTGCAGGCATTCAGCAACTCCTGATGTCAGAGCAAGCTATCTGCAAGTCTCTTGCTTATTGCCTTGTGACCACAAAATAGCTGCTGTGGCTCCAGACATTTTATTTGCATTCACGGCAGCATGAAGGAGGGAAAACTGCACATTTCCCTTTAATCAAGAAAAGCAGAGACCTTCCCAATCCCAGAAAATTTTCGCTTAAGTTCCATTTCCATGTCAAATGTTCACTCAGTTCCAGGGGAGGCTGGTAAAATAAGTATTTAACTCTCCCTGGCTCTTTAAAGGAGACAGCAAGGAACAGGGGAGAGAAATCTTATCTGTTTGGCCAACTGCCCTCTGCCTCAGTCCTGTTCCTCCTACCCTTTTCCTTCTGATAGGATTGAGGGATAGAGATGTTTTGTGAGGATTGTGCCTGGAGCACAAGAGGCAGAAAGTCAGGAACAGGATTCAGGCTTGAGGGTAGGAGGTATTACTGGAACTGTGGCCATCGGTCAGTCCATGGCCCTCTCTGGACTTGGGCTTCCAGGTTACTGTTTAGGTGGCTGGACAAGGTGGTGTCTGAGGGCCTTCCAGCTCTCATGGTCTAGCTTCATGACATCACTGTGTGAAGGCCAGAGAGGAAGGAAGAACGGGGTAGGAAGCAAAGAGTTAGAAACAAATATGTGTGTATATGTGTGCAGAGCTGAGGACATGTTTGTAGGCCATGGGAACTGAAATACTGGATTAAAGCATCCCCACCCCAGGCCAGCCAAGACAGAAGAGAGAAAGCTGTGGGCTATTGTGTGTGAGAGTATCCCCAGGCCAGCAGTACCCCCTGGGTGGGCAGTATTCCCCAGTTAGGCAGTACCCCCAGGTGGGCAGTACCCCAGGTGGGCAGGGCCCTGAGGTGGGCAGTACCCCTAGGTGCCAGGACCCCCAGGTGGGCAGGGCCCCAGGTGGGCAATACCACCAGGCGGGCAGTACTTGAGCCTCAGAGATGGTTCCAGCTCCCTGGCTGGATCATATTGTGAAGCAGAGAAGGCAGCATGGACCAGCCCTTCATTTTCTGTCATGAAAGAATGAGTCAGGGCGCCTTGGGCTCTTCCTTCCCACCCCTTCCTTCTAGGGAAGCACTTATTTATCATTAGCTCTAAAGCAATAGGAATATCTTCTCTTTATTGAGCTCTGTGTTTTCCACTTTTTCTAAAAGCCAAGTCCTGGCCTACAGCAGTGTTTGCCATCTCTTAAAGGAAGAAATTCTCCCTTACCTCAGGTGTGGGCCTAAATTATATTTTAAAAATAGCTTTGTGTTTAAATTATTATTTTTTAGTTTGTGGGAGAATGATACAGGCTTATAAAGAAGTGACTCATTATGGAGAAATACAAAAATTGAATTTGTGAATTTTTGCTGTTTTTTTACTAACTTTGTACTTTTTCTTGCTATTCAAGAAAGAAGAACCTATAACTGACTTCATTGTGAAATCTTTACTTAAAACTGTGGACTAGATTGTTTTGATTATAATGTTTCTTAAATATATACAAATATAAAATTAAGCACAAACTTCTTATGCTAATAGCTCATACACTCTATTGGGTACCATAAAACCAAAACAAATTTAGAAATCATATATATCCAGAGAACACCATAATTCAAAAAGACACATGCACTCCAGAGTTCATTGCAGCACTACTTACAATAGCCAGGACATGGAAGCAACTTAAATGTCCATCAACAGATGAATGGATAAAAAAGATGTGGTACATACATACAATGGAATATTACTCAGCTGTAAAAAGCGATGAAACTGGGATGTTTTTAGAGACACGGATGGACCTAGAGACTGTCATACAGAGTGAAATGAGTCAGAAAGAGAAAAACAAATATTGTATATTAACACATAGGTGGAATATAGAAAAATAGTACAAATCAACTGGTTTGCAAGGCAGAAATAGAGACACAGATGTAGAGAACAAACATATGGACACCAAGTGGGGAAAGTGGGGAGGGTTGGGGGGGAATGAATTGGGAGATTGGGATACCAAATTGTATACTCGGAACACATGCAGTTTATTGTATGTTAACTGTATCTCAATAAAAACTCTTAAAAAAATTTAAAGAAATCATATATAAACATTACACAACCAGTAAAATTCAAAACAACGTTAATTTAATGTGAGGGTTGATGATGTTTTCCTGAAAATTAATAAAAACTTACAGTAGGACTGGGAGGCTTACGGCTTTATTTTTTTCTTTGGTTTTTGTCTTGTTCAGCTTGGCTATACTTTTAAGGACAAAGAAATTGAAAATAAATATTAAACTTTAATAGTTTTAGTCCTCCAAGTAATACTAGTAATGTAATTTTGAAATTATTTGATTCATGTTTTAAGAGAAAGTAAATAATTATACTAATTGAAACCAAAATGACCAGTTTAAGGGGGAAAAGATACAAATATAAAAACAAAGAAGAGGGAACCCTCTAATATTATTATTTTTTTTAAAAGTCTCTGCATTTATTTTTTTAAATAAATTTATTTATTTATTTTTATTGGTTGCATTGAGTCCTCGTTGCTGCACACAGGCTTTCTCTAGTTGCGTCAAGCGGGGGCTACTCTTTGTTTCTGTGCTCGGGCTTCTCTTGTTGTGGAGCATGGGCTCTAGGCTTGCGGGCTTCAGTAGTTGCAGCACATGGGCTTAGTAGTTGTGGCTCGTGGGCTTCGTTGCTCCACGGCATGTGGGATCTTCCCGGACCAGGGATCGAACCCATGTCCCCTACACTGGCAGGTGGATTCTTAACCATTGTGCCATCAGGGAAGTCCTAAAAACCCTCCAATATCAAATTTGAATTGGAACTAGCAATAAGAACATACGATTTTTATAAACGTGAATTTTCTAGCTCTGGCCACTGAGAGGGCCCAGGAGCAATCATATCTCAGTAGCAGTGAGCACACCTGGCACCCAGATTTTGGCTTCTAATACCATTTCCCACTGCAAGAAATTAGAACTCTCAGAGAAATGGTTGACTCCAGCCATGGAGAGAGAAAATACAAGCTAAGCTTGGAATATCTTCTGCCAGAAAGAAAGGAAGCCTTTTTTGATGGTAAATTTTATATGTCAGCTTGGCTAGACTATGGTGCCCAGCTGTTTGGTCAAATATTAATCTAGATGTTGCTGTGAAGTTGTCTTGTAGGTGTAATTACATCTACAATCAGCTGCTTTAAGTACAGGAGTTTATCTTTGATAACGTGGGTGAGCCTCATCCTAACAGTTGAAGGCCTTAAGAAAAAAAAATGGACCAGAAGGCATTCCATCTGCCTGACTACAGCAGGAAAGTCCTGCCCCAGTTTCCAGCCTGCTGGTCTGCCCTACAGATTGCAACTGTGTGAATTAATTCCTTACAATAAATCAAATACATATTGGTTCTGTTTCTCAGGACAACCCTGACTGATACACCTTGAAAGACTAATAGGGACATATGAAAAGGACTAGGAGCCAGCTAAAAGGCCTCCCACTGGCCAAATTTGGGACAATTTGGGCATCAAAAAAGAATAAAGAGAGAACTGATTAAAAACACTGAATAAATAAAAACCCACAAGTCCATAGTAATGTTTAAAAAGAAAGACGAAAAACCCCACCTCATTTTCTGTTATGACTGCTATACCATTTACTCATTTACTATTTATGACAATTATACCAATTCCTTATTCAGGAAATAAAGAGAAAGAATTAAGCATTTATACTATCTTTTTAGCAGGAAATGTAGAAAGAATGTTAGAAAACAACTGTTTGGCAATCCCCAGTGGAAGAACTGATTTGAGAATGAATCATCGATGGCTGCTAAACCTCCATTAATTGAGAGAGTGCGAGGGACCGGGGACTTGCATGGGGTTAAACTGCCATCCTGCCTCTTATCTGCTAATTGCAGGATAAAAACACACCTTCACAGCGGGAAGAGCAGGCTGTCACCACCTTAGCCAAACTGAGCGTCGCTACCAATGGGGTCAACTGACATTAGGCACCTCCTGTAGTGACGTGGTGTGAAGTGCACAGCATCACGGGTCAGGTGAGCCTGCCAGAGAGTGTTTAGCCTTAGCTTCCAGTTTATAAGAAGTCCAGGGAAGCAAGTCAAACCAAATACCGAGGAAACACAATTCAGAATATGGAACATTCTAGAAGATAACGGACCCTGTTTCTTCGAACAGGCAACAGCATATTCCCCCCAAAAGGTGGGGGCCCCTTCAAGGTGGACTAACACGCACCAGCCACAAATGCAAGGTGTGAACGTTACTTGAATCCTGTTAATAAACCACACACACGTCTTTATTCATACATATGTCTTTGTGACAACTGGTAAAATTAAACTTAATTTAACGTGGATTGAATATGAGATGATATTAGACATATTATTGTCAATGTTTTTAGCTGTGGCAATGGTAGTGTAGTTTATGAGAATTCCTATTCTTTGGAGATGCACTGATGTCTCTAGGAGTGGCATGTCATGATATCTGCATCTAAATTTCAAATAGTTCATATATACTATGTATATATTGAAAATATATATTATATATAAAAATCATATATGCATTATATACAATATTATATATGGTTATATGTAGATTTTATATATAACATATAATGTATATGTTATATGTATACACTGTATGTATAATTTTTTCACCACATGTATATGTGGCAAAGTGTTCACAACTCTTGCATTGAGGTGTTTGAAATTTTCCATTAAGGAAAGTTGGAAAAAACTGTAAAAGCAAAATAACAATGTAAATGTAATGTGATGGAGAATGCTCATACCTTGTAGAGTGGCACTTGGATGCCGGTTCTTGCTGCTGTTTTAATTTTGGGCTGCTGCGTGCCCATAGAACTCGGTGTCATGAGAAGACTCAATTCTCCAAGTACTTTCTCTATTCAAACTATCGTCAAACCATTTTATGGGGTATCATGAAGCTGTTTGGCCTTTCCTTGGCTTGATGCCAATGATGATGTAGAACATCTTTTATATTTACCATGAGTACTGTCACCATGAGTACTTGGTGATGGTATGACCCTAAACAGGAACATAAATTCCAGCCTGCGGTGGCCGGCAGTTCTTAGTTATTAGGTGTCATGCAGATAATGCAGGTACCAAAACCCTTGGCTACCCTCTGGGCCTCCTATCAACGCACCAATTACAGCACTGTGTCAATTTTAATACTCACTTTCCCAAATTACCTGTTGCTAAGCATGACATGTGACTCAGTTCTGGCCAATGGGATGAAAGTTAAAATGATTCATTCAGAGGGGCTTCTGGATAACTTTTGTACGAGGGACATACTTGGGGGGCATGTGGCGTTTACTTTTTGTCCTTCCTGTTGTCCCCAACTAAAACTGGAGGTGTAACAGCTGTCTTGCAGCTGTGAGGATAAATGTTCCACAAACTATTACTAGGGTAACCAAGTCAGAAGATGGGAGGAAACTGTGTCCTTGACAACATCCTGGAACAGCTGCATTTGCCCTACACTGCCTTTCCTCAGATTTCTTAATATCTAGGAAAAACAAACTTGTATGTGTTTAAGCCAGTGTCTATTAACTTAACTTGCAAGTAAATACATTCCTGACTGATTCATTCAGAATATACATTATATACATTATACATACATATATACATATATACATTAGGTGTATAATTTATACACCTAAATTTAGGTCTTCAGATTATGATATGTGCCATGAATGTAGATGTAAAACTTGTTAACAAAATATTAGCAAATAGAACTTAGCAATATATAAAAACTATTATACACCATGACCAAGTGGAGTTTGTTGCAGTGGTGCAAAGCTAGCTCAGTATAAAAAAATCAATCGATATAATCCGTCCTATTAACAGTCTAAAGAAGAAAAATTATATGATTGCATCAATTGATGCAGAAAAGCCATTTGACAAAATTCACCACTCACTTGCAAAAAAAAAAAAAAAACCCCCAAAACAAACCCCAAACCCCCAAAACCCAAAAAATCAAAAAACCTCTTGGGCAACTAGGAATAGAAGAAACTTCCTTAGCTGGATAAAGAATATCTGAAAGAAACATACAGCCAACATCACACTTCATGGTGAAAGACTAATGCTTTCCCCTAGCATTAGGAAGAAGTCAAGGATGTCCACACTTACCACTGCTACTCAGCATAGTACCTACCGGAAGATCTAGCCAGGGCAATATGCCAAATTAAAGGGGGGTGGTGGTGGAATTAGAGGCATATCGATTGAGGAAGGTAGAAATAAGACCATCCTTATCTGCAAGTGACATAATTGTCTACATAGAAAATCCTGATGAAAGAAGTCAAAAAAGATCTAAATACATGGAGAGACATACAGTTCTCATGGGTTGGAAGACCTAACGTGAAAAGATGTCAATTCTCCCCAAATTGATATACAAGTCAATTCCTCTCAAAATCCCAGCAAGAAATTTCGTGGGTATAACAAAATTATCCTGAAATCTATACGGAAAGGCGAAGGAGCTAGTATGGCTATTTCATTTCAACCTCAGCTATTCTGACACCAATGGGTGTACTGCAATACAATTCTGACACTAACACCCAGAGTTAGCCCAGATCCCACAAATCGAAGGTCACAGTCCCCAGCCAGACTGCTCCCACTCCAGATGCCAGCCACCAGCGGCGTCACATGCACTTCTGGTGAACTGGTTACAAATCCCCGGGTTCCCACCACCTCCTCAGGTTAGATGATTCACTAGAACATCTCACACAACTCAGGAAAACACTATCCTTATGGTTATAATTTTATTATAAAGAATACAACTCAGGAACAGTCAAATGAAGAGACACATAGGACAAGGTCTGGGGGGATGGTGGGTTTTTTGTGCCCTCTCCCTGTGGAATCAGGGCACATCAGTGTGTTCACCAACCAGGAAGCTCCACTGAGCTTCAGTGTCCAGAGTTGTTGTTGGTGGTGTGTTGGGTCTTTGTTGCTGCACATCGGCTTTCTCTAGTTGTGGAGAGCGGGGGCTACTTTTTGCGTTTAGGTGCATGGGTTTCTCATTGTGGTGGCTTCTCTCATTGCAGAGCATGGGCTCTAGGTGTGCGGGCTTCAGTAGTTGCAGCATGAGGGCTCAATAGTTGTGGCTCGAGGGCCCTAGAGTGCACAGGCTTCAGTAGTTGTGGCGCACGGGCTTAGCTGCTCCAAGGCATGTGGGATCTTCCCGGCCCAGGGATCAAACCTGTGTCCCCTGCATTGGCAGGTGAATTCTTAACCACTGTGCCACCAGGGAAGTCTCCAGAGTTTTCACTGGGGTTTCATTGGCCATGTGATTGAACTCCAGCTCCAGCTCCCCTCTGCTTCCTGTGAGGTCAGAGGCTGGGAGGATGTGACATGGTTTAAGGCCCCTTCCCTCTAATCATGTGCTTAGTCTTTCTAGTGACCAGCCCCCATCTGGAGTCATTTCATCTCTTAGCATAAACTCAGGCAGGATTTGAAGGGGCTCATGAATAATAGACATTCCTATTCCTCTGGAGATCCCAAAGATTTCTTCTCTCTCCCAGGAACCAAGGACAGACGCCAAAGTCTACTATACAATAATAGCTAAACCATTTTGAAGAAGAAGAAAGTGTGAGGAGCCCCTCTATCTGTTGTCACAACTTGTAACATAGCTAGTGTTTTTAACATTGTGTGGTAGGAGCAAAGGAATAGACACATAGGCCAATGAATAAAATAGAGACATCAGAAATAGAGCATACAAGTATGGCCGACTAATTTTTTTTTCTTTTCTTTAAGAACTTTTATTGAGATACAATTGACATACAATAAACTGCATATATTTAAAGTGTACAATTTGATATTTTTTTCCTTATTAGTAGTGTATATATATGGCCAACTAATTTTTGACAAAGGTAGTAGGGAAATCCAATGGAGGAAGTAGAGTTTTCAGTGCACGGTGCTGGAGAAATTAGATATTAATAGGCAACCCAACACCTCACATCTTTTACAAAAATTAACTCAAAATGGATTGTAGATTTAAACATAAAGCATAAAACTATCAACCTTTTAGAAGATAATATGGGGGGAAATCTTTGGGACCTAGGGTTTTGCGAAGATTTCTTTTTCTTTTTCTTCCCCGGTTTTGTGGGATCTTAGTTCCCTGGCCAGGGATTGAACCCAGGTGCTCAGCAGTGCAAGTAAGGAGTCCTAAGCACCAGGGAAGTTCCAAGAGTTCTTAAATATGACATGAAAAGTGCAATTTCTTAAAGGAAGAAAAAAAGAAGGATACATTGGACTTCGAAATTAAAAGCCTGTATTAAGACTTTGTTAAAAAAAATCCTGTTAAATGGATGAAAAGATAAGCTGCAGACTGTGGGAAAATATTTGGAAACCACATATCAAAGGAAATGATCTAGAATATATAAAGAGCTCTCAGAAGTCAACAGGGAAAAAACAAGCAATCTGATTAGAAAATCACTGAAGAGGATGTACAGATGGCAAATGAGCACTGAAAAGATGTTCAACCTCATTAGCCATCAGGCAAATGCAAATGAAGACTGTGATGAGTAATTACTGTACACCTCGCAGAATGGCTAAAATGAAAAACAATGACAACACCAAACGCTGGCAAGAATGCAGAAAGCCTGGACCTCTCATACTTCGCTGGTGGGAAGGTACAAGGGTATGGCCGCTCT
The DNA here is from genome assembly GCF_030028045.1 of Hippopotamus amphibius kiboko. NCBI lineage: Eukaryota > Metazoa > Chordata > Mammalia > Artiodactyla > Hippopotamidae > Hippopotamus > Hippopotamus amphibius. The sequence goes on along the minus strand of NC_080193.1, from coordinate 42,107,311 downwards.
GGAAAACAGTTTGGCAGTTTAAAAACAAAAAAAAACTGAAACATGCTTATCATGTGATCTGTCAATTGCACTTGTGGCTATAAGCACTCTGGGATAAATACCAGAGAAATAAAAATTATGTTCAAACAAAAACACGTACCCCATTGTTCATAACAGCTTTATTAAGCTGTAGTTGTCAAAAACTGGAGTCAACCCAAATGTCCCTTAATAAGTAAAGGGCCAAGCAAGCTGTGGTATGTCCATTCACATTATGGAGTACTCCTCGGTAACAGCAAAAATGAACTATGGATGGAGAAAAAAAAAGCCCATTTCAACACATGACATCCTCTATGATTCCATTTACACAACATTCTTGAAATGACAACATTATGGAATTGGAGAATGGATTAGTGGTTGCCAGGGTGGGAGGAGGGTGGGGGGAGCGTGTGACCATGAAGGGGCAGCACCAGGGAGGGTTCTGTGGGCTGGAATAGTTCTGCCTCTTGACCGTGGTGATAGTTACTATGAATCTACACATGTGATGAAACGACAGGAGAGCTCTATAGAGTGATACAGAGAGCTATGTATATTGGACCAAAGGCACATTCCTGGATTCATATTGGATCATAGTTATGTAAAGTATTACCACTGGGGGAAACAGGGTGGAGGGTACGTGGGATCTCAACTACCTTGTCACTTCCTGTGAAGCTGTCATTATTTCAGAATTAAAAGCAAAGTGTAATGGCCTATATGGGAAAAGAATCTAAAAAAGAGTGGATGTATGTATATGTATAACTGATTCACTTTGCTGTATGCCTGAAACAAACACAACATTGTAAATCAACTATACTCCAATAAAAATTTAAAAAAAAAGTTAAGGGAAAAAGAAAAGTAAAGAATAAATGATGGCAAAATAAAAACTTCTTCAGAAAAAAAAATTATTGGGGATGAAGTGTATCAGGGCCCACAACCCCAACTGGAGAATCATGGAGTGGGGGGGTGGAGGAGCTGGGATCAAGCCCTGCTGGTTGCAGATATAGTCTAGTTGCCTGGCAGGTGCTCTGATGAAGTCAGCCGTGCTTGCCCCAGGGAAGAGCGCTGTCTAGTGAAGAGGGTCCAGGTAACATAGCATCCCGTGCCCTCTCCCTCGCATTCTCCTCTGCTTCTCCTGAGTACTGAGTGCATCAGTGCTGCTGGACACTGGGACATAGTGATGAACAAGGTGGAGGCCTCCTCCTTGGAGGGACAGATAACACGATGGAAGAAGAGGTATGGGGTCCCAGAGCAAAGGCGCTGGCCCAGCTGGTAGACCTGGGGAGGCGTCCTGGGTGGCAAGAGTCTTGGACTGGGTCCTCGCTGGAACCAGTGAGGCAAAGAAGGAGATGATGGTCCGATAAAGAAGACAGCTGGGGCTGAGCCCTGGAGCTGAGGGTCGGTGGGAAGGGCTGGGTATGTGGGGAGAGGAAGGTGCATGGCCAGGTGGGCGCTGGCCCTCTCTGGCGCTGTGTATTAATCTAAGGTATTTGTTATTTATTCTATAATCTCTGGGGAGGCAGTGAAGGGGAGGAGAATGCAGGATCCGATGAACATTTTAGAAAAATCTTCCTGGGCAGTGGAGAGGGCAGGTTGGCAGGTGAAAGGCCAGGGTCCAACCCAGAGGAAAATGCAGGGAGGAAGTGGGGGCCCTGGAAGAGGGCAGGCTATGGACATGAGGGGGTGGGTTCCGAGGGAGGTGAACCTGAGGGCTGAGTTAGCCAGGGCTGGTAGAGGCAATGTAGATACAATGGTTCTGGAGCCCAGGCCAGGGCCCCTGCAAGAGTGCCTGGAACTCAGCTTCCTCTGGGTTGCCAAACTGTCCCCGCCTGGACCCTGCGGCAGGGTGGACCCAGCCCTGGGCTACCTCATAGCCTGCTCTGAGCTGGCGGGCCAGGAGTCTGCTCATTGCTTGGGAATGTCTTAGTTTCTGCAGATGACTTGCACAGGGTCAGGCTTTTTAAGTAGGTCCAGCAGAATGCTTGCTGCCGGGACCCCCACCCCTCACCTCTAAGAGCTGCAGCACTTCCAAGGGTGTCCACGTTTGTGTGGCTGCGAAAGCCATTCAAAGTGAGTATGCTTGTTCGGGCTTCTCTCCCACTTGTAGAATATTGGCAACAGCGGTTTATAACGTTACAGATGATCGTCTACTGTGGGTACTTCATAGGGTGTTGTTAGTCTCCTTCCAGACTGGGGACTCCTTGTGGGCAGGGACCTACGTGATTCTCCTCTGTGTGTGTCCCCAGCGCCCAGGGCCAGGTGGCTCCGTGCTGGCTGAACACTGACCGGAGATTTCACTGCCTGGGGGGCTGAACTCATTCTCACCAGCCTTTGTCTTTGCACTTAGAGGCAGGCTGTGCTGGGGCCTTATTAGGCTGTAAAAAACACCTCCCTCCTTCATTTTTACAGTGGGGCTCGCCTAAACGACATGTATGTGTACATGTGTATATATACACACACAGAGTATAGTATTTGGAATGCTAACCATGCTTCTCTTATCAGCAATTTCTGTTACCTCTTACCCCACCCCCCCGCCGGTTCAAACGGATGAGCTCTCTGCTTCCATCGCCTCAAGGAATGGATCAAGCTCTTGGCTTTTGACTTTTTAAAATTTTTTATTAAAATTTTTTTTACCTTATTGAAGTATAGTTGATTTACAACGTTGTGTTAATTTCTACTGTACAGCAAAGTGATTCGGTTATACATATACATACATTCTTTTTCATATTCTTTTCCACTATGGTTTATCATAGGATATTGAATATAGTTTTCTGTGCTATACAGTAGGACCTTGTTCTTTATCTATTCTTTATATAATAGTTACAATTTGCTAACCCCCACATTCCAATCCAACCACCCCCTGCCCCTTGGCAACCACAAGTCTGCTCTTGATGTCTGTGAGGCTGTTTCTGTTTTGTAGATAAGTTCACTTGTGTCACATTTTAGATTCCACATATGAGTGATATCATACAATATTTGCCTTTCTCTGTCTGACTTACTTCGCTTAGTACAATAATCTTTAGGTCCATCCATGTTGCTGCAAATGGCATTATTTCATTCTTTTTTATGGCTGAGTAGTATTCCACTGTACACATATATACCACATCTTCTTTATCCATTCATCTGTTGGGGGACATTTAGGTTGTTGGCTTTTGACTTTTAAAAGCCTGCACCTGTTTACAAGCCAGTAGGCTGGGGATGGTACCTGACGAGTTAGTCTAGAGCAAGTGTTCCTCCTGTCGGACCAGAAAACTATTCTGAAGGTGGGATTGTAGAGAATCAGAGAAGAGAACGTGGCTTCTTCCAGGTTCTGAAAGAGGCCCCAACCCTGCCACCAGGACCAATCCCCGGGGACAGGGAAAGGGACGGAAATCTGGGTTTGGGAGAATCTGAGGGCCGAGTACACCTTTCCCAGAGTCCCCAGCTGTCATGTGCAAGGCAGGAGAAACCCACCCATCCTGTCTGGGCATTGGGGCCTAAGGAAGCTTCGGAAGGTTGCCCGTGGCCCCAACGTGGAGGGAGAAGCAAAGTGATTTCTTAGGTTTGTTTTGAGAGGCTGCCAAAGCTAGCTGTCCTAAAACCCAGTCACTAGAGAAGGGAGGTGTTTATCCCATGCCCTGCAATAGACCCACAATGCAGCCGGGTGGGTGATACAAGGACCCCAGAATGGAGAGAAGGAAGGGGCGCGACGCCATGGTGTGTAGAAGTAGCTAGGAGACATACGTGAGGACCAGAGCTTTCTACGTCTGGAGACATGGGAACAGGGGGCAGGAGGGACCTGCTGGGGAAAGAAGGGGTTGAAAGAGAAGAGTAGAGGAAGTCAATTTTTTCTTGCACAGCCAGGATTGAGATCTATCCCCACTACCTTTGAACGCACGTCTTTTCAGCCATTTTTTATTTAAGGAAGCATTGTTGTGTTTGGGGGGGCAGAACCCATTGAATTGGACATTGTCAGATGTTTACTCAGAATGAACAAAAACTACTGTTGTGTTCTGTGCCCCACTCTGTAAAATATAAAATGCGAGAAACATGATTTCATTGCAAGAGTGATGCTGGCCACCTGCATGCTGTGAATGTGCATCACTGTCTGCCTGCCACACCCCTGCCCCTAGAGGTCCACCAGTGAGAGCTCCCGGAGGCCAGCAACTAGGCTGGGGTGTAGAAGCTGCCTTTAGAAGCAATGCAGGTCAGCAGGAAATAAGCGAATTACACACGGTCAAAAATGTATAACCATAAGCAGATGCAGCATAATTAATGCAACAAATGTCAGTGAGAAAGAGAGGCGGTGACAAGGGTGGGGCATATATGAAAAGACAAAAGGTAGGTGCCTTTGAATGAATGCAGGCTGCTCAGTGATGAGCCCTCCGCTCCAGGCAGGTCTCCACCCTCTGGTGCTGAGCGCCTTCCTTGGACTTGCGGATGGGGGGATCACGCCCAGGGCCAAGTGCAGTGGCCACATCCCAGTTACATACACTGAGTGACTGATCTGTGCCCAGCTGATGGAGGCCAGTGGGGGTCAGAGCTCATCAGACCCAGTCCCTGCCCCTCAGGAACCTCAGTTGGAGACCATGGTTCTCAAACTGGGCATCAGGTCCACTCAGAGGCAACCACAATTCCACACAGGTGTTATACTTCTGAACTTGGAGTCTGAGCAAGAAATGATTCTTTCCCCAAAGGGACCTCTCTCCTAGCTCCGGTCATCACATGGCCAGGAGGAACACAGGGGATGCTAACTGAGTTAGTGAAGAATTGGGTCCTAGAGTGCCTTTCACCCACTATTACAGGATGCTTTTTTGAGGGGTGGGTACTAGGTGTATGAGAAAGGCAAGCACAGGATTCTGGGGAGTAGAGAGGAGGGCCCCTTAACTTTGCCTGAGTTCAGTGGGTGGGAGAAGGCTCTCTGGAGGAGACGACACCTGAGCTGGGTCTGAAGGGTCAGGAGGGGTTGGTTGTCAGGTAGCCAGATGAGGAAATGAAGGCAGGAGAATTGGGTATGTGTGTACATGACCTCAGGAAGGACACATTCAAAGCCCCAGCTCATGTGCGAGCCTGTACAGGCACAGGTGGGATGAACTGGGCATCGCCTCTCCAACCACGTGTTTGTCTGCATCCAGGATGCTCGGGGGTGAAACACGCAGCTGTGCTTGCAATTACCTCTCAGGCACATAGGATGGAGCTGAGTAAAAGAGGAGGTAGGAGGAAAAGATAGGAAGAAAAAGAAACATTTGCCATGAGGAGAGGAGGAGGAATCTGATGGAAGGGAAGAGGTGGTTGTGGGCAGAGGTCCAGTTGTTCCACATTCTCACCAATGTTGCATATCGTCAGTCTTTTTAATTTTAGCCATTTTGGGGCGTGTGCAGTGTTAGCTCATTGTGGTTTTAATTTGCATTTCCCTAAAGACTAATGAAGTTTAGCATCTTCTCATGTGCCTACTGCCACCTTCTTTGGCCAAGGGTTTCTTCAAATTATTTGCCCTTCCCCCCCCCTTTTTAAAATGGATTGTTTGCCTTCTTGTTACTGAGTTACAATAATTATTTATATATTCTGGATCCAAGTTCTTTGTTAGATATATGCATCATGAGTAGTTTTTATCAGAGGGATTACTTCATTTTCATCTTCTTGATTTTCATGATGGTATCTTGAGAAGAGCAGACTTTTTAAATCTTGAAGAAGGCCTGTTTATCAATTTTTAATGGTAGCTTAATATACAAATATACCAAAATTTAGAAATTAAGTTATTTAACCAACCCATGCTTGGACATTTAGGCTGTTTCTAACTTTTCACTATTTTTCTTGTGAGAAACATCATTATACTTATAACTGTTTCAAGGATGGTCTCAGATGCATCTTAGGGTGCCAGCATTTGCAAGGCTTTTGTTACACACCTTGAAAATGCTTTCTTAAAGTGTTCCTCATACACCATAAATGAAACCCAGTTTCACGGACCTGGCCAGTCCTCTTAGTATTCCTTCCCATAGTTTTCTAGTTTGCTTATAGATAGAAGAAACTTTAGAAATGCTTAAAAACATACATATGCAATCTTGTCAGAACGCTTTGTCTAGTAAACCATTTTCCCCCTAGATAATACAAAGACGATTATAATAAATTTCCAGTAAGCCTTTCCAAAGGCTGGCATCTTACTTCTAAAGGAACTCAGCCATGATTTTTTGAAGGATTGCTGGGCAAAGGGCTGTTCGCTTTTCTGCACCTCTATTTACCCATCTGTAAAGCTGGCCAAGGTCAGCATACTGTGTCTCACCAACAAAGAGAGTCACAAACCAGATTAACTGAGGGACACTGTTCCTGATCCTCAGGACAGGATGTCATGAGAGTAACTACCATTCGTCGAGGCCACTAAGCCCTGGCCAGGGACTGCTAGGTTACCTCTAATCCTTAGCAACAGCTTTGCCTGGCGCTACTGTTGCTTCATTTAAAAGGAGCAGGCAGGGACTGGCCCAAGGTCACACCACTAATAACGACAGAGCTGGGGCCTTCCAGCTCTGAAGGCTATGTTGCTGTCATCATCTTCTTGGCCTATTTATTACCTTTCAGCCACACCATAGACCACACACAGGTCAACAAAGGTTTAAAGATATGGGGGAGGAACACAAGGAAGTCAATCATCTTAAAAATATTTTGCTCTTGGAGACTTCATTTGCCTGTGGCCAAAGGGAGTAACTGGTTTTTGCTGGAAGCCTTGGAAATATCCTGGGGCTGGTTGGTGGCCTGGTGACTGGCCTGTTCTCCAGCTCCTCCTGCATGCCCTGGTTAAACTGGAGCTGACCATCTGGGTCGGTAGGTTTGAAAGCCAGAGGTGGAGCCTGGGGACAGGTCCCTTTTCAGAAGGTCCCCTGGAAGGCTGTCCTCCCATCTCTGCAAAGATCCCCTCCAGGATGGTGGACAGGCCTGGGAGAACAGATAGGTATCAGCTCTGAAGACCAGCTTGAGCATAGGCTGTGAAAGGCATGTCCTTAGCCTCTTTCCACCTGTAATCTGAATGCCTACCCCTTAACTACGTTCCAATTTGACAGTCCTGGTTTAAGCCTAACATCCCAGTGTCATTTTTCCCCCCACTTTCCCTCAAAACTATGCAAGTTTGGACATTTCATCTTAATTCAGATTGGCCAGGTAGGGGCACTCAAGAGAAACTCTAACCTGAGGATACTTGTAGCATTAGGGATTCACCAGAGTGGTCTTTCAGAAGGACATTATTTTGATAACAATATATCAGTCATGACAATTGCCAGTGACCTTGGCTTTAGCAAGGAAAAAAATGTATTTGTTTATTTTGTTGGAGAGTGGGACGTGGGGAGTGGGCAGGATTCAGGCATGACTGAAACCACGTGCTCAAACAATATTGTTATGTCTGCCTCTCTGTCTCTGTTTCTCTCTCTGTCCCCATTTCTCCAACTCTCAACTCTTGTTGACTTCATTTCCTAGGCAGGATCTTTCACACGGTGAGCAAGGTCGCCTCTGGAGGCTGCACACTCACATCTTGTGTCTTAGCAACCCTAGCAGAAAGAGGAGCTTCTGTGTCCTACAGGCATATGTTTCTACAAGGTCAGGGAAGACTCTTATTGGCTCTGCTGGGGTCACGTGCTCATTCCTGAGCCTATGGTTATGGCCTGGGTGAATGGCTTACCTGGGGTATGTATGCATCATGGTGCAAAGGACAAGGCATTATCAAACCACACCAGACAAAGAAGGAGTTCCTAAAGGAAGCAGGACAATTAGCCGGGCAGAGTACATTTATAGCATCTGCTACTCACTGTATAGAATCACCATTTACAGAGTCACTTCTCATATTCCAGGAGCTTTATATATATTGTTCTTTATTTCCACAATAATCTAAAGAATGTAATATATTCCCATATTGCAGATGATGCTTGAACAGTTTAAATGACACACCTAAGGATGGGCAAGTGGTAAACTGAGGAGCTGACTTCTGACTCCAGGTCTGACTGGCCCTACCACAATATCATGGTGATGTCATTTCACACATGAAAGGGAGTGAGGATAATTTGAGCCGAGGGCCCCTCTTGGACACCATATCACACCTCTGCTGCTCTGAAATAATGCTTCTGGAAATACATATCCCCTTCTGGTTCTGCCTATAGATTCCTCTGAATCTTCCCTATCTCTCTAAAAGACGAAGCCTGCTGTTCCAGGAGGAAGTTACAAAGATGGTCTGTTCCCGATTCTGGAGATGGCCAGGTGCTAGGTGACCCCAGCACAGGACCTAGCAGCCATGTGCCTTTGGGTAAACCTGTCTTCTCTAAGTCTCCATCTGTAAGAGAATGGCACAAAGTCCTACTGCTATTGAACACAAGATTACTCTGACAGTCAAAAGCATGTAAACAGTAGAATTCATAAAACTAAGACAAGTTAGTCAGAATCAGAAACTCAAATATTATGTAATATCAATTCTGGGTGGAATCTGAAAATACACACCATTGAAACAACTGACAAAACATAAGGAGACTCAGGGATGTAAAACACAAACATATGTTTGCCAAAGGTGACAGATGGGGTCAAGGGATCAATTAGGAGGATGGGATAAACAAACACAAACTATTTCATAGAAAACAGATATTCAGCAAGGATCTGCGTATACCAAGGAAAGGCTATCAAGTCTCTCCAACAACCTATATGGGAAAAGAAGCCGAACATGCACAGATATATGTAGGTGTAGAAATGAAAATGATTCTCTACACCTACAACATATGCAACATTGTATACCAATGTTACTCAGATAAAAATTAATCAAATTTTAAAAGTGGGGGAAAAAAGGGTATCAACAACAAATCTTGCTTTGTAACACAGAATGATGGTGGTGATGATGAGAGGCAGTGCCAGCTCCGAGCATCTTACTCAATTCCTGAAGGACAGAAGGAAAACATCGCACGGTGCTGTTTGTTCTCCAAGGGACAAGAGAACTGCCCTTTGCCTGCCTGAGTCCTTCATGGTTTAAAAAATCATTTTCCCAGAACTCAATGTTCAGACATGCAGACCAGCAGGCACAGCACTTACTCTGCTGGTGTGGTTTCCCAACCAGTGTCCCAGGCAACAGTTTCCTCATTTCAATTTGTGTTTTTAATAGCATTTCTTTCTGATTACAAAAGTAGTATATGCAAAATAAAAAAGGAAGAAGAGACAAGAAGACCAAACCCATGCCAACCTCTGCTCCACCCAGAGATACGAACCATATTTGTTTTTTAAAATTTAAAAATCTTTTAATTGAAGTATAGTTGCTTTACAATGTGCCAATCTCTGCTGTACAGCAAAGTGACTCAGTTATACATGTATATACATTTTTTTTTATAATCTTTTCCATTATGGTTTATCACAGAATATTGAATATATTTCCCTGTGCTCTGCAGTAGGACCTTGTTGTTTATCCATTCTAAATGTAATAGTTTGCATCTACCAACCCCAAATTCCCAGTCCATCCCTCTCCCTCCCCTCCCCCCATCTTGGCAACCACAATCTGTTCTCTATGTCTATGAGTGTTTCTGTTTTATAGATAGGTTTGTTTGTGCCATATTTTAGATTTCACATATTAAGTGGTATATAGTATTTGTCTGTCTCTTTCTGACATTTCATTTAGTGTGATAATCTCTAGGTTCATCCATGTTGCTACAAATGGCACGATTTTATTTCTTTTTATGGCTGAGTAGTATTCCATTGCATATATGTGCCACATCTTCTTTATCCATTCATCTGTTGATGGACATTTAGGCTGTTTCCATGTCTTGACATGTCTTGGCGATCGCCAATAGTGCTGCTATGAACATAAGGGTGCATGTATCTTTTTGAATTATAGTTTTGTCAGGGTATATTCCCAGCAGTGGGATTGCTGGCTCATATGGTAATTCTATTTTTAGTTTCCTGAGGAACCTCTATACTGTTTTCCATAGTGGCTGCACCAACTTACATTCCCACCAATGGTGTAAAAAGGTTCCCTTTTCGCCACACCCTCTCCAGCACTTGTTATTTGTAGACTTTTTAATGATGACCATTCTGACTGGTGTGAAGTGGTCCCTCGTAGTTTTGATTTGCATTTCTCTAATCATTAGTGACCTTGAGCATCTTTTCATGCACCTACTGACCGTCTGTATGTCTTCTTTGGAGAAATTTCTATTAAGGCCTTCTGCCCATTTTTCAATTGGGTTGTTTGTTTTTTTGTTGTTGTTGAGTTGTATGAGCCGTTTGTATATTTTGGAGATTAAGCCCTTGTCTGTCGCATCATTTGCAAATATTTTCTCCCATTCAGTAAGTTGTCTTTCTTTTTCTTTTCTTTTAATGGTTTCCTTTGCTGTGCAAAAGCTTGTAAGTTTGATTAGGTCCAATTTGTTTCTTTTCATTTTTATTTCTATTGCCTTGGCAGACTGACCTAAGAAAACATTGGTACGATTTATGTCAGAGAATGTTTGGCCTATGCTCTCTTCTAGGAGTTTTATGGTGTCATGTCTTATGCTTAAGTCTTTAAGCCATTTTGAGTTATTTTTTTGTGCATGGTGTGAGGGTGTGTACCAACCATATTTGAATATCAGTTGGTACTATACTGCTGTACAATTTAATATCCTGCATTATTCTATTAACAACACATTATAGCATTTCCCCATCACAAAAACTTAAAAGTGTTATTGTTTTGGTAAACATTTCATGTTTGACTATACTACAGTTTAATCACAGCTGGTAATAGGCCTTTGTTCAGAGGCCTGAGGTTGGAGGGATGCAGGGGCTGGGAGGCCTGGGCACTAAAAGGACAGAAGGAAAGGTAGACCAATAATCCGTTGGACATTTGCTTGTCTGCTCATTTATTCCTGCCTTAATATTTGAGGGCTTTGCTGGGCACCAGGCTCCCCTCCCTGGTCTCCTGTCAGTGCTTCAGGTGGTCAACAACACTCCCTCAAAGAGCCTCTCACCCTCCCAGACCCCATCCAGCCCTCTTCAGAGTGAGCTCCCAAGGGAGGGGCTTCATTGCACCTACCGCTGGCAGAGTTGAGCCCAGGTCTGGTACTTAGGAGGTGCTCAGAAACGTCTGGAGACTGAAGGAATGAGTGAACATGAATAGTAACAAGAACAATGATAATAGCCAAAGTATTGTCAGTTTTGTACTATTATAATGGAGTGAACATCTGTGTGATTAAAGCTTTGCTAAAATTTTGACTTATTTCCTATACATGGGATTCTAGGGTTGAAGAATATGGGAGTTTTGATGATTCTTAATGTATACTGCAGGATTGCTTTCCAGAAATTCTGTATCTGTTATACTCTCAGAAGCAGTATGTGAGAGTATCTGTCTCTCTGGTTTTAAGTAACATAGTTTAATAATTAAGGTTTTTTTTTAATAAATTTATTTATTTATTGGCTGTGTTGGATCTTTGTTGCTGCGTGGGCTTTTTTTAGTTGCAGCGAGTGGGGGCTACTCTTTGTTGTGGTGCACGGGCTCCTCATTGCCGTGGCTTCTCTTGTCGTGGTGCATGGGCTTTAGGTGCGTGGGCTTCAGTAGTTGCGGCACATGGGCTCAGTAGTTGTGGCTCACAGGCTCTAAAGCACAGGCTCAATAGTTGCGGTGCACAGGCTTTGTTGCTCCGAGGCATGTGGGATCTTCCTGGAGCAGGGATCGAACCCGTGTCCCCTGCATTGGCAGGCGGATTCTTAACCACTGTGCCACCTAGGAAGCCCTTAAGTAACATAGTTTAAAAAACAATTTGCTGATTTGATGAAAGTGAGAGCAGAAATGGTATCTCATTGATTTAACAAGCAATTTTTTTTTTCTTCTGGTAAGACTGAACGTTTAACACCTATGTATTGATTATTTGAATCTCCAATTTTGTGAACTGTCCATTTGTGCCATTTGCCCATTTGTGGAAATCTTAATGTTTTTCTTATGAATTGTGAGAGTTCTGCTTTATTTTCAAAGATATTTCTTACACTTCAAATTTTTATGTCAACTTTCTTCTCAAAATGGAAATAACTTTTTTCCTGATGGTAAAAACAATGGATTATCCTGGTAAAAGTCAGATGCTATAGAAAACCAGAAAGAAGAATGTAAAAATCACCTACATTCCTACACTTTGCCTTATACTAATATTTTTGGAGCATTTCCTTCCAAACTTTTATCCTATGTGTTGATGGTATGTTTTGAGGTTTTTAAAAATTGAATATTTAGATATCCTCAAATAAGCATTTTTAATTTCAATGCTTCCTCCAATGGTTTTGTGCTTTTAAATCTAGAGGTCAGATAAAGAATTACCTTCTTTAAAGATAAGGGCTGTGTGTGTATTTTTTGAGCTATGAAGACAACATAGCATATTACAGAATATTTAGAAAATTAAGGGGAAAAAGCAGCCATAATGCCTGGACCTCAACACATCTATTTCCTTGCACATGGTTCTTCCGAGTCTTTGATCATGAGCACTTATATTTATTTTTCTGTGGTTGCAAGAATAGTACATGCACGATTTTCTATCTTCTTTTCACTCATAATTATACTTAAGCCTTATTTTCATCTTGCTACACAATCTCTGTAATTGCTTAAAATGATCCCCTGATGGTCTCTCTGGTCGCTGTGCTGTCTAGCTGACCCTATCCTTCTGATAGCCATTTAAGTTGCTTCCAATTTTTCTGTCAAGTGATATTTTGAAACACCAGAGTCCAGCGAAGCAGAATCTCCCACTGTTCCCTGGGGGCTGATTGTAATATGGTTTGACTTCTCATTTTCTCCTTTCCTCAGAGGAGGACTGGAAGATATTGCTCTTAGAGAATGGTTAGGAAAAGGCTAAACATAAAATTAGGAGGATAGAGACCATGAGGTGAAAGCTTGATGAGCTTTTAGGAGAAAGCCGACTTACAAACTGCACTGTTTAGGTTTTGCTTTTGTAACTGAGGAATCGGGCATGAATTTGTAATAATAATTTTGACAAAATGCTTTCCACTCATGCAGTGCTTGGTGCTTTTTCTGGGAAGCAGTTCCATGGATCAGCTAAGGGCTTTACTGCAGGAGGGCCTGGGTCTGAATCTCTGCTTACCACTTTGACCTTCAGCAGCTGCAGAGCCTCAGTCTGTCTTTCTGTAAATTAGGAATAACAATAGACCCCGAGGACTGAGGTCCTGAGCTGTCCTGGGAAAAGCTGGAGGAGTAGCCAGAGAGGTTGCAGAGGAGTCTTTCTGGGGAACCCAGGCTGAACCTTTTATTCCTGGGCCTCAGTTTCTCCATGTGTATGAGGGGCTTGGTGTATGGTCTGCAAGAACCTTTCCTGCTCCTTCCAGAAGTCTCCAGGGGATCCCTGCCCTGGCTCCTGCCAGGTGATGAACATGTCCAGGACTCCTCAGCAGGGCCTCCAGAACTCCTCCCTGCACTCAACTCAGCCCACAGCCCTGGGACAGGCCCTGACCTCCAGGGCAGCAAACGGCTGTGGCATCCTTCCAAGCCCCTGGCATGATTTTGGGGAGGGGTGTGGGTGGGATCAGTGAACCCAATGCATAATTATTAATTTCGAGTAAGTGTCATTGGTCTGTTGGCAAACTTGTCGGTCGGTAGGTTTGCAATAACCTTATCTTTTCTTTGAATAATGACCATTAATCATTTTTCTTCCTGCATGGAATAGGAGAGCACCCAGGGTATAGAGGTTGGAGAGCCTGGGATGTGGAGTCAGAGGTCTGGTTCCAGGCCTCTCTGTGCCTTGTATGTAAAATGGGAGAAATAATAGCACCTACTTCATCAGGCAGTGATGGAGACCTACTGAGATAACACCTGTCCAGGGGGCACTTAGCAGAGTGATAGGTACACAGTAAGCGCTCAGTACTGTTAGGCTGTTGTTATTATAATAACAATTATCCGCAAATTAGAAGACCGAGCAGAGCGCCCGGCTGGCAAACGACTAGGCAAAGGGGACAGTTCACGGGTGGCGCCCCGAGAACCCCGGTCGAGAAGGGTGAACCTAGAGGCCGGGAGGAGGCCGAGCATCGAGAGGTGGGGCTAGAGATGAGTCCCGGGAAGGACTGGCGGCTCCGGCCGCGCGCCGCCGCCGGGGCTCCTTGACCGCCGCCCACTTTATCTTTGGTTTTTGAAAGCGCCCTTCTCCTCCATCTGGGCTCCTTTCCTGGGCTGCGGGAGGTGACCACTTGGTTGATGGACTGGCCCGCGGCGGCGCCGGACCCCGGGCTGTCGTATTAGTCCCCGCCCCGGGGCGGTGTCATCGGAGCGTCCCGGGAGTCCCTCTCGCCACCGCAGCCGCGGCGACCGTGGGCGCAGCTCCCTGCTCGCCGGCCGAGCGGTTCCGGCGCCCGGGGTGGCCCTTTAAAAGGCAGTGTCTTGTCCGGAGGGGGCGGGCGGGGGGCGCTGACCGCCGCCAAAGGCCCGGCCCCTCCTCCCTCCCCCTCTCTCCGTCCGTCCGTCCCTCCCTCGGTCCCCGCGTCGCTCGCTCGCTCGCCGGGCGCACGCTCCGCCTCCGCCAGTCGGCTCGGAGGTCTGGTGCGCGGCGTGGAGCGGGAGCCCGGGCCGGACGCGCGGCCGGGGGCCGGGGCTGGGGGCTGGGAGATCGGCGCCCGCCGCCGGGCAGGCCTGAGCCGCAATGGCTGAGATGGGCAGCAAGGGGGTGACGGCGGGGAAGATCGCCAGCAACGTGCAGAAGAAGCTCACTCGCGCGCAGGAGAAGGTGAGCGAGCCCGAGCCCCTGCCGCCGCGCCGTCCGGACACCTGTCCCCCCACGGCGGCGCGGGGCGCTGGTCCTCAGCCGGGGGCGGACGCTGTCACCTCCAGACGAGCGCTGCCGAGGACCTTCGGGGGTCCGCAGGCTGCGCCCCCCGGCTCTCTGGGTGCCCCCTCCCGTCCGCGTCCTCCGCCTCCTCACCCCCGGCAGGGGCAGAGGGCGCAGCTGTCCCTTCACCCCCCCTGCCCCCTCCCGCCCGCCGCTTGGTATCTTCGCCGCACCGCCGCTGAGGAGCCGCGGCCCCCGCTGGTCTTGGGGCGCGAGGTGCAGGCCAACCCCGCCCTGGAGGCCGAGGCCGGGAGGCTGGGAGTCGAGGTGGCGCCCCTAAGCCCTCCGGGACCACGCGGGCCCCGCGGCCCGGCGGGCGCTGGGGAGAGGGGGTCT
This sequence comes from Hippopotamus amphibius kiboko, assembly GCF_030028045.1. Taxonomy (NCBI): domain Eukaryota; kingdom Metazoa; phylum Chordata; class Mammalia; order Artiodactyla; family Hippopotamidae; genus Hippopotamus; species Hippopotamus amphibius. The sequence goes on along the minus strand of NC_080193.1, from coordinate 42,092,195 downwards.
GCCCCAGGTCCCCTGTGTCGCTTAGTTCCGGGAATCCCGAGGCTGCCCCTCCGCTGGGGGTGCCTGCGCGCTGGCTCCAGGCCTCCGAGCGCTTCCTGCGCCCGCCGTTGCCGCGTCTCCACCCGCCTCTCCACCTTCTGTCCCCGCGGGCCGGGGGAGGGGTCAGGTTTCCTTTCCCGAGAGGTGCCTGCGGCCTGGAAGCTCCGGCCGGGCTCCCCGGCAGCAGAGGGCTGCGCACCCCTCTGGAGGTGCCCTCTCCCGAGCAGGGGCTTCGCGTTTCCGGCGGCCGAGGAGAGAGGGTGGCGGCTCTGGCTTTGGGAGCCCGCGGCCGGGGTGGGAAGCCGGCCCGGAGGAGGGGCGGCGGGCGGCCGTGGGTGCGGAGCGCACCGTAGGAAACCCGACCCTCTGCGCGGAGAGCCCCTGGGCGCAGGCCGGGCGATGGAGCCGGGCTTCCCGTGACACCCTTACTGTGCAGGAAGCACAGCAGCGGGGGGCCGGGGTCCGCGCCCGCCCGGCTTTCTGTCCCTAGCCACCTCTGGTTTATTGAATTGGATCACGCCAGCTGCTGACGCCACTTCCCCTGCCGACTCCGACTCTGAAATCTGAGATTGCAGAATCAGTGCTCCTGCCAGGGTGGCCCCCCAGTGCTCCCCCGGCCGGGTCTGTCCCCTCTCCCGCCCGACGCACGGCCGGGTGGGACCCCGGAGACCGGGCGGCCTTCCCCCGCCAGGCTTGTGGCTGTTTATAAACAATGACTTTTGCAGCTGAGACCTGCGGGCTCCCTAAGGATGCAGCCACGTGATGGGGGGTGGGGGTGGGGGGTGGGGGGCGGCAGCCGCCGCTACAGCTTCCCCCGCGCTTCCCTTCGAGTCCTGCTGCTCATCCTTGTGGTCTCGGGCTAAGGAGGTGGGTGGGTGGCGTAGAGGGAAGGGCCCTCAGCCAAACTCCGGAGCTGGCCTGCCCCAGCTGTCCTCCTCCCCTCCCCCGGGCGGGACGAGGGATTAGAGCCCCGCAGATAGCTGGCTGGGGGCTGGGAAGGCTTCAGTGGCCCAGGTTGGGGGGAGGAGGGGCAGACGCTGCTGCTCTTGCTCCCGCCACCTCCCCTCCCACGACTGGTAATCCATTTAGGTGCCTGGAGCTGGCAGCTCTGGGTCTGAGTCTGCTTCCTGCCCCTAAGGGGCTGGGGAAGATGAATGGGAAGCCCAGGGAAGGCTGAGACAGTTTCCCCGCCCCCACTCCAGTGGTATCCTAGTCCTCGCCGGCTTCCCTTTGCAGTTGCTGTGTCCCCTTTGCCCTACTTGCCTTGTTTCTGCAGCAGCATCTTTCAGTAATTTCAGGGGCAGCCGGCATGGGCTGTATCCCCTCCGTGAACGAGGCGATAGGTCATCGCTGACCCCACTGAGCTGCCAGCCCTCCCTCTTGAGCCCCTGTTCCGTGGCCGTGGGCAGTTGGCTGACAGCTGCTCAGCTGTGGATGCTGGCCTTGGCCAAGGGCTGGCCCTGCCTGAGCCCGGCCCTCAGGGGACTGGAGTTGCTTAGCGCTGTTGCTGTTCTCTGCCCCGTGGGCTCTGGTTGGGAGACCCTCCCCGTCAGATTCCAGAGTGGTACCACAGGCATCCGGGCTGAGTATGGGAAACTAGCCTCCCCGACTGGCCCAGCTGCAGCCCCCTCCCAAGAAGCCCAAAGCCTCCACCCACACCAGCCTCTCGCCTCCGCCCTCTGGAGGCTCAGAGTCCCTGTCGCAGCCTGGGTGCCCCTGACCCGGCTACCTCCTCAGCATCTTCTGCTGGCCTTCAGGACCACGTCTAATTGGTGTTGTCAGTGGTCTCATAGGCACCCCAGCCCTGCCCCCACCTCACCTTGGTCAGATCTATGAGTAGTGGGGCAATTCCAGTCGTCCCGTTGCCATGGCAGGGTAGTTCGTGGCCAGGGACGAGCAGGAGCTTGGGTGGAGGGCTGAGGCTGTATCCGCATAGGAAGCAGGCCCTCATCTCCCCTCTTCTTTTCCTCGCCCTCGATTTCCCCCCATCTCCTCTCAGCCCAGACGTCCACCAGGATTCAGAGGGGGGCGTGTGATGGGGGAAAGCTTGCCCGCTGGTGCCCGTGGAGCCAGGTCTCCTGTCCCCCAGCTCAGTGACTCCCCCGGGGACCCTGTCCTTGCCCATCCACCCGCCGGCCTCTGCCCCTGGTCTGGGTGCTCCTTGGGGGTTGGGCAGATCCGTGTGTGCACCCAGCATTGACCTGGGCCAGCAGATGCAGAGTGACTGTTACGAACAAATGAGGGCATTTGGGAGCTTGGCTTGGGAGCCCTGGCACAGGCTCCAGGTGGGCTGATTTGTCCCATGTGCTCCTCTGCCTTCCCTCATTCAGCACAGCCCTCCTGGACCTGTGCCGCGTACCTGGGCCTGGGCTGAGCCCACGGTGCTGCAGGGTGCACATGGCTCTGGCTGGCCTAGAGCTTGTTGTAAGGGCCTGTGGCCTCTGGCCCTGGTGTGAGGAAGGCATGAGGCCACATGGGAGGGCTCCCCGGGACCCGCCAGCCCAACATGGCACTGTCACCGCTCACCTCCTAGCCCCCAGCTGCCCCCAGGGTGCTCGGGTGCAGAGCATGTGCCTGGAGTTCGGACCCGGGCACCGTGAGGTCATCTTCCCATCGCATTTGGCTGGTCGGACCCTCTATAAATGACTCTGTCCATTTTTGGGCCTCAGTAGGTGGCTGGGCAGAGCCAAGTTGGGGTGGAGCCTGGGTCAGATGACAGAGAGGATTAGGGATTGGCGGGCTGGGTCCCTGGGGGGGATGGGATGGTTGGGGAGAAGGGACAGCTGGGGTGGGGGTAGAATCTGGCCTGCTCGCCCCTGAGGTCCACTGCCCAGAAGTCCTTGTGGGGTGTGTGTGAAGGAGGCTGTCCTGTGCTGATGGAGTCACACCCATGAAGGGCGCAGGGGAGGAGGCTCTGTGTGCCCCCCACTGCCAGCCCTGAGCTGCCGGGATGGAGAGGCCTGGCTTGGAGGGACAGGGCCCAGGGCTGTCCATAGGCAGAACAGCACTGGCGTGTCACAGCAGGTGCTCCCAGAGGGAAGGTGCGGTGGCAGTTATTTATAGCACCCTGACACACGGCCACGATGGCGCCACGCTCATCTGGGTGGTCAAGGTCTCCCACGCCGTAGCCATGGAGGCCTCCTTAGTAGGGGCCAAGGCCTTCGCAATCAGTTCTTAAGCTCACAGCGGCCTTGAGAGTGGCCATGCCACACCAAAGAGCAGGGGCAGGGAGCCCGCCGGGTCTGCTGGACAGCCTCTCAGGCCCTGTGCCCTGGTCAGCAGTGGCTCTCCTCTGCCCAGACTCTCACTGTTCTCCCCATCGGGGTGTCTCTCTCGCCTCTGAGTGTGTTGTCCGCCCCCATGTCGGCTTTGCCTCCGTCCCTCCCGACCCCTCCGTGTCTCCTTCCTCTGATCTTGCACAAGCTTTTCTGCATCTCTCCAGGCTCGGATCAGCTTCCCCCTGAACCTGAGTTATTTATGTAGAAGGTTCATCTTGCCAGCGCTGGAAGGGAGGCTCCTGAGCCCGCCGTCCTGTCTGGGTGGGGTGTTTCTGGGGGCTCCGTGGATATTTGGCTGAGGCCTGTGGGTGTGGGGAAGTTGCAGGCATGGCCTCCAGACTTCCTGGGCCCCAGTGGGCGGGGTGGGCTGGCCCCAGGAGTGAGCTGAGGCCCAAAGTCTGCTGGCTCGAGGCAAGGACCCAGGCAGGCGGAGGCTGTTTTGCCCGGGTCGGCTCTTGGGGCCTGGAGGAGGTGTTGGTTGGGGCCGGGGGGACGGCTGTGGGTCAGGGTGTGTGTGGAGTGGGGGATTGAGCCGCTGCTCACCCAGGGAAGGGGTGGGGTGTGTCGGGAGCCATGGCGGGGGAGCTGGATGGTCGAATTGGGCTGGATTTGGTCAAGTCTTGGATGCCGGTGGGATCGCTGGATCCTGTGGACTCTCAGGGAGGCTGCGTCCTCAACTCTTCAGCCCTCCTCTTCACAGATGACCCCCCCCCCAGGTCCCCTCCTCACCTTCACTCTCTGGCATCGCCCAGGCCCTTGCCCAGCTCGCCGCTCACCAAGTTGTGCTTCTGTCCCTCCCTCCTGCCTTAGCCTGGCCTCGCCTGGAACTTTTTCCATGAGGTTCTAGAATCCCAGGGACACATCAGAGACAGAGCCAGGCATGAGCGGGGCAGGCGGCAGGCGGGGGTCCTGGGCTCCCCTGACCAGCCAGGACCTCGGGCAAATTGCAGGACTCTCCTGAGCCCGGTTTCTTCACGTGTTAAACGGGGATAACGATGGTTCCCCTTCACACGCCCGCTGTAGAGAGCAGGGCCTCGGACAGCTGCCCGGCACACAGCAAGCGCTCAGTGGGCAGAGCTGCAGGATGACCCCGAGGCCTCTGTCCCCACCAGGCCTTCTTCCCGGCCCCGCTCCCCGGAGTGTCCGTTACAGGCCTCTGCAGACAGCTAATCCCTGCTGAGCCCTCCACAGATCGGGGTTTATAATGCTGGCCCAGCCCAGAGGGGTGTGTGTGCGTGTGTGCGTGCCTATGTCTCTGTGTGTGTGTGTGACTGTGTGCGTGTGCACGCGCAGGTGCGGGCAAAGGGGCAGCGTGTGGTGGGGGAGGGAATGGCAGAGTTCCGGGGCTGGGGGTGGGGGATCTGGACTCATCTGCACGTAAATTCGGTGACCCCAGGTAAGTGACCCCCCCTCTCTGGGCTTCACTCCGGCCATCAGTAATGCGATCACGGGGTTTGCTTCTTCATTTACTCAAAAAACGAATATTGGGCACCCACATGTGCTGGGCACCGTCTTGGTTTTGTAGGGCTGAACAAAACCAAACCCCTACCTGCCTGGACCTGACATTCTCATTGGAGGAGACATTCAGGAAATGAAAAGTCTGGTGGCATGTAGATACAAGAGCAGCGCTGCTTTTCCCCACTGGAATTTGAGGGTTCAGATCCGTCTTTCCTGAGCATCCCAGGGCCGGGTGCTCCCATGGTGCAAGGGATTGGTTGGGGAGAGGCTGAGCTGAAGCTTCTGGTCTCCAGGTGAGAGGGCAGGGCTTGGTTGTCACCCTGGTGTGTGTTTTCCTAAAGTTCCCTTTTTGGCAAGTTTCCTTTTGGGATTAAAAGTGCAAAGAAAAGGACACCTGTGCTGAAATCACTTGACAGGGCACTGACAGTGCAGGCCAGGGCAGCTTGGGGGACAGGGCTCTCGCCCAGGATGTAAGAGGGGAGGTAGGAGGGAGGCACCAAAGATGACCTAGCCCGGGGAGGACCACTTACAAGATTTTCACATCAAGAGGCAACTCAGTGTAGTGGCAACCACTGTGTCTCTAGGGAGCTGGATTTGAATGCCTCTGCACACGTTGCTACCCCTTGGGCAGGTCACAGTGACCTCTCTGAGCCTCAGTTTCCTCACCTGAAGTTGGTGGTGAGAGCCACAGAGGATGCTGTGTGGATTAAATGGACACAAGCGAAGCGCAGGGCTGGTGGCATCTGGGGCTCCTGGGGCCTCCTCAAAGAGGCTGCCACCTCCCAAAGAGGCCACATGGTTCTGGATGGGGCAGTGAAGCTGGCTTAGTGCCGAGGGCTGGCAGGGGTCAGGGCTGGGGAATTGAGAAGAGAAAGGCAGGCTCTTCCTGCCCCAAGGGAAGCCTTTGTCAAATATTAACTTAAAAATAACCTGGTTTGTTGCAGACCTGCTGAGTGCCAGGTGCTTGGTGAAAATTCTCTTCCTCACTGCAACCCCTGGAGGTCATTATGATACCCATTCAGCAGATGAAGAAACTGAGGCTCAGAGCAGTGGTGTGACTTGCCCTTGGGCTGTCCTGGTCTACTGTCTGTGGTACTATCTCTCCCTTGGTGACTAGGCTCTCAGGCCAGGGGTGAAGGCCCAGAGACATGCAAATAAGATGCAGGTCTCCATCCAGGAGGGAATACCTGTCTGGCGGGGGGGTCATTTGACTGATTTTGGTCCCAAGAACTTCTCCCCTGTTAAATGAGGTCTGGGACCGCTTGTCTGCCCCTGGGTCCTCCCCTGGGGTCTAAGCTTATACTTTGGGATGTGGCCTCTCTGTTTTGGGGGTGTTTGGTGGGCTCTGGGGTGAGGGGACAGCCTGGGGTTTTCCTGAGGCAAGTCCAGGGACAGGAGTTTCTGCCTGCAAGTGAGGACAAATGAGGCTGTGTGTGTGTGTGTGTGTGTGTGTGTGTGTGTGTGTGTGTGTGTGTGTTTTCCCAGATAGGAGAGCTGTGTCCACTTTACTCAATATAAAGGAACACCCTCTATCCTGAGATTATATCTACGTCTTTTTATAGTGTTGCAACAGTGTTTCTTTTATGAAATGATGATAATACTGGTTGTTTCTTCATGTTCTTGGAGAGGAAATAGTCATGCTGCCAACCGCCATTCCCCCCCCCCCCCCCACCAACACACACACACACACACACACACACTGGGGAGATTTTCCTGGTGCGGAATCTGAAATCTAGGCCCACTGCCCTGGGGCAGTTTGCTGTCCACCCTGTGCACTGGCTGCCTGGAGCTGGGATGTGTTGGCTGCTTTCCTGGGTCCAGACTTGAAGCAGGCCCATGGTGGCCTGGGGTGAACCCCCCAGAGTATCTGCTCCACGTGGGTGGTGTCCTGCCTGCTGCAGTCGCTGTGGTGCCCCTAGTTCTGCACACAGTAGGTGCTCAGTGCATTCTTGCTGCTGGATATCTGGATACCTCAGGCAGGTGGAGACAGGCTGATGGCTGGCAAGGGCCCGGGAGGCCGTGGGTTCAGGGTGGCAGGGGTAGGGGTGGCAGGGGTAGGGGTGATGTGTAGCTGTAGGATTTCAGGACTCCAGAGAGCACCGGAGGTGTCAGAGCCCAGGTCTTGGGGCGCATCCAGCCCCGTCGCAGACCGTTCCAAGGGCCCTGGGCATTGCTGCTTGGAACCTTCTCCCACAGTAAAGTGTCTCAGGGTTGTGATGGTGCTGACCTGAGCCAGGGGCTGCCGTGCTTGGGCCCAGACACTGGAGTTCTCAGGAGTGGACTGGGGCCCTGCTGGGGAGCCCTGCTTGGCTTTAGGCCAGATGCCAAAGAGGGGTTGGCGTGGACTGTCTGCAGGGATCCTTTTCCCACCTGGGAAAGCTTTGAGGTGACCGAGGTGCGGGGGGCCGCTGACCTGGGGGTCCATGTGATTCGCTGGACCTGAGCCTCCCTGCCGCCCTCAGACCCACTTGGGCTTGCTCTTGGCTGGGCCTCTTCCCTCTGCCTCCTGGACCTCCCCTTTGGCCCCAGACCCAGATGCAGGTCCCAGTGCCGTGGCAGGTGGGGTGGGGTCGGGGCCACAGCCTGGGTGGAGGGTGGGGTTGGAGCCTCGGGGTGGGCGTCAGTCTTGGTGCTGAGTCCATGGTGCCCCTGGGAGTGGGTGTTTGTGCCCAAGCCTGGGGTGACCAGCAAGGTCCCTGCTGCTGCCCCTGCTCTGTGGATGGGAGGCGAGCTTGCAGGCATCTCTGCTTCTGCAGTGCGAGGCCTGCAGCGTAGGAAGGGCTGAGCCCCAGGGGCTGGGAGTGAGTGGGCGACCGCTGGCAGCAGCCACCGCAGTGCTGGGGGGAGGGACTTGTCGCTGCTGTCACTGCGGCTGGGCTGGGGCTCTTAGGCCCTCAGAGCCCCTGCGAGACCCCCCATCCTGGAGCCCCCAGGACACCGTTGTCGGGACAGCTGCGCTGGCTCCTCAATTTAGATGCCTGGGCTTCTGATGCTGTACTAGCTCCTCTTCCTCTTGTTCGTGGGTGGCCAGGATGCTGAGATCTGAGGGCACTGGGAGGAGAAGAACTGGCTCCTGTCCTCTAGGAGCTCCTAGCCCCACACCGGGTACCCATCACAGCACTGGTGGGGGAGGTGGGGAAAGGGCCCTGGGGCCCTGAGGAGCCTCCCATCAGGCCTGGGCAGTCAGGGAAGACTGCGTGGAGGAAGTGGTGTCCCTTCCTGAGGGAGCGACCTGGGCCAGGTTAGAATCCAGCTGTGCCCAGGAAGGCACAGGGAGGGTCTGGGGCAGGGCTGCTGTCTTGGAGTCCACTCCCTCAGGGCTGGGGTCACTGTTTTCCTGGAAAGGCTGCTGTACATCCTGTACCTCCTCCCATTACATGCAAACCTGCTTCTCTCTGTTTTGAGGCCCCAAGGTGACACTGTGGAGGGGGTGACACTGCTAAGCCTGTCGAGCTGGTCAGCTGGGAGGGGTCGGTGGGTCAACTCACCCCTGTTCACGGCACCTCAGTGTGCTCTGGCCTTCAAGGTCAGACGAGTTGGCCAAGTGGGGGTCCCCTAGGTCTTGGATCAGAGCCGGGGAAGGTCCTCAGAGGATGAGGGGTCATGCCAGCCTGTGGGGACCCTGGCTCCAAGCGCGGAAGGCGGGGTGAGGAGTGAAGGCAGTAAGGTAGCATTGAGTGGATGAAGGTCAGGGTGAGTGGCTGGCTGGTGAGGGGTCAGGGTTTCCTCCTAGGCCTGTGCTTGAGGAGCTTTGCAGAGGCCATGGGGCCAGAAGGGGGCTGGGGTGACGGGGGCGCCTTGCCAGCCCTTTTTCCGACAGCTGCTGCTACTTTCTTTGGACCCTTTGGTCAGCTCGGCCTCTCCCCAGGATTGTGGCCAATACTCTGGAGCCTGGGGCTAGCCAGGGCCTGTCGTTGGGCACTGAGGACAGACCTGGCCAGGGAGAGCTGGGCCAAGGGGTCTCCCTGCTGCCCCTACCCGGGCCCCATGTAGCCCCCCTACTTCTCTGCTTTGAGATGGCATCACCTCTCTCAAGACATGTCCTCCAGCCTGTCTGTAACTGTCTCGGGGCCAGCTGTGGGCGATGGGGTGGACGAGCGTGCTGAGCTGGGCCCCATACCCCTGGCAGGTGGGCAGAAGTCTCGGAGAGATTGAACGAGGGATGGGGAAGAAGGGGATTGGGGGTGTGTGTGGGAGGAAGACAGACCTGGACAGAGAAAGGAGCACGACCCCAGGGACCACCCACTTGCTCTGCGGTCCTGCACAAGTCATGCCCTCTCTGTGCCTCCATTTCCTCCTCTGTAAACGGGAACAGGAGTTCCTGACCGTGGGCTTGTGGAGAGGGTCCGGGAGGAAGTGAACGTGATCAGTGCCCGATCCCTGGTGGGGGTGGAGGAAGTGATGTGATCAGTGCCTGGTGGGGGCCAACACACAGGTTCTGTTCCAGGGAGTACCTTGGGGAACTCCCGGGAACCCACAGACAGGGGCCATTCTGGCTTTTGTGTTTTGAGCTATCTGTCTTTGCTGAGGACTGGATTCTTGAAATTGAACTACAATGCATGTTTGTTTCCTTTTTTCCTGTTTAGGCTGAAAATGCTAAATTGGAAGGGGCCATGTCTCCTCCCCCAGGAGAGAAGCCAGAGCCCCTCTGAGCCTGAGCTTGATTGAATGGGTGGGGGGAGGGCAAACGGTTCCAGGTGGGGCTGATTTTAAGGGAGGGACCTGGGGATGTAGGTGAGGTGTCTCCCATCATTCATTCATTCACTCATTCATTCATTCATTCGAGGAACCCAACGTGAAGCAGAAAGAGACAGGGCTTGAGAGACCTGGGTTGAACCCTGGCTTGGCCACCGAGCCTCAGTTGCCCACCTGGGAACAGGGAAACATAAGCTGGCCCTCCTAGTGAGGGAAGGTAAACTCCAGGACTCCTATAAGTGATAATGGTGGAGCTGAGTTCCGCTGGGTCCAGCTGGGTCTGGATGATTCCGGAGGGAGGACAGGTTAGCATCTCCGCGGCATTTTGTGGTTTATGAGAACCCTCCCACCTGCCATTTTTCATGTGTTCCTCTCAGTGACCTGTGAGGTTGGTGGGACTGGAATATGGTTCCTCTTGGCAGATGAGAACGCTGGCACTCAGGGAAGCCCTGGGACTTCCTCCCTCCTGGACTTGGGCTTGGCCCCAGGTTGCCCTTTCCTGGGGGCTGCCATCCCCATACCTGAATCTCGGGAGAGGATGGTTGGAGGATGCTTGGAAGAGACTGTTGTAGTGCAAACGTGGATGCTGACGTGTTTTCCAATGAAAACTGGTGTGTGGGGCTGCCTTTGTGGGGAGAACACCTGGGGAAGAGTGTGTGTGTGTGTGTGTGTTTGTGTGTGTATGGGGGAGGGGGGCTGGCACACTAGAGGAGAAGGTGACCCTGCAGAGCCACCTTGGGACTTTCCACATGGCCCCCGGGATCCCCCACGACTCCACCAGGGAGGTGGGGGAACCTGGCTTCATGCAGCAATCAAGGGACCCCAGAGGCTCAGGGTCGGATGTGGTCCAAGCTGGCCTGACTTCATTCCCGGGGAGCCTCAGGTAGAGAGAGGCCTCGGCACAGATACCAAAGCCCCCACCCTATGTGAAAACAGAGTTGAGGAGTGGGGGATCCCAGGCCGAGGGAGGGGAGGGGAAACTTGGAGGAGTTAATGGCTAGGAACACAAGTTGAATCTTGATCTAAACGGAGAAACAGAATCCACAATTAAGTGGGTGCATTTGCTAAACCTGGGACAGGATGGAAATATTGTTGTTTTCCTGAAATATAAACTAAGCCAGGAGCGTGTGTGTGTGTCCTCATCAAGGACTCAGTGGGGCAGCAGTCTGTTCTAGAAGTGGGTCTGGCTAGCTGGAATGTCACCACCTTCCCCAAGTTGACCAGCCCAGGCCTCCTGGTGTGGTGGACCATAGGCTTGGCAGGGGTCACCGATGAGGGGGGTCCTGGGCCCTTTCTTTGGGCATTGGGGGTGGTGCTGCCCTGGCCCTGGTGGACCAGGTGGGGGCCATCCTGGGGCTGCACCGAGGAAGCAGCCCCGAGGCGTGGGTGCAGGGCTGCAGGGCCGCCTGGCAGAGCTGAATCAGCACCATGGGAAACCCAGGGTCAGCAGCAGAACAGAACCTGATGCCTGCGTCCCGACTTTGAGTCACTGCACTCTCAGGTCACCCTGTCCTGCTGTGTGCGGCCGTGAGAGACCGGGGAGGCCACCCCCACATCCTGCAGCCAGTGCAGTGCTCTTCTGAGCCCTGTGGTGGGGGGTGGGGGCGGGGGGAGGCCAGGGCTGTCAGGGCACTGGAGACCCAGGATCTGAGCTCCTGCTTCCCTCCCCTCCACTGGGTATTTGGGCCAGTTACGCAACCCTTTTTGTTTTGATTTGCTCCTCCATAAAATGGGGTGACCGTCTTCCCTGCTAGACCAGTGTCTTCAGGGGTGGAAGTTGGTCCTGTTGTGAGTGTGTGATCGTGGCTCCTGCATATAGTAGGCACTTAATGCTGAGTTGGGATGTGAGGCTCCCTTGCACAGGGATGGGAAAGGCTTCTCTGAGTGTCTTATACAGCGTGGCAGGTGGAAGGCCCATGTTCAGATCCAAGCTCTGTTCCTCCCAAACCCTTAACCTTGGGCAAGTTACCTGTCCCCTCTGAGCCTCGGTTTTCCTCTGTGTGGAACAGGTGTCTCCATGTCACACCTGAGGACACTGAAGGTTGGGGTTGCAGCTCTCGGGTGGGGTGGGGGTGCTGAGGTGCCTTGGTGTGTGACACCATGCCCTCTGTGTGTGTCCTGTTGGGTCATCCTGCCCAAGTCCATCAGTGGTGGAGGAGTCCAGGCTTAGCTTGGGACCTAGATGGTGAGGCTTCGGGGGAGGAAGAAAGGGGAAGGGGTTGCCCAAAGAGGGCCTGGCAGGGGCCAGGTGACACCATGGACCCCTTCCCACCACTCTCAGGCCTCCCACCCTGAGCCCTTCTCCCTGTAGGCAACAAGAGTCCCTTCCAGCTTTTAGGTTCTCTGGAAGCGTCCAGAGCTATAGCACGGGCTGGCCAGGGGCTGACCTCCTGGGCATCTAGCCCTGCGCTGCTCTTTTCTGCTCTCCTCCTTTGGCACATTCCTGTGGTTTTTATGTTTTTTTTGTTTTTTTTTTTAAGAAGTTGGTAAGTCTGTCCGGCAGCTCAGCCTCCCCTTACTGGGCCCTGAGGGAGGAAAGGGACAGATGCGCGTAAGCCCCTCCGGAACGGGCCCAGAAGGTGAGCCGGTGTTGGCTGTGATTTCTGGGGACCAGTGCCCTCTTTGTGGCTGTGTGTGTGTGTTGGGGGGGTGGTCTCTGCTGGTGCTCTCTGTCCACATTGCTTCAGCTCTTCCCAGGGAAGGATGCGGGTCAGACCCTGAACACCTCTTTAGACAGTAAGATAGACTCCAGGGCTGATGTTCTGCCCCAACCCTGGGAAGTCAGAGATGGAGGGGCCTTTTGCGCTCACCTGGTCCTTACCTCCCCTCTTTGAGTGTAGAGATGGGACCTGGGTGGTGACCTGTCCAGGCCTCTGGTGGCCCCTGCATCATCCCCTACGGTCTCCTGTCCACTGCACGCTGATTTCCTGCATCTGCTGGGCTGGAAGGACCGGTGCCTCCCCCTCGGGCCCTTCCTCACCCATCGTATTTCCCTACCCCACTGCAGCCCAAGAGCAGGGGTGCAGGGTTAGCAGGAGGGAGCCTGGGAAAGCCCCTCTTGTCCCCTGAACCGTCAGTGCCTCTGCCCGACTCCCCGTCCATCTGTTCTGGGCCCCTCTCATTTTCCGCACCCGGGTCTCCACCTTGCTCTGATTACACTCCCTTCCAGCCCCTCCGAGCGCCCTCCCAGCCCCGTCCCCAGCCCTTGCTCTAGTGGAAAGCAGTGAGACTGGCACTGGGCTGGGAGCAGGACCACCCTGTTTTGCTCTGGGGCCCTGGACCAGTGAGTCCCCACCCTTTGATCCACCCCCATCTGCAAAGTGGGGTGTCCTCACAGGCACTGTGGACTTGGAATCAGTCCAGGGGCTGAGGTAGGGGAGCCTCTAGGACAGCTCCTGGGCAGCCTAGGGCCTGGGAGTGACCACAGGCCGGGGGTGGGGCGGCCCTCCCCACCGCTGTGTCGTGGGCAGGGCGTGTGTCTGCACGTCGCTTGGCAGGGCTGGGAGGAGCTATTTAAAGCTGACTCTGGGCATCAACTCCTTTGAATGACAAAAATAACACCAATAACTAAAATAATAGCAATAATGTGTTGGGAGAAAAATACCACATGTCTTATGTCCTTCAGGTACTGTTTAATAGTTCCAGATTCACAGATGTGGCTGCGGAGGATTCCAAGTGGTAAAATGAATGAATAGCCTGGTTGCGTGTTTAGGTTGAACAGACACAGACAAAGAGCTGAGGACATTCAGAGGAATAAGTGACTCCTTGTGCCTGGGGTGGGGTCAGGGAAGGCTGCCTGGAAGAGGGGATGTGAAGGGCCGGCTGGGCCTGTCATCCGTAGGTAAGCGGTTTCCTGATGCATACTGAGGATGTGCCCATGGTCCTGCCTGGGCCATAACTTTGCTTGGCTCTAGGCACGTGCGTGGAGGGGGGACCTTCGCCTCCCCTGTCCGGGCTCCGGTCCTGTGCTCTGCTGAGTTTGGGGCTGGGCTCCTGCTTTGCTGCTGCTCCACACAGGCTGTTCCCCACGGAGCCCAGGAAGCAGCTGATGAGGTGGCTGGGCTGGAGGGGCGGACTCCACCCCTCTGCTGACAGCCGGCGTCCTGGCGCCTGGGGCTGAGAATAGCACCCACACTTGCATGCAGGGGACAGGTGGGCAGGCGGTGGCTCTGGGGGGGTTGGCGCTGACATCTCCGAACAGGTGGCGAGGAGGGCTGGGCCAGGGGCGGGGCCGTGCACGTCCTCCACCAGCCCCACCCAGCACGGACACAAGTGGCCGGCGGGGGGCCTCGTGGCAGGCACGTCCGGGGCGCCCTGGCTGGAGGCCTCCCTGACCCCTCCGTAGAGTGGGCGGCATCCCGGCCTCGGCACTGGGATGTCGAATACCAAGGCCCGTCAGGGCTGCTTGTGGGGGCTGCTGCGGGTCTTCAGAGGCCAGTGCTTTCAGTGGCTGTTTGGGCTCCAGGGGGCCTTTACCCGTTTACCCTTTTATCGGGCGGCAGAGTAATGGTGGTGGGGCCTGCGGGGTCCCTACAGAGCCGGGGGGGGGAGGCTGCTGAGGGAGGTGGGGTGGGTTGCTGTTTGCTGTGCAATGTCCTGTGCAAGCCCGAGTGAGTCATGGGAGCAGGTGCTCGGGGCATCAGGCACCAGGCACAGGAAAGGCATGTGTGGGCTGGGGTGGGGTTGCGGGCGGGGGCACGAGATGGGAGAGGCTGCTAGAGCTTTCTGGCTTTGGTGGGAGGAATCCCGGGTCAACACAAGGGTGAAGGGACAGCGGGGAAGCCAGCCACTGCTCCGTGCTGGACGCTCTTACCTACACAGACCCACTTCATTCTTAAACCCCCTAGAGGTCTTGGTTGGGTTTGCTGATGGGGCTCAGGGTTCAGAAAGGTGAGCCCCGGCCCCTGGCCTCCCCCCATCAGAAGGGGTCCAGAGCCGGAAGTTCTCCTCCTTCCCTTCCCTTCTCTTAGTTGCCAGGGGTGGGAGCCACTGAGGGGGCAGGTGGGTGGGGAGGGGGAGCAGCAGGAGCCCCATGGTGGGGCCTGTCCTGGCAGCACCGGGTGTCCTGGCTGTCCCTCCCTTCCCGACGTCTCTGGGTCTGACATCTCAAACTCACTGTGACCCCCAGGTGTCCCCACCTCGGGTGATTCAGGCTCCTTCCTTCTTGTAGCTCGAACCTGGCGTCCTGCTCACTTTTCTCTCTGTCACCCCATCCTTGACCCACTCCTCATGGTTTCCTGTCCTGGCCCTACACCATTATTGCCTCACCTCAGTCACTGCAGTCACCTAAGTGGACTCCCTGATCCAGCTTGCTCTGCAGTCTGTCCCCACACAGCAGCCTGGGGTTTTGTAAACTGTGAGTCAGATCACAGCTCTCCAGAGCTTCCTGCTCCCCACTGGAGCTTCAAAGCCCTGAGGCCTGGCCCTGGCTGCTAGGGCAGTGTGTGCAGTGGTTAGAGCGCCTAGCCTCTGGAGCCAGGCTTGGGCTTTGGATCCTAAACACCCTGCTGGCTGGCGGTGTGACTCTGGGGAGTTTTTTGTTTTTTATAAATTTATTTATATTCATTTTTGGCTGTGTTAGGTCTTTGTTGCTGCATGCGGGCTTCCTCTAGCTGCCACGAGCGGGGGCTACTCTTCTCTGTGGTGCTTGGTCTTCTCATTGCCGTGGCTTCTCTTGTTGCGGAGCACAGGCTCTAGGTGCTTGGGCTTCAGTAGTTGTGGCACGAGGGCTTCAGTAGTTGTG
This sequence comes from Hippopotamus amphibius kiboko, assembly GCF_030028045.1. Lineage (NCBI taxonomy): Eukaryota > Metazoa > Chordata > Mammalia > Artiodactyla > Hippopotamidae > Hippopotamus > Hippopotamus amphibius. The sequence goes on along the minus strand of NC_080193.1, from coordinate 42,076,982 downwards.
GCACGAGGGTTTAGTTGCTCTGCGGCATGTGGGATCTTCCTGGACCAGGGACTGAACCCCTGTCCCCTGCATTGGCAGGCAGATTTTCAACCACTCTGCCACCAGGGAAGTCCCGACCCTGGGGAGTTTTTAAGGCAGTGCCTCAGTTTCCACATCTACAAAATGGAGATGATAATAGTACTTTCGTAAGGTTGTAGAGGGGATTAATTGATGAATCATGTGAAGGGCTCATCACATGTGTTTCAGGGCATCTTCCTCCTATGCCTGCCCTCTTGCTCCTTTTCACACTTTGGCCTGCACTTGCTGTGCCCTCTGCCTGGCGTGCATCCTCTCCTTCATCAGGTCACAGAGGTCACTTCGCTGAGCCCCACCCTCTCCATGCTCTGCTGTGTTTTTATTTATTTGTTTATTTATTTATTGGCTGCATTGGGTCTTCGTTGCTGCACACGGGCTTTCTTTAGTTGCAGTGAGTGGGGGCTGCTCTTCAGTGCCCGGCTGCTCTCATTGTGGCAGCTTCTCTAGTTGCGGAGCACGGGCTCTAGGCGCTCGGGCTTCAGTAGTTGTGGCACTCAGGCTCAGTAGTTGTGGCGCACGGGCTTAGTTGCTCCTTGGCACATGGGATCTTCCTAGACCAGGGATCGGACCTGTGTCCCCTGCATTGGCAGGTGGATTCTTAACCACTGCACCACCAGGGAAGTCCCCCCTGCTGTGTTTTTGTTCAGAGACTTTCATCGCCCCTGACATGCCTCCCCTTTGGAGCGCGGGCCCCTCCAGGGTGGAGGCGCCTTGCTCTGCTCCCTGTGGAACAGAGCCAGGCAGGCTGGGGGAGGGCATCTCAGAGGAGCCAAGCCTCAGCTCCCGTCTCAGGCCTCACAGCCCAGGGGCCAAGTCCCAGAGTCCAGGGGTGGGGACTCCTCCGCATCCGGGCTGTGAGGGTCAAAATCACGTGGGACGGGGGTGGGGGGGGGGTGAGGAGGGAGCAGCTTGGGGCCGCCCCGAGAAGTTGGTGAAAAGTCCCTTTCTTCCACTGGAGCGTGGGCTGGGTGGGGTAGGGGCTCGAGGGGGAGGTCTGGACAGTTGGGTGGTGCTTGACTGTGGAAGGGGGTGGCCTTCCCCTCTGGGTGGTCCTGGCCCTTCCAGAAGGCCGCCTACCCACACGGAGGCCTGCTTCTGGTTCTGGTTCTGTGGACATCCAGGAACGGGCTCCGCCTGGTGGGTGGTCCCCGAGGAGAGGGGAGCCCGTTACGACCAAGCCTGGGACCTCTCCTGCACCCCCTGAGGGCTCCAGGGCACCCCCTCTCGGCTGGCCCCCTAGGCCCCCACATGTGGAAGAGGGGGTCCTTTAGAGCCATGGGGTTTGGGAACCCATGGCCCTGCTTGGATTCTAGTTCCTGTTGACTAAGCCCTGAGACCACATTAGGCCTCAGGTTTCCTCACCTGAATGCCTCCCTCTCGAGGGAGTTAGAGAATGCTTGTGAGGCTCTTGGGATGCCTCGGGATTAGTGGCCGCCGCTGTTTGGTGGCCGCCACCCCCCCGCCCCTGCCCGGCCCAGCACCTCCCAGCCCCCCCAACCCCTTCCCCATCCCGGCCTTGCTCCCTGCTGACTCTGCTCCCCTGCGCTCCGTTCTGGGCTGTTGCAGCCTCCCCCATCCACCACAGCCCACCCTAGCTGCTTCTGGGGTCTGGGTGGCCCTGCTCTGGCTTCTGGCCCCTGGCTTATCTGGTGAACAGGCTGGAATTTCAGGCTTCCTGGGAGGGGAGGGGCGAAAGGAGAGGAGGGCAGGGTTTCTTGGCTGGACGCACGTGGACTCTTCTTACCTGGGGTCAGAGCCCTTCCCTTTCACCTGGTAGTGGGTGCTCAGGAGTGGGGGACCCCTAGCCCCCACCTTTCCCAGGGGCCTGGCTGGGAGGCTGGAAGAGGCTGGTTTCAACCAGACAGATCCCTTTCAAGGCATCGTTGTGGGTCTGACATACATGGCGGCCAAGTGTTTGTGTACCAGCTAAGGACATAAAAAAAGAAAACCAAACATCACTTTTTACTCTCACCAGTATTTCAAAAGGAAAGGAAAAATCACTAAAAGAGGAAGGAGATAATTTTAGAGTGCCAGTCTCCCGAGAAAGGCCTGTTGGCTTCCTCAGTCGGTCAGCCGTTCTTACCAGGGGCCCACAGGAAAGGATGAGTCTCTGTGGACTGGTGTCAGGGGACAGCGGCTTCCAGAACATGAGGACTTGTGAAAAAAATAGATCACCGTGGGGTGAGTCCTTGGAGCTTCAGGGCGGGTGGTGTGGGGGGGAGCTGGAAATGTTTTTCAGTTTTGTATTTCATTACAAAAATCCTTGAAAACTTTGCATTCTAATACACAATCTATGTTGCTTACGTCACAAAGGTGGTTTCTCTACCAGCTGAATCTTTGAAACGCAGCAAGGTAGAGCAGGAATCTTTTGCAGTAAACAGACATGCTGCCTGTTACCCCCAGGCATCTTTGTATCCCTGTTTAAGGATCACAGGTTGAGGAAATTCCCTCGTGGTCCAGTGGTTAGGACTCTAAACTTTCACTGCCCCGAGAGCCTGGGTTCAATCCCTGGCTGGGGAACTAAGATCCCACAAGGCAAATGGCGTGATCCTCCCTCTGCCCTGCCAAAAAAAAAAAAAAAAAAAAGGAATCCTAAGTTGGCTTTGGGTTTTGAAATCTGTCAGGTCCAGGGTCCTAGCCTCTACCTCTCTTTAGCTGAGTGATGTCTCTGAGCCTGTCTCTTCATCTGTAAAATGGGACCAACGGTCACACCTTGGGATGTCCTGGTGATAGGAGCCCACTTGTAAGGGGGTGTCAGGGATAGTGAGCCCCCTCAAGGTGAGTCCTTGGTCCGGGCTCCCTGGGGTCATGCCTTGCAGTGTGGTCTTAGTGGAGCTTCGAAGAAGGGACAGATGCGGTGTGAGGGGAGCTTGGTTGGGTGGGTGTGAGGCTGAGAGATGACACCCGATGGTGGGCAGTCCCCTCCGGAGTGTCAGGTGAGTTCACAGACTTCCCCTGAGAGGAAGGCAGGTGACAGCCTCTCCTGTCACTGCCTGCAGCCCGTCTGGGGAAATGGGGGTCCTGGGCGAGGATAAGGGTGCAGAGGAATCAGGGGAGGGGTTTGTCTCTTGGGGGCAACCCTGAGTGTGTGCTGGGCTGGGGAGAGGGAGCTGGAGTCTGACACCCGCCTGCCCAGAGCCAGCCCTTCCCAGGCCTGGAGCCCGGCTTGTCCCCTGGGAGGCTGTTGCTTTCCCTTTCTCTGGTTTTCTCTCCAGTTCCCTTCTGCCTTCTGGATCCTTCTGCTGCACTGTCTCCTGGCCTCTTCTCTGCTTGTTGCCTGGCTCTGTGGCCTCTGTTTGGTCCTGCACCTTCCTGCTGTGCCCAGAGGTGACTGAAGGGCTGTGGGCAGGAACCGTGTCAGGGAGCGTGTGTGAGTGTGAGTGTGCGTGCAGACACGTGGGCGAGCGCCAGCACACGGACACGCGAGTGTGCACACGGGCAATGCGTCGGTGGGCATTCTTGTCTCCTGGGGTTGGAATGCTGTTCCTGGCTCTTGCCAAGGCCAGCGTTTTCGCATTTATCTTTCTTAAGAAGTCATTGCCCTTTTGGGAAGTCGTCAGGCTAAGCCTGATGTGTGGCCAGCCTGGTGCTGCAGGAGGGCTGAGGAGTTTTAGGGGCAGGTCCTCTCGCCATGTGTCCTGGAAGCCGTGTGTTTTGGACTGGCTTTCCGGGCGCTGGGCTCCACGCCCAGGCAGGAGCCTGAGCTGCTGCCCACCACTGCCGGCCACAGCCGGGCCAGGGAGGCCAGGCCTCATTCTAGCCCCTCTCTGCCTGGTCCCCACCCAACTCCAGGGCGCAGAGGGAGTTCTGGGGCTGTAACCATGTCACACTGGCCAGCAGATTGCCAGCCTTGGGTGTGAGCATTGCGGCTCTGGAGGCAGAGTTGCCCGGCACGTCTGTGTGAGTGAGTGCATGGGGCCCTCGGAGGGAGAGGCAGAGTTTTCCTTGCCCGGTGACAAGATGAAGCTGGCCCCCGTGCAGTCTCCAGTCAGCCTGGGGCAAGAGCTACACCCCAGGAGCAGCACCCAGTGAAAAGGACCCAGGAGTCACGAGCCCTGGGTCCAGTCCTGGCCAGTCCGTGGTCTCCTTGATACGGACCAGCTTTCTTGGCCCTCCCCAGTCAATGGAAATTGACTAGAGGCCAGACAAGAAATTCAGGCAAGGCTTTACTGGGGCCCATGCTGCAGCAGGGGGAAGCGAGAACAAGCAACAGTTTCCCTTGCTCGCTCCCTTGGGGGGTTCCTTATAGGGTTCCTTATATGGGGTGAGGGTAGGCATGTGTCCAGGGGTTGGGCCGGAGGGGTGGCTTAGGTGTTTTGCCCACCTCTCTGCTGGTGTTGAATGCAGTGGGCTTGTTCAGTACCCTGCTTTTACTCCCAATCCCCTGCTTTTGCTCTGAGCTCTTTAAAAGGGGCAGTCGGGTTTTTTGGTCTCTTTGTATCTTTTGTCCATAATTTTGCCCCAACTTTGCATGCAGTTATTTTTAGTCCCATATGGTTTCTTTATGTTTTGTTGCTCGAGGAGAGGTGTGTCCAGGTGCAAGCACTGCAGCAAAGGGTCCTAGGTCCCAGGTCCCAGGCCTGTCTCATTCTCACTCATGGAGTGGGGGTGCCAAGGCCCACTGGAAGAAGAGGCCCAGGGGCCCAGACTGCTGCACAGGGCCAAGAAGGGTTCGGTCAGGCCAGCAAGGCGTCCCTGGGACGGGGTCACCTGTCGGAGGAGCCCATCGCCTCTGCATCCTTAGGGCTCAGTCACTGGGCAGTGTGGCCTCGTCCGGGACACAGTGATGGATCCAGTGGGCAGCTGCAGGGGCCCTGAGTCTAGTTCACTTGCCCCAGCAGATGAGATCTGGGCCGCACTTGCTCAGCGACCACAAAGCCACCGAGTGCTGGCTCTGTTCTTTCTTTGCCATATGGCCAGATTCTTTCCTTTTCTCATCTCTAAACTGGGGGATGAGAACACATAGCTCTAGACCAGCCATAAAGATGAAAAGAAAGACCTAGAAGCAGGACACCCAGGGGCAGTGAGCACACCTCCCCCTAAAGGGAAGCCCCCTGGGCTTCTTGGAGGAATGGCTGATTCTAGGGCTGGGACAGGGATGGGACCGCTGAGCCTAGAGCAGCTCTGGAGCATCTCGTAGTGTCAAGAAGCAAGGAAGCACTCAAAGAATAGCCGAGATGCGTCCACAGGCTTCCACTGGCCGAATTAGGACAGTTTGAGCATCCAAAAGGATAATGATGGTGATAGACTATAACACATTGAATGCAAAATGGAGGCAAGAGTCCATAACGATATACCCATAGAGGCATGCCAAGGGGAAGGGCTTCTTTATAGCATGCCAGGGAACATAGAGGAGGTGATAGAGGCTCTCGATAACTGTTGGTTCAGGCAAAAATGAGAGGCGCAGAGCTTCTCAGACTTTAACACACAGAGCACGAGGGGACTTGTTAAAAGGCACTGTCAAAGCCAGCAGGTCTGGGGTGGAGGCTGAAATTCTGTATTTCTACCAGGCTCCCAGAGGGCTTTGATACTGCTGGTCCACGGACTCCACTTTGAGTAGTAAAGTAGTAAATGGATGTAAAGGCATCGGGTGGAAAGTTATTGGCCGTGGGCGTTTACACAGGGATGATGTATCACCTTTCAGATGACTAGTTAATTATCTAGAGAAAAGTCACCTCTACAGCAGAGGTCTGGCAAACACTGCCCAACCTAGTGGTCAAGTTCAGCACAGCAAGCAGAGGAGGTCCCGGGGTGATGCTAGACACCTTGCCTTACCTCTGTAGTATGCTTGCCAAAACAATGTTTAACCTGAACTCAGTGACAAGGAAATGATCAGATGAATCTAGAGTGTAGGGCATGCTCTAAGGGACTGGTTTGTGCTCTTAAAAAAATATCTGTGTGGCACAGGGAACTATACTCAATATTTTACAATAACCTCTAAGGGAAAAGAATCTGAAAAAGAAAAAATATATGTGTGTGTGTGTGTATATCTATATCTATATCTATATCTATATCTATATCTATATCTATATCTATATCTATATCTATCTATATCTATATCTATATCATCTATATCTATCTATATCTATCTATATCTATATCTGAATCACTTTGCTGTACACCTGAAAATAACACAACACTGTAAATCAACTATATTTCAATTACAAAATGTCAATATCATGAAAGAGAAACAAATACGTACAGTGAATAGGTGTGTGGGGGAATATTCTGAATTAAAGGAGAAGAGACAGGACAATCAAAAGCAATGTGTGTACTAGGTAAAGTAAGCCAAAAAGAGAAAGACAGATGCCGTATATAACTTATATGTGGAATCTAAAATATGATACAAAAGAACCTATTTATGAAACAGAAACAGACTCACAGAGGTGGAGAACAGACTTGTGATTGCCAAGGGGGAGGGGGGTGGGGAGGAAGGATGGATTGGGTCTTTGGGGTTAGCAGATGCAAACTATTAATATTATATAGAGAATGGATAAACAACAAGGTCCTACTGTAGAGCACAGGGAACTATAGTCAATATCCTGTGATAAACCAGAATGGAAAAGAATATGAAAAAGAATATATATATGTATAACTGAATCACTTTGCTGTACAGCAGAAATTAACACAATAGTGTAAACCAGCTGTACTTCAGTAAAAAAAAAAAAGGCAATGTGTGAACCACATTTGAATCCCAGATCAAAAAACAAACAAATAATGCAGACCTAAGGGAGATTTGGGGGACAACTAGGCATGTCTGTATATGGACGTATATTGGATAATATAATATAAAGAATAAACATAGAGTAAATAAAGTAAACATAAATAAAGTAAAATAAATAAAGAGTAAACATCGGGGGTGCAGTGGTACCACGGAGATTTAGGAAAGCGTTCCTTTTCTTAGGAAATGTGCCGAAGTCCTTAGGGGTGAGGGACTGGGGGTTAAGGGTCGTGATGTCTGCAGCCCACTTTCCAGTGGTTGTGCTGCCATACAAACACACGGACCAAACTCTTTATGTAGAGAGAAAGAGAGAAAACAAAATTGGCCTCGTGGTAACAGTTGTTGAGTTGGGGGAAGGGCAGACGGCAGTCTATTGTACCCTTCTTTCAACCTGTTTTGTGGTTTATATGGTTTGTATTTCAAATTAGAAGTCGGGAGGGGGCCAGTGCAGTGTGGCAGTGCCTGCTGGGCTGGGGCTTACCTCCACCCCTTCCTCTTCGCTCTGCTCAGGCCCTGCCCACCCGGCTGCTGGGTCACTGGAGCGTTGGGAGGCGTGTGGGGACAGACGTCCATCACAGGGGTCCCGGGTGCACAGTTCTCCACTGTGGCCGACCCCTCTGCCTGTGGGAGGGAGGATGGAGGGGTGGGAGGGAGACCGAGGGACGCCCCAGGGTGTCGGGGAGTGAGCCAGAGACCCTGAGGCCGTGGGCAGTTGGGGCAGAACATCCCGCGCACGCGAGCGTGTCTGCCTGGGGGAGGGGCAGCTCCAGCCAGCGGGTGGCCTTTGGCCCAGTTCTGATGACGCCCTCTTCATTTTTGCCTCTTGGGATGTCTCCCTCTGAGTGGGTCCCAGTTGTGTGACCCGTGGGAAAGCCTGGCCTTCCACCTGCGCGTCTGTCTGTCTGTGTGCCTCTGCCCGCCCGGGAGCCTCTGTGAGGCTGCGAGGACGTGCATCCTGTCGCTGTGGTCCCCTGACCGCAGGCCTTGCCTGGAGGAGGAAGTACGGTGGTGACGCCCAGCCGCCTGGGCGCAGCTCATTCTGTGACCAACCTCGACTGAGGCCGTGGCCTTGGAGGTGCCGGGAGGAGATGATGAGGAAGGTGAAGGCCTACGGGGGTCTCAGTGGCTGGGTGGTGGGTGCCTGGGGGAGCTGGACGAGGCCCCCACCCGTGTGTGTGTGTGAGTGTGTGGACTGGGGTGCTGGGGATGCTCTGGGGGAGGGGCTGGGGGGCGGATCTCCATCTCTGCTGGTCGCTGGAAGAGCTTTTCCTGCCTGGCCCAGAGCCTGGGGACCAGGTCTTCTCTCCTGGTCCCCAGCCCTGTGCCACATGTGGGTGTGAGTCCCCACACATGCAGGGGGCTGGCCACGCTCTGGGAGAAGGGAGGGGTCCACGTGGGGCTCCTGGGGTCAGCGGAGGGGTGAGCGCCTGCACACTTGCTCCCCCGTCCTGTGCTGGCCGGGCTGGGGTGGCTTGGAGGGGACGAGTCTGCCGAGTGCCCCTCCTCCAGCTTGGAGCTTGAGAGTAGCCCTGTGCTTGCTCCTGACTGTGAGACCCTAGACTGTGTCCTGATTTGCCTGCCATCTGTCACATGGAGGCAAAGACACTTACCTCTGAGAAGGGGGCACGTGGTGTCTGTAAAGTGCTATGCTTGGTGGGCAGTGAGTGATAATTTACTCCTGGTTTGAACGAGACTGTTCCTGAGGGCCCTTTCTGTCCCCCCCTGGGTTTGGTGGCCGGGCGTGTGGCACAGCTGTGCGGAGGGTGTCACTGTGGGGCTGGCCTGTTCCCTGGGGCCACTGGCCGCCAGGAGCAGAGGAGAGAGCCTGGCAAGATGGCCCTGACGAGTCCTCTGGGCCATGGGAGAGGCTGGGGAAGGGGCATCCCCCTCCCCTGCAGCACCCCGGCCACAGGAAGCGCTTGCTGAGCCCTGGCACTTAGAGGCACTGAGCCGTGTCCTGTGAGACTCCGACCCCACCCAGGGAGGGGCCGTTGGCCCTGGGTCACAGCCTAGGCCTGGACAGGCTGACCCGTGGATGCTGTCAGGAGGGCGTTTGTTCTGCCACCAGCTCCCCTCTTTCTGCCCTGCCCGGGATTGGTCCTTCCGAGGCTCTCCAGCCACTTTCCTGTCCGGCTGGGCTGAGGACGTGGTGAGAGCAGGCGAGGTGGCACCAATACGGCTTCCAGGACTGCTGGGCCTCGGCCGAGCAACTGCGATCTTGGTGTGGCAGGGCTGAGGCCTGTCCTCTGTCACATCATCAAAAAGGCTCCCCTTTTGCTTATTACAAGGGAGAGATGCGTGACACGTGTGCCATTAGTGTGACACAGGAGTGTCTGGGGCTCCCCGCGCCCCACCATAGCCCTGGACAGGGAGTGGGAACCCTAACTGTCACCAGCCCCCTCCTCACCGAACTCCTGCTCATCCTCCAAACCCGGCTCTGTTGTCCTGCATCCTCTGAGCCCCTGCGGCCGGGCCCCTCCTGACACCCAGAGCCGCCCGCTGCTCACAGGGGTTCTCTGAGCTCTGCCCAGGGCGGCCTGCTAACCGAGGGTTGAATGGACAGAGCATCTGTGTCCTCAGCGCCCATGGCCAGGGCTCCCCTCTTGGCAAGGAGAGGGCTCTGAGCACGTGTATGTGTCCCAGGTCGGGGTGGACAGAGCCACCTTGGGGCCTCCGTGGAGGTGGGGACCGATCGGGCATGGCCCAGCAGCTTTCAGGCAGCAGGATGGGGTCAGGTGTGATCTGGGCACCTCCAGGGCCGGTCGGAAAGGCTCTTCCCCAGTGTCTGGGGCACAGCAGGAGCGCCAGTTCTGGAGGGTGGGAAACAGGAAGCTGGTAGCCGTCAGTGCCTTGGGGCTTTACTGCACCAGATTTTTTCCTGCTCCCTGTCCTGGAGTGGGTGGTGTACAGCCTGTTTTTCCGCCAGTGGCCACACTGGGAGCTCCCCTGAGGACAGAGACGCAGTGCCCTCCTTCCCTCGTCTGTAAAGTGGGATGGAGTAAACGAGGAATAAAGGAGGCCAAGGCCAGCACACACTCACTGGGCGATGCCCTGAGCCTCGACGGTGCCGTGGATACAGTTACTCCCATGTCACAGGCAGTCACTGAGGTGTGGCGAGTTAAGCAGTTAGCCCAAGGTCACACGGAGCTGTGCTGATCACCTCCCTCCACACCACCTCTGCAGGGGCGGGACCCACTGGAGCCAAAACATGTTACTTACCCAAGACCAGACCTCAGATGCCTGTGAACACCACATCTAACCCTGATCCTAGCAGCTACCTTCATGGAGAGCTCTCTGCTTGTCGGGCTGAGGACTTTCCATACATGACCCTCTCATTTTTTTTTTAATAAATTTATTTATTTTATTGGCTGTGTTGGGTTTTTTTTTTTTTGCTGTGCGCGGGCTTTCTTTAGTTGCGGTGAGTGGGGGCTACTCTTTGTTGTGGTGCGTGGGCTCCTCATTGCCATGGCTTCTCTTGTTGTGGAGCACGGGCTCTAGGCATGTGGGCTTCAGTAGTTGCAGCACATGGGCTCAATAGTTGTGGCTGATGGGCTCTAGAGCGCAGGCTCAATAGTTGTGGCGCACGGGCTTAGTTGCTCCGCGGCATGTGGGATCTTCCTGGAGCAGGGATCGAACCCGTGTCTCATGCATTGGCAGGTGGATCCTTAACCACTGCACCACCTAGGAAGCCCCATGACCCTCTCATTTTAAACAACAGGAAACTGAGAGATGGGCTGTTTTGTTGAAGGTCATGACTCTGACCTCAAAGTTCACAGCTCAGATGAGAACATGCTCTGTGTCTACCCTGTGCCCAGCCCTGTTAGGGAGCTGGGGACACGGAGAGGGCTGGACACTGTCCTCGATCTCAGGCTGTGCAGGCTTGGGCAGGGCCAGAGACAGACACTCAGACAATGAGGAGAGCTGGTCCCAGGCCCTCAAGTGGTACAGAGTGGGGTGGAGGAGGGAGGAGGTTTTGGAGGATGAATAGGAGACTGCTGTGTGCACATGCGTGCGGGTGCATTCAAGTACAGAGTGTGTGCATGTGATTCTGTCTGGCATCTTGGGATGCCATCTGTCTGGACTGGGAGGGTGGGTTTGTGTCAGGCCCAGCCCTCAGCTTTGTGAAGGCTGCTCTGAAAGCCCTTTAGGGGATCATCTGTCCGTGGATACCTATTTCGGGCCAGGTACAGAAACATGTTTATAGACGTGAGCCTTAAGGGGGGTGCTGATGTTCTCTTTATTTTCCGACAAGGCACTTGAGGTTGAGCGAGACAGTCAGAGTCCCTCTTCTCAGGGTTCTTCTCACCACCTGGTGTAGTCTCACCATGGCTGGCCTCTTTCTTGAGGCCTGAAGTTCTCCCTGGTGGCCTCAGCTGGCTGGGGGAACCACACAGCTGTGTTTGATGCCTGGGGCTGGGTGTGCATGTCTGTGTGCCCATCTGGGGCCTGGGCGTCCTCAGGGTCCTTGATGGCAGGGCGGGGACTGGTGACTCTGATGCTGGAGTGCATCTCCTCAGGGAGAAGGAGAGGCAGGGGGTGGACAGGGTCACTTCTCGGTCCTTCTGCCGAGGGCTGGCCGGGCCCTGACCCTGCTTCCCAGGAGCCTCTGGTTCGCCCTGGTGGCCCCTGCTGCCTTCTGGAAGTTCTTCCGCAGCTGGTGGTCCATTTCTCTCCTTGTAGGTGGCGGGGCTGCAGGTCGGGCATTGATGGGGGTGAGTCACCTGCCCGTGCTCAGTGTTGAGTGGGCCGGGAACCCCAGCAGCTCCACTGTGCTCGCATGGGGCCAGCCGGATGTGGCTGCCAGGGGAATGGGGAGCCTGTGCATTGAGGGGAGTGCCCATTTTCTCTCTCTCTCTCTCTCTTTTTTTTTAATCTTTTTTTTGGCTGCGCTGCTTGGCATGTGGGATCTTAGTTCTCTGACCAGGCATCGAGTCTTAACCACTGGAAGCTCAGAGTCTTAACCACTGGACTGCCAGGGAAGTCCCAAAGTGCCCGTTTTCTTGCTCGTGGTGCTTTGATTTTGCTTTTCTCCTGTCAGCTCAGTGTCAGCGCTTGCCATCCAGCTGCCTTTGCCAGATGGAGTGTCCTGACTGTTGTAGCACAAAGTTGTTGGTGGGCTGCTCCCAAGTGCACCCTGCCCCCCGCTACTCTCACCTTTCTTCTCCATCTTTTGCAACCTTTAGTCACTTTGAGTGACTTGAAATTCCCTGGTAATGGACTTCATCTTTCTGGTCCTCCTCTCCTTTACTGCAAGTTCTTCACTCAGTCGGAACTGCCACTTCTGCCAGGAAGTCTTCCTTGGTTGCCCGGGCTGGATAGGATCTCCATCCTGGGCTCCCACAGTCTCATGTACCTCCCTCTGTCTTGGGACTGGACCCACGTCTGATTGATGTGCTGCCCCAGCAGAGATGACCGGGGCTGGGCACAGAGTGGGCACTTGGCAAGAGATGGCTGAATGCATTACGTGATGAGAGAGAGGGTCCGAGAGCTGACTGGCCTCACCCTGGCTCCTGGGCAGCTGGGGGAGGGTGAGCAAGGCAGCGCAGGCCATCCTGGGGTCAGTCAGGGTTTGGAAGGGTCCAGGCTCTGTTCTGGGACTGGGCATTCCTTGATCCAGGACCCTGGCCTGGCATTCCAACCCCATCTGGGACTCATGCCTGCCGAGGGCCTGGCCTTTTTTCTCCTCCACCTGCCACCCTGACCTGCTACCACCTGCTTCCTCTTATTCTTGTTGGGCTTTGGCCACTGTCTCTGCTGACCATCATCTCAGCATTGTCCTCTCTGCTTCCATGCCCAGGCCCATGGAGGGGGTCTTTGCCTCCCTCTCTCCCTGCACACCCCATCTCCTCTCTGCCTCAGTGTCCCCTTTCTGTACGCCCATCTCTTGTTTTTCCCTGCTCCCTCCCCATTGCCGTCACCCCTCCTTCCTTCTTTATTTTTTCTCTCTCTCTCACCATAGAGAACTCTGAGATTGGAGGGAGCAGGAGCTGAGAGAGGGGAGTCTGGGTGAAGCTGGTGGGCCAGCCCTACTGGCCAGGGCTTCCTCTCATCCTGGTCCAGCTCCCTCTTTTTTCTAGACCTTTACCCCCCTCCCGGCCTTGGGTCTCTCTCTCTCTGCCTTTACCCCACCCCCCATCTCCCCACCTCTGCCCTCCACGTCCTCTCTGCTGACACAGCAGAGAAGGGACAGCTGTGACTCACAGAGGGGACAGCCTGCCTCTGAGACGTTGGGAGTAGAGCGTGTGGCTGTGAGCCCATGTGTGTGTGCCCTTGGGTGCCTGTGTGTGTGTGAATGCACGTGTGCCAGTGTGAGTGCCCGGAGTGGGAGGGAGTCTAGATGTGGGCTGGGCTGGGTCACAGCTGAAACTCTGGTCAGATTGGGAGCTAACTCCAGTGACAGCAAGAGCCTGACCCCCTTCCAGCCCTCCCTGCCCTCCTGGTCCCGGGGTGGTCACTTCCCTGCCCTGCCCTCTGGTATTCATGAGCCTTGGGCCCAGGAAGTGGAGTCATGTTGGGAGGTGGGGCTGCCCCTACTGGCCCCCTCATGTTCAGCTGCCAGGGTGGGGGTGGAGCACCTAGGGGTGGAGTGTGAGATCAGCCAGGAGGGGCGCCCCATCCCTCATACTCCTAACTTCGGTCACTACGGCAAGTCTGTCCTGAGCTCCTCCCCTTGACTGATGGGTGAGCCCGGTGTAGAGGATGGAGAGGTGTTAGTCCTGCCCTTGGGGGTCACAGCAGCCACAAGACCTCTGATGGTCCCAGTGCCCTGGGCTGGGCGATATTGGCCATGGGCCTCCCAGACCCTGGCTGGGGTGGGGAGGAGTCTGCAGTATTGGTGATGGGGTCCTCTTGGTTTGGCTACTTCCCACCTCAGTGTAACACTTCCCTTCTTCCTCTGCCTTGGCAGGTCCTCCAGAAACTGGGGAAGGCAGATGAGACAAAGGATGAGCAGTTTGAACAGTGTGTCCAGAATTTCAACAAGCAGCTGGTGAGTGTGGGTGGCCCTTGGCCTTAGGGAGCTTGTGAAAATGGAACTGTGGCTGCCAGGTGGTGAATGTCAAGAGCTGAATTTGTGGACTAGGGGAGCTTGAGAAGAGGATCCGTGTGGGCTGATGAGGTCACAGAAGACTTCTTGGAAGAGGAAGCATCGGCACTGGGTGTGGACCAATGGGAAAGAGGGGGGAGGGGTGCGGGTATACGTCACGTAAGACGTGAGGTGGGGGTGGGGGTGGGAGCTGGCATTAGATTGTGGCCAGACTCTGGGAAACCTTGAATGTCATGGCAGGTGGGATCTCTAGAAGCTTCTTGTGAGGAGAGTGGTATCTGCAGGGTTTAATGCGTGAGCAGAGCAGACTGGATTTGATTTGGGGACTGGCTGAGTGTCGACTGTGCCTGGCCGAGTGGCAGGCTCCAGGCTGGGCCATTTGTCAATGGCTTGTGGGTGCCTCTGACAACTCTGTAAGGCCACTGGTGTCACTGTTCCCCTTTCAGAGATGAAGCAGTTGAGGATCAGAGAAGTTGGGTAATTTGCCCGAGGCCATCCAGCTTTGTGAGTGGATTCAGACTCATACTTGTCTGATTCCAAAAAATGCAAGGGACTTGAAGGTCATCCTTACCAATTCCTATTATAGGCCAAGGGCCAGGGACAGAAGAGCCTTAATTATGTTGGCAGCCTGGGGGTTAGATCCAAGGGAGGACTTCCTGACCAAAGGGCTGTAAATACCCTGACTGGGTTGCTTCTGAGACCTTCTACCCCTCAGATCTGCTAAGTCTAGAATAAGCCACTTCAGTGGCTGTGTCTGAGGGTAGTAGAAGAGGGGAATGAAATGACCCTGGCAAACCTCCCCTCCCTGGGCAGGGCCAAGGAAGCAGGGAGAGAGAGCTGGGCGATGGCTCTGTGGCTTCTGCACACCAGCCTTAGTGAGTGACAGGTGGGGATGGAGGCCAGAGGAGGCCACGGGAATGGGCATGGCTGTGGGGAGTGAGGTCAGGGTCTAAGCTCTGCTAGGGAAGGGGCCAGGCGGGCCTACCCTGGGGGCTGGGAGGGACCAGCCTCTTCCTACCTCTTGTCCACATCTGAGGCCTCAGAAAGCACAGAAGGTACCCACCAATGCCTCTGCAGCTGGACTAGAACCCCCTGGGGGAACGGGTCTCCTTTGGAAAACTCTGACAGCCCACTGGCCAGGGCCAGGGAGCAGCTGGGAGAGGGCTGGGGTGTATGCTGGGAAGGGCAGGGGAGCAGCTGGGAGAGGGCCGGGGTGCATGCTGGGAAGGGCAGAGGAGCAGCTGGGAGAGGGCTGGGGTGCATGCTGGGAGAGGGCCAGGGTGCATGCTGGGAAGGGCAGGGGAGCAGCTGGGAGAGGGCCGGGGTGCATGCTGGGAGAGGGCCAGGGTGCATGCTGGGAAAGAGCTGGAAGCAGGTGGGAGAGGGCTGGGGAGCAGCTGGGAGAGGGCTGGGGAGCATGCCAGGAGAGGACAGGGGTGCATGCTGGGAAAGAGCCAGGAGCAGGCTGAGAGAGGGCCAGAGTGCATGCTGGGAGAGGGCAGGGGTGCATGCTGGGAGAGGGCAGGGGTGCAGGCTGGGAGAGGACAGGGGTGCATGCTGGGAAAGAGCTGGGAGCAGGCTGGGAGAGGGCCGGGGAGCAACAGAGGGAGAGGGCAGAAGTGCCTGCTGGGAGGACAAGGGTGCATGCTGGGAGAGGGCAGGGGTGCATGCTGGGAGAGGGCAGGGGTGCATGCTGGGGGGGCAGGGGTGCATGCTGGGAGAGGGCAGGGGTGCATGCTGGGAGAGGGCAGGGGTGCATGCTGGGGGGGCAGGGGTGCATGCTGGGAGAGAGCAGGGGTGCATGCTGGGAGAGGGCAGGGGTGCATGCTGGGGGGGCAGGGGTGCATGCTGGGAGAGGGCAGGGGTGCATGCTGGGAGAGGGCAGGGGTGCATGCTGGGAGAGGGCAGGGGTGCATGCTGGGGGGGCAGGGGTGCATGCTGGGAGAGGGCAGGGGTGCATGCTGGGAGAGGGCAGGGGTGCATGCTGGGGGGGCAGGGGTGCATGCTGGGAAAGAGCCAGGAGCAGGCTGGGAGAGGGCTGGGGAGCAACGGGGGAGAGGGCTGGGGCACATGCTGGGAGAGGGCCCAGGGCCAAGTCTACCCTCACGTGCCAGAGAGCTCAACTGAGGGGTTCCCCAGAGCAGGGCAGGGAGGCTCCATGGCTGCTTGTACCCCAGGCCAGTAATGGGAGATGTTTCAAGGCCCATAACAGAGACATCTACTGGCTGTGCGGCTCTGTGTGAGCCCTTGCTCCTTGGGCCTCAGGTTTCTCTCTTGCAAAACGGAGGCTTGAACTAGAACTCTGAAGTCCCTTCTGGGTCCCTGGCTCTGGGCAAGGAGTCACTCACTGACCCTTGCCCGGGGGGGCTGGTGAGTGAGGCCAGGGCTAAAGAGAGCCAGTGCTGGTGGCTCCCTGGCTGCGGCCATGGGCGGTCATTTGAGCTGGTGCTCTGTCTGTCCTCAGGTTGGGTGGGATGGTTGGCTTCTCAGGGGCCAAGGGTGGAAGCAGGGGTGGGCAAATTTGAGGTCTCATTTGAGGCTCAGAGGAACCCTCCCTTAGGAGTTAGGGCAGCCGGGCTCTTCTGGATTTGATTGGTGTGTGGGGGTGACTGGGACCTGGGGGTGGGGGTCTGGGTTTAGAAAGGCATGAGGGTCACTGTTCTCAGGGGAGTGAATTCAGGGAGCTGCAGGGTTTGGGGGGCCCTGGGAAAGGCCAGGTGAAGCTTGAGCACGGGGAGCCCTGCTCGTCACCCGGAAACACCAAGCCTAGTGGGCCAGCGCTAGTCAAGTTCAAGGATGGTAGGGAGCTTGGGCTTCAAGGAAGCTAATCTCCCACCCCTTCCTGTGGGGGTGGGCCCTAGGAGAGGGTGTAGGTCACCTTGCTGTCACCTGCTCTCACAGGGAGCCAGTTTACATAGCCCCCCGGGCCCTCTCAGCGTCAGGTGCAGCCCCCCAGGGCTTGCACTGTGAAACCCTGGAGGGCCCACTTGCACGCCCGCCCACCTGAGTGCTTCACACCCAGCTCAGGCCCTCCTAGAAGCCATCCTGGGTCCTCCAGGTGGCCCAAGCTGAACCTTGCACCCAGGGCTCATGATTGCTGTTTGTCTGTCACTGAGGTGGGGCAGGTCTGATTCCTCCTCATCCCCCAGGACCCACCCGGGGCTCTGCTCCAAGGGGGCATCCCTGGCTGTCACATGAAGATCCTCTGGCATTGACTGCAGAGGGGCAAGAGTCAGCTGGAGCCAGAGGCGTAGATGCAGGGGAGGACTTCCCTGCCCCCTAGATTCCCTGGGAAGATGGGGACTGGTGCCAGGGAGGCAGGGATAGCCTTTGGAGGGAGATTTGGGGGTACATGGGGTGCCTGCCGGCCGCCCCATGGAGCTGCACCTGCTGTTGGTCCCGGGCTGTGGTGCCCTTCCGTCTGGAGCCAGGAGAGCAGGCTGAGGGGCAGTGGCTCCAGAGCTTTATCCTCCCCCAGCTGCTCTGCAAGGCAAGTATTAGAGCCCAGGAGCCTTGCGAGATTTGTTTCTCAGAGCCAGTGTGGAGGGGAGCTGGCCTGGGTACCCGCCCGGGGAGGCAGCTGACTGGGGGCCTTGGGGTGGGGGCGTTGACACGGCGGACCAGCTGCAGTTGACACAGGGGAGGCAGGGCTCCGGGCAGCCTTTGCACATCTGTGCGCAGTGTGCCTGCTCACAGCGTGGCCTTGTTTGGGAAGCACAAGGGGCCCTGGTACGGCCTGAAGCCCGAGCCTGAATCCTGGGCAAGCGTGGCAACCTGCCCCGTGGGCAACCCCTTCCTCCGGGCGCAGTGTAGACAGACTCTGGGGGATGTTGGGGGTGGGGGGAGTGAGATGATAGAGGCTTGGTGGGAAGAGAAGCTGGGTCTGGAAGATTCTGTGACATCAGATGAACACAATAGCACTGCATCATAGACACACTTAAATCCTTAAAGCACTGAATTGTGAAGACTAGGGAGCCTGCATCAGGAGTGGGGTGGACCTCTTCTCATTCCCAAGTCCCATGGGGTTCACATGTGATCCCTGAGGGAATTCCAGAGAGGTTTGAATGTTTGTGGATTGGCCTTTTGTTTTGTACTTTAATCTTTAATCAGCACGCTTCAAACTTGGATGTTCCTAAGAATTGTATGTGGCCAGGGTTTTATACTCCATGGGGATTGAAGGAATTTTGGAGAGCATTTCCTTTTTTTTTTGTATTTTTTTTTTCTTTTCACAATAAACTGCATATATTTAGAGTGTACATTTTGGTATCCCAATCTCCCAATTCCCCCTCCAACCCTCCCCACTTTCCCCCCTTGGTGTCCATATGTTTGTTCTCTATATCTGGGTCTCTATTTCTGCCTTGCAAACCGGTTGATCTGTACCATTTTTCTATAGTCCACATATATGTGTTAATATACTATATTTGTTTTTCTCTCTTTCACTCACTTCACTCTGTATGACAGTCTCTAGGTCCATCCATGTCTCTAAAAATGTCCCAGTTTCATGGCTTTTTATAGCTGAGTAATATTCCATTGTATGTATGTACCACATCTTCTATATCCATTCATCTGTTGATGGACATTTAGGTTGCTTCCATGTCCTGGCTATTGTAAATAGTGCTGCAATGAACACTGGAGTGCATGTGTCTTTTTTGAATTATGGTGTTCTCTGGGTATGTGCCCAGGAGTGGGGTTGCTGGGTCATATGGTAACTCTACTTTTAGTTTTTTAAGGAACCTCCATACTGTTCTCCATAGTGGCTGTATCAATTTACATTCCCACCAGCAGTGCAAGAGCGTTCGCTTTTCTCCATACCCTCTCCAGGATTTACTGTTTGTAGATTTTCTGATGATGAGGGTTTCCTTTTTTTAATGTGATGCCCTGAAACCCTCCCTGCACCGTGTCTCTGCTGTCCCATGGAGGCATTTGTCCTAACGAATAGGCAGCTGCCTGTGTTCCCGGCTCTATCTTGACCCATTCAGCAAACTGCGGCCCGAGTGTCCAGGTCTTGGAGGGTCTTACCGGCTGTCCCAGTGCCTCTGTGACCCTAGGCAGGTCATGGAACCTCTCAGCTTCCTCTTCATCAGGTGGGGACAGTGGTGTTGAGAGCTGAAGTGTGGAAAGTGCTGGCCCCAGTGAGGAGGTGCTGCCCGGAGCTCTAAGGACACCAGGGCAGGAGGAGCGGGCCCTGGCCGTGGAGAGTGGGGCCTGTTTGCAGGGGGACAGGAGAGGTTTGAGGGTGCTGGGGGTGAGCCTGTGAAGGGGGGCCACCTCCCTGCCTGCCCTTGGCTGGAGTCTTGACCTGCAGGGGTGGACACCACCTTCCATCTCCTGCAGGAGCCCCAGGCTGGCCGGGTGGAGTGCTGTAGGGGCGCAGGTCTCCTGGACTGTGGCTCACTGCTGTCATCTGTTTAACCCTCCACCAGGGGGAGGGACCTCTAAACAAGGTGTCACTGAGGCATGGATGCCATCAGGACAGGGAGAGCCCAGGAAATCAGCCTCAGACTCTGCTGTTCATGGCCCTCCAGAAGCCTTGGGCTCCTGTGTCCCCTGTGGTCCCCCATCATTGTCCTCAGTGTACAGCCCACCTTCTGAGGCTGGCCTTCACGGCCGCAGGCCTGGCCGGCTCACTTAAGCCATTTCCCAGAGCGCCTGCAGACACTCCACGCACATTTCCTCATGGTCTCCCAGGCTAGGGTCATTCAACCCAGTTGACAGATGAGGAGACTGAGGCTCAGAGAGGTTCAGTAACCTGCTTAGGGCTATGTGCCTAGTAAGTGACAGAGCTGGGTCTTCACAGCCCCAAAGCCTACATGTGCTTTCTCCTGCTTTCCACATGGCTTTCGGAAACCTCAGCATCTCCCTGGTGGTGGTCTCAGACTTTCCCCACGGGCCTCAGCCGGCTCACCCCTCCTCGCAGCTGGAGCTCAGCTTTCCTGCTCCTGCCTTCTGTGGTGCTGATGGCCAGAGGGAGTTGAGGCTGCGCCCATGTTTCCACCCTCTCTGCTGGCCCTGCTGTTTCAGGAGGCCCCTCCCAGCTCAGAGGGCTTCACTCCCTGGCCCACTCCCCCTTGTCAACCTTTCGTCCTACATATTCCCTCTCCACTGGGCCCGTGTCCCGAGAGGCCTGGACATGACCCCCACACTCTCTGCACTCCTTCCAAAGCCTCCCATCGGGCCGTCCTCTCCCCATCAGAACCCTCCGGACCCTGTACAGGTCTGCCCCAGGCCCTCCTTCCCTGGTGGGAGGCAGTGGGAGCCGGCTGACCTCAGGCACCACCTAAACTTTCAGGACAAGGTGCTGGGTGGTCCCCGTACCCCTGGTCGTGTTCCTGTGCTTGTTGGTCGCCTGGTTCATGGTTGCCCGAGGACAGGCCTGCTACATGCTGGCCCCATCGTACTTGTGGGCTGTGTGTGTGTGTCATTCTGCCATGCTCCAGAGTCTTGTGTCTCATCCAGCCTGGAGGGGTCTCTGTCTTCCTGCCTTCCTTATAGGGCTGAGGATAGTGCCTGGGAGAGAAGGTGCTGACAACCTTGGGTGAATGTCCCTTTGGGCACAGGGCTCCCAAGGAGGGTGCTCAGTGTGTCAGTGGCCAGAGAGGCAATAGCTGCTGTGTCCCGGCCCCAGGCATTTTCCTGTCTGGTCTCCCGTAGGCCCTCGAGGCCTTGCTGTGGACAGTCATTCCGTGACAGGTGTCCACGCAGCACTGGAGGCAGAGGGCAAGTGCGGGCCGTGCCCCAGGCCCTCACCTTCTTCTCTCTCTTTGCAGACCGAAGGCACCCGGCTGCAGAAGGATCTCCGGACCTACCTGGCCTCTGTCAAAGGTAAGGGGCAGATCTGGCCTGGATGGTACGGCTTCCAGGGAACGCAGAGCTGATGGGCGCGGAGCTGGGAGGGGGCAGTGGGGCTGTCAGGTATGTCCACATACCTCCTGGGCCTTCGGGGGTGGGGGCAAGGGTAACTCCCTTCCCCATCAGGGGTCCTCATGACCCTGGCTGAAACCCTTCTGTGTGTCCCTTCTGCCCCACAGCCATGCACGAGGCCTCCAAGAAGCTGAACGAGTGTCTGCAGGAGGTGTACGAGCCCGACTGGCCGGGCAGGGATGAAGCGAACAAGATCGCTGAGGTGAGTGTGGGGCCGGTGGCCTTGGCCCTTCCCCCAGGGCCCTTCTGACCTCAGCTGGCTGCTCATCGCACCCTGCTGCACCCTCTGGGCGCAGCCCTTCTGGGTATCATGTGCTGTGTGCTCTTGGGCAAGTCCCTTCCCTCTCTGAGGATCCAGTTTCTCCTCTGACAGCCCTTGCGCTGCGATGGGTTTCCTGATGATGTCCTGAAGCATCTCTCCTCTCTGGGTTGTGTCTTCTGGCTCAGGAAGCCTCCCTCCCTGGCCCCTCCAGCCCTGGGTTTATCTGATCCTCCCAGTCACCTTGTAGAAAGGCAGGAGTTGTGACCCCGTTTTATAGATGAGGAGACTGAGGTTCTGAGGAACCCCCCAGCTGTGAAGTGATGGGGCTAGAGCTGGCCCCCAGGTCTGTGGGAGGTGAAAGCCGGGCTGGCTGTGGTCCAGCTGCCCTGGTGTACACTCCTGTGCTCTTGCCTTCTGCAGAACAATGACCTGCTCTGGATGGATTACCACCAGAAGCTGGTGGACCAGGCACTGCTGACCATGGACACATACTTGGGCCAGTTCCCTGACATCAAGGTGAGGGGCGCTCTGTCCATCTGCCCTGCTGCGGCCTGGCAGCCTGTGTTGGAGAACTGGAAAGGGAGAAGGGGGCGAGGGGTGGGGCAGCCCAGGGCTGAAGACAGGTCTCTCCCTCACCTGGCAATTCATCCCTCCAGGGCTGCTCTCTCTGAGGCCAGCCTGCCCAGGCCCCTGACCTGGGCCTTTCTGAACTGGAAGCCCTGTACCTTCGGGTCTCCAGGCTATGGAAAGAGACCTCGTGGGGCATGTATGTGTGTGGCTGTGTCACTGTGGAGTGACTGCAGGTGGATGAGGTGTATTAAGGGCTGGAAGGCCTGGGTGTGTGTGCCCTGTGTTAGGCAGTATGTGCTTGGAGGGGAAGGTGTGTAGAGTTGTGTGTGTTGCCTCTTATCTGGGTGAATTTGTGTGACTGCGTGTGTTCAAAAAGCCAGCTGCCCTTG
Organism: Hippopotamus amphibius kiboko; assembly: GCF_030028045.1. NCBI lineage: Eukaryota > Metazoa > Chordata > Mammalia > Artiodactyla > Hippopotamidae > Hippopotamus > Hippopotamus amphibius. Next base: position 42,054,999 of record NC_080193.1, on the reverse strand, counting down.
CTGGGCCCGGGTGAATTAGAACTTAGTGTGCTAGGGCCTCCACTGTGTGACTGGGACCCCAGGTGCCCTGGACACGCAAGCAGGATTGTCCGGAGCTCAGGCGGTGACCGTAGTGCTGGGGGTGGGGGCCATGCTCCAGGCTGGCCCCTCAGCCACCCGGTGCAGATGCCTCAGGCTCCTCGGGTGCGTTATGGGGAGTGTAGGAGGGAGGCGGGTGCTGGTGGCCCAGGGGGAGAGATACCTGAGGCCCAGGAGGCCTCTGTAAGGAGCTGAGGGCCAGGAGGAGGCTCCTTGGACACAGCTGGCAGAAACTGACAAAAATGGGTTACTGTTGCAAGGACCTCCACGTGAGAAAGGACCACAGGGACGTCCTTGGTGGTGCAGTAGTTAAGAATCTGCCTGCCAATGCAGGGAACACGGGTTTGATCCCTGGCCCTGGGAGATCCCAGATGCCTTGGAGCAACTAAGCTGGTGCGCCACAACTACTGAAGCTGGAGCGCCTAGAGCCCGTGCTCCGCCACAAGAGAAGCCACAGCACCGAGAAGCCGCCACGAAGAGTAGCCCCCGCTCGCCGCCACTAAAGAAAGCCTGCGTGCAGCAATGAAGACCCAACACAGCCCCAAAATAAATCAATAAATCCATTAATTCAAAGAAAGTTTTAAGAAAGGACCACAGAGGCCATGGACTGCCTCGAAGGGGTGTGTTCTTTGCCGCCAGACATGTTGCAGCTGCAGTGTCTCCGGCACGTGCTAGACGAACTTGTTGAGCCTGGGGTCGGCTGCCCTCAGCCCTCTGGGTGCATCCAGGTCCCCGTGCCCATGCTCGTGACCCAGCTTCCCCGGGTGAGCATCTCAGCGTGGGCGCCGGCCCTGTTCAGCCCCCTCCTCCTTCTGTCCCCCAGTCACGCATCGCCAAGCGCGGGCGGAAGTTGGTGGACTACGACAGTGCCCGGCACCATTACGAGTCCCTCCAAACGGCCAAAAAGAAGGATGAAGCCAAAATTGCTAAGGTAAGGCTGGGGGTGGTGGGGGCTGGGGCAGGGTCTTCAGGGGACTGCAGGGGACCCCCCCCTTCCTCCTGCGCTGCGCTCACCACACTCTTTGCAGGCTTGTGTGTCACCGTGCCCTGAACCCCCTTTGCGGATGTGTTCACAGCTGGGGACCAGTCCGGGTCTGGAGCTGGGGTGGGGGATGAGTGGGAGGCCTTTACGGGTCCCCGGGAGAGGGCCCCCTCCTGGCCCATCTCAGGACGCCGCCCTGTCCCCTGGCCCCTACGCCTGCTCTGGGGCCGCTTTCCAGGATGAGAACAGGCCTGGCTTGGGTTTCACTGGCCCGGCCCGGGCTGGCCTGGCGTGCTCTGAGTGGAATTCCGTCACGGGATGCGAAGTGACCCTGTCTCAGCTGGAACAAGCTGGGGGGGGAGGGGTGCACACGCGCTCTCCAGGCGAGGGTCCGAAGGCGGAGCCCCCCAGCCTACCCGGGGCGGGACCGCGCTTGCTGAGCCCCTCTGTCCCTGCTAACGATTCTCACAGTTTGCTTTGCAGTTGGAGTTCACCCCCTTCTCCGCTCTGCTCGGGGCTCCCCTTAACTCTCAGCCTCCCGGGCCTTTCCCTGCTGTAGGGGGCTGGCCCTCTGGAGGGTGGCAGGTGTCTGTCACTGCGCTGGAGACTGTTTGGATGTGGTGTTTAACGTCTGTGTCTCTGTTTCTCTCTCCCCACCTCCCTCCTGTTTCTCTACTCTCCTTGGCCTTGACCTCCCCTCCCCACCCCCAGCCTGTCTCGCTGCTTGAGAAAGCCGCCCCCCAGTGGTGCCAAGGCAAACTGCAGGCTCATCTCGTAGCTCAAACTAACCTGCTCCGAAATCAGGTGACACTGGCTTCTAACCTTGCACGTGCTGGCGCCTTCTGGTCTGTCGTCCTGTCCTTGGTGCTGGGTGGTGCTGGTCACCCATCTGCCCAGCCGCCCTGGGGGGGGGGGGGGGAGGGCTCCTCCAGGGTTGGGAGGCAGGGCTGTTTTCAAATGCCTCCGCTGGGAGAGCTCCTGCTTCAGAGATCTGAGGTCACACGCAGGACGTGGATAGGGGCTGGGGGCCTCTGGCTGACGTGGGATGGGCCCACCTCTGCTGTGTAGTCCCCGAGTCTCTGGTTGTCCTGGGACCAACTCTGAAATCCTAGCCTCCCGGAGCCCAGGAAAGCCTCGGAGGCTTTGTCCTCTGTGAGGGCTCCTGCAGGGAGGGATGTGGTGTCTTTAATGCCTTGTCTTTCAAGCCTCGTAAGAACTGTGAGGTTATCCTGAGTTTACAGAGGAGACAAGCCTGCCGAGAGAGGCAGAATCTCCTGCCTAAGGTCCCAGGGCCACTGGGTTGGGGCTTACCCGACTCAAACCCCAGGTCGTTATCCTGGGTCCCTGACCTGGGGCTCCATGTGGGTGGTCCTGCCACAGCTGGCCATAGTCCTGGTCACCCTCGGGACCTGGAGGCCCCATGGTCCCCCTGGAGGGGACACTAGGGAGGCTCTTCAGTCTGGCTGGGATGCTGAGACCTAGGGCCTAAAGGATTGGCTTTTTGGGAATTTCATGGAGGGCAAACAGTCCACATCACAGTGGTCCCAGAGGGCTTCCTGGAGGAGGCTCTTTGTGCGAAACTCGTGAGTGATACTACTATCCTGGCAATACCTCGGAATGGCCGGGTCCTGGGTGGGCAACATGGGCCAAGGACCACGATGCAGTGCCCTGGGAGAGGTGGCGTCGTGGTTCTCAGGCCAGTGAAACTGACATGATTGTAGCACCCCTTCGTGGTCCTGAGGTGGGGGCAGGCGACAGAGGCCCCATCCAGGAGACTGGGTTTCTCTCTGGGCAGCTGCCCTGTTTTTTCTGGGCCACCTTCTGATTTCATCATTGCCTGTCCCCTGTGTTCAATGCCTGTGATATGGAGAGCTCTGGGCTCCGCGTGGGCTCGTGGCCCAATTTCTTATCCAACCCGCTGCCTGATTTCTTTTAGGCCAAAGCTGTGGGCTGACTTTGGAGGCTATGAGCTGTTGATAGCCTCATCTTTCCAGGGTCTGGGGGAGATAGGGTGGGGGGCGCGTCTTGGACAGGCCCACGTCCTCCCCTGCCGTGGGAGGTGGAGGAGGGCTGAGGGGCTGGAGCAGCCTGTCCTGCCTGTAGAGTTTAGGACTTCTGCCTGGAGGGTGAATGGGGCCACTGACCCAGAACCAGGATTTCTGCATAATTTTCCCTGAAACGAGTTTGGCAGGATACCAGGTGAACATTTTTGTACTGTGGGAGAAGCCCCTGGGAGACTCTGGGGCTTGGGGTGGTGGTCGTGGTCCTGGGATGGGTGTGGTTGGGCATCCTGCTGGGAGGCCCCCCGCCCTGGGGGATCAGCGGGGGAGGCCAGGGCATGAGATCTCATCTTTGCATGTCGAACTGCAGATGTTTTGCCTTTTGGCCAAATTGACATTCCCATTTGGATCCAGTTTTTATTTGAGCCTCTCTTTCTTCCCCACCCTGCCTCAGGCCTGGCTGGAGGCTAGGGAGCCTTCAGGCTGCTGGCTGGCAGTGAGCTGGGGCACTTGGGACTGCCCTGCTGGCTGACTTGACTGTGGGGAGACAGTGCCACCTCCTGAGGCTGTGCTCTCCTGAGCTGGCCAGCTCCGAATGTCCCCTGGCTGGTTCTGAGCTGCTCTCCATATGTGCTGGGGTCTCCCCAGACCTACCTGCAGGACCCTGCTGCATGGCGCGCGTGTCCGGCGACCTGTAGTGGAGCCACCGGGGCTGCAGGGCCTCCCCAACAATGGACAGCTCTCCCCCCACCTCCCGCCACCCTACTGTTTCTGAAGGGGCCAGAATATGAGGCATGTGACTCAAAGGGAATAAAAGACACAGGCCCTGGCTTCTAGGAATTCTGAAACGGAGCCACCCTGTCCTTTGCAGCATTGCTGGGTGTGTGAACAGGGCTTGGTGCACAGCTACAAGCTGCTGTGCCGTCCTCACCGTGTTGGCCACACGTCCATTTGGGGAGTTAAGACCAGCATTGTGGGGACCAGAGCAGTGGTCTCTGTTGGTACAGGAGCCGGGGTGGTCAAGGTGGTCCTGGAGGAAGTGGGACTTGAGCCAACCTGTGGGCACTTGGGTAGGAGGCCCGCATGACAGTGCGAGGTGTTGGCGGCTGGAAGTGTGGGAGTTCCTTTTCTTAGGGGTAGTGGCCCCTTATCAGGCACTGGGATTCTCAGAGGACTTAAGGCAGGGGTGATCTGGCCTATGGCCTTGAAGGCACCCCGGATCTGATCCATTCCAGGAGCGGCCCGAGGCATGCACACTTCAAGATGTTTCTTTTATTTCCTATTTCCCTTTAATTTTTAAGTGAGATTTTAAAAAGTTAGGCTAGACGCTCATGCTCATTCTAGCAAGTTCTGACAACCTGAAGGTCATGTAGTCAAGAGTGTGGTGAACCCTCTCCCCTCCAGTCCCATCCCCAAGTCGCTGCTGCTCGTCCTGGGCACAGCGGGGGTAGGGGACTCGGGCTAATCCTGGTGCCTGAAGCTGGATGGGACAGCTGGGTGGGCTCAGGTGGGATGGGGCAGCGTGGGTGTGCTCTGTGGCAGTTTGGCGTTCAGGCCAGCTGGCCTGAGAACGTGAGGCTGCTGGAGGGAAGTTTTCTCCTGGGCGAGGCCTCCACGTTCCTGGGCTGTGACTCAGAGCCTGAATCCAAGTCACCCCCCTGAGTCACTGTTTCCTGCAGCACCCTCCAGAATGAGCTAGCAGAGCCCTTTCTGGGGCCGGGGTCTGTGACTCACCCCCACCCTGGCTTCAGCCCCCGCCAGGCTCCCTCCTTTCTTGGACTCTGCGACGGGGCCTTAGCGCCACCGCCTGGTGGGTGTGGGCAGGCCTGGAGGGTGCAGGCCCTGCCCTGGGGAAGGCACCCAGACCTCAGGAGTGGACGCAGGCACAATGCCCAGCAGCCCGGCTCCCTCCTCCCCGCCCTCTCCCCTGCTTTTCCTGGAGGTCCCTGAGCTGCTGCCTTGGTCTGGTGGGGACGGGTCACAGAGGAGAGAGGGGTCGGCAGGGGCTAGAAAAGACTCTCTCAGGGAGGTGAAGTCAGGTGGTTGAGGCTGAGTAGGGGCTGGCCTTGGGCAAGGGGGGCAGGAATAGTCGGAGGGGCCGGCATGGGCCAGGGCCAGAGAGCTGGGTGGCAGGTGGGCTCCTAGCCTGACAGGGTTTCCCGTGTAAGTGAGAAGGGTCCCACCTGGCTGGGTCTGAGGCCTCTGCCCTTTCCTGTGCCCCAGCGCCTTTGGCCCCTTATCTCATGCCTTCTTGTACTCTACTCCTCCCTCACCTCCTTCCTGGTGCACCTGGACCAGATTGGAGGGGTGTTCTCCCTTTGGCCATGGCTGCCCTGCCCGCCTCCACCTGGGGTGCCCCCGTGGGCCTGGCTGCAGGGGCCCTAGGGGCTGCATGCAGAGGTTTGCTTCAGTTCAGCCTCCGTCTTCCCTGGAGCCCTGGCTCCCGTGCACTGGGGGGAGTGGGTCTTGGTGGGGGGGCCTGGCCTAGCCTGGGCTGGCTGGGACAGAGGCCTCGCAGAGGGGAATGATGCGTCCCGCCCCCCAGGCCGAGGAGGAGCTCATCAAAGCCCAGAAGGTGTTTGAGGAGATGAATGTGGATCTGCAGGAGGAGCTGCCGTCCCTGTGGAACAGGTGAGGGGTGGGAGGTGAGCTCAGCCCTGCTCCGTGCCCTCCCAGGGCTGGGTCTAGTGAGGGTGGAGGTGCAGCAGCCTGTGTGGCTCTCCTGGGCTGCCCACCCTGACCTGCAGTTCACCTGGCCCTTCTGCCCTCCTTCCTGCAGCCGTGTGGGTTTCTACGTCAACACGTTTCAGAGCATCGCGGGCCTGGAGGAGAACTTCCACAAGGAGATGAGTAAGGTAGGGCCTCCGGGCTGTGCTCCACCTGCCGAGGGCCAGGGTCAGAGGCACACAGGGTGGGCCGAGCTTCCTCTTCCCTGCTGGGGTTGGACACACCCTGGTGACCACAGCGCCCGCTCTGGGCCCTTGAAGAACAGTGTCGGGGCCCAGTCCTTAAGGACTAGAGGTACCGGGGCCGAGTGGGAGCTGCCGGCTTTCCTGGGGAGGCTGCGCGTGGGCCCCCGGGGTCCAACCCTGGCCCCCTCCCAGCTCCCAGTTCTGTTCTCCTTGCCTGGGCGGGGCCAGCCCCCCTCAAACTGGAAATGTGTTCTCAGGCAGCCTTGGCCCAGGGAGCTCCGTGTCAGAAAATGGTGGTGGTTTTCCAATTTGTAGGCAGATAATAAGTATATTACTAGAATTTTCCCAATTTAAAAAGAGGTTTTTTCATGTTTCTTAAGACGTTAAAACAGGTCTGCTCTAGCCACAGACTCTGGCGTAAGAAGGGGTCTGGTTAGCTTAAGTTCCTATGTTGTGTTGCCTTCAGTTTGGTTGAAGTGGCAGTTAAGCTGCAGAGCTGTGTTGGAGAAACCCCGCGTTGGCAGCTGCCCCCCTCCCCTTGCTGTGGGTGGGCCTGACTCTGTCTCCTGGGCCCAGAGGAATGAAGTGATTGTGGGGGATTCCAGGCCCAGGGCAGGAGGGGGGCTTTTGCCAGCTTGAGGCCTGTCCTGAGTGACCACCCTTATACGGTTTCCTGCCTGGTAGGCCTTCGCTTTCCTTCCTGCTTTTTCTTCTTTCCTTCAAAGATTTGAGACAACGTCTGAAAAATTTAAAAAACAAACAGAGAGGGGTGTTTGGGGAAGAAAACATTTATGTAAAGTGGGAGGAAAATTCAGCTGTGGGCTTCCCCGTGGAGGGAGATATTCTCAGGAAAGAGAATCAGGAGGTGCCTGGGGTGAACCCCTCATCTGGCCTGCGCTTCTGGCGAAACCTCTGGCAGTTGTAACGTGGCCTCAAAGCATCTTGGCAAGTGACTTTAACAATTAGGATCAACCGTTAATTTGCAAAAACAACTGAAAAAAATTAAAAACAGTACAAGCTCTATGTGGCATTTTAGGAAACGCCTGTCATAGAAAGAAGAAAAAGATGGTCCCCAGAAACAATAACTGCTAGTAGTGCAGCCCACTTCCTCCTTTCTTCCTGTGGGTTTCCTGGGATGGGTGTGCTGGTTCCTGCTGATGGGGAGAGAAGAGCGTGTTCCTGGCTGGGGCAGGGGCACAGGGGAGGGGCTGGGGTACCAAGAGAAGCAGGGATGTTATTAGGGAGAGGGGGGCTCTTTGGGCCCCCACCCAACCAGTTTGCTGTGCCTCCTGTAGCTCAACCAGAACCTCAACGATGTGCTGGTCAGCCTGGAGAAGCAACATGGGAGCAATACCTTCACGGTCAAGGCCCAGCCCAGGTGTGTGACACCCCCCCCCCCGCCCCCGGCCTCCCCCCACCCACGATGGCTGCTGGGACTGAGGGAGGTGTGCTGGGGGCAGGGCTCCTTCCTGTTGTCCCCCAAGGGTTGGGCCTTTCCCGCTTGGCCTCCCTGTGCTCCGGGGAGCCAGGGAAGGAGCAGCCTGCAGCTCCTCCCGCCTGGGCCTGGCTTCCAGTCGGGGTGCCTGCGCAGCTTTGCAGGTGAGGCCTGGGATGACAGGATTCAGCTTCCGGAAAGAGCCTCCTTGTAGAGCAGGGGCGTGGCACCACCCTTCCTCAAGTCCCTGGATGATGGGTCCTTTTTGCTACCCTCTGCCTGGAGGGGAGCCCTGCTTCCTGAGGGGAAAGCTCAAGGGAGGAGGGGAATCACCTGGCCCTCGGCTATGGGCCTTGAGAAACCACAGCATGTCTAAAGTTTCCCTCCCTTTCTTTCCGTGAGGTGCACGTGCATCGTGGCATAGTGTGGAGGGCAGCGATGCACCTCGCCTTCCTCGTCTACAAAGCGGGGTGACTGCATCTGGTTCTCGGGGTAACTGGGGTGTGCTCTAGGAGGAGGAAGGCACTCAATATTCAGTGAATGTCACTGCCCCTCTTCTCTCCTGAAAACACAATAGGTGTGAGGGAGGGAGCACCCACAGGGAGCCCTGGGGGCAGTAAAGGCCAAAAGGTGTTTCGCCTGGCCTGGAGGTCAGGGTGGCATCCAGGATGGGCGAGGAGGGTGGAGGGTGTAGCCGCAGGCAGTGGGCGGGGGGGGGGGGGGCGGGGGGGGGCAGGCCTTCTGGGAAAGGGCTGGTCTGAGGGGAGAGGAAGTGGTCCACGGGGCAGTCAGGTTGCCTCCTCTCCCAGGGCACCCCTTGGCCCACTGGCCCCGTTCCTTCCTGGGCCCCGGAGCCCCTGTGGCTGGACCCTGGGCAAGGCGGGTGGCCGGCGCTGTCCTGGCCTGAGCCCCCTGCTGCTCGCCAGGCCCTGCGTCGGGGCAGCGTCCTCTGTCACTTGTTCTATTGGCAGGGAGCCTCAGGGTGCCTGGCAGGATGTGGAGGCCAGTGGGGGCCCCAGGACTGGACAGCGGGCGCCCCGGGGCTGGACACTGGGGGCGGTGGGCAGGGCAGGGCCCTGTGCCCAGCCTCCCGGAGTTCGGGGGGCTTCAGCCCTTAGCCCTCCTCTGAGCAGACGGGCTGCCGATGAGGGAGGGGAATAGGCCGGCCCCACATCCTCACGTCCCCCAAATCAAGGCCTCCACATCCCGTCCGTCCCCACAGAAAGAAAACTAAACTGTTCTCCCGGCTGCGCAGAAAGAAGAACAGGTACCGGCAGTGAGTGCTGCGTGGCGGGGGCCTCGGAGGCCGGCACCCCAGCCCCGTGCATGCGCCTGGCCCTGCCGAGGGCGCCACTAACCCCTAACCTGCCTTCCTGTGTGTGGTGTGTGGTGTCAGGGGGCAGAGGGCAGAGGGGTGTGGGCGGGAATGGGGGGGCGGGCAGACCGCCTTGGCATGTTCCGGTCCTCTCGGGCTGTGGCCCGACCAGGAGTGGAGGATGCAGCCAGAAGGGAGGCTCAGAGAGTGGGCTGTTGCAGCTCTGCGGTTTGTAGGCATTGTGTGTGTGTGTGTGTGTGTACATATACTGGATGTATATGTATTCTTTAAGGAGGCCAAGATGTTCCCATAAAACACATTCAGTGAGGATGAGAAGGAACCCGTGATGTCTCTCACACGTTTGTGCCCCCATCCCCTGCTGCGGGCAGGGGATGGCGTCACTGGTTTCTGTCTGTCCTTTTAGACCTGCCCGGTCCAACATGGTGGCCGCCTGCCTCATGTGGCTGGTGAGCACTGGACACATAGCCAGGGTGACTGAGGAGATGGATTTTTAATTTATTTAAACAGCCATCTGTAGCTGGTGGCTGGTCTCAGTCAGCACTGTTCTAGAGTTTTTTTTTTTTTTTTGTGTTTAGATATAGTTCATTTACTGTGAATAATCAGATGCTTTTTAAACAAATAATTAATTAATTGATTCGTTTTTGGCTGCATTGGGTCTTCATTGCTGTGTGTGGGCTTTCTCTCGTTGTGGAGAGCAGGGCTACTCTGTTGCCGTGCGCGGGCTTCTCAGTGCGAAGGCTTTTCTTTGCGGAGCACGGGCTCTAGGCTCACGGGCTTCAGTAGCTGTGGCACATAGGCTCAATAGTTGTGGCTCATGGGCTCTAGAGCGCAGGCTCAGTAGCTGTGGCGCATGGGGTTAGTTGCTCCTCGGCATGTGGGATTTTCCCAGACCAGGGATCGAACCCATGTCCCCTGTGTTGGCAGGCGGATTCTTAACCACTGCGCCACCAGGGAAGCCCTCAGATGCTTTTTCTTTCGACATTTATGCTAGTCCATCTCTTCCCTTTTGGTAGTGTTGACTGATTATGGGTACATGGTCCAGCGCAAGTATGAGTAAATGAGATCCCTTGCTACCCGTAAGAATAACATGGCTATTTTCAAAAGAAGATGAATTTTTCAATGATCAATTCCCTTTAATTCATTTCGCTCTCTCCCTAACACTCTTACTCTTTGCCAGATTCTGTAATAAGCATTGCTGGTTTCTCCATCTATTAAGATATTGTTTTTCTTTGCCGTAATTTGGTAATCAAGTCCATAACTTTAGCATCAGCAAGCACTACCTACAAACCAACTAAGCCATTCTATTTGTCTTCCTTTCTCTATTTTCAATTTTGAGTAACCGTTCTTGGTTCCCGATCTGTTCTAGAGTTTCTTTAGGCAAGAACAACATAGATTTTTATTTTGCGTCCAAGTGGCGGGCTATATGCACTGCTTATCCTTGTCGGTACTGAGACTCGACTTGGGGGCCTGACCCTCTCGTCCCTGCTGTGAAGGCCCCCCTTTACCTACCCCCTCTGCCCATAGCCTCTGCCCAGGTTCCCTGGGAGGACCTGTGGGAGCAAAGGCTTGGGGCCCTGGGAGCGGGGCTGGCCGAATGCTGGCGTGAGGGGTGGATGCCAGGCAGGTCCATGGGGTCAGGCCCTGAGTGCAGGGGCTGCTGCGTGACGTGTGGCTGAGACTCGCTTAGCCTCTAGGGCATTTGACTTTCTCCTGCTGTGGGGCTCTGCGCCCCTGCACCTGGTGGAGGCCTGCCGGTGGCTGGCCAGCCCCTGGCAGCGGCTCCTGGGGTCCCGCCCTGCTCCCCCGGGGCCCGCAGACCTCAGCTCCGTGTATCACTGTCTCCAGGGCAGGCCCTGCTGCGGACATTTGCGTGTTCCCAGTGCTCATGCCCATGCCGCCTCATTTCCATCCACTCTCATGCACACAGCCGTGCAATTTCACACATGGGTGCGTGGAGACACACACTGGTGCACACGTGGGCGTCACGTTTTTACAGTGAGTCTGTGGACACACGTGCACCTTCAGTTTCCCAGGGTCTACGTGTACACACATGTGCGCACACATTTTCACACACGCGGCCCCAGGGCGTTGGCACGTGTGCACACCCTGTCAGGTGCCACGACCTCCCTCCATCAGGCTCCCTCTCTCGTCTCGCCTCCTCTGCAGTGACAGTCCCCCTGCAAAAGGGAACAAGAGCCCCTCGCCTCCGCCGGACGGCTCCCCTGCCGCCACCCCCGAGATCAGAGTCAACCACGAGCCCGAGCCTGCCAGTGCGGCCACCCCCGGGGCCGCCCTCCCCAAGTCCCCGTCTCAGGTAGGCACGTGTCTCAGTGGCCCGTCCCCGCCCCGCTTCCTCTTCCTGCTCTGCCGCCCTCCCCTCCTCCCCAGTTCTCTGTCCCTGCTGGCCCAGGCTCGCCCCCATGGCCCTGGGCCCTTCCAGGGGCATCTGTGACCGTCTGCCCCCTCCCAGGTGCCCCCCTGCCCCAACCGGCTGCAGCGTCCCCTTTTTTCCTGTCCCCTGGTCTTTGGGCTGCATGACTTTCTCCATCTTCCTTTCCTCCTGAGACACAGGCTCCAGGGCCCTTAGCCCCCAGAGCACCCAGATCTCGGAGGTGGCTGCCTCTCCCTCTTCCTTGCCTGCTTTCTTGTGGGGCGTGGGGGTGGGGGTGGGGAGCATGCAGGGCCCTGAAAGGGGCAGCGAGAGGAGGGGCTCCGTGGCGGGGCGGGGGGGGCGGAAGCGCGGCTTCCCCCCGCACCAGTTTTCTCCGAGTTTCTGCAGCATCCTAGGAGCTGGAAGGGGAGAAAGGAGGGGTGGGCTCCGCTGCACAGCCCCTCTGAGCCCTGCTAGACGGTCCCCTGGCCCTTCCACCCCTGGCGCAGCTCTCCTGGCCGCAGGCCCGCTCAGGAGCTGAGTAGGAGAGCCACGCTGCGAGGGTGATGAGCGCCCACACTTGACCTGAGCGCTTGCTCGGGCCGGACCCTGCGCCAGCCTTTCTCTATCTTCATTCACTGTCCTCACATTCGGCCCGTGAGGCAGGCGCTCTCGTCACCCCAGCTTGACAAATGAGGAAACCCAGTCTTGGGGGGTGCACGGCTGTGTGGCCCGCAGCCGGGCCCTGGCCCCGAGCAGGCCTCCCCAGCGCCTCCCGCGTGGGGGTGGAGGGGGGGGTGGGAAGCGGGCCTGCGGGAGCGGAGGGGCGGGGGTGCGGGGGGCCCGCTCTCTCTCAGCGCCTGTTTCTCTCCTCAGCCTCCCCCCAGGGTGGTGAGAGCCAGACCCTCCAACGGCGGCCCCTGGTGGCCCGGCGGGACCTCCTTTCCTTCTTTTCCGTCCTGTTCTCTCCTTTTCTCTCTTTCACTCCCTCGTCCTCCCCGTCACCTCTCTCCGTGCAGGGTTTCTGGCCGCCTGCTCGGCCCCTCCCGGGGGTCCCTGTGGTCTCGGTGTTCATGTCTTGGGGAGCAGTGGTTCTCCCGTGTTGTCTTCTGCAGTTGCCGGGTGGGGCCATGGCCGGTGTGACTAACCGTGACTTTGTCTCTGTCTGTCTGTCTCCCCCGACCCCCACGCTCTGCTGTGCCTCCGCACGCGGCCCCCTCACCCGCTGCCGACCCACAGCTCCGGAAAGGCCCACCTGTCCCTCCGCCTCCCAAACACACCCCGTCCAAGGAGGTCAAGCACGAGCAGATCCTCAGCCTGTTTGACGACACGTTTGTCCCCGAGATCAGCGTGACCACCCCCTCCCAGGTCAGCCGCGGCCGCCGCGGCCCAGCTCTCTGCCCCTTCTCTTGCTCTTTCCGGGGTGTGCATGGCCTTCTCCCCATCTGCCCACGCCCTGTGCCTCTGCCTCAGGAGCCAGGAAGCTGGCTGCAGGCGTTTGGCTCTGAGCCTCCCTCTCACACACCCCTCCATCTCTCTACCCATCATCCCTCATCTCTGAACATGTGGCCAGATGTAGGGACATGAGCAAATGGTTCTAGTAGAGACCGTTGGCTCAGCAGTGGCCTCTTGGTTCCATTGATGCTGTGGCCCAAAGGGGCAGGGAGCACAGAGGGCCTGGGCCAATCAGGGAAAGCTTCCTGGAGCAGGTGACGTTTGCCAGGTGGCTAGGAGCAGACACACTTCGGCAGCTTGTATGTAGGCCGGGGGAGTGAGAGAGAGGCTCAGGAACACCGGGAGTTCCATGTGTCTGGAAGGGGCCACGAGGGTGGCAGTGAGGAAGCAACAGATGCACAGTTGGGAGAGCCCTGCCAGGCACTGAGACTTTAGCTCCTGAAGCTGCAGACACCACTTGGAGGCGGGGCTGTGGCTGGGCCGCAGAGCAGGGCTGCTGCTGCACACGCCCTAGGAGGCACGTAATGTCCATTCCCAGGTGGACAAATGGAGGGCAGAGCAGGGGAGGTCACTGGAGAGGCAGAGGGGTGGGCCACATGTGGTCAGATCAGCTCACAGAGGCCACTCCAAGCCTGGCCTCTGGGTCTCACAGCCAGGGCCCTGTCCACACTGGGGCTCGCCTTTTGTGCAGACTGGCTAGTCCCAGGCTGTGCTGGGCCCGCGTTGCCGTGCTGCTGTGGGCTTGCCCTGCCTGGAGGTCTCTGGGCTCTGCCTTCCAAAGGCTCCTTTGCACAAGCTCAGAGGCCTGGAGGGGAGGGCAGGGCCGGAGGGCGTGCGTGTGTTGGGTGAGGCAGCTGGGAGCGGAGAACAGTGCTCTCTGCTGCCAGGGACTGTGGGACAAGTGGGCTTCAAGCCCCCCTGGGAGGACTTCAGATTAGAACTAGGATCTTTCAATGCAGGGCGGCTGGGGGTGGGCCGGTGATGCCCTGGCTCAGGGACCCGAGAGGGAGCCCCCTGGAGAGCGCGGCCGAGGCTGGCCCAGGGCGGTCCTGGGGCCTCGGGGAACCACAGCCTCCGGGCAGCTTGAGGCTGGGATGCTCGCCATCTTGAGTCTGCCTCTGCCTGGGGGCGCACACGAGGGACCTGGGGCCACACGAGGGCTAGCAGACCCTGCACAGGGAATGGAGCCAGCCACTCACCCACCTGGCCTGGTTCGGTGTTCAGTCCCCTCTGAAAGGCGGTGTCTCCACTTAACAGGTGAGGGGTCCCGGGCCTCACCTGTGGCCAGGCCGCCCTCGCGAATGTGGCCCTCTCCGTGCTTCCCGCATGCCTCCCCTGCTGTCCCTCTGTCTGCTCCGGGAGCCGGGGCCCCGCCCGGCGGGGGTGGGTGCTGGTGCCCGGGCTGGGGTGGGCTGGTCCCTCCACTGTTCCGTGCCGACGGGGCCGCGCTGCGGGGCTGTGGTGAGTAGCCTGCCTGCCTGCGCCGGAGGACGGTTCCGGGCCCGCATGGCGGGAGGCTGGCCTGCTGGGCGGTGGGCAGGGAGCACACGGTCCGCCCTTGGCCCGGTGATCCTGTCCCCTTGGAGTCTGAGGGGGTGGCTGTCTGGGCCTGGCTGACTTCTGAGAGGGGGCAGGTGGTGGGGCCCCAAGAGGGAGAGAAACGCTGCCGGCGGCTGGTGGGAGGCCACCCAGAGCCCAGCCCCTACGGTGTCCCGGACACTCGTTCCTTCAGAGATGGCAGTGACTTTCCTCCCAGGCTCACTGGACAGGGCTCGACTTAAAGGAGACGATGGCCAGGAGTGCGTCCCCTTGGCCTGGGCTCTCTGAGCTCTGCGCCGTGTCTCCTGAGCTGTGGGCCGGTGGCACCCGTCCTTCTCAGGGCTGCAAGTCTTGGGTCTCCCCGCACAGGCCGCAGCTCGGCTGTGAAGGCCCCCCGGGGGGTCCCTGCCCACTCTCCCAGGTCTTGGGTCCTTCTAAATGGAGGCCCTCAGGTGCCTTGGGCTGGAGCGCACATCCCGTCAGTTCTGGGCGCCATCAAGGGGGTGGGGAGGGAAGCTGGCTACCCTGGGCTTGTAGGGCTACAGCCCACCCCGCGCTCCGAGGGGAGGACCCTCTCCCGAGCCGGGGCAGGTGCAGCCCTCCCTGTGTCTAGGGAAGCCCCTCCTGTGAGACGGGGCAGCGACGAGCAAGCCCTCCTCCTAGGAAGGCACCGTGTTCGCTGGGTGCTGCCGCCGGGCGGCTTGTCCTCCAGGGTGGCTCTGGGAAAGACCCTTTTCTTCCATGGTTGTGCGGCCCAGCTCACTGAGGGGCTGGCTTCTCACAGTGAGGCTGGGGCCACCGTGTCTCAGTCTCCTGGGGCCGTTCCTGCTGCATGTACACCACTGGTGTGCACTCAGCCCCACGGAATGGGAACCTTGGGGTGGCTCGGGGGACCTGCAGTGTGAACACGGGTGCTCAGGTGTTGGGGACCCCCACGTTTACCACGGGTCTCCTGGGCAATGTGAACTGGCTGGGGGTGGGTGTCACGGCAGGACCACCTGTCAGTCTGCGGCAGCAAGGGGAGGCCGGTGCCTGTCTGTGGGCCCTCCAGGCCAGGGGTCCCGAGTGTGGTCTTGTCCAGCCCGGGCTGTATCCTGGGCCGCTGCTGGAGGGAGCACAGGTCGGGGGAGCTTGTGGGTGCAGGCACTGGGAGGCCGCCTCGGCCCGCAGGATGGGGACAGACGAGAGAGGGGGTTGGGGGCTTGGGGGGCAGCTGCCTGGCCAATGGCCGAGCTGGCCCCAGGTGTGTCCGTGTGTGGGTGGAGCTTGTGCCAGGTGTGTGGCGTGGGCCGCGCTCCTTGTGTTGGTGGGTGTGTCTGGGAGAGGAGCCTGCCGTGTGCGCCCTGGCTGACTGCTCGCACCCTGTCACTAACTGCTTTCCTCCTCTGCCGCTGCTGCCAAGTTTGAGGCCCCGGGGCCTTTCTCGGAGCAGGCCAGTCTGCTGGACCTGGACTTTGACCCCCTCCCGCCTGTGGCAAGCCCTGTGAAGGTGCCCACGCCCTCTGGTCAGGTTGGTGTGAGCCCACCACTGCCCACGGGCCACCGGGGCCTGGGTTCATGTCTGCCCACCGGCCATGTGGGCTCATCTAGGCCAGGCCTTTGGGGGTCCTGGGGTCACCAGGCCCTCCTCCCACTCACTGCCCTTCTCCTGGAGCCCTGGTCCCCAGCTCTTGTTGCCTCCCCTGGTCCTGACCACGAGGAAGGGAAGAGGGCAGACACAGGTCAGCGAGAGGTCCTCAGGAGGAGGTCAGCTGCACGCTCACCTGGCACCTCACACGGTCCATCTCAGCCTCCTGCCCCTCTCCTGGCGGCAGCCCCGGGTTTGGGCAGTCCCCGGCCTGTGGGTCTCAGTCCCCCGGAAGGTGTCCAGGACTCGGCCCTCTGGAGACCTCGGAGCCCGGCTCTGTTGTGCCCTGCGCCTGCTGGGCTCGAGGGCCCCGGGGCAGGCGCGGGGTGGGGGCCCCTGGGGACTGCTTGCCTGCCCCCGTCTCTAACCTCCGTGCGAACTCTGTCCTTCTCCCCTCTGCCGCGCTCAGTCAATTCCGTGGGACCTCTGGGAGGTAAGCTGTGTGTGCTCCGTGCTCAGCCCTCGGGGCAGCCGCCGTCCTGTGTGCGCGGGGCCCACCCCCCCGGTCCCGCACCTGGCCGGTTCACAGGCGCACGTGCCCGCGCACGCACGGCCGCGCCCACGCGCACAGGGGGCTCTTCTGCTGCCCCACCCCACCCCTGCCCTGGGGAGACACTGCCTTCAGCCGGGCCCTGTGGGAAGGGGCTCCTCAGTTGAGCCTCGAAGAGTCCCCCGTGGTGCGGCCCAGCTGTCAGGGCCTGGGAGGGGCCCTGGACCGTGACCAGCTGGTCCCCAAGGATGGGTGGGATGTCCCCAGGCTGGGCCGAGGCCTGTGGGCAGGGGGGCCTCGGGGTGGAGGGTCCTCCCCTCGAGGAGCTTTCCGTCAGCAGAGGCCCCGCAGGGCAGCGGGACCCAGGAGCTGCTGGGACAGAGGAGGGAGGAGAGACGACTGGAGAAGCAGGACAGGCCGGGTGAGGCCAGGCGCCTGCCAGACGGGGGCCGTCATCACCTGGTGGCTCAGACATCCAGTCCTCGGGGAGGGCATGGGACACCCTGCCGCTGGTGACGCACCTCCTGCCGCAGCAGGAGGGGCTGGTGTGAAAGTGCCAGCAGCCCTGGCTCTCAGGCTTGCAAGCTCCTGGGCATCTCCCTGGAGGAGGCCAGAGAGAGCCTGGTAGACAGGCAGGCAGAGTCTCTTGACAGCAAGTGCTGAGCCACTGAGCTGCGTCCCCTTGGCAGCGGTGGGAGCGAGAAGGTGGGAGGAGGTGTCCCTCTGGGGAGTCTTCCTCTGTCCCCTGCAGGGCTCTGGCCAGGCTGCCGGCTGCTGGCACCCATCAGCTCCCCTCGGCCCACGCTGGGCCGCTCACCACCTTCTTCTCTTGTCTCCCGCCCCCGCCCGACACCTCCCACCCCTTGGCCCCTGCTCCTCCCACCCTGTTCTCCTTGGTGGCCTGTCACTAGCCCACAGAGAGTCCAGCTGGCAGCCTGCCTTCCAGGGAGCCCAGCGCTGCCGAGGGCACCTTTGCTGTGGCCTGGCCCAGCCAGACTGCCGAGCCCGGGCCGGCCCAAGTAAGTGCCCCCTCAGCCCCTCACCTGCCCCAGCCTCTGGGGGTGTAGCGTGGAGGAAGAGCCCGGAGGAGGGGGCACAGGACGGACAAAGCCACTGTGGGGCTGAGGGTGAGGCTAGGGCCCTGAGCCAGGAGGCCCCGGACAGGCCTTGTCGGTCACTCCTGCTGGGGTGGCTCAGGTCAGGTCAGCCCCTCGCCTGCTCCTCAACCACTGCGCACCTCCCCCCCTCCCCCCCGCCACTGCAGCCTCCCAGCTCAGGCCTCCCATGGTGGGAGGGAGGTGCATTCAGAGCTCCTCCAGGCTTATGGTGGGCTCTTTGCAGACTTCTCCTTTAATCGTCAGCCTAACCTAGACATTTGCTCCTGCTACAGGTGAGGAGGTGGGGCTAGGAGGGTTGAGTGACTGCTCCCAGAGCTCAGAAGTGGCTGAGTTTCAGTGCTGGCCCAGCTCAGCCTGACTGCAACCTGCAGCCGGCAGCGTCCATAGCACCCTGCCTGGGCTCTCACCGCAGGAGCCACCTGCTGAGGGCCTGGTGGGTGGGTGGGAGGAAGCTGAGGCTTGGACAGGGCTTGGGCTTAGAGGGCACCCGGGGGCCTGTGCTGGGCTTCTCAGCAGCACGTCCGTCACGCTGGGTCTGGTCCGTGTGCCTGCCAGTGCCTCCAGCTGCTTCCTGTGCCTGGGGACCTTTCCTTGAGGGGCTCCCTGTACTGGGGGCAGAGGCACTGGCCCTCCGCGGCCCCTCTCCTTGTCCTGGCCGCGGCGCCCCCTCCTGTGTCTGACCCCACGTGGCATTTATGTTGCAGCCAGCAGAGGCCTCGGAGGTGGCGGGTGGGACCCACCCTGCGGCTGGAGCCCAGGAGCCCGGGGAGACAGCAGCAAGTGAAGCAGCCTCCGTAAGAGGACAGGGACCAAGGCCCTGTCTTTTCTCCCTGCCGCCCGCGGCTCCCTAGCCCTGTGTCTTGCTCTGTGCTGGTCCAGGTCGTGGTTCCCGTTGATGAACCTGGAGGCAGGCTGGTCTGGCACTGGGCACAGACACCCCCCTTCTCTGCCCGCGTGGCCCTGCCCTCCGGGGCCCCCCCACACCCTCGCTGACCTGCTCCCCCTCCCCCCAGAGCTCTCTCCCCGCGGTGGTGGTGGAGACCTTCTCGGCAACTGTGAACGGCACCGTGGAGGGTGGCAGCGGGGCAGGGCGCCTGGACCTGCCCCCGGGGTTCATGTTCAAGGTGAGCCTGACTTGCTGACCCGCCGCTCTGGCTGCCTCTGTGGGGTGGGGAGGACACTGGGCCCAAGGCTATGTGGGGGGCCCAAAGCCATCCTTCCCCGACTGCCCCTCCTCTGCTCCTCAACTGGTGAGGTGGCATCCGAGCCCTGCTCCTGCTGCCTTCACCTGCTCCCGGCCCCCGCGGGGCTGCAGGTGGGACAGAGGCCCCCGAGGTGTCAGCTCTCCCCACCCTCTGCAGGTGCAGGCCCAGCACGACTACACAGCCACTGATACGGACGAGCTGCAGCTCAAAGCCGGGGACGTGGTGCTGGTGATCCCCTTCCAGAACCCTGAGGAGCAGGTGCGGCCCGGTCTGCAGGGAGGCGGCGCGGCCAGCAGGGGGCAGCAGAGCCCCGCCAGCCGACCCGCGGCCTCGGCCGTGCATTTCCTTCCCCGTCCCTTCCCTGCTGCCCGCACGGTTCCCCTTTGCTGCTCTCTCCCTGTCTCCCCGCTCAGTCTCTCACTTCCTGCTTCCTGCCTCCTCCTCTCCTTGGGCTCTGTCTGCCTTTCTCTCCGCTCTCTGCTCTGCATCCTAGTCCCTTCGTCCCCTTCTCCGTTCCATGCTCATCCCGACCCCCCAGGACAGGATCCCTGGCTGCCCCTCCACAGACCGCGCCCCGCCCCCCCCCCCCCCAACACCGGCCTGCCCTGCAGCCTCCCATTGGCCCCGGGTGCTGCCAGCTCCCAGGCTGGCCCTGCCCAGTCCACAGGAACCGCAGCTTCCCTGCCCACAGGGATGGGCCCCTGAGTCCCCAGTCCTGTCCCCAGCGGGTCCTCACCCCGTTGCCTCCCAGACCCTCCCCCTGCTGTGGCCTCTCCTTGTTAGTGAGAATGTCCTCAGAGTAGGGTCTGCTGAGCCCGGGGGGCACAGAGTGGGGCAGAACTGCCCTGCACCGCACCCCCCCACCAGGTCTGGAGGGTCTGCTTTATTCAGGTCGCCGTGGCCCCTCAGCAGGAGCCCTTGTTTGTGGGTTGTTGGTGGTGCAGTGGGGGTGCCCACGTGGCTATCCAGGTGGCAGCCGCAGTGCAGAGGGGCCCTGGTGGGACTCAAGTCCGTTTAGTCATCAACACATCCTTGTGATTTAATTGTCAGAGTGGCTGAGGGTGGGAGGAGGGCTGGGTTTGGGGTTAGGCCAGCCTGGCTGGGGCGTCCTGGGCTGGGACTTGAGGATACTATGTACTTATTGAGGCTACTGTGGGCTGGGAGGTTTGAGTAACAAGGATTTCCTAGGCCTGGCGCTGAATCAGTCGATTCTCCTGAAGCCCCAGGTCTCCACTGATCTCCCCACTGGGCCAGCCCTGCGCTGGGTGGGGTTTTCAGGAGCAGACTCCTGGCCTCCCAGCCTGGAGTGGGAGCTGTCTGGGGTGGGTGGAAGTGGATCAGGTAGGACACATTCAGGGTCGAGGACAAGGCAGGTAATCACGCAGGTGGGTCCCAGGCGTATACGGTCACTGCAAGCCCAGGGGTCAGGGCTTGTCGGGGCTTGGATGGATGATCCTTGTGAGGGGTCACTGTTAAAGCAAAGGTCAAGTTCAACTTGGAGGGCTTGGTGGGACACCTCAGGTCACTCTAGAAGCTTTCAAGTGGTCAGTACTCAGCAGAACCTTTTGGCATTGTTTGTAGAAAGCTGGAAGGACAGCTGATGTCCTTCTTGGTGATGTGTCCTCTGTGGGCACTAGCTGCTGGGAAACTCTTTGGTGAGGGATTGAAGGAGTTGTTTAGAGGTGTTTGGACCAGTGCAGCAGTCAGGCTGCCTTCCTGCAGTGAGGAGGACTCACCAAACACGAAGCGTTAAACCCACCTACTGCAGGGAGGGATGGCTCTTGGGGGGCTGATTTGGGTCTCGAGAGAAGAGCAGGGAATGCTGCCTGGAAGAGGTGTCCTTTAAGGTGGGTGGGACCGTCTAGAGGAAAGACAGGGCAGAGGAGGGCTCACCCTGTCGGGATGGACGCCCTCCTCCCCGACCCCGTGCGACACGCTGGCTTGCCCTCAGGATGAAGGCTGGCTCATGGGCGTGAAGGAGAGTGACTGGAACCAGCACAAGGAGCTGGAGAAGTGCCGGGGCGTCTTCCCTGAGAACTTCACCGAGCGGGTGCAGTGAGAGCAGAGCGGCTGGCGGCGCTCCCGGCGCGTGAAGAACGGCACCTTTTCCCGAAAAATGTGTGTTTCCTTTCTTTTTTTTCCCCCGTTTTTGTTTTTAAACTTTTGAAAAGCAAAGGGAAATTGAGGGGAGAGACCTAAGCCGAGAGGTGTTCTCCCAAACATGAGGTGGTTTTCCAAAGAGCCTGGGTTCGGCGAGTCCGGCGGAATCACCCGTGTTCCTGAAGCTGCTGTGTCCCCTAGTTGAGTTCCCGGCCGCCTCCCCCGCCCACGCCCACTGGGTGTCGCCGCCGCCGCCGCCGCCTGTGTGCCCGGCCGTGGGACGGGGCCTGGGGGCCGCCGGGCACCACGCTTGCCTGAAGCTTGGGCCTGACCGCCTGGGCTAGGGTCCTCCTTTCCTGGCAGCTGCCGTGGGTGGAGTCCAGCGTCTCCAGAGACCTCGGGCCCAGACACCAGCCTGGCCTGGCCCTGCCCCGCAGACGTCTGTGTGCTGTTTGAAAATAAATCTTAGTGTTCAAAACAAAATGAAACAAACAAAAATGACAAAAGCACTCAAAGTGTGTGTGTGTGTGTGTATGTCTGTGTTTCTCCCTCCATTTCTGTCTTATGCAGTGGAGCCGAGATTATCTGTGCTTTTGTCCTGAGATGGCCTACCCCACAGGCCCTCTGCCCTGGGCAGCACCCCTGCCGGTGCCTGACCTCCACATCCTTTTGGGTTCATCTGGGCCCAGACCCGACAAGCCTTTAGCCCCGTCCCCTGTGGTTGGTGGGGGTGCAGGAGATGGGGGCCAGGTGACGAGGGGCTTGAAGAGCCAGCTCTGTGCCAAGGAGTCTGCTGGGTGCCACCCTCAGTGACGTTGTTTAATACACGTTAGAACTCAGGGGCAGTAACAGGACTGCATTTCACAGACGAGGAATCAGGCCCAAGGAGTTTGGGTTGGACAGGGGTGGGGGTAGGGATGGGGACTGAACCCCTGCAGTTGGCCCCCAGGCACAGGAAGGCCTGATGGGCCCGCTTCCTCATCTCCCCACCTGCCTCCCTTTCCAGCATCAAGGCCCCCACTGCACGCAGCCCGGGTCTCCAGCTCCATCAGCGGACACGGGCTGCTTTGAGTGGCCTGTGGCCCAGGCAGCAGTGGCCTGGGTCCTTCCCTGGGGCCGCTGGAGTTGTGCTTTTGGGCCCAGGGACCAGCCTGGACTTCCAGGTGGCAGGGATTTGTCTCTGCATAAATCTCTTCTACAGGAAAAGCAGGGTAAGGGGTTGAATGTCGGAATCTTAGCTTTATTTTTGGGTAGAACTCCTGAGCTTTGTTTCAGGTGGCAGGATTGTCACTGCCGTGGTTCTGCCTCGTCCTGTGGCTGGCAGTATCTGCTCTTTCTGGGAGTCTTCAGTGTCCAAGGGGGGTGGGCACTCGGGCTGCAGCTCAGGCCCTCTGAGATGCTTCTGGCTCCCCTATCCCCTGGTGTCAGCTCTGTCTTTGGACTGGGTCCTCATTGGTTTCAGGTTTGATGTCTGCACACCCTACCCAAAGTGGGTGGGGGGACTTCCTTCCCAGAAACCCGCCAGCAAAGCTCCTTCGTCTCATTGGCCTGAACTGGGTCAGGTCTCCAACGCTGAATGAGCTGTGTGGCCAGGGGTGGGACCTCAGGATTAGCTCCAAATTTACAAGTCCTCAAGGTGGAGGTGGGGCTGGGCTACGGGGCGGGGGGGAGAGGACACCTGAACAAAAATGTGGATATAGCTTCCAAGGAGAAGAGGGATGGACTCTAGGATCTTGAATCAGTGACTGTGCAAGCCACGGTGGCTTCCAGAGAGGGCCGTGAGACCAGGGAACATGCCTGGATGGAGACTGCAAGTGTGTGTGTGCGTGTGTGACGGTGTGACACTTGGGAGACCCTGGCTTTATTCACCACATCCGATCTATCTTGGGGTGACCTCAAGGTCAGTGTGTGACTGGCAAACACAACCCATGCAGGTCTGTTCCTCTATGTTTCAGGAATAACGTTCACCTGACCCCTTCCCCCGCACGCACCCCAGAGACAGGACCTGTCCCACCACTGGAGACAGTGTAGACTGTGACCTTCCACAGCCATCTGGAGGCGTGTGGCTGGGGATGCACCTGCGTCTGCACAGATCCAGTCTCTTGAACATCCATTCACTGTTCACTCATTCATTCGTTCCTCACATCTCCCACAGCAGGTTACAGAGATCGTTCAACGTGGCTCCTACCCTGCTGCCCTCACAGTTTGGGGAAAAGCAGACGAGAACCAGTTAGGGTCGCAGTAGGTGCTGTTGCAGTGGTGGGTCCAAGGTTCTGGAGACAAAGGAGCCACCACTTGGCTTCACACAGGATGTGGCATGCCCGCCAAGCCTTTAAAGTTAACGGGGGTCCCCAGGAGCTGACCCCCGGAAGGCCCATCTCAGGCAGAGAGAAGCAGGTGGAAAAGCAGGAGGGTCTGGGGGTGAGGTCGGTCGAGTCAGAGGGGTCTGTGGGGGTCCCTGGAGCTCAGGAGAGAGGTCCGGGCTGAGGGGCAGCGAGGTGGAGACAGGCTGGGGAAGAGATGAGGGCACCTGGGAGAGGGGCCCCCCGCGGGGGCCGGGGGGCGCGGCCTGACCACAGTATCAAGAGGAGGGGGGAGGAAGAGGTTTTGCGAGCACGGAAGCCTGTGGAGTTACGAAATGCCTTCCTTTAAGAAGAGTTCCCTGGTCAAGAAAGCCGTTTGTGGCCGATGAGGCCAGAGAGGACGGGAAGGACAATCGAGATAGCCTTGCCTGGGCTGCTCTTGGTCCCCGGGGCTCCAGGGCGGGGCCACTGTGGGCCTGCCAGGGAACACAGGCAGGCCACTGCCAATGACGTGGCAGGCCTGGCTCTGGCTGTGCAACGAGCAGACCACTGAGGAAGGCCCTTCTCAGTATAATTAAAAAGGGTGATTAACAGCGAGCCAGGAAGCTGCCTTCCTGACAGCCCCCGATTACAGATGAGGATGCCCACTGCTGGTGGGGGAGGGGGGAAGAGACCTTCCTGGTCTCCCAGCCCGCCAAGGTCAACGCACAGTGGGCAGGGATGGACATCGAGTCTTGGAATCCCTGGGTGGGATTCATGAGGCTCATCTCACGTCCCCACAGTGTCCTGCCCTGTGTGAACTGCCGGGGTGACCAGGAAGGAGCCTCAGCTCTTCCCCCAAGGAGGCGATAAGCTCGTGGTGCGCCAAGGTTCGCACACGGAGACCATCCCAGGGCTAAGGCAGTGCGGTTCCTCCTTTGGAAGCCTGATGTGATGCCTCATTCTTACTTTGGGGAGTCTATGGGGCAGAGACACAGAATGGGCTGGGAAACTTGTAGAAGGTCATCCTTCATCATGAGCTGGCAACCCTGAATTCATGGCTTCAGGCCAGTGTCCTCACCCAAGCTTCAGGTGGGGGTACCTAACTGCCCATCTTCCCTGATGGCCGCAGCCCCTCTAAGCTGGGCTTGTCAGAGCAGGGGCACCCGCCCCCAGATGCCGCTGGATGCTCACCTGCTGCTCACCTGCTCCTCCTCTCTAACAACTCTGATTTTGTGCAGGGTACCAATCAACTCCACTGAAGTCACTCAGCCTTCCTTGCAGCTATGGGTGACCTTTTGACACAATCCTGGGCAACGAGATGAGGGAGGGCATCCTTTCCCCCCAAAGTCAAAGCCTTCTTAAGAGAAGTGATAGGTACAGAGAGAAGGGACAAAGTAGGTGATTAAATAGTTAATCCCACTAGGGGATTGTAAGTAGGAAAAAGTATGCGACACCCCTGTGAGCTAATGATTACTCAAGAAAGCAGGTCTGCTTAACCACAAAACCAAGCAGGCTTGCTTAGCAACAAAACCATACCACACAAGCACGAGACATGCCCCAAAACAATAAAACAATGGTAGCATGAGACCCACATCCTGCCCAGTGAGCTCCGTAAGTTAATGATCCCTAGGATGTGCTCTCTGCACGCATAAAAATACAATAATTTATGGAAAGGTGCTCATTGTACAGAGACCTGAAATAAGTTTTACAGTCCTGGCTTGAGCACGTAGGGAAAAGAAACTCCCCTGCCCAACCTGGACGAGGAGCTGATGATGGAAGCATGACACCAACTCAAGAAAGACAAAGAAGATCCTTTCCCCCTCCCCACTTTTCCTTTGATTATAAAACTGTAGCCCACTAAGTTCTCAGCATGGCATCCTCTTGCCTGCCTGCTTGTAAGCCTCACAAGCGTCCTGCATCCTATTCTAATAAATCACTTCTTATCTATCTCTTTGCCTCTTGCTGAATTCTTTCTGCGCTGAGACATAAAGGACCAGGCTCCTCAGATCCCCCCCCTGAAACCACACCTATCCGTTTCAGAAGGGCCCTTGGGAATTCCCTGGTGGTCCAGTGGTTAGGACTCGATGTTTTCACTGGACTCCATCCCTGGTCTGGAAATTAGAATCCTGCAAGCAGTAAAACAAACAAACGAAAAACAAAACAGAAAACCCAGCCTGGAATGAAACAAGTCCTCTGTGCTCCAATGCCTGTCACTAAGCCCTCTGACGGGCTTCTTGAAGAGCTCTAAATCCTTCCCCCCTCCACCCCCCCAACCCCCCACCTCCTCCCAGCTCAGGCTTGTCTCCTCCTCCTGCAGGAATGTGACAGTGTTGTGGCCCATCCTGCTGCCTCTGTGGCTCTCCCTCTAGTCCATGCCTGGAGGGGACCAAGGCTGCCAGGGCGATTTTTCAGAAACTGCTTCCTTCCCTCCCTCCCTCTCTCTTTTTTTCTATTTTTTTGGCCATACACCTGGCATGTGGTATCTTAGTCCTGCAACCAGGGATGGAACCCATGCCCCTTGGAGTGGAAGCTGGAGTTCTAACCACTGGACCTCCAGGGAAGCCCCAGAAACTCATTTTTGATCAAACCGCTCTCCCGTTTGAAGCGCCCATCCTGACCATCTCTCTACCCCATCTTCTTCCACTCCCTGCCTTGATTCTACTGTCCCTGGAACACAGCTGAGCTGCCGGGCCTCTTCTGCTGTGACTTTTCTCTGTCCTGCTGTGGCGGAGTGCCCTGCAGGCACGCGCTCTCCCCCACCGCTGACCCTGCTCCCTGTAGAAGCCACGGGCCCAGCCCTAGGTGTTGACTGCCTCCTCTGAGCTCCGCCTGCCCCCACCTGTCCATCTGTCTGTCAGGGTGCATGGCGCTTGCACCGCGTGTAGGGGTGGAGCTGCGTGTTCCTCTGCCCCTGCGGGCATGAGCGCTCCGCCCCGGCTCCTGCGTGGGGTCCGGGGTCCCCCACGCTCTGCTCAGTCCCTGCTGCAGGGCCACCGCTTCTGCTTATTGCAGAATCCATAGGTCACTGTTTAGTAAAACTGGAGAAAATGAATCATACTCCCATCACCCCAGCTCAGCACCTATTTCATTTTTGCCTGTTTCGATTTGTGGTTTTTAAAACTCCAGGGCAGACTGGCGATCCTCCTGGCCACAATTCCCTGGTGGCGTTGGTCGCCATGGCTGAGACGTGTCGGCCTCAGTGGGCTCTGATCCTGCCTTGGCTGACTTCCGGCCCGTGTCCTAATGTGGGCGATGCATGGCACCCAGGGCGGCAGACAGACAGAAGGACGGGAGCAAGTGCCGATCTGCTCGGAGCCCTCAGGGGACCTTATCCAGCCGGCTTAGAGGCCTTCCATTCAGCTTCCTCATATTTAAGTCAAGAGGTTGTGATAAAACTGCTGAACCCCACACAGACAGCCCCCTACAGAGCCCCGCACTCCTCAGATGGTCTGTCCTGGAACACTGGTTTCCCCGGTTTGACACCCGCCCGCCCCGCGCCTTTCATCGTCCTGCCATCTGCTAATCTTTCTCTGTTTTGTTCACAAGAATTTCTTGAGCCCATGAGATCCCAAGGTAAGGACTGCATATTAAGATGTGTGTCCATAATTTTTTCAGCCAACAGTTCATCCAAGTAAACCTTTATCTTTCAGAATAGTGTGCTTTGCAGAAACAGACTCACAGACATAGAGAACAGACTTCTGGTTGCCGTGGGGGAAGTGGGTGAGGGGGAAGTGGGTAAGGCGGCGTAGGACTGGGAGTTCGGGATTAGCAGATACAATCTATTACATAGAGGATGGATAAACAACAAGGTTCTATTGTATAGCACAGGGAGCTATATTCAATAGGTTTTTATTTTTTTATTTATCCCGTGATAAACTAAAATGGAAAAGAATATAAAAAGAATACATATATGATGAATCACTTTGCTGCACAGCAGAAACTAACACAACATTGTCGATCAACTATACTTCAATTAAAAAAAAATAGTGTGTTTGGTGTATGTGTCCTTATTCCGACAAAAGACTACAGTTTTCCAGCAGGTTCTAGGATTTCCTCTTGGGTAGCATCTTCAGGCGAGGGCAGCCGTGTGTGGGAGCTTTCTGTGTTGGAAGAGTATCCCCCTCTGTCGGGGAATTCCATTTTTTGTGTGTAATAGGAAGAAAGCAATTACTATGGGAAATGTTGTCTACAGTTTGAAGTTGGAACAGATTACACTAAGAGGAAGCAACAAATTTCTCTAAATGAGGAAAAAGGTCATTTGTTGGAAAAAAATATCTTTAGATCAGGTTTGGTTTGTTTGGTCCTAACAATGATTCCTCCCCCACTCCACTGGTGGCCTGGAGGGGAGGAGACAAAGAGCTGAATTGTTCTGCAGGAGGAAGCACTTTCCTTCTGCCTGTGGGGGAGGAGTGAGGGGGGAGGGTGGAGAGAGAGGGGGAGGAGTCTGGAGGAAGAGGGGCGGGGCCTAAGGGTGGAGGGAAGCCAGGCCCAAGGACCCAGGGCCCGAACATTGCTGGCAGCGAGCCCTTGAGTCTATAGGGTGCTGAAGACTAATATTCATTTTGTTTGTAATTCTGTGGTGGGCTGAAAATCCCACCTTTGATCCTGAACCTTTTGTGTGTCAAATCTGCTTTGAGGAAATCAAGGAGCAGCAGGTCCCGAGAGCAGAGCCTGGGGAAGAGCACCATCTCCCTGCAGCCCTTGGGTCCTGCAGAGGCCCTAGGAGATGGTGAGGCAGGGTCTGAAATGTTCAGAATGTTACTGGCCAGGGTTCCTGGTCTTCCCCAATCAATAGAAATTGACTAGAGGCCAGACAAGAAATTCAGGCAAGGCTTTATTGGGGCCCCTGCTGCAGCACAGGGAATGGAAAACGACAGCTTCCTTTGCTCACGCCCTGAGGGCAAGGGGAGCTTGTTCCTTATATGGAGTGAGAGTAGCAGCGGGTCCAGGGTTTGGGCTGGAGGGGTGGTGTAGGTGGTTTGCCCACCCCTCTGCTGGTGTTGAGTGCAGGGGGCATGCTCAGTACCCTGCTTTTTCTCCCGCTCTTCAGAAGGGGCAGTTGGGTTTTTGGTCTCTTTGTATCTTCTGGGTCCAGAATTTGCCCCAACTGTGCAGGCATGCAGTTATTTTTAGTCCCATACAATTTCTTTGTATTTTGTTGCTCGAGGAGAGGTGTGTCCAGGTGCAAGCATTGTAGCTCTGCAGCAAAGGGTCCCAGGTCCCAGCCTGTCTCAAAAATATGTAGGAAGGGACAGAGGGCCATTCCACTCGGGAACAAAGGGAAGTGTGGTTCCAGAAGGAGCAGAGGCTCAGGGCAAAGACAGGGCAGATGTTTGGGTTGCATTCAGGCCCCCGGAAGCTGGTGTTGGCCTGGCTCTGGGCTCCAGGTACGTGGCCTTGATGGTGGGACATTGCCTTGGTCCTCAGATTGTTTCCTACGACATAGTGGGGATAACACAATTCGCAGGGTTGTTGCATGAACTAAGAAGTACTATAGGATATTTTTAAAAAGGTAAAATCATACACACATATATACATAAGTATCATACAAATAAAAAAGCAACACATTTTATGTAATCAATTAATGAGGAACCAGTGAGATGCTACCAGGTAGTTTCAATGGGCACTAGACTGATAGAGATTCATAGTCTCTCCTGGACAAAATTCATGTGCCCTGTGACCAAGAATCACATGTATTTCTGTTAGTCCTGCATGAACTAACTCAGTCTCCCCAGAACTGCAACCCCAGGTTGCAGGCTTGCACCCCTTTCAATCAGACAACCTCCTCCCTGGGTGACACCCAGAATTCCACGAAGGAACACTCAGTACTTTTTTGTGTGTGCAATAAAGTTTCTCACAATTTTTTAAACAGTCTTCCCCTCTCCTCCAGGACCATAATAATCACCCCCAATTCCTCTCGGTCACAAAACCGCGGTCTCATTATGCTTGGCCTGATTATTTACATAGATGCAGTAAGAATGTTCCTTAATTTACAGGCCTCCTTAGGTTTGCCGTGGGCCATCGAGTAACTGCCAAGGCCCTGGAATTAGCATCTGTGGGAAGTTTTTGTGATGAGTCTCACCCTGGATTTTTTTTTTTTTATTGGAGTGTAGTTGATGTACAATGTTGTGTTAGTTTCCGGTGTACAGCAAAGTGGTTCCATTATACATATATATAATAGTTTGTATCTGCTAACCCCAAACTTCCAATGCAATCCTCCCTCTTGGCAACCACAAGTCTGTTCTCTATGTCTGTGGGTCTGTTTCTGTTTTGTAGATAAGTTTCATTAGTATTGTTATTTTAGATCCCCATGTAAGTGATATCATGTGATATTTGTCTTTGTCTAACTTACTTCACTTAGCATGATAATCTCTAGGTCCACCCATGTTGCTGCAAATTGCGTTATTTCATTCTTTTTTTATGCCTGAGTAATATTCTGTTGAATGTATGTATCACATCTTCTTTATCCGTTCATCTGTCAATGGACACAGGTTGTTTCCATGCCTTGGCTACTGTGAATAGTGCTGCCATGAACACTGGGTGCATGTGTCTTTTTGAACTATAGTTTTGTCTAGCTATATTGCTGGATCATATTCAGTCTGGATTTTTAAAAGCCTCTTTTATTTGCTGGGGAACAGACCCCAGGGAACGGTTGCTACCGAATGATTGGATATATTTCCTCTTTTCTCAAAGCTCTTCAGATTGGGGGATGCTCCCGGCCTTCAGGAAGTGACCTTCCTTACCACCTGTGAGGCTGGAATGGGCACAGTGGCATTGAGTCTGTTTATAAAGTGGCTCATCGCAACTGATTAAATGAGAATTGTCCCCAAGTACGACATCCCAAATGCACAGTCCAATTATATCCCAGGAAAAATGAGGACAGTTTCTCATTGAACCTATGACAATAACTACACATCCACAAGAAGTTCAGGGAACTAAGCAAGAGTCTCTGAATCCCGGGGGCGGACGTCATTGAGAATCGGATGAAAATGTTTCTTTTCATGCCCAGCTATGAAGTGTTTAGCAGCTAAAAACAATGCCAGCTTGCCATCTGAGGTGGTTCCGCTCAGTACAGAGGTCATTAGACCCGCACAAAACGTTTCGTGCACCATATATGGGTAGAAACTAGAAACAACCTCAATGCCCACCAGCAGAAAATGGTTAAAGTGTAGTCACGTGATGGAATATACAGAGGGGAAAAAGAGGAAAGGAGAACTATATAGACTAATATGGAGTTATCTCAAAAACAACGTCCACCATCTTCTCCCCAAAAAAGAAAGCTGCTGAAGGAGAGTTATGATTCTAATATTAGGAAGATTGAAAGCTTGCAAAAGACTATGCTATCTATCACTAATGGATATCCATTTATAACAAAGTGTTTACAAACGCATGGGAGTAACATATATCAAATTCAGATGCGTAGGTACAGCTGCGGAGGGAGGAAGGTGGGGCAGGGATACCCAGGGAGTTAAGTCATCTCTGGAAAAAAAAATCTCTTTTCAATTTACAAAAGCAAAGTGAATTTAAATTGTAGGTTAAGAAGGAAGGGAAAGGGTTTCCTCACAGATCTATACACAAAAAAGACCAAAGCAACATCAGCAATATTCCAAAAGAAATACCCACAATAATGGCCTCATTCAATCCTAAGTAATTAATTCTTGTTCCCTGGATTCTGGGTCAATAGTCTACTTTCAAGATGGGTTCTGAACACAGAGTCCTAGAAATCCTGATCTATGGGTTGGTGTGGTCTGACGATGTGCAGGGGAGGTCAGCTCATGAGTCTGTCCCCGGGAGGTGGTTTCATGAAACGTCAGTGGTCAGAGTAGCTGGCACTGTCCTTTCACAGGGCTCTCAGGCTGCCCTTCTCTGCTGAAGACCCTGGGTCTGGCCTGTGGCTAATAGCAGAGCTTCCAGACAAATAGCAGAATAAACTAAAGTTTTGTCGATGACAAAAGCTGTGGTTCATTTATGGCAGCAAACAGCAAAGCAAAAATGGAGGAGAGTAAAAGTCTCTATTGGGAAACAACTATTTCATAAGAGTTTTGATCAGTGTTTCCCTGAAGGTAAAATAAACTGTGAACAGCAAGGACACTGACAAAGCATGCAACATCAGGAATGTTTATACTGATGACTTTTACCGATACCAACTTAACCTACAGAAGGCTGAGGGGCTCCTGTGATGTTTCAGCTCTTCCAATGCGGCTCTGATGAAGAAATGTGGAACCCATTAAACAAACAATTCCTTCTAGCATCTCTCTCTCTCATTTTATAAGGTAAAAGAACAAATCTTTGTGAGTTTCCAGGATTCCTCTGAGACGTTTCAAAGAATGTTTTAAAGATATCTGAAAGTTTTATTTCACTGTTTCTGTATTTAGGATCTGATCTTGGAAGAAGAAATCAAAAGAGTTCTCAGAGATTTGGGTATGTGATTAAGAGAATATCACGGGCACTGAAAAACAGTTCTTGTTCTCCTGCTTAGGAATAATAAAAAATTGTAAGGCGAACGTAGAAGGTGGAATGATTTTAAAAGCTGCATCTCTTTCCCAAGTGAGGCTTTGTGTGTGTTTTGTTTGTTCATAATCAAGGACATCATAAAGTCAACATAAAGTACAGTAATTTTTATGGTAAGACACAGACTATCTCTTATCCGGGCAGGTTACATGCAATGTAAAGAGTCACCTTTCATGTTGTAGATAAAGGCGCAGGTCAGTAACCCAAGGCAGCAAGCCCGTCAACTGCAAGTGAACTTGGCCAATTTTTTTAAATTTAATTTTTATCTTATATTGGAGTATAGTTGATTCACAGTATTGTGTTAGCTTCATGTGTACAGCAAAGTGATTCAGTTATCCATAAGCATATATCTACTCTTTTTCAGCTTCTTTTCCCATATACGTTATTACAGAGTATTGAGTAGAGTTCCCACTGCTATACAGTAGGTCCTTGTTGGTTACCTATTTTATATGTAGAAGTGTGTATATGTTAATATGCAGACTCCTAATTTATCCCTCCCCTTCCCCCACCTGTCACCTTTGGTGGCCATAAGTTTGTTTTCTATGTCTGTGAGTCTGTTTCAGTTTTGTAAATAAGTTCATTTGCACCATTTTTTAAAAATCAGATTGCACATATGAGTGATATCACATAATATTTGTGTTTCTCTGTCTGACTTACTTCACTCAGCATGATCATCTCTAGGTCCATCCATGTTGCTGCAAGTGGCATTATTTTGTTCTTTTTTATGACTCCACTCCTTCTTTAAGTGGAAAGTGTGAATACATTTATTAACATGATCCCCACACAGAGCCTTTCTGTAGAATATGAAAATAGGAAGCAAAAGTATGTAGAGCTAAAATTATGCTTAGTAATTTTTTTTCCGTGTTCTGTCTTACTTATAAATTACCTAGGTAGCCAATCATTGTCTATTAATTAGCTCCATTCAATATCAGTTTAAGATTTTACCATTACTTGAAGATCGTGGAACTTGACTTCATCTGATACACTGCAAAACATTTAAGTTTGTCTGAATAATAATTCAATTTCTGGTAACAGCAACTTGTAGTTTTCATAATTGGAATATTACATAAGAGTAATGTTAGCCTTTTGATCAGTAACCTATTTAAGAGGTTCAATGAATTATTCTTTCCGTGAGAAATCAAACCAAATAAAATGTGCACTTGCATTATCCTGAACATGATAAATTAAGGAAAAGACCTACTTGCTTTTTTTAAAACCTAAATTATTAAGCTAACCTGATTCACCTTATTTATGTGAACTTGGATTTATAAAATGTTTCTAGGCTAGCAATTTCATTTTTAAAATACATTTTATTTATTTATTTATTTGTTGGCTGCTTTGGGTCTTCATTGCTGTGCATGGGCTTTCTCTAGCTGCAGTGAGCAGAGGCTACTCTTCGTTGCAGTGCGCGGGTTTCTCTTTGTGGTGGCTTCTCTTGTTGGGGAGCACAGGCTCGCGGCATGTGGGCTTCAGCAGTTGTGGCATGTGGGCTCAGTAGCTGTGGCTCGTGGACTCTAGAGGGAAGCCTCAGTAGTTGTGGTGCATGGGCTTAGTTGCTCCGAGGTATGTGGGATCTTCCTGGACCAGGGCTCTAACCCATGTCCCCTACATTGGATTCTTAACCACTGCGCCACCAGGGAAGCCCCCGTAGGCTAGCAATTTCTTTCTTTCTTTCTTTTTTTTTTTTTTTTTGCTCCATTGCAATATTTTATTTTAGTAAATTTTCATCCATCGTTTATTTTTCTGCTCTTTTCCAGTTTTTTTTCCCCCTTTTGGTATATATTTTGGATGTTGTGCCAGATGATGTTATAAAATTCACCATTGAATGAATCGCACTTCCTACAATCAGCCACCAGTAAAAGATTCCTGTGCAGAGCAAAGGCCCAGTGCAGCTGGGCAGGCTTAGCAGTAGACAGGCCTTAGCAATTTCTTTATGAAAGATATTTTATTCAAATACATTACAAGTATCACCACTTAGGAATATTAGATTTATATATTGCTTAGCTTTTTTTCTATAAACAAATCAGAACAGAGTTCCTTTAAGACATAATAATCTAATCGGTTTATATATTTCACAGTCACACTCCAGGAGGTCAAGGTCTTTTTCCAAAATAGACCCACAGACACTGAGCACACATACATATAGAGAGATCTGGCTTCAGTTCTGCAACTTCAGCCACAGGGCAAAAGTAAGGACAAAATTTGACCAATCCCAGATCTCAAAGAGCTACTCTTCCCAGTGGGCACTAAATTCTTAATTGACTTGAGCTCAAAATAGACAAACAAACAAACAAAAAAGGGCTAAAAATGCATTAAAGACACACGCACCCCAATGTTCATAGCAGCGTTATTTACAATTGCCAACGTGTGGAAGCAACAGGTGAATGGATGAAGATGTGGTATATATACACAATGGTATATTACTCAGCCATAAAAAACAATAAAGTTTTGCTGTTTGCGGCAACATGGATGGACTTGCAGGGCATTATGTGGAATGAAATAAATCAGACAGAGAAAGACAAATACTGTCTGATATCATTTCTATGTGGAATCTAAAAAAATACAACAAAGTAGTGAATAAAACAGAAAGAAGCAGACTCATAGAGAACAAACTAGTGGGTTACCAGTGCGGGGGTGGGGGGAGCAATTTAGGGGTGGAAGGAAAAAAAGAGTTATTATGGGATTATACAAAATCATGTGTGTGAAACTTTTGAAAACTGTAAAGCACTGTAGTGTTTAAAGAATATTTGATTTAATTAAAAAAAAAGTTAAAAAACAGTAACAAGGTAGATTATCTGTTGTCTCTCACCGGATGGGGCTAGATCCCTATCATCCATCCACAGAGATCACCAAATGCTCACACTATAAAATCAAATTCCCAACCACTGTTGCCACAGATGGAGAATAACTTATCTGTCATGCATGAACCAGAAACAATAACACAAACACAAATTCAGTACAGGTTATAAAAATAGACGTAGACAAACAGAGAATGAATCAAGTTCTACTGCTGATGGGGCTGTCCTATCTCAGCAGCCCAGGAAGTACCCTTCTCCATTACACAGCTCTGATTGGTGAATCCACCTCGTATCTCAGTGGGGTCTCTGAAACTGCTAAAGGATAATTTTCCAGCAGGCGAAATCATGACTCTCATACAAATATAAAATGAATACCCATCAAAGATTTTATTTTTATTTTATTACACATTAACAAGTGAGCCAGTTCAAATGATAATTGGATTTACAGAGATTTATATTCTCCATTGGATAAAACCTATCTGCATGGCTGTGAACATCTTTTGCATTACTAGGACAGAAAACACCTCCATCACCATAAGCCCTCTGCAAGTTAATTTCTGTCTATTCAAAGTTATCAAATAGACCACCTGCCCCCTCCTGCCCAAAGACAGCCCAAGGTGTGCATCACCATAGAATCAGTTTCTGGAGGGTCCACCAGCCACCAGCCATAATTCCACTGTAAGGATACTCTGGAATGTTTTTTCCCCCTTCCAAAATCGTTTTCTTGAGAGAAGGATGCAGGAAGTGCACCTGTCACAGAGGAGAGGCCAGCTAAATGGCAACTATGGTTAGTCCAGTGATCAGGAGTCACCAGGTGCTTAAAGACGTTTTCAAGTAGGAGGGAGCTATGGCCCCAGGATGTTGTACATACTTGGCTCCTGCCTTGGCTCCTTTGAGTTGACTTCTTTCTTCCTGGGGAAAGAGATTGAAAGTGTTGATGAGGGTGGGGTCCAGGAGGGGGTGAAAGTGGAGGCAGTGGAATTAATTAAACAAACCTCAGCGAAAATCAAAGTCTGGACAGGCTTGTAGGGGGAGTTCTCCCTGCCCTGCATCCTCAATTACTTCCAAACAGGAAGAGACATACGCCTTGCATCTTGAACAGGAAGGTGTTGCCTACTTTACTACCCAGCAGGAAGAAGAAAACTTCTCTCCACCCTTAAAACAGCTCAGCCAATCAGAGACAATAGCAGCCCCACCAATGAGAAGCCTTCATTTTTGGACTCCCTGCTTGCTCCAATGGATTTGATAGTGAACAAAATTTGGGTCCCCTTGTCCAGGGGCTGTGAAGCCAATCTACTGACACTAGGTCATGCTGAAGGAAAGTGCAGCATTTATTGAAGGGCACCCAGCAAGGAGTCCAGGTAGCCTAGCGCTCAAAACACTCAAACTCCCCGGTGACCTTCAGGGAAAGGTTTTTAAAGGCAGGGTGAGGGAGGGAGGTTGTAGGATGTGTGATCAGCCCTTCTGTGGACATTCTTCTGATTGCTTGGTGGTGACGTAATCAAGAGTCAGCATCATCAACCTTCTGGTTCCAAGTGGTCTGGGGTCTACGTGCTTGTGGGCAGCATTCAGTTAACTTCTCCCACCTGGTGGGAGCTCAAAGGACAGCTCAAAGGACATGGCTCAGAATATTATCTATAGTCCTTGAGGAGGAACTGAAGGTCCTTCACTCTGTTTAATGGTTAAAGTATCATTATTTTGTCTTGCTTGACTCTTTTCCTTTCTTTCTGCATTTTCTCACTTCTCTGATTAAATTTAGTCTTTGGAAGTCAGGAAAGGCTTAGGAGGCTGAAGGTTTTTTTATACATAAAAGGCAGGCAAAGGACATGGTGGGGGCAGATCTGTCCAGGAAGGTCCCTTAGGGTCCTGCTCAGTTACAGACTCTTTGGTTATTACAGCCCCTTCCAGCTCCCTGCTTTTCCTTATAAAAGCTATTTCCCCTTCCGTGTTCTCTGGACTTGCCTGTGGTCTGTCATAATTGTCATGTCCTTAATTGTGATTCCTCTCTCTATTTCTGAATAAACTCTCCTTTGTAGGTGAGATAACTGGCTATTGTATTATTAAAGTTGACAAGGGGAGCCTCAGTTAAGGACCTGGGCTTGCTGGCTTCCTGCAGGGATGTGCAACTATCGCCTCTATTCCCCTAGTTTTTCTGGAAAGTTGCACAAAATGTTCACAAATAAAATTTTATCTTAAATATGTTGGAGGAGTCTGCACAGGACTGAATGCTGTAATAATTTAAAAAATTGAATATACTACTTTTCTTCTTACAGAAGTGAGCTGAAAAGTTTTTAACAACTAAAATGGCACAAACAGTGACAACTGAGCCCCTGGGCTGACCAATGAGATTGGAGGCAACCTGCAGAACCAATAGTTCAGTTTGGTCAGATCAGTTCCCTCCTATGAATTTCAGACTGTTCATGACAGGAAAGTCAGGAAAATGCCCCAAAGGAACCCAATCTCAGTTAATAATTTGTGTATATAATTTGAGGTGTTTCTATTTGTTGGCTGAAAAAAATGCACAACCTAAAATTTGAGAATTATGTTTTATTCGGCAGACATTCTGAGGACTTCAAGTGAGGGACAGACTTTCAGATGCTCTGAGAGATTGCTCTGAAGAGGTGAGGGAGGAGCCAGGGGTTTTTGCAACAAAGACCAAGTAGTCAGAACATCAAATGATTACTGTTAATTAAAAAAACCCAGACATCTCAAGTTAATGAATTTAGCACTTTTCTATGTATGGGAAGATGCAAGAGTCTGGGCTCATTGAAATCATTCCTTTGATACACACCTCAGCTCTCTGGGGCCAGCATCCCATGCTTTCTCCCCAGGGTGCATGGTTGGGGTGAGAGGGGATGGCTGCAATGGCTGACTGCTAGATGGGGGGCATCCTGTTTCTATCCTGCGTTCCCTCAGGGCTCACCATTGGAGCAGCTGTAATGTGACAGCTTGATGGCTGCAATATCCTTTGTTTACTGATATAGCAGCAACATCTTTTCATTCACATATTTATCTATATTTTACTACATTTATACTTTCAAATATGGATTAACAGTATCTGTTATTTTGCAATTAAAATTAATCCGCTACATGCAGACGTGAAACACCCTTAAGTCCGATGATGGTCTAGAGGCTGTGTGGATCTGTCATCATCCACGAAAGTCTTCTCCTGCTGTGGGACTCTAACAAACTTCATGAAAGTAACGTATTCTCTGTTGACGTCTTTGTTTCCTCAGAATACATTTTCGTTCCCCCAACACACCTCCTCCCAGCTCCTCCTGGACTGGGGATCCATTCCTCCAACATGTGTCTGCAGCCCCTGGTGCAGTTGCTTACCCTTAGCCTGGGGATGGTGGGGGCCTCTGGGGTGCTTGGGTTCTTGCGCTTTCACTCTTGGTCTGGTCTCTGTGCAGGAAGCTCTACATGCAAGGCTTCCAAGGCTGGGGTTTCAATCTCACCCTCCATGCTGTGTCCACCCAGGCCTATCCTGCTGGTGCGGGGTCCTGCTCCGCCCCACCCCCGTTCCTTCACCCTGCTGTCCTCACCCCTCCCCCACGAGTCTTGCAAAGGCAGATCAATGCCTCCATTACGGAGCCGCTGCTGCAGCCGGCCCTCGATGAGAGATCCCTTGCTTTCTTTTCTCCTTTTTTGTATTTATCTGGTTTTTAAATTTTGCTTATTTTTCTTTTTTTAAAATTGAAGTATAGTTGCTTTACAATGTTGTGTTAGTTTCTGGTGTATAGCAAAGTGATTCAGTTATATATACATACATTCTTTTTCATATTTTTTCCATTATAGTGTAGTACAAGATACTGAATATAGTTCCCTGTGCTATACAATAGGTCCTTGTTGCTTATCTATTTTTTGTATAGTAATTTGCATCTGCTAATCCCAAACTCCTAATTTATCTCCACTCTCCCCTCCCCTCCCCATGGTTACTCTTTGGTAACCATGTTTGTTTTCTATGGCTGGAAGTCTATTTCTGTTTTGTAAATAAGTTCCTTTGTATCACATTTTAGATTCATTTTATTTTATTTAATTAAAATTTTTTTTTAAATCAGGATTTTTTAAAAGTATTTTTCGAATTAAGTAATTAATTAATTGGCTGCATTTGGTCTTCGTTGCTGCACACGGGCTTTCTCTAGTTGTGGCAAGTGGAGGCTACTCTTCGTTGTGGTGCGTGGGCTTCTTATTGCAGTTGCTTCTCTGGTTGCGGAGCATGGGCTCTAGGCACACGGGCTTCAGTAGTTGCGGCACACGGGCTCAATAGTTGTGACTCGTGGGCTTTAGAGCTCAGGCTTAGTAGTTGTGGCACAAGGCTTAGTTGCTCCATGGCACGTGCAATCTTCTTGGAGCAGGGCTCGAACCTGTGTCACCTGCATTGGCAGGTGGATTCTTAACCACTGCACCACCTAGGAAGTCCCTTAAGTATTTTTTTTTTTTATTTTTAGTTTTTATTTTTATTTATTTATTTATTGGCTGCATTGGGTCTTCCTTGCTGTGCAAGGGCTTTCTCTAGTTGTGGTGAGCAGGGGCTCCTCTTTGTTGTGGTGCATGGGCTTCTCAGTGCAGTGGCTTCTCATGTTGTGGAGCACTGGTTCTAGGCTTGCAGGCTTCAGTAGTTGCAGCACATGGGCTCAGTAGTTGTGGTGCATGGGCTTAGTTGTTCTGCAGCATGTGGAATCTTCCCGGACCAGGGGTCAAACCCGTGTCCCCTGCATTGGCAGGCAGATTCTTAACCACTGTGCCACCAAGGAAGTCCCTAGATTCATTTTAGATTCATTTGTATTGTATTTAGATGTAAGTGATACTGTGTGATATTTGTCTTTCTCTTTCTGACTTACTTCACTTAGTATGATACTCTCTGGTGCATCCATGTTGCTGCAAATGGCATTATTTCATTTGTTTTTATGGCTGAGTAATAGTCCATTGTGTATAGCACCACATCTTCTTTATCCATTCATCTGCTGATGGATATTTAAGTTGTTTCCATGTCTTGGCTACTGTGACTAGTGCGGCTATGAACATTGGGGTATATTTTCAAAGTAGAGTTTCTCGGAAATGTGCTCAGGAGTGGAGTTGCTGGATCGTATGGTAGCTCTACTTTTAGTTTTTCCCTTGCTATCTATTACAGGATGACTCTGTCTCATTTTTTTTTTTAAATAAATTTATTTATTTATTTTATTGGCTGTGTTGAGTCTTTGTTGCTGCACATGGGCTTTCTCTAGTTACGGCGTGTAGGGGCTACTCTTCCTTGTGGATCACGGGCATCTCATTGCGGTGGCCTCTCTTGTTGCAGAGCAAGGGCTCTAGGCGCATGAGCTTCAGTGAGCTTCAGTAGTTGCGGCACATGGGCTCAATAGTTGTGGCTCACAGGCTCTAGAGCGCAGGCTCAGTAGTTGTGGCACACAGGCTTAGTTGCTCTGCGGCATGTGGTATCTTCCTGGAGCAGGGATCGAACCCGTGTCCCCTGCATGGGCAGGTGGATTCTCACCCACTGCACCACCTAGGAAGTCCTGACTCCGTCTCATTTTGTACGTTGAGTCCTAGGCCTGGAATTAGCCAATTCCCCTGGTAAGTGGTGTCTGGAAAGCATGACCTGGCTATTCGTGTGCTCATTGTTAGTGGGTGGGCATTTTTTCTGGACCTTTTTAGTGTACGGAGCTAGGGAAATAGGTACTTTTTGAGAGAAAAATATGCTATGATTTCATACTGCTATTTCTGATTCATTTTTAAGATTACTTAAAAATTTTTTGCTTAACTTCCTTGATTTTATACTGTATCATTTTTTATGCTGAAAATTATGGTTCCTAATGATGGCAACAAAATCATTTAATAAAAATATCCATACTAATAATATGACTACTGAATGCAGCCTCTGACTTCTTTCTCTTTTTATTATCTGTAGAATGTTTCCTGCTTGGGATGTGTAGTGAAAACACTGTGTTTTAAAGCCACTTCAAATAATTGTTTTCTTTATGTTAAGCCACACTTCATATGTAGTCAGGCTCATTCGTTTTGGTTTACTTTCAAACTTTTAAGAGAGTTTTTTGTGTGTGTGTGATTAAATTTTAAAAAATTATATAAAATATTTAAAGTCCCAAGTAAAAACTATTTAACAAGTTACAGCCACAGAAGTCTTGCTTCCATAGCTGGTCCCTTTACTCTGTTTATTTTTTCTCCCAATAGATTTAAAAAAAAAGATTTTTTGCTTACCTTTCCATTGTTTCTTATGATACTGTAAATAAATTATATCTATATCTATCTCTCTATCCATCTATCGATCGTTCATCTATCTATTCACCTGTCTATATCTATCTATATCATCTATCTAATCTATCTATCATCTATCATCTATCTATCATCTCTATCATCTACCTATCATCTATCTACCTATCTATCTCTCCCTTCCTTACATAATACTTGTTTGCTTCTTTCACTTATTTATTTCTTCGCCATATCAGTATATAGAGATATTTCTAATTATAGCTGCTCAGTACTCCCTTGTGTGGTGGAAACTGTTTATTCAATCAGTCCCCTGTACTGGTTCAAAACTTTATAGTGATTTTCCCTTATGAGTTCTGCCTTTTGAGTTATTTTAATAATTTTTAACAGTGAAGCCAAATAAACAACCCCCACCCCTGCTGTGGTTTCTCTTAAAATTTTTTGATTTTTGTTTATTTTAGTTCCTTAAATGCGGTATTTAAGAAAATCTGAGATCCCACTGTTATGAGCACACATGAGGCTGCGGAAGTTGCCACCACGAGAATGGTCACTGCTGGGCTCGTCAGGTATGACTCTTGTCCCCACTGGGGCACCTCTCACTGCTGTGTGAGGCTGCCTCCTGGCGGTCAGGTAGCTTGCTGTTCTGATGCTTGGATATTGCTGAGTCATATTAAGGTCTTGTAGAAGGTGCAAAATTTTATAGATGTGACTTTGGAAAATTTTATAACTGTGCCTCTGGAGAATTCCTATGTGCAGCAGAGTAGAACAATTTGAATATCAAAACCACGAGGCTAGGATAGTGCATGGTTGTACTGGATAAGTTCAAGATGAAGGTAAGAGCACCTGGTCACAGCACAATACTCTCAGCACACACTTTGTAGGAAAATCACCCCCCACCTCCAGGCAACAATGGATGCTCTCCCTGCTGATTCTAACAGTTAAATTTATTTGAGCTTTTAGCTCTAACTTAGAGTTCATAGGCAAAATAGGGGGTAGAGGAACAAATTCAACGATACCATGAAGAAACAATTGGACAAATCCAGAAGGTAGGTATTTTTTTTTTTTTAAAGATATTTATTTATTTATTTAGTTAGTTAGTTTGGCTGCATTGAGTCTTTGTTGCCGCTCGCGGGCTTTCCCTAGTTGTGGAGAGTGGGGGCTACTCTTTGTTGCAGTGAGCGGGCTTCTCAGTGTAGTGGCTTTTCTTGTTGCAGAGCATGGGCTCTAGGCACATGGCTCAGTAGTTGTGGCTTGTGAGCTCTAGAGTGAGGGCTCAGTAGTTGTGGCACATGGGCTTAGTTTCTCCAAGGCATGTGGGCTCTTCCCTGACCAGGGATCGAACCCGTGTCCCCTGCATTGACAGGTGGATTCTTAACCACTGTGCCACCAGGGAAGTCCCAGAAGGTGGGTATTCTATGCAACAACTGGCCAGATCCCTTCAACAGGTCAGTATTATATGTAAATAAAGATGACAGAGTGAACAAGGGGAATGCTCTAAACAAGCAGTGCCCAGTAGAATTTTCTGGGCTTAGTTGCCCCGCAGCATGTGGGATCTTAGTTTCCAGACCAGGGACTGAACCGGGGTCGCCTGCATTGCAAGAAGGAT
Organism: Hippopotamus amphibius kiboko; assembly: GCF_030028045.1. Classification (NCBI taxonomy): domain Eukaryota; kingdom Metazoa; phylum Chordata; class Mammalia; order Artiodactyla; family Hippopotamidae; genus Hippopotamus; species Hippopotamus amphibius. The sequence continues at coordinate 42,012,926 of NC_080193.1, read as the reverse complement.
TCTTAACCACTGGATCACCAGGGAAGTCCCTGTTTCATTTTTATTATTTATTTTTGATTAATTCAGATAGCCATATGTGGCCAGTGCCTACCATTTGGGACACTGTAATATCTAGATTACAAGATACCTAGAAGTCATTGCAGCTGCATGCAACAAGAGGTTTTTGACTGGATCTTTGTTTGAATGAACCAACTGTAAGGTATTTTTGAGGGGTATAAATGGGGGGAATTCAAATGTGTTCTAGGTATGATATTAGGAAATTTTTGTTGATTTTCTTAGGTGTGATGATGCCTTTGTGCCTATGTAGGTAGATGTCATTTTTTAAAAAGATTCACATTGATATGTCATAATATCTGTAATTGACTTTAGAATACATTTGCCAAAAAAAGTAAACATCAAAAAAGGTTAACAATGATTCAATCTAGGTAATGGATACATGGAGTTTTGTTATACCATTCTCTTTACTGTTCTGCTTGAAATTTTTCATAATAAAAAGTGAAAAAAATTCACAGAAGGGGTCATTATAATTGTCAACCAGGTTTTATTTAAGATAAGATGAAATAATGCTATTTTTTATAATTTTTAGCTTTATTTTTCAAAATAAATCTACCTAGCAGCTTTTCTCCGTAATAGTTCGTCTACATTTCAGTTTCTGCTTTAAGCAAATTCACTTTTAGTGGACTTTTCTTCGGTGCCAGTATTTTTGAGTAACAGCCTGAGTGCTCACAATTTTACAGGTAAGAATTCTAAAAAATTGCCTTTGAAATTAAAAGTGGAAAAATTCCTTTTGAAAGCAAAGCCAAAACCCTAGATGTTTTTGCTTCTTGGTCATGGCCAGGTGGCCACGCTGGGCTGTTTTCCCATCACTCACACGTCTCCCCTCCCAGGTGCCGGGTGTCAGTGTGAGCTCTGCTCTTGCCAGCTGTGTCCCTGGGCAGTGCCTTGACTTCCTGTCTGTCAAATGGGGGTAACACTGGCCTCCCTGGAGGTAGTGGGGACTCTATGAGCTGACACTGCTGACGCAGAGAAGCTGTGGGCTGGCCCCAAGGGGCCCTGGGTGAAGACAGCTCCCCAAATGACATGTGCTGCGTGTACCGTGCTTCCAGAACCTCCTCCAGCTCCCAGCTTTTCTGGGAGCACTTTGAAAACGAATCCCACTGAAGAAATTTCCAAAGGTGATTAACTAGGGCTGGAGGGGTCTGGACAGCTCTGGGTGAAGCCATAGTGACAGTCACTATAGCCCAGAACGACTAAGTAGTCTGAATAAAAAGAGAGTATTTGAAGTGGTTGTTTTGGTGGGTAAATTTTTTAAAATTAATTATATTGAAGTATAGTTGATTTGTAATGTGTTAATTTCTGCTGTACAGCAAAATGATTCAGTTATACATATATAAATTCTCTTTCATATCCTTTTCCATTATGGTTTGTTACAGGATATTGAATACAGTTCGCTGTGCTCTGCTGTAGGACCTTGTTGTTTACCCATTCTGTATATAATATCAAGAGTGTACATCTGCCAACCCCAAACTCCCAATCCCTCCCTCCCTCTCCCCTTTCCCCCTTGGCAACAAGTCTGTTCTCTATGTCTGTGAGTCTGTATTGTAGATAAATTCATTTATGTCATATTTTAGATTCCACATATATGTGATATCATATGGTATTTGTCTTTCTCTGTCTGACTTCCTTCACTTAGTATGATAATTTCTAAGTCCTTCCATGTTGCTGCAAATGGCAATATTTTATTCTTAAAAAATAATGGCTGAGTAGTATTCCTTTGTGTGTGTGTGTATATATATATATATATATATATATATATACCACATGTTCTTTATCCATTCATCTGTTAATGGACATTTAGGTTGCTTCCATGTCTTGGCTATTGCAAATTATGCTGCTAGGAACATTGGGGTGCGTGTATCTTTTTTTTTTTAATAAATTTATTTATTATTTATTTATTTATTTATTGGGTGTGTCTGGTCTTCGTTGCTGCACACGGGCTTTCTCTAGCTGTGGAGAGCAGGGGCTACTCTTCGTTGTGGTGTGTGGGCCCCTCATTACTCTGGCTTCTCTTGTTGCGGAGCACAGGCTCTAGACACGTGGGCTTCAGTAGTTGCGGCACATGGGCTCAATAGTTGTGGCTCAAGGGCTCTAAAGCACAGGCTCAATAGTTGTGGCACACAGGCTTGGTTGCTCCAATGCACGTGGGATCTTCCTGGAGCAGGGATTGAACCCATGTCCCGTGCATTGGCAGGCGGATTCTTAACCACTGCGCCACCTGCAAAGCCCCGTGTGTAACTTTTTGAATTATACTTTTCTCCAAATATACACACAGGAGTGGGATTGCTGGATCACATAGCTACTTTAGTTTTAGGGTTTTGAGGAGCCTCCATACTGTTTTCCAATTGGCGCACAGTTTACGTTTTGGTGGGTAAATACTTCTTTAACTTCCAAGTAATACTACAGTTCTTTGGGTAAAGGAAAGAGCATGACTCTAGCCTCACTCCAGCCCCACTGGAGGCCATGGACTTGAGTGAACCCAGACCATGGGAGTGGCTATAAGGTGCAGTGACCATGTATATGCAGATGACTAGCCATTTCTTTTTATCTCCAGCCCAGACCTCTCCTCTGAGCTTTAAACATAAGTATGCAGCTGCCTACCTGGCTGTTGTTATGGATTTCTCAAAGGCACCTCAGATCTGGCCCAGCACATAAGACAAGATGCAGGGCTAGAGGTCCCCCACGCCTCCTCCTCCTTCAATGAGAGGCATCCTTTCCATCCAGAAGCAGGGAGTCATTTTTACCTCCTTCTTCTTCCTCCTCCTCCCTCCCAGAGCCAATCCTAACCAAGTCTGATCAGTTTCCGCTCTATGGTCAGCTTGCCTACACTCTTGTCCTGTTTTCGTCCCCCGCAATCTCCCAAAACCGTGGATCTCCCTCCATCACCCCTCTGCAAACAGTTCCTCAGTGGCTGTCCATTGCTCTCACCTTTAAAACGCACAGCCCCCAACAGGGCCTTCGAGGTCTGATGTATTCTGACCCTCACCCACTACTCCTGGCTTGTCTTGTCCCATTCTCTGCGCTGACTCTAGTTCCACTGAGGAAAATGGACTTGGCCAAGGAGGTTGTTAACTAGTACCAGCCTTGTGGAACACAGACCTCAGGAGAACAGAGTCTGTCTGGTTGATCATCACAAATCTACCACTTGGAAAACAGAAGGGCTGCCATCAGTGGGAACATGGCATTTTGACAAAATAAACCAGCTATCTGAGCTGCCATTGACTTCTTTTTCTGGCTTGCAAAGCCCAGTAGCCGTACATTGGTGCCTTAGGGAGCTTGTGGATTGATATCTGTGACAGTTCTGACCTGGTTTTGAAGTCTATTGGCTTTATGTTGTTCCTTGAACCTGAATAGTAGTGGACACATCTTCAAATACTGGCTCCTCTGTTTAACTGTTCTATGACTTTGACTAGGATCATAACCTCCCTGACCCTCAGTCTCTTCATCTATAAAGCAGAGATAATTCTACCTGTTCTGTTTGCACTAAAGCATTGCTTTGAGGCTCAAAGAACTCATGCAGCCATTGTGTATGGATAAGGTGACCCACATAGGTTTACTGGTCCAAGCTGGGCCAGATCTGGAGTGACAAGGTGTGCTATTCATAATTACAGAGGGACAGTAGGTACAAATGGGACAATGCAGAGAAAATTGGGATGCCTAGTGACCCTGAATACAGAAGGTGACCTTTCTGTGTACTTTAGCCTTTGCTCTCCCAGATGCTGACAGCAGGGCAGGTGAGCAGGGCAGCCATGCTCAGAATGAGTTTGTAAGTTGACATGTGTTTTAGGTCCCCAGTGAGATTGTTTCCACTCCTCAGGGAATCCAAGATAAATAGTGGATTTGTTTTTGGAAGCTACTAAATTACTCACTGTGGTCCTGCTATTGTGTCTGGCTGATTACAAATATTAGCTCTTTGAAGGGAAAGCCTTCAAATCAGGACAAGGGCTGCGTGTGTGGGTGGGGAGTCCTTGCACAGGCTCCTGCAGTCACTGGCTTGGCCCCAGGCCTTTCTCTTCTCTTTAATCTTTGCGTCTTCTCCGCTTCTCTCTCTCTCTGCCTTTGTCTCTGTGTCTCTCTTCTCTCTTTCTCTCTCTGGTCTCCTCTCCTCTCTCAAGACCATCTTAATTGCTTGTGATTCAGGCTGATTTATCATCCCTCTTGCACAAAACATGGCAGGAGGGACTTCGCTGACGGTGCAGTGGTTAAGAAGCCGCCTGCCAATGCAGGGGACACAGGTTCGATCCCTGCTCCAGGAAGATCCCACATGCGAAGGAGCAACTAAGCCTGTGTGCCACATCTACTGAGCCAGCGCTCTAGAGTCCATGAACCACAGCTATTGAAGCCCACGCGCCTAGAGCCTGTGCACTGCAGCAAGAGAAGCCACCACACTGAGAAGCCCTCACACCACAATGAAGTGTAGCCCCTGCTCTCCGCAAAAAAACCCAAAACCCAAAAAACAAACAAAACATGGCAGGGAACTAACAGCTTGGTCTAGAGCCCCCCCTCCCCTGGAAGGACCACGAATGTTACTTTGCGGGGAGGGCTGGCACTAGGGTGAGGGAATCAGGGAGTTGCCTTGGCTGCAGAATTTAAAATGGCATCTCAAACTCAGGAATCAAGATATATATTATTTTAATGCAATATTAAAAAAATAAAAATTAGGGTCAAATTTCCAAGATGAACCAGAAAATATCAAAATTTTAAATAAACACAGGATCAGGGCCAAATCATATTGGAACCTGAGACTAAAAGAAAAATCAGTAATATTGACCCTGTCTTTAATGGAAAATTTGATGTTTTGTGTATAATGGATTTTTTGGTATTGTTTTACATTAACTCTGTCACAGGGAGGGGGTGCTCTAGAGCTGAAACTCCAAAGGGCCCCTCCTTACCCCTTTACTATTGAAGGTGTCTCAGTGGAAGGGCTGGGCCCAGGAATGAACCACCCACTTCGTGCCACAACGTTCAGAGGGAGGGCAAGGCCAAGGCAGAGCTCCTGCTGGGGCAGTGGAGGGGAGAAGGCCTGTCCTCTAAGCTGGAGGCAGAGGACGGGCAGACGCTGGCATACAAGGGCCCAGCGCCCCCTCTGGGCTGCGTAAGAAGAGAGACTTCAGGCCATCTGTGAGAAGGCTTGGATTTCATGCCTTGAGAGTGGAGACTGAAGGCCTTGAGGTGTTGAGTTGCCTGCACTCAGGAGCGCCCTCTGTGGGCGCAGCCCCTGGAGGGCCCGCACTTGGAGAACAGGACATGCTGGCCCGTGAGGAGCCCCCAGGCCAGCTGGGGAGGCAGGGTCTGAGGAGGGACATCCACTCCACCACACTCTTTGCTTGGATACAGAGGTGTCCTCTTACACGCCCTCAAGGACTAAAATCTGTGCTGGAACTTTCCCCAGGCCTGAGGCTGCCATGAATTCTGGGAAGGCCCCGTCTCCAGGGCCTCTGCTCCTGGCAGGGGGTCTTTCCCTCTGGGGTGGAGGGAGTCAGAGCCTCTGCTGGTACGCTTGTTCTGTGGATTAGAATGAGATGCCCGAGGTGGAAGGCTGGGGAAAGCCCCCTGCTCCTTGGTGATGTGCACAGAGTGGTGGCCCTCCCCCACCCCTGGGAAAGCACTGCAAGCAGACAGGTTAGGGGGGCCCCAGAGAAAGAGCGCCAGGCGCGGCTTTCCTGACATGAGAGAAGCCATTTTGGCCTAAGCTATTTTGAGATCTAAGCCTGGCCGCAGTGCTCGCCCTTGAATAAGCCTCAGTCATTAATGATCTTATGGGAACAAAGGAACCGGGGGCGGGGGGGGGGGGGGGGCATGGGGAGCAGAGAAGAGACAGTCAAACAATAGTGCGGTGGTAAAGCAGAGTCCTGGTTCCTCCTCAAGGGATATGCGTAATGGCATATCTCTGAGTTTTGCAGGAAATAAGGCCCCCATCCACATGGAGAATGGAATGCTGATGTTGACCCTGCGACTTGAGTCAACTACAGCTTGGCCTCTGTCTACCTTTACCCCAATTCTATGCTGAATTCTGCTCAGCTCAAGCCCCTTCATGTATATGCATGGGGCCTTAGCTTAAAACGTCCCCAATTTTGCTGTTCAGGGAGACACTTTGGGAAATATCTCCAGTGTTCTCTTTACTTGCTGCAGGTAATAAATCCTTCCTTCTCCCCAATTTTTTTTTTTTAAAGATTTTATTTTATTTTTAAGTTTATTTTATTTTTTTTGGCTGCGTTGGGTCTTTGTTGCTGTGCACAGGGCTTCTCTAGTTGTGGTGAGTAGGGGCTACTCTTTGTTGAGGTGCGTGGGCTTCTCATTGTGGTGGCTTCTCTTGTTGTGGAGCACAGGCTCTAGGTGTGCAGGCTTCAGTAGTTGTGGCACTCGGGTTCAGTAGTTGTGGTGCATGGGCTTAGTTGCTCCATGGCATGTGGGGTCTTCATGACCAGGGATCGAACCCGTGTCCCCTGCATTGGCTGGCAGCTTCTTAACCACTACGCCACCAGGAAAGTCCCCTTCTCGCAATCTTTGGCTTGGTTGTGTCCATTGGTTTGACACCCACCAAAAGGCAAACTCAGTTTTCGGGTAACAGCACCTATGGGCAGAGTGTGGTCTGTCCTGACGTGGGCTGGACACTGCCCTGCCGATGGGTCTGACAAGAGTCCCAGGTCATCAGGTCATCAGGACTCCAGCCTGGGGTGGCGTCCAGCCCAGTGGGCCCCTGGACAGAGCAGCCTGCCGGGCGTGGGGGTGCTTGCCCGCAGCAGCCCTGGGTTCTGTGTGCCAGGGGAGACTGAGGCAGCTCCCATTGTGTTTGTGGCACCCTCTAAGCTGCCCTGCAGGTCCTCAGGACTCCCTTGTTGGCCCTGGGAGACCCCTCCCCCCCTGCCCAGGACCATCTTGTCCCCAGAAAGGCCACACTGCCCTTCTCTGTCCCTGCAGACTCTCAGGGTGTGGAGGCAGGGCCAGGCTTCAAGCCATCCAGCCATGTTACCGAGCACAGCACTGCAGAGTCGCCCGCACCTGTGGTGTGTGCTGTCCTGGAAACAGACTCTGGAGGGAGTTTACATGGGAGGTGACCCCAGATTTAAAGCAGGAGAGAAGGAGAGAGGCAAACCAAGATCGAGAAGCAGACAAAGCCCATATCAGGTAGGATTTTGTGGGCAAAGGGGTCACTCCCAAACACTGTCCGTCGGGAGGTCAGGAGCTGGAGCATTTACTGCTCCCATCCCCCACTGGCTGGGGTGCTCCCAGTGACCGTTAAGGACTTGGGCAAAGGGGAACAGACACACAGCAGTTCCTGCTCACGCTGTAGGCTTGGGTCCGGCACCCACTCTACACTTGGAGCATCCTGACTGAGGATTGATTTTGTACCTGAGCACCTGCAGGCAGGACCATAGGACTCCCTCTTGTCCTCCTCTTGGCTCCACTGTAGGTCCATGGTCTGGCCTGCAGCCTGGCCCACACCAGACCCACAGGATCTGTTTTTGGCTGATTGGATAAAAGTGTGGTGCAGTCCTGACACTAAGCACCCAGACTTAGCACAGACCTCACAGGTTGTGGGCACCCTCCACCACGAGACTCCCTTCTCTTTAGATACCAGCCACCAGCTCAGGGGCTCCCAGGCCACCTGTGCTTCTGACCAACCAGCTAGAAATTCAGGGGTTCCCATGACCACCTCAGGTTCAATGACTCACTAGAATGGCCCACAGAACTCAAGAAAGTGCTATATTTATCATTACAATTTTACTGTAAATAATGCAATTCAGCCAAGTGAAGAGACACATAGGGTCCGGTCTGGGAGGGCCCCAAATGTGAAGCCTCTGCACCCCCAGGATGTGTCACCCAGCACATCGATGTGTTCACCAGGCAGGAAGATTCTGCTGGGATTTCATGACTTAGGCACAGTTGATTAAGTCATGGCCACATGGTTGAACTTGATCTCCAGCCCCTCCCCTCCAGAGATTGGAGAGTGGGCTGATCTCATGGTGGCTCAAAGCCCAACCCTCTACTCACATGGTTGGGCTTTCCCCCATCCTGAAACCATCTCAGGGCCCATGTGAGTTACCTTGTTAGCATAAAACATCAGGGCCCACCACGAATAACCAAGATACTCTTATTACTCAGGAATTCCACGGATTTAGAGGTTACTTCCCAGAAACCTAGGAAAAAGGGCTAGCCAAATTCTTTATTATACAACGTGTGCCCATTCTGACTTGTTAGTGGCTGCTTTGGAAATTGCGCCAAGAAAGATTCCGAGGCTGGATTCAGGCTCAGTAAGAGAGGAGTGTTGTGGTGGGCGGAGGCAGTGGCAGTGCTCACGTTGGTCTATGACATCCTTGCATAGTTAGAATTATCATAAAGAGAGGCAGTTTTGTAGATGCTGAAATATTTTTATAATTTATCCAAAGAATTGGGTAGCACAGCTCAGTGAAAACACTTGGAATGTAGATATCTGTGACACAGTAAAGAAGCCCCTTTGCATGGTGGCTAGAATATTAATTTCCATTTATTAAGTGCCTATTGGGTTCCAGAAACTGTACTGGGTACTTTACATATGGCCTCATTTAATCCTCATAGTGTCCCCATCACTGGTCTGCCTCACTGGTATTCTGCAAGCTGCACGCATAAGACTGGTCGAAGTAAGTGGAGGGCTTATTCTCTCCTCCACAGGTATCTAAATATGGGGGATGGACCCGAGCCCCGTGGAGAGAGAGACAAAAGAGAGCTCAGGCTGAGCTGATGATCTGAGAGGGCTTCCTGGAGGAAGCAGAGCATGAGGAGAACCCTGAAAGGAGAAAGATGGTTGGTGTTTGGTTTGGAAGAAAGGAGGGGATGAGCATTCTGGAAGGGGCCAGCCCTGGTCAAGGGGAGATAGCATGTGGGCAGTGGAGGGAAGGGGAGGCAGTGTGTGTGGACCCAGAGGCTGTAGAGCAGCAGAGTAATAGCAAAAGAGATCAACAGGTCCAAAGTCCGCCGTGCTTAGACTAGGTGCTAACCGACTGCGGAGGTGATGGCAGTTCCCACCCATTTCACAGGGGAGAAATAGAGCTTAGAGTAGTGCTTGGGCTTACCCTAGGTCACCCAGGAAGAGAGGAGGAGCCAGAACTGGGGACCAGACTCTCTGAGCGCTGAGCAGGGGGTGGGGTGTGTGTGTGAGATGGGGATGACCCACCCGGTGGTGGGGTGCTGATGCACGGTCAGAGGAGACTGAGGAGGCCTCTGCCAGGGCTGGGGTGGGGGCAGTATGCAGGCTGAGAGGCTGGAGAGGCGCGTTGAAGGGTCACCGACCAGGAATGTGGGATAAAGAGGAGAGAAGCTGCCCTGAGGGCTTTCACAAGGACCCTGATGATTTCACCGCATCCTCGCACACGTGCCTCCGGCCCCAGGGCCTGCCTGCCTGTGCCCTCATCCTTGAGGGGGCTGGGTCCTCTGGGCTGGTTCTTCCTGAACTGCACGTGTGGAGATTGCTCTCAGCTGCCTGTCTAATTGTTGATTGGGCAGGATGCTAACCAGGGCTCTTGTTTACAGTGGATGATAGAATAAGTCCCGCATGGCAGCTCACCGTGTGGCTGAGGGGGGACGTCAGCTGCAAGAAAGCAAACCTTTGGGGGCCCCCACAGGCAGATGTGGTGGGCAGCTCTGGCCCCCACCCACCCTGACCCCCACCCACTAGTTACCCGTCACTGCTTTAATTCCGTACCACTGTGAAGCAATTTCTTGAAGTCTTCATAGACAACTGCTTTCACCTCCAGTCACAGAAGGGTCTTAGCTGCTAGGAGCAAAACTCCTAACTCCAGCAGCTTCCCGGGTGCGGGGTGTGATGGGCTGGTTCAGCAGTCAGGCTCAGCTCCATCCTGCTCTGTTCTCTACCCTTTGCCTTCTGCCAAGCCTGGGAGCCACCCTCAGGCTGGGGGGGACGTTTCAGCCTTCATGTCTGTGCCTCACAATGTCCAGAGGAAGAGAAACCATCCCTTTCATTCATTCATCCAACAAATATTTACTGGGTGCCTACTGCATGCATGATACTGTTCTAGGTGCTGGAGGTAAAGCCGTGAATAAAACAGGTGGAGATGCCTTGCCCGGGAGCCCATGTTCCAGCAGGAGGCAGTAGAGCCTAAGAGAAGTAAGTGAATCTACCACCTAGGTGTTAGAAGTGATAAAAAGGAGAGTGAAAGGGAAGACAGGGTGCAGGATCCAACAGGGCAATCAGGGCAGGCCTCACTGAGAAGTTTTCTGGAGGAAGAGTGCTCTCACGGAGAACAGCTGGTGCAGAGATGTGAAGGTGGGTGTGTGCCTGGGTGTCCCAGGAGCTGAGAGGGGGCCATTGTGGCTACAGTGGAGGTTGGGGCAGGGAGGCAGTAAGAGACACCAGTGGGGGTGATGGGGTTAGGTGGTGGCTGTTGTCAGGACTCTGAGTGAAATGAGGGTCATGGTAGGGTTCTGAGCAGAGGAGTGACATAACATAACTTGCATTGCAAAAGGCTTCCCTTGGCTGCCATGACAACAGGGGGGCCAATTAAGATGCTATGACAGTCATCTAGGCTTGGACCAGGGTGATAGCAGTAGAGGTGGTGGGTGTCATCAGGTTCTGGACACATTTTGAATTCAAGGAGAACAGAATTTCCTGAAGGATCAGATATGGGGTGTAGAAGGAAGAGAGAAAGGGCGGCTCACTCTGGGTGTTTGGTCTGACTGCTGCAGGAGAGCTCCTGTTGGACCTGTTAGGGATGGTTTGTCCATGAGACATCCGGTGGAGATGTGGAAGAGGCAGGTGAACAGGTGGGCGTGGAGTGTGGGGGAGATGCTTGGGGTGGAGATTGAAATTCTAGAGCTGCGGGGAAATGGATGGTCTTTGGCACCATGGTGTGAATGACACCAAGGGGTGGGTGTGGAGAGAGAAGGGCACTGGTGCTGGACCCGGTGCCCCCACCAGGAAGAGTCAGGAAGAAGACGACTGAGCAAAGGAAACAGATATGGAGACAGTGGAGCAGCAATGGGGAAGGAGGACAGCCAGAACAGTGTGAGGCTGTGATATTGTGATTAATAATAAGAAATATATATTTGGTCTTTGTCCCCTTTTCTGGCACAGAGCTCCTAAAACCCTTGGAACTCGTCTTTGTTTTGTTAATAAAGTGAATTTTGGAAAGACCTAAAGATGGGGTCTGGTGGCCAGGGGAAGCAACCATGTGATGAGAGAGTTGGAACTTCAAGTCCCATGCCCCCTGACCTCCAGGGAGGGGGGAGGGGCTAGAGGTAAATCAGTCACCATGGCCAATAATTTAATCACCCATGCCTATGTAACGAAGCCTCCACTAGAAACCGGAAAGGATGGGGTTCAGAGAGCATCCGGGTTGGTGTACCCGTGGAGATTTGGGGAGAGTGATGTGCTCTGAGACAGCATGAACGCGTGTCTGCCTTCCCAAACGCCTTGCCCTATGCTTCTCTTCCATCTGGCTGAATTATGAGTTATATCCTATGTAAGAAACCAGTGACCTGGTAAGAAAAATGTTTCTCTGAGTTCTATGAGCCGCTCTATAAATTAATCAAACCCGAGGAGGGGGTCATGGGAAGCTCCCGTCTATAGCCGGTTGGTAAGAAGTGTAGGTAACAACCTGGACTTGTGATTGGCATCAAAGTGGGGGAGGGGGGCAGTCTTGTAGGACTGAGCACTTAACCGGGGCGATCTGACACTGTCTCCAGGAAGATTGTGTCAGAATTGAGTTAAATGCTAGCACACCCAGCTGGTGTCTGAGAATTGCTTGTTGGTGTGGGGAAAAAACCCTGCACATTGCGAGCAGTGCTAGAATCTTGGATGTTCTGGAAGCCAGTGTGAAGAGAGGGCATGAGGGAGGGGGGTTACCTGCTGTGTCCAGCGCTGCCCCGTGGGCGGGGAGGAGGAGGATTGAGATAAGATTTAGCCACATCAGGTATTGTGAACTTGACAGGGCAGTGAGAGTGGAGTGGTTGGGACAGAAACCCCAAGTGAGTGGGTTTAAGAGGCAATGGGAGGAGAGGCATTGGGGACAGAGAGTGTGGGTGGTTCTGAGTTTTGCTGCAAAGGAAGCAGAGATAAAGCAGGGTGATAAAATGGGGGTAACTGGTAGAGGTGTTACCCAACTCAGGTTCGGCTGCTCGCTGCTCAAAAAATCAAAACTCAAGAGAGAGACAGATGTTTGTAGAAAGGAAAGTTGCTTTTAATTGGAATGTCAGCAATTTGGGGAGAAGGTGGACTCAGTGTCCCCCCAAAAACCATCTCCAAAGATTTGGCTCGGCCATGAAACTTTTTTTATTTTATTTTATTTTATTTTTTTTGGGGGGGTACATCAGGTTCAATCATCTGTTTTTATACACATATTTTAAAGAGAAAGAGGGAAGTAATCTCAGTTAATCACTGAGCTGGGGTCAGCGTCGTCACCATCCCCCACTGTATGCAGACTCATGATATTTCTTTAGATGCTGTCTTGTTCACACAGTTTGTTCAGGACATTTCTGAAGGGGAAGCTAGGGAAGAGATCTGGTCATCTGTTAATTACGTATTCTTTATTTCTACTTCTTTGATCTGTGGAAAGAACCAATACATTAGGCAAGGTGTGTTGTGATCAAAAGATCTGAAAGGTGTGCTAGGGCAGGAGATGAGTAGAGCCTGGGGGTGCCTGGCTTAAGGCTGGTGACGACAGAGGGACCTCCTGCAGGGAGCTCTTTCCTGCCAAAAGCTGCTTGCAGAGGAAAGGGATCAAGAGAATATTTTTTTAGGGCGAGATGAATAATAGTTTCTTCAGTGATGGGATTAATTCAGAGAGGGGGAACACTTTGATGTAAGAGAGAGAAAGGAGAATTCCAATGGTTAGTTCTTAAGAGTAAGTAAGAAAACTAGCCTAGAAAGCTGTAGCTGACCATTTCAGAGTTGGGCCATATGCCTATTCCCAGTGGGTTGGAGGCTGTGCTTGGTTAGGACCAATATTCCGGAGCCAGTTACTGAAGAGGGTGGTTTGATTACCTTGACACTAATTGGCCACCCCTCCCCCTCTCACCTCTCCCCCTCCCCGAAACTGCAGAGCAAGCTGGGTTCCCTTGAAGCTTAGGGTGGGGGGACAGTGGAGATCTGAAAGAAAGTCAGTCAAGAAGGGTAAAGTGGATACAGAGGAGTCAGCTGACAGCGTCCACTGGGGTCTGTTCCCTGGCTACCAACATCCCTCAGACCTCTCCTTTCAAAGATGCTCACATACACGGGAAGCTCCCCAAAGGGAGACAACGCTGAAATGTCACCCCCTCCGGCACCTGCTCCACGATCTGTGTCTGGACACTGGTGGATTGCCTTCTGGTGGAGGCTCTGGCTGAAAGCCTTGCTAGTCAGCCCTGACACACCTACCGTGCAGGGGTGGAATGGGAACAGGGGAGCTGGTAAGAACACAAACTCTACACGTAGGAGAAGCACCTTGTGATGCACTCACAGGGTCACAGGTCCCCAGCACACACAGGAGTAGGGAGGGTGGGCCAGGGCCCTTTCCTGGGCCAGCCCATTGAGCAAGCCCCTGAAGAGCCCCTGTGAGTCTCTGTGGTCACTGTCCTCTGTGAAGTCCCAGATCCAGGTTCCGAGGGTGGGGGGATCTGTCAGCAGGGCTGCCCACTTCCTGCCGGCTTGGATATTATGTCAGGCTAGAATGGTCGCAGCCAGGCTGGGCCTCACTTCTCTGCTCAGGACAGTTTTCACAGCCACAGATCTTGTCTGGCTATAATCACAGATAAGATGAAAACAGAGTACTGGCTCTCCACCCCCAGGTTTCTGATCCAGCAGTTCTGGGGTGGGAACCCGAGAATGTGCATTTGTAATACATTTCTAGGTGCAGCTGATGCTGCTGGGACACACTTTGAGAGGCACTGCCCTGGATCTAACTTTACAGGCTTCCACCTTCACCTTGGCCTCTAGGTTGTGTGTGTGTGTGTGTGTGTGTGTGTGTGTGTGTGTTCGTATCCGCTATATTCCACTGTTGCATCCCAGGGGCAACTTTCTAGTGAGCAGAGCTGTCCCTGTGGTGGGGCTGGCACTGCTCACTCGGGGTGCATGGAGGGGCAGGGGCTCAGGCGGGTCATTGCCCCAGTTTTGCCTCCTGCTAATATGCTTCCTCCTGTCCTCTGTTAGCATTTCCTCTTGGGTCAACCCATCCAGTTTTTCCAAGGCTTCAAATGATGAACTCCTGGTCCCACCCTGCTCCTGGGGTATCTGCTCTCCCTCAGGGATGTCAGGCAGAGGTGATGACCAAGACCAGATGAATCCCAGATTCAGAGATTCAAAGATGGCTGTAAGGAAGCCCCAGGGAAGAAAGGGTTCCCAGCCACAGCCTCGCAAAGAGATGGTTATCTATCTGTTCAGCAGAGTTTAAGCCCACTCAGTCTTACGGAGGACCCGTACGAGAGTAGATTTGTGTTCCTGCCTTACAGAGTGGCAGACTCAAGCTCCAAGTCACAAAACTTGTTCAGGGACATTCAGCTGGGCAGTGGAGAGCCAGGAGTTAAGCTCAGCCAGTTTTATTTTCAGTCTGCCTTTTATCACCATGCTGTACCAACTCTTGGTCTGATTAGACTGGACTCCTTTGTTCACAGAACCAGAAACCTAGTCCAGCCTATTTCCACACAAATGTAAGGGTTCAGGGGCATTTGCAGAGCTGAGAGGCAGTAGGTGTGTCTACACCTAGGAGCCCATGGAACCAAGACTGGATGTGGTCAGTGGTCAGGTGCTGGCTGGGCACCCAGCCCTTGGCCACGTTCCCCTCCCCTGTCTGTCTCCCTCCCACATACACACCAGCCTCCCTGGCTCCTCCAGACACATGGAGGAACAAGGTTGCCCAGCCCAGATTTGATTCCTTTCCTAGGATTGCCCCCCATAGAAGCCGGGGAGAGAGGTCAAGCTGGGTACACTGAGAAAATTCTGGACACACACTGCTTGGATTTCGACCCCAGGTTTGCCTTTTACTAGCTGTACAACCTTGGGCATGTTCCCTCACCTCTCTGACAAAGTGATAAGGACCAGCAGCACTCACATTGCAGGGCAAGTGTAAGGATTAATGAAGCTGCTACAAGCAGAGCATTTAGAAGGGAACCTGGCATGTGGAAATTACCGAATAATTTTAACAAATCTTGGTCTTTTTGCCACTGTCGTTGCCGTCTCTGAATTCCAGTATCAGTTTTTGGGAATCAGAATCTGACTGGCCCAGCTCGTGTCAGGCTGCATATTTGGTATACTTTGTCCAGTTGGCTGTGCAGAAGCCTGTCCTCTGGGATGCCACCTATGAGGATGAGGGTGGAGGGGGGAGACTGGTGGACCTCTGGGAAGGTGGGGGTAGGTTGGGTCAGCATCACAAAGGCGTCTCTCAGAGTTAGGGTGACCAACCATCCCAGTTTGCCTGACACTGAGGGGTTTCCAAAGAAATGAGATTTTCAGTACTGAAATTAAGAATATTCCAGGCATCTGTTGATGGACATTTAGGGTGTTTCCATCTCTTGGCTATTGTGAACAGTGCTGCTATGAACATAGGGGTGCATGTGTCTTTTTGAGTTATAGTTTTGTCTGGATATATACCCAGGGGTGGGATCGCTGAATCATATCATATAGGTAGGGGAGGGATAGACTGGGAGTTTGGGGTTAGTAGATGCAAACTGTTACATATAGAATGGATAAACAACTGTTATACAGTCCCTACTGTATAACACAGGGAACTATACTCAGTATCCTGTGATAAACCATAATGGAAAGGAATGTGAGAAAGAATGTATGTACATGTGTAACTGAGTCACTTTGCTGTACACCAGAAATTAACACAACATTGTAAATCAACTATACATCAATAAAAAAGAAAAGAAAAGAAAAGAATGTCCCAGACAAGGCTGGAAGATTGGTCATCCTACAAGTCTAAACTGATTTCAGTAACTCCCAGGTGAGATCAATGTACCCAGCATAATGTGTGTTCAGACCCTTTTTTGAAATCCTTGGAAGGAGAGTGAAAAGATGGGTGAGGCAGTTTTGAAAATATTTTGTGATGTGTCCTAAGCTGCTCCAAGCTTTTGCTTCATCATCCCTTTTCCTTCCTACTCTCCAGCCCTGACCCTTGCTGGTCATTGATATTCCTTGGATTCTCCAATGCTTCCAGTTTCTTAGCTGTCACCCAATTTGGGGGCCATTACTAAGAAGGTCTTTCACACATCGCCAAACCTCTTTTTCCACCTACCCGTCACTGCACATTGAAACTCAATTATTTCCTCCTTTGGCTTAATGCATTCAGACTGAATTAAAATTCAAGTGTTTTATGGGAGACAGAGTCCATTAAGCTGTATGGTTCATTAGGGTCTTAGCCTGGATAACTTCATTGGATTAGTCAGCCCCTGAGCAGTGTCCCACCTGGAGACACAGAAACCCATGCTTGGAGGGGAGAGGGGAAGATTGCAGCATGAGGCTGCAATGGGGTAAGAGACCCAGCCACACTGAGGCAGGTGTGAGCCCCAGTGCAGGGAAGAGCAGGAATGTGGAGGCAAGTTACTTTCTTCCCAAGTCAGCTGTTGAGTCTAAACTGGACTGGAAGTGCTGGCTTTTCCACTGCCTGGAAAAACCAGCTCAGAACTGTTGACGGGCTTTTCAAAGAGCCAGAAAGAAAATGGCTGAGAATGGACTGGGTCCTGCAGGTTGCTGTGAAACATTCTGGATGGGTCTCTAAGGAAAACTGACTTTTAGGATTTTATTCTTTTCTGAGCCTTTGTTCTCTTTTCCAACATCCATGCCTGGTGGGTTGAGGGCATTGGGACATTAAGAGGGGAGTTATATGATACATTCAGTTACCCATTTACTCACTTACTCTGCTGATGGAGCTAGTTTTAGCAAACACACTTGTAAAAAATAAGTTGATAAGATTGATGAAGTAAAAAAGAGAGAATAAAATTACTAAAATGAAAAATGAAAGTGGCATCATTACTACCAATTCCATAGAAATAAAAAGGATTATGAGAGTACTATGAACAATGGCCTGGCAAAAAATTGGATAACCTAGATGAAGTGGACAAATTTCTAGAAACCCAGAACCTACCAAGACTGAATCATGGAGAAATAGAACATCTGAATAGATCTATAATTAGAAAGGAGATTGAATCAATAATAAGAAAAGTTCCCAGCAAAGAAAAGCCCTGAATCTAATGGCTTTTCTGGTGAATTCTGTCAAACATTTAGAAAACAAATACCAATCCTTCTCAAACTTTATCCACAAGGAGGAAACACTTCCTAACTCATTCTGAGGCCAGCACTGCTCTTATATCAAAGCTGACAAAGTCATTAAGAGAAAACTGCAGACTAATGTCTCTGTGAAAATTGATGCAAAGATAATCAATAAAATATTAACAGGCTGAATTCAGCAGCATATTAAAAGGATTATACACTATGGTCAAATGAGATTTATGCCTGGAAAGCAAGGATAGTTCAACATATGAATAGATCAAAGTAATACACTACATTAACAGAATGAGGAAAGAAAAACACATGCTATCTCAATTGATGCAGAGAAAGTATTTGACAAAATTCACCATACATTCACGATAAAAACACTCAACAAACTAGGAATAAAAAGAAACTGTCAACATAATAAAAGACACATATGAAAAATGTGTGTAGCTAACATCACACTCAATGGTAAAGCTCTGAAAACTTTTCCTCAAAGGTCAGGATCAAGGCAAGGATGCCCAGTTTTACCATTTCTATTCAGCATACTACTGGAAGTTCTAGCCAGAGCAATTAAACAAGAAAAAGAAATAGAAGGCATTCAAATTGGAAAGGAAGAAATAAAATGATTTCTGTTTCCTGATGATATGATCTTGCTGTGGCAAACTCTAAAGATTCTACAGAAAACTATTAGAATTAGTAAACAAATTCAGCAAAGTAGCAGGATACAAAATCAACATGCAAAAATCAGTTGCATTTCTATACACTAAAAATGAACAATTCTAAAAGTAAATTAAGAAAACAATTCTATTTACAGTAGTACCAAAGAGAGTAAAATACTTGGGGGTTAACCTAACTAAGGAGGCAAAAGACTTGTATGAAATGAAAGCTACAAAACATTGGTGGAAGAAACTGAAGACATAAATAAATGAAAAAACTTTCTGTGATCACAGATTTGAAGATTAACATTAAAATGTTAATAATATCCAAAGCAATCTACAGACGATGAAATCCCTATCAAAATCCCAATGATATCCTTGTGGAAATGGAAAAATCCATCTTAAAATTCGTATATAATCTCAAGGGGAACACCAATAGCCAAAATAATCTTGAAAAGGAGGAACAAAGTTGGAGTTCTCATGTGTCGTCATTTCAGAACTTACTACAAAGTTACAATAATCAAAACCATGGTACTGGTATAAAAGAGAGACATATAAACCAGTGGAATAAAGAGCCCAGAAATAAACCTTCACATATATGGTCAAATAACTTTTGGGACTTCCCTGGTGGTGAAGCAGTTAAGAATCCGCCTGCCAATGCAGGGGACACAGGTTTGATCCCTGGTCCATGAAGATCCTACATGCTGTGGAGCAACTAAGCCTATGAGCCACAACTACTGAGCCTGCATGTCACAACTACTGAAACCCTTGTGTCTAGAGCCTCTTCACAACAAGAGAAGCCACTTCAATGAGAAGCCCACTTACTGCAATGAAGAGTAGCCCCAGCTCTCTGCACTAGAGAAAGCCCATGCACAGCTATGAAGACCCAACACAGCCATAAATAAATAAATAAATAAATAAATAAATAAATAATTTTTTTTTTTGACAAGAGTGCAAAGACCATTCAGTGGGGAAAGGACAGTCTTTTCAACAAATGATGTAGGGAAAACTGGATGTTCAGATGCAAAAGAATGAAGTTGGACCCTTACCTAACAATGTAAACAAAAATTAACTCAAAAAAATCAAAGATATGAATGTAAGAGTTAAAACTGTAAAACTCTGAGAAGAAAACATAGGGTAAAACCTACATTGAATTTGGCAATAATTTCTTGGATATGACACCAAAGTCACAGGCAACAAAACAAAAATAGACAAATTGAACTTTAACAAAATTAGAAACTTTTGTGCATCAGAGGACACCATGAACAGAGTAGAAAGGCAACCTACAGAATGGCAGAAAATACTTTAAATCATATATCTAATAAGGGGTTAATATCCAGGATATATAGAGAACTCCCACAACTAAACAATATAAAAGACAAATGACCCAATTACAAAACGGCCAAAGGACTTCAATAGAGCTTTTTCCAAGGCAGATATACAAATGGTTACAATATGGTGTATCTCAAAATAATTATGCTATGTGAAAGAAGTCAGACAAAAAAGTACATACCACATATGTTAGTCCATTTATATACAATTTTAAGAAGTGCAAACACCTATACTGACAGAATACAGACCAGTAGTTGCCTGAACATGGAGGAAGTATGGAAAGGAGAGAGGGATTACAAAGCAGCATAAAGAAACTTTTAGGGGTGATGGGTATATTTAGTATATTGAGTTTGGTTTTGGTTTCACAGGTGTATACCTATGTCAAAACTTACCAAAATTGTACAATTTAAATATGTGCAGTTTATTATATATCAACTATACCTTAGGAAAGCTTTAATAAAAATTAAAAGAAGAAAATGACTCCACTGGAACAAGGAAAAAAAAGTTTTCTCTATAGAGCTTGTATTCGACAACTTTGCTAAGTTTAGTTATTAGTTCTTACAGTTTTTGTAGATTCTTGAAGGCTTTATATGTAGACAATTATGTCTTCTGTGAGAAAAGACAGTTTTATATTTTTTCTAATCTTTATGGTTTTGTATTTATTTTTCCTGCCTGTTACATCTGTTAGGATCCCCATTATTATGCTGAAGTGAAATGGTAAGTGGGCATTCTTGCCTTGTTCTTGACCTTAGGGGGAAAGCAATCAGTCTTGTACCATTAAGTATGATGTTAACTGTAGATATTTTGTAGATTCCCTTTATGAGGTTGCTATTCCTAATTAAAAAAAAATTCATGAGTAGATGTTGCATTTTGTCAAACATTTTTTCTGCATCAATTGACATGATAGTGTGCTTTTACCCCCTCCTTTCTTGTGTGAATGGGTGATTTATTTATTTATTTTTAAAATATTAATCCAAATTTATATTCCTGGGATAAACTCCAGTTGCTTATGGTCCTTAAAATATGTTGGTGGGTTCTGCTGGCTGTGTAAATGAGTTGGAAAATATTTCCATCTTCTCTATTTTCTGAAATAGTTTGTGTAAGATTTGATAGAATTCACTAGGGAAGCCACCTAGGCCTGGAGTTTTCTTTTTAGGAAGGTTTTAAGTTATAAAACATCAGAAAAAATCAGATATAACTGTATTCAGGTTTTCTATTTACTCTGAGTTAGTTACAGTGATTTAAATCTTCCTGGAAATTTTCTATTTAATCTAAGTTGTCAAATTTATCACCAGGAAGTTTTTCATAGATTTCTTTAGAATCTTTTCTATGTCTGTAGCACCTGTAGTGGTGTCTCCTTGATGTTGGAAATTTATGTCTTCTTTGCTCTTTTTGTCATGGTTAGTCTAGATAGGGGCTTACTGATTTTCATAGTCTTTTAAAAGAATCAACTTCTAGTTTTATTTATTTTCTCTGTTGATTGTTTGCTTTCTGTTTCTATTGATTTAACTTTTACCTTTATTATTTTTTCTTTTTTCATTGACACAAAGACTTATATTAGTTTCAGGTGTACAACATTATGATTCAATATTTGTACCTATTGTGAAGTGATCACCATAATAAGCTTAGCTAACATCTGTCACCATACATAGTTACAAATTTCTTTTTCTTGTGTAGAGAGCTTTTAAGATTTACTCTCCTAGCAACTTTTGAATATCAACGCAGTATTGTTAACTAAAGTCACTGTGTTGTGCATTACATCCCCATGAGTTTTGTACCTTCATTATGCCCACCCTCCACCCCTCACCTCTGGTAACCACCAATCCATCCTCTGTATCTATAAGATTATTATTATTATTTTTTGTTGTTTGTTTGCTTTAGATCCCACAATATAAATGAGATGATATGGTATGTGTCTTTCTTTGTCTGACTTATTTCACTTAACATAATGCCCTCAAGGTCCATCCATGTTGTTGCAAATGGCAAGATTTTATTCTTTTTTATGGCTGAATAATTTTCCATTGTGTGTTCCACATTCCTCATTTTTCTTTATCTATTCATCTGTCAATGGATATTTAGGTTGTTTCTATATATATCTTGGCTATTGTACATAACACTGCAATGAACATGGGGGTGCATGCATCTTTTTGAGCTAGTGTTTGCATTTTCTTTGGATAGATACCCAGAAATGGAATTACTTAATCATGTGGTAGTTCTATTTCAATTTTTTGAGGAAACCACATACTATTTTGCATAGAGGCTGCATCAGTTTACATTCCCACCAACAGTGCATGGGGATTCCCTTTTCTCCACATCCTCATCAACATTTGCTATTTCTTGTCTTTTTGATAGTAGCCATTCTGACAGTTGTGAGGTGATATCTCATTGTGGTTTTGACTTGCATTTCCCTGATGATAAGTGATGTTGAGCATCTTTTTATGTACATATTGGTCTTCTGTATCTCATCATTTTTCTTTTGTCTTTTAATTTGGGTTAAATTGTACTTCTTTCTCTAGCTTTTAAGATGGAAACTTAGGTCCTTGATTTTTAAATCTCTCTCTTTTTTTTTTTTAGGGATAAGTACATCTTTAGCAGTGGTCCATAAATACTGATATTTTGTTTTTATTATCTTTAAATTTTTTTGAGAGATTTTCCAGATTTTTATTGATTTTTAATTAAATTTCATTTTGGACAGAGAACTTAGTATGATTTAAATCTTTTGAAATATTTTGAGACATATGGCCTGTATTGGTGGGAGTTCCACGTATACTTGAAAATGCAGTGCCTTGGTTGTAGTGTCCTCTACATGTCAGTTAGGTACACCAGAGATTCTCAATAAGCAGACATTTGGCAGAGTCTGGAGACATTTTTGGTGTCACACTTGGGAGGAGGGTACTACTGATATCTAGTGGGTTGAAGTCAGGGATGCTGCTACACATCCTAGCATGTACAACCTCCTACCACAAAGAATTATCTGGCCCAAAATGTCAGTAGTGCCAAGGTAGAGAAACTCTGGGTTAAGCTGATTAAAGAGTTGTTTAAATCTCTATATGTTTATCAATATTTTGTCTTAAAGTTCAGCCAGTTATAGAGAAAAGAGTATTAAAATCTATACCTGTAATTGTAAATTTGTCTATTTTTCCATTTATTCTGTCAGCTTTTGCTTCATGTAGTTGAAACTTTGTTATTAGATACAAACACACTTCAGATTGTTATTTTTTTGATGAATTGGCTCTTTTATTATTATGAAATCCCTTATTATCTGTAAAAAAACTGTATGAACCCACACATATCTGATGAACGTGCCATGAAGAGATCAAAGCAGGGTAAGGGAATGGGAAGGAAGGCAGCATTTAAAGGGGTGGTCAGGGAAGGGGGCATCTGGGCAAATACAGCCTGGTCTGTTTCTGGTCTGTTGTTCTGTGAAAATATCATGCTGTCCTAATCTGTGTGGTCTGTGACGTCTTCAGGTATGAAAAGCAGAGACAACTCCCTTATTCCTTTTATTTAAACTTGGCCTTCTATGCAAGCAAGAGAAAAGAAAAGTAGAAATGCTCATCTTTTGCCCCAGTTAAAAAAAAAAAACCCAGCAGTTATCTTTTAGAAGCAAAGATATCAATTTAAATATTATTACCTGGGCAAATAAATTATAAACAAAGAAGAGGGGTCAGAGTCACAATTTTAGGAGTTAAAAATTATTTTCATAGGCCATAATGATAATTTCTGAAGTCCAGGTATCTTTCAAGATCATTTTATTAAAAATAAGAAAAAGTGTTCATAATTATACTTTTATGCACCTTTTGGGAAAGAGGCAGCATTTCCTTTTTATCTTGAGATTTCTTTCCCCAACATTTTATCAGATCCTATCATTCTCAGTACGAGGCCTTCTTTAGTTAGTACAAGAGGAGGGAAAGAAAATCAGGCCAGGAGCCCATAACTTACAAAATGGAAAAGAAATTGGAAGAACAGAATAATGAGCTAAACGGCATAGTATGTTTGTATCTACAATTATTTGGGATTTTACCTGGAACTACACTGATTGCTAGATTAATTTAGAGGAGAATCACCATCTTTATGCTACTGAGTCTTCCCATACTCGGATGTGCTCTGCCTCTCCATTTATTTAAGTCTTCTTTTTCTTTTAATAAAGTTTTTGAAATTTTTTACCTGTAAAGGCCTTGCACGTATTTTGTTAGGTTAATTCCCAGGTACCCGATCATTGCATTGCTTTTGCAAAATCTGTCGTGCTTAGAATTTCATCTTCTAATTGATTGCTGCTGCTGCGTACGAGTGCTCCAGGAACCTGCTAGATGCTCTCACTCATTGCAGTATTTTTTTCTGTACAGCCCTTTCTGATATCTACAAGTAAGTCATCATCTGCAAATCATGATTTTTAAAAACTTAAAAAAAATCCTTATAGTTACTTATTTTTCTTATATAATTTTAGCAGCCAGGAGCTCCAGGACAATGGTAAATAGAAGTGATGATGGCTTTGAGCACACAGTTAAGAGAGCCAGCTTCATTGGGCTGTTGAGGCTTCTAAAGGAATATATCTACTGTTGTGCTAGTAACATTTGCTGCGGTAGGTTTTTAAACTGTGCTTTACCATGTTTAGAAAGTTTCTTTTTATTTCTAGTTTTGTAAGAATTTTTTTCCTTAAATCATATATGATTTTTTATAAAATGACTTTTCTGCATTTACTGATGTTATTTTGCTGTATGACACACATGTATGACACAAGTGTGTATATGTCTAAATTTGAATGTTTATAGTATTTATTCCTGTATTTTTATGTTTTTTGCATTTTTGTATTCACATTCAAAGGTAAGACTGACTATAATTTTCCTTTCTTATACTGTTATTTCCCTACCTTTCATTCAAGGTTTTACTAGTCTTATAAAATGAGTCAAGCAGAACTATCTGGACTTTATTTTGCATACTGAATTTAAAATACAAATTCAATGGCTTTAGTAGCAAAAAGCCCATTCAGGTTTTTAAAATTGAAATATATTTTATGTATAACATTGTGTAAATTTAAGGTGCAAAACAATGATTTAATACATTATATATGCTACATTGTCATCGTAGCAATAGCACCTCTGTCATGTCACATAATTATTATTTCATTTTTGTGGTGGGAATAATTGAGATCTAATCTCTTAGAAATAATTTAATAAATATTTCAACAATAATTCAATATTGTTGTCTATATTCGCTACACTGTGCTTTAAAGATCCAGGACTTATTTATCTCCTAGTTGCAAGTTTGTATCCTTAAACATCTCTTCCATCTCCTCACCACCAGCCTTTGGTAACAACCACTCTTCAGGAGTTTAGATTTTTTAGATTCCACATATAAATGATACACAGTATTTGTTTTTCTCTTTCTGACTCATCTCACTTAGCAAATGTCCTCAAGGTCCATCCATGTTGTTACAAATGGCAGGATTTCCTTCCTTCTTATGGCAATAACATTGCTTTATATATATGTATCACTTTAAAAAAAAATAAATTTATTTATTTATTTATTTATTTACTTACTGTGTTGGGTCTTCATTGCTGCACATGGGCTTTCTCTAGTTGCGGTGAGCCGGGGCTGCTCTTCATTGTGGTGCATGGGCTCCTCATTGTGGTGGCTTCTCTTGTTCCAAAGCACAGGCTCTAGGCATACGCACTTCAGTAATTGTGGCACACGGGCTCAACAGTTGTGGCTCACAGGCTCTAGAGAGCAGGCTCAATAGTTGTGGCACATGGGCTTAGTTGCTCCACGGCATGTGGGATCTTCCTGGGGCAGGGATAGAACCCGTATCCCCTGCATTGGCAGGTGGATTCTTAATGACTGTGCCACCTAAGAAGTCCCTGTATCACATTTTCTTTATCCATTCATCTATTGACAGACACTGAGGTTGTTTCCTTATCTTGGCTATAGTGAATAATGCTGCAACGAACATGGGGGTGCAGATATCTCTTCAATATCCTGTTTTCATTTCCTTTGGGTCTATACCCAGAAGTGAAATTGTTGGATCTCATTCAGGTTTTTAATTTTTTTCTTGAGCTAAGGTTGGCAATTTATATTTTTATGGAGAATTGCCCACATATCTAAATTTCAAATTTTTTGATGAGAATATTTTGTAATCTCTTATGACAAACATTATTTCTATCATATTTGTAATTAGGTTCCTCCCCTCTTCCCAACCCAATGTTGCTTATTCTGGACCTGCTCTTTTTTTCCCTTTATCCTTTTTGTCAGGAATTTGTCTATTTTATTCGTCTCTTCAATGATCAGGTTTTGAAAAGAATGTGATTTGCTCATTTTGAGGTAAAGGGTTTTATATAAGTATACCCATTAAATCAAAATCATTTATTATATTGTTCAATTATTTTACATCCTTACTTTTTCATCCCACATTAGCTGGACTTTTTTCTTAATTTTTTTATTTTTTTTGCCAGTAGATGCCTGTTAATGCCTCTCATTATGATTGTGATTCTATTGGCTTTTCCTTATAATTTTGCCAGCTTTTGGTTTGCATAGTTAAAGCTATATTGTTAAGCTGTTGTTTCTTATGGTAAATTATTGTGAAATGACCTTCCAAACCTATTCTTAACTGAATTTGAAGGTGGGGTACTGAAGAAGCAGAACCTACATGTGGATGGAGTCTGGCTCCTGGCATTGAGCACACAGGCATCACAGGCTGGAGAGTGGATGTCCTTGCCCTGGAGCAGTGGGAACACTGGGGCAGTCTGTCTGCTGAGAGACGTAGAATGCAAGCCCTGTGTCGTGAAATGGTAGGAACGATTTAGCATTTGCTGTGTGATGCTCTTATGACTGCTTTCAGGAATGTGTAGAAAAAGGATAAACTCAGACCAGAGACAGCCAGTGTGCAAGCAGATGTGAAGATGCTGGGCTGAGAAGATGCTTCTCTGCCCACACCTCAGATGTCAGTTGGCCAAATTGGAGTGTTGCAAGGTTGAAAATTTCAAAACAGAAGTGGTGATAAGGGGCAGCCTTAGCAGAAAGTGGACCAGATTTTCTCACACAGCTCAGATTCTGGCAGGATCAGCGCAGGAAGCAGAGCAGATTAGAGACAGCTCCCTCTCAGGGCTGTCTGTTGGGTTTCTTCAAGCCTAAGGGGATGAGAACACATCAGACCAAGGTAAGAAGATGTGGAAGCATGGTTACTCATCTTATCCAACATCCTTTCTACTCCTCTTTTGTAACTGAGCCCCAAGTAAACTGGGGGCATTAAGTGCCCAGTGATAGACTCCATTTCTCAACCTTCCTTGCTCACTGTGTAATAGCTCAGGTAAGTTCTGGGTAACGGGATGTAGAAAGAAATTTTGTGGTCCTTTCAGGTAGTCTCTTTAAAAGTAAGGCCATGCTCTCTTTCCTTTCTTTGCTCCATCCTGCACCTGGGAAGAGATATGTGATAGCTGAAGCTGAAGCAGCTATATGCTATTATTTTGCATTATTTTTCTCTCTCACTTTTTTAAAAACAGCTTTATCAAGATATAATTTACACACTGTAAAATTCATTCAATTAAAATGTATAATTCTGTGATCTTTAGTATATTTATGGAGTAGTGCAACCATCACCATAATCTAATTTTACCACCATTCCCCAAAGAAACCCCATACCCAATAGCAGTCACTCATAACTCTTTCTTTCTCCTAGTCCCTGGAAATCACTAATCTACTTTCTATCTCTGTAGATTTGCCTATTATGGACATTTTATATAAATGGAATCATATAACTTACGGCCTTTTGTGACTGCCTTCTTTCACTAAAGATAATATTTCCAAAGTTAACCCATGTTGTAGCATGTATCAGTACTCCATTTCTTTTTATTGCCATATAATATTATGTTGTGTGGATAGGCCACATTTCATTTATCCATTCACCAATTGATGGACATTTGTGTTGTTTGCATGTTTTGGCTGTTATGAATAATACTGCTATGAAAATTTTTGGGTTTTTTTGTGGACATATATTTTCTTTTCTCTTGGGTAGGTACAAGTAAGACATTGTTATGGCTTTCTAAGTTAATTGTTTGAATTTATCCACATTTAAAAAATTATTTTCTCAGTATTCTTTTTTTGTGTCTCCAACCTTATACTTGAAATATATTCTTTAGATTTCTTTCTGTGAGGGCAAACTTTTTAGCTTTTGGTCTGAAAAGTTCTGAATTTCTCACTCAGTCTTTTTTTTTTTTTTTTTTTTTTTGTGGCGCACGGGCTTAGTTGCTCCGTGGCCTGTGGGATCTTCCTGGAGCAGAGATCAAACCTATGTCCCCTGCATTGGCAGGCAGATTCTTAACCCCTTCACCACCTAGGAAGCCCTCTTGCTCAGTCTTGAAAGATAGTTTTATTCGGTGCTGTGAGTGGAATTGTGTCCCCCCTCCCCAAAAAGATATATTTAAGTCCAAATCCTTTGTGCCTGTGAATGTGGCCTTATTGGGAAATAGGATTTTTGGAGATGTAATCAAGTTAAGATGAGGTCATACTGGATTAGGATGGTTCCTAATCCAATGAGAGTATCCTTATAAGAAGAAGGACATATGGCACTGAGACACAGGGAATAGGGCCAGATGATGAAGGAGGTGGAGATTGGAGTGATGTGTCAGTTTCAAGTGTACAGCAAAGTGATTCAGTTTTATATATATATGTGTGTGTGTGTATATATATATTTTTCAGATTCTTTTCCATTATAGATTATTATAAGATATTGAGTATATTTCCCTGTGATATACAGTAGTTCCTTGTTGTTTACCTATTTTACACATAGTAGTGTGTTTATGTTACTCCCAAGCTCCTAATTTATTGCCCCCCCGCTATCCCCTTTGGTAACCATACCTTTGTTTTCTATGTCTGTGAGTCTGTTTCTGTTTTGTAAATAAGTTCACATGTATCATTTTTAAAGATTCCACATACAAGTGATATCATATGATCTTTGTCTTTGTCTACCTTACTTCACTTAATATGATAACTTCTCGGTCCATCCATCTTTGTTCTTGAGAAGTTAACTATTGATCTAATTATTGTTTGTAACCAATTTCTCTTTACTTCTTGACTGGTTTTAGGATCTTCTCTGTTTCTAGCTATCTGCATTTTCACTATGAAATGGCTGGGTTTGGATTTCTTTTTATTTACTCTGTTTGGGACATATTGGATTTCTGAATCTGAGGATGTGTGTCCTTCATCAATTCTGGAAATTTCTAAGCCATTATCTTTTTGCATATTCTTTTAAAATGATATTTATTTATTTACTTATTTATTTTTTTGGTTGCACCAGGTCTTAGTTGTGGCAGCTGGGCTGCTCCTTTAGTTGTGGCTTGAGGGCTCCTTAGTTGAAGCTCACTGCCTCCTTAGTTGTGGCATGAGAACTCTTAGTTGCGGCATGCATGTGGGATCTAGTTCCCTGGCCAGGGATCGAATCCCGGCCCCCTGCATTGGGAGTGCGGAGTCTTAATCACTACGCCACCAGAGAAGTCCCTGAATATTCTTTCTTAAACTTTAACTCTACTACCTCATTTTGAAAATCCAATTAGATGTAAAGTAGCCCTTTTTACTCTAGTCTCTATCTTTTTTTTTTTTTTTTCTTTTTTGGCACACGGGCTTAGTTGCTCCGCGGCATGTGGGATCTTCCTGGAGCTGGGATCAAACCCGTGACCTCTGCATTGGCAGGCGGATTCTTAACTACTGCGCAACCTAGGAAGCTCTCTAGTCTCTATCTTAATCTCTCTTTCATATTTTCCCATCTCTTTGTCTCTCAGGCTGTGCTTCAAATCAGTCTTCCAATTTACCAATTGTCGACGGAAATTCAATTAACAATCAAGTTAAGAAAAAAAAGGACTTTCATTCAAGCTAAATTGAGGATTACAACCTGGGAGACAGACTCTCAGAAGCTCTGAGAACTCTTCCATCTGTTAGAAGTCAAAGGCACAGTGATATTCACTTTTGAGACAAAGGATGGTACATCAAATAGACATACTGATGTTTTACATAAAGTTCACCAAGGATGCATAATCCACATAAGCACATACAAAGTGAGCAGCAAGTCACTATGATCTCTTACAGCCTTGGGAAAGAACTCTGTTCTTTTACAAATTACATTGTTAGCATCAGAAGAAAAACGAAATTGATCTTTCTGGTTGAGCAGGCACTCCCATCTTTGAGGTGCTCTGGTTAATGTGTAAGGCAGATGCACACTGCACATTAGGGATGGAGGAAGGGAGGGAGGAAAGGAGGAAGGAGGCCCAAAGGGACAGAGAGAGAATTTTATGTTTACATTTTCTTGTCCTGCCTTAAAAATATAAATTTTATTTCATCACAATTCTCTCTTGATTTGTGTGTAATATGCCATTTAACCTGCCCACTGAGTGAAGTGTTTTGTTTTTTATGGCACAATGTAAAAGTTTAAATGTTTTAAATTTTTAAACCACTTTTAATTGAAGTATAGTTAATTTACAATGTTGTGTTAATTTTAGGCATACTGCAAAGTGATTTGTTATATGTATATATATATTCCTTTTCAGATTCTTTTCCATTATAGGTTATTACAAGATATTGAATATAGTTCCCTGTGATAAATGTTTACAATTTTTATTGTTAGTTATAGTAAACATACAGAAATATGTGTAAAGCACAAACAGCTTAACAAATTGTCACAAACTCTTGTGTAATTGCACCAAGTGAGGAAATAGAGTACTGCCAGCACCCTAGCAGCCTCTGTGTGACCCTCCTAATCATACTCTTTCCCTCCCCTTAGCAGTAATGACAATCTCAACTTCTATGGTATTCTTTTTTATAGTTTTTTTTGTTTGTTATGTATCCCAAAACATATAATTTAACATTGCTATTTTTTTGACTTTACATAATGGAATTACACAGTGGTATTCTGTTATGTCTTATTTCTTTTTGCTTAATATAATATTTTTGAAGATTAACCTATGTTGTATATCTATCTGTGTTTCATTCATTTTAATTGCTGTATAGTGTTCCTTTGCATGAATATTCTTGCTTGTTTATCATTTCTACCATTTGAGTTGTTGCCACTTTGGCAAACTTGACATTTTCCAAAATACACATATGAAAGTATTTCTGTAGGGTATATATCTAGGGACAAACATGTCAGATTTACTGGAGATTGGAAACATTTTTCCTGGTGTGGCTGTACCATTTTACACTCCCACCACAATGTGTGCAAGGCCTTGTTGCTCCTAACCAACACTTGGTGTTGTCAGAATTTAAAATTTTTGCCAATCAGGTAGGTGTGTAATGTGATTCATTGTGATCTTAATTTTCATTTCCCTGATTACCAGTGAGGGTGAGCTCATGTTCATATATTTATTGACCAGTTGGATATTCTTTTTCATGTGGTGCCTGTTCAGGTGTTCTGCCCATTTTTGTACTTGGTTCTTTGCCTTTTTCTTATTGATTTGGGTTAACTCTTTATGTATTCTGGTAACAGGATTTTTGTCATTTATCATCTTCTTCCACTCAATGGTTTGCTTTTCACACTCTTAATAGTGTCTTTTTGTAAACAGAATTTCTTAATTTTAATGTGGCTAAATTTACAAATCCTTTCTCCTATGTCTAGGGCCTACTATGTCCTATTTAAGGTATCTTTATCACCTTGAAGTCATGAAAGACATTCTTAGATTGTCTTCTCAAATATTTATTATTTTGCTTTTTACTTTAAAGTTTATGATCTGCCACTATTGACTTTTGGGAATAGGGTGGGTTAAGATCCAAATTTATTTTTATTTTCATGTGATATTCCATTGTTCTAGCCCTATTTAAGTAAAGCTGGCTTTTCTCCAGCACTCAGCAGTATCACTTTTGTCATAAATTACACGTTTTTATATTTATGACTTTGTTTCTGGAATTTCTTTCTAAATCTTTCCATTGGCCTATTTGTCTATCCTTGTGCCTATATCATGCTTTTTTAAATTTATTTATTTATTTTTTGGCTGCATTGGGTCTTCATTGCTGTGCAGGGGCTTTCTCTAGTTATGGAGTGTGGGGTGGAGGCTACTCTGTTGCATTGTGCTGGCTTTTCATTGTGGTGGCTTCTCTTGTTGCAGAGCATGGGCTCTAGGCACGTGGGCTTCAGTATTTGTGGCACATGGGCTCAGTAGTTGTGGATCATGGGCTCTAGGGCGCAGGCTCAGTAGTTGTGGCACAGGGGCTTAGTTGCTCTGTGGCATGTGGAATCTTCCTGGACAAGGACTCGAACCTGTGTCCCCTGCATTTGCAGGCAGATTCTTAACCCCTGCACCACCAGGGAAGTCCTATGCTTTCTCAATTGCTCTCTGTGACGGTTACTTTTATGTATTAACTTGGCTGTGCTGCAGTGCCCAGATGTTTGCTCACATTATTCTGGATGTTTCTGTGAAAGTGTTTTTTGGATGAGATTAACATTTATATTGGCGGACTTTGAGTAAAACAGATTGCCCTCCACCATTGGGTGGGTCTCATCCAATCATTTGAAGGCCTTCATAGGACAAAGACTGGCCTTCTCTGAGCAAGAAGGATTTCAGTCAGCTGGCTGTCTTTAGATTCAAACTGCAACTGTCCCTTGGGTTTCCAGTCTGCTGGCCTACTCTGCAGATTTTAGATTTG
Organism: Hippopotamus amphibius kiboko; assembly: GCF_030028045.1. NCBI lineage: Eukaryota > Metazoa > Chordata > Mammalia > Artiodactyla > Hippopotamidae > Hippopotamus > Hippopotamus amphibius. The sequence continues at coordinate 41,981,078 of NC_080193.1, read as the reverse complement.
CCAAGCCTCCTTAATCACATGAGCCAATTCCTTAAAGTAAATCTCTCTCTACATATACACATTCTGTTAGCTCTGTCTGGAGAACCCTGACTACCATACTATCTTTTTATACTATTTTGATAGCCAATAGAACAAATCAATCCACTTAAAAAAAAATAAGAATGTGCTGATTAATCTGGGTCCTTTGCATTTCCATGCATTTAGGTCTTCTTTATTTTTTCACAATGATGCTTTGTATTTTTCAGTGGTAGAGGTCTCTCACATCTTTCCTGCCTGAGAATATGCCTAGCCACTCTAATGGTGTGTTGTAGTCTCAGCACTAGACTGGGAGCTCCCTGAGAGTGTAAATGCTGACTTTTTGCCTCTCACTTCTTGCACCAAGCCTGTGGGTTTGGCCTGTGTAACAAATATTTTCTTTTTTTAAAAAATAAATTTATTTATTTATTTTATTGCCTGTGTTGGGTCTTTTTTGCTGTGCATGGGCTTTCCTTAGTTGCGGTGAGTGGGGGCTACTCTTCATTGCGGTGTGCAGGCTTCTTAGTGCCATGGCTTCTCTTGTTGTGGAGCATGGGCTCTAGGCATGTGGGCTTCAGTAGTTGCAGCACATGGGCTCAATAGTTGTGGCTCATGGGCTCTAAAGTGCAGGCTCAATAGTTGTGGTGCACGGGATTAGTTGCTCTGCGACATGTGGAGTCTTCCTGGAGCAGGGATCGAACCCATGTCCCCTGCATTGGCAGGTGGATTCTTAACCACTGCGCCACCTAGGAAGCCCCTAACAAATATTTCTTGCATAATTTAATGAATTTTATTATTCATACAGATGGTGACATTATTTTAGTGGTCTGTCAAAAGATTAATAATGCAGTAGTGAGTCATTAAACATTTATTGAACACCCATCTCAGGCAAGGATGCATTCAGAGCACATCCCTTTTAGTTTGTTATGTAACTGCTGCCAGCACTGGCACTGGCTGAGAGAGCATCTCCGGGGTCTCCCCAGCACCAGGCATCTCTCCATTGTTTCCAGCATCAGGAGGACAATGGGCCCTTCAGGTGTGCTTCTTCTCGATCTTAGTAATTCTTCCCAGAGGAGAACGACTAAAGATAGAAGGCAAGCTGGGCCCGAGGCTCCTTAACCAAAGCTGTAGCTCAGAATTCCTGTGGTTTCTGCAACACCTAGGTCTCAGCTTCTCCCTCAGTCTGGGCCTGCCTACTACACCCTGCCATTTCCCTCTGACCCCCCCTTCTTTTTCTCTTTGTGCAAAACTCAATTTGTATCTTGGTAGAGGTGAATAATTAGAACCCTCCAGCATGAATAATTCTAGGCAAATTAATTTTCATGCCAATCAGGGAAAATTAATTGGCTTCATGATGTTTCATATTTTCCAGGCGGAGCTCCTCAGGCGGGGCCCCTTCCTCTACCCAGCCTCAGGCTCTTCTTCCCTAGCACTTTGGAGAAGATTGCTTGTTAGTTTTATTGTTTGTCTGTTTTTAACACTTCCACAGGCAACAATGCTACCCCTCCTTGCAGCTAAATGAGCCATTTAACAAGCACGATAAAATCCTCCTTAGAGCCGCTACTCGCTGAGTCTAAGCCACCTGGTCTTCTATAATCCAATGTCTGTTTTAACCTTTTTATGTGCTTTTGTGGATACAAAAACACAGAGAAGTACATAAAAGATATAAATATGCAGCTTCATGAATTATTATGAAGTGAATGCTCATGAATATCGTCTCTCATTCTGTGGCTTATCCTCTCTCTCTCTCTATTATAACTTTTGATGGAAGAAATTTTAATTTTAATGTAGTGAAATATGTCAACCTTTCCCTTTATGCCCTGATTAAAAATTATTCCCAAATGAAGTGTTTATGCTGTATTTTTATGATAAAACTGTAGTTCTTTCCCATTTTTCTTCCAAAATGGAAATCACTTTGTTATATTTTCTTCTGATAATAGAAATAATAGATGATCTTAGTATTTGCCTTGCACACACATACACACACTCACAAGAATTAGGTAAAAGGAGATTGCAAATATCATGACTTTACTTTTTTATTATTTATTTAAAAATTTTTTTCTTCTAGTTTTATTGAGACATAATTGACATACAGCATTGTATAAGTTTAAAGTGCACAGCATCATGATTTGACTTATATACAGCATGAAATGATTATCACATGACGTTTAGTGAATATCCATCATCTGATATAAATACAAAATTAAAAAAATAGAAGAAAAAATTTTTTTTCCTGTGGTGAGAACTCTTAGGATTTACTCTCCTGACAACTTTCATACATAGCATACAGCAGTGTCAATTATATTTATCATGTTGTACATCACATCCCTAGTGCTTATTTACCTTATAAACGGAAGTCGTACCTTTTGACCACCTTCCTCTAATTCCCCTTCCCCTTACCGACCCTGCCTCTGGTAACTGCAAATTTTGTCTTTTTTCCTGTGAGTTTGTATGTTTGTTTGTTTGATTTTGAAGTATAATTGACCTACAACACTATGTTAGTTCCTGTTACACAATAGAGTGATTTTTTCCCTATACATTTCAAAATTATCATCATGGTAAGTCTAGTTATAATATCACCCCACCCCATAGATATTACTTAGTTATTGACTATATTCCCCACCCTCTACACTTCATACCCACAACGCATTCATTTTGCAACTGGAAGTTGTACTTCTTAACCTCCCTCACTGATTTGTTTCCTTCCTCCACTTTCTCATCCTTTAGTAATGACCTATTTTTTCTTTGTATTTACAGCTGTATTTCTGTTTTGCTGTTTGTTCATTTGTTTTGCTTTTTATTTATCTTTCTGTCTTATTTCACTTACCATAATACCCTCTATGTCCATCTATGTTGTCGCAGATGGCAAGATTTCATTCTTTTTTATGGCTGAGTAATATTTTATATATATATATATATATATATACACACACATATATACGTATATATATATCACATCATCCTCATCTTTATTCATTTGTCTGTTGATGGGCACAACATCTTGGCTACTGTAAATAATACAGTGAACAAAGTGGTACCTATATCTTTTCTAACTAGTGTTTTTGTTTTCTTCGCACAAATAACCAGAAGTGGAATTGCTGGATCATATGGTAGCTCTATTTTTAATTTTTTGAGAAAACCCCGTAATGTTTCCATAGCGATTGCACCAATTTACATTCCCAGCAACAGTGCACATGGTTCCCTTTTCTCCACATCCTTGCTAACACTTGTTGTCTTTTTGATGATAGCCATTCTGACAGGTGTGAGATGATATCCTATTGTGTTTTTCACTTGCATTTTCCTGATGATTAGTGATGTTGAACATCTTTTCATGTGCCTGTTGGCCATCTATATGTCTTCTTTGGAAAAATTTCTATTCAGATCCTTTGCTCCTTTTTAATTGGGTTGTTTGTTTTTATCATGAATTATATGGCTGCTTTGTGTATTTTGGCTATTAACCCCTTGTTAAGTATATTGTTTGCAAATATCTTTTCCCATTCACTAAGCAGCCTTTTCATTTTTTGCTTTGAAAAAGTTTTTTAGTTTGATATAGTCCTATTTGTTTTCTTTTGCTTTTGTTTCCCTTGCCTGGGGAGACTTCTCCAAAAAATATTACTAAGAGCGATGTCAAGGAAAGTACTACCTGTTTTTTTAAACAGAACTTTTACAGTTTCAGATCTTATATTTAAGTCTTTAGTCCATTTTGAATTTATTTTTGTGTATGGTGTGAGAGAATTTCCAGTTTGATTCTTTTGCATCTAGCTGTCGTTTTCCCAGCAACATTTATTGAAGATGTTGTTTTTTTCCCATTGTATATTCTTGCCTCCTTTGTCATAGATTAATTGTTCAAATAAGTGTGGGTTTATTTCTGCATTCTCTATTCTGTTCCATTGATCCATATGTCTATTTTTGTGTCAGTACCATATTATTTTTAGGGCTGTAGATTTATTGTATAGTTTAAAATCAGGGTGTGTGATAACTCCACGTTTTTTCTTTTTTTCTTAAGGCTGTTTTGGGTATTTGGGTTCTTTCATATTTGCATACAAATAATTTTAGAGGGGCTTCACTGGTAGCACAGTGGTTAAGAATCCACCTGCCAATGCAGGGGACATGGGTTCGATCCCTGGTGTGGGAAGATCCCACATGCCGTGGAGCAACTAAGTCCGTGTGCCACAACTACTGAGCCTATGCTCTAGAGCCCGCGAGCCACAACTACTGAGCCCATGTGCTGCAACTACTGAAGCCCACATGCCTAGAGCCCATGCTCCACAACAAGAGAAGCCACCGAAATGAGAAGACTGTGCAGCACAACAAAGAGTAGCACCTGCTTACTGCAGCCATAGAAAGCCCGCACTCAGCAATGAAGACCCAACAGAGCCAATAAATAAATAAATAAATAAATAAATAAATTTATAAAAAAAATAATTTTAGAATTACTTATTCTAGTTCTGTGAAGAATGCCGTTGGTATTTTGATAGGAATTGCATTGAATCTGTAGATTGCCTTGGGTAACATGGTCATTTTAACAATATTAATTCTTCTAATCCATGAATGTGGCATATCTTTCTGTCTGTATCATCTTCAATTTCTTTCCTCAGTTATCTTATAGATTTCTGAGTACAGGTCTTTTACCTCCTTGATTATATTTATTCTTGGGCATTTTATTCTTTTTGATGCAATTATAAACGTTTTCTTACTTTCACTTTCTAATTGTTTTTAGTGTATAAAAATGCAACAGATTTCTGTGTAGTAATTTTGTATTCTGCACATTTACCAAATTCACTGACAAGCTCTAGTTGTTTTTTGGTGGCATTTTAAGGATTTTCTAATGTATAGAATCATGTCATCTGCAAGGAGTTACAGTTTTACTTCTTCCTTTCCAAACTGGATTCCTTTTATTTCTTTTTCTTGTCTGATTGTTTTGACTAGGACTTTCACTACCATGCTGAATAAAAGTGGTGAGACTGGGCATCCTTGTCTTGTTCCTGATCTTAGAGGAAATGCTTTCAAATTTTCACTGTTGAGTGTGATGTTAGCTGTGGGCTTAGCATATATGGTCTTTATTATGCTGAGGTATATTCCCTCTATACCCACTTTGTTGAGAGTTTTTAATCATAAATGGATAAATTGAATTTTTCAAAAGCTTTTTTTTGGCCTCTATTTAGATGATTATATAATTTTTATTCTTCAGTTTGTTAATATAGTGTATTGCTTTGAGTAATTTGTGGATATTAAACTGTCCTTGCATCCCTGGGATAAATTCCACTTGATAATGGTATATGATCTTTAATGTATTATTGAATTCAATTTGCTAATATTTCATGGAGGATTTTAGCATCTATGTGCAAAAATCAGTGTTATTAGCCTATAATTTTCTTTTTTTGGTGATATCTTTGTCTAGTTTTGGTATCAAGGTAATGCTGGCCTCGTAGAATGAGTTTGGAAGCATTCCTTCCTCTGCAATTTTTTGGAATAGTTTGAGAAGGATGGATATTGGCTCTTCTCTAAATATTTGATAGAGTTTACCTGTGACACCATCTGGTCTTGGACTTTTGATTTTTGGGGATTTTAAGGTTACTCTTTCAATTTCATTACTGGTAATTGATCTATTCATATTTTTTTATTTCTTTCTGATTAAACTCTGAGAAATTGTACAATTCTAGGTATTTGTCTATTTCTTCTAGGTTGTTCATTTTATTGACATATAATTGTTTGTATTAATCTCTTATGATCCATTGTATTTCTGCAGCATTGGTTGTAATTTCTCCTTTTTTATTTCTGATTTTATTGATTTGGGCCCTCTATTTTTCTTGATGAGTCTGGCTAAAATTTATCATTTTTTTGTCTTTTCATAGAACCAGCTTTTAGCTTTCATTAATATTTTAAATTATTTTTTAGTCTGTATTTCATTTATTTCTTCTCTGATTTCTTTGATTTTTTTCCTTCTCTGACTTTGAGTTTTGTTTGCTCTTCTTTTTCTAGTTCCTTTAAGTGCAATGTTAGGTTGTTGATTTAAGATTTTTCTTATTTCCTGAGTAGGCTTGTATCACTATAAATTTCTCTCTAACTGCTTTTGCTGTGTCCCATAAATTTTGGATTGTTACGTTTTTGTTTTCATCTGTCTCCAGGTATTTTTTGATTTCTTCTTTGATTTCTTCAGTGATCCATTGGTTATTTAGCAGCATGTTTTTTAGCCTCCACCTGTTTGTGGTTTTTGCAGTTTCTTTCTTAGTTGATTTCTAGTTTCACATCATTGTGATCAGAAAACATGCTTGATATGATTTAAATATTTTAAAATTTAATGAGATGTGATTAGGCTGCCATCCCTATACTAGTTTTGTGGACAAGCATGTGAGCTATCCTGGATAATGTTCCATGTGCACTTGAAAAGAATGTGCATTCTGCTGCTTTTGGATGAAATGTTCTGTACATATCTATTAAGTTCTTTTGGTCTAATGCATAGTTTAAGGCCAGTGTTTCCCTATTAATTTTCTTTCTGGATGATCTGTCCATTGATATAAGCAGTGTTTTAGAGTACCCTTCTATTATTGTGTTACTGTCAATTTCTTCCTTTATGTCTGTTAATATTTGCTTTATGTATTCAGATACTTCTACATTGGTGCATATATATTTACAATTGTTGTATCTTCTTCTTGGATTAGTTCCTTTATCATTATGTATTGTCTTTCTTTGTCTGTTACAGTCTTTGTTTTAAAGTCTATTTTGTCTGATATAAGTATTGCTAACCTGGCTTTCTTTTGATTTCCATTTGCATGGAATACCTTTTTCGATGCCCCTCACTTTCAGTGTGTGTATGTGTCTTTAGATCTGAAGTGAGTTTCCTGTAGGCAGCCTATATATGGGTCTTGTTTTCATACCCACCAGCCTTTCTGTTTTTTTTGATTGAGCACTTATTTCAATTACATTTAAAATAATTATTGACAGGTACATTCTTACTGCCATTTTGTTAATTGTCTTTGGGTTGTTTTTGTAGTTTTTCTTGCTTCTTTCTTCTTTTGTTCTCTTCCTTTGTGATTTGATGACTATCTTTAGTGTTATGTTTGGATCCCTTTCTCTTTTCTTGGCATGTATCTATTACAGATTTTTGGTTTGTGGTTACCATGAGGTTTGTATACAGCAATCTCTATATATTTGATTATTTTAGGTTGCTGATATCTTAACTTCAAATGCATTTTAACAAGCCTATATTTTTACTCCTCTCCCTCGCATTTACATTTTTTGACATCATATTTTGAATATTTTTGTTTTGTGTATCCCTTAACTACTTATTATAGATATAGATGATTTTACTACTTTTGTCTTTTAACCTTTATACTAGCTTTATATGTGGTTAATTTACTAGCCTTACTGTATATTTGCCTTTACCAATGAGATTTTTCTTTTCATAATTTTCATATTTCTAGTTGTGGCCTTTTCCTTTTTGATTAGAGAAGTTCCTTTAACATTTCTTATAAAGCTGGTTTGGTGGTGCTGAACTCTTAAGATTTTGTTTGTCTGTAAAACTTTTGATTTCTCAAAAACTTGCTGGGTAGAGTACTCTTGGTTATAGGTTTTCCTCTTTCATCATTTTAAATATATCATGTCACTCCCTTCTGGCCTATAGAGTTTTTGCTGAAAAGTCAGCTGATAGACTTATGGGAGTTCCCTTGTATATAACATGTTGCTTCTCCCTTGCTGCTTTTAATATTCTCACTGGCAGGCATAGCCAGGTCCTGGGATCACTGGCTGTAGGGCCCAAGTGTCCCAGAGCTGATGTTGGACAATTGGTCAGTGGGGCCAAGGCCCGGGGAGTCCTGGGGCTAGTGCTGCCTCACTGGTAGGTGAAGCCTGATCCTGAAGTCTCTGGCTGCAGGGCCTTGGGAGTCCTGGAGCTGGTACTGTCCCGCTGGTGACAGGCCCGTTTCCTGACACAGCTGGCTGCAAGATTCATAGGTGTCCTGAAGGTTGTGTTGGCCTACCGGTGTGTCAAACAAGGTCCTGGAGCAGCTGGCTGAGAGGAACAAGGTGTCTCATGACTGGAGTTGGCTTCCTGGTGGGTGGAGCTGAGGCCCAGAGGGTCTCAAGACTGGTGCCTCACCACTAGTGTGTGAGACTAAAGCCAGCTCATTGGTGGATGGGCCCAGGGCCCAGGAGGTCCTGTAGCTCATGCCTGCCCACTGGAGGGCAGTTTTGGGTCCCAGGGTCTCTGGCTGCAGGGTGCCAGGGATCTCAGCCTAGTACCTGTGCACTGGTGTGTGAGGCTGGATCCTGGGCCATCTGGTGGATAGGGCTATGTCCAGGGGTGGCTTTGAGCTCAGATGGTTTTAAGGCAGCCTCCTGGTGTTGGGTGGGGCTGTATCCCCACCTAGTAGTTGCTTGTCCTGAGGTGTCCCAGCACTGGCACCAACAGGCTGTTGGGTGGAGCCAGCTCTTGGTGCTAATAAGCTAGAGGGAAGATTCCACAATGGCGTTTGCCAGCATCAATGTCCTCATGGCAGAACAAGCTCCCCAAATGGCTTCCACCAGTGTCCATGTCCCCAGGGTAAACTGCAGTTGCCTCCTGCCTCCAGGAGACTCTCCAAGATCAGCAGGCAGGTCTGACTCAGGCTCCTTTCAAATTACGTCTTCTGTCCTGGGTCCTGGAGCATGTAAGATTTTGTGTGTGCCCTTTAAAAGTGGAGTCTCTATTACCCATAACCATTTGGATCTCCCAAAAGTAAGCCCTGCTGGCCTTCAAAGCCAAATGCTCTGGGGGCTCATCTTCCAGGTGCAAGACCCCTGGAGTGGAGAGCCTGATGTGGGGCTCAGAACTGTGGCTCCTCGGGGAGAACCCCTGCAATTGTAATTATCCTCCTGTTTGTGGGTTGCCTACCCTGGGATGTAGGTCTTGACTATACCATGACTGTTCACCTCCTATGCTTCTCTCTGTGGTTCCTTCTTTATACCTTTAGTTGTAGAAGATCTTTATTGCTAGATTCCCATCTTTCTCATCAATAGTTGTAATATTCTTGTGCCTGTGGGAGGCGGTGAGCTCAGGGTCTTCCTATTCTGCCATCTTCCAGCAAAGACTTCTCATTGTGGTTTTAATTTGCATTTCCCTAGGACTAGTGATGTTGAGCATCTTTTTGTAAAATGGTGTTATCTTTTAAATTTCATTTCTAAATGTCCATTGCGAGTGTATAGCAATACAATTAATTTTTTTATATTGACCTCGTGTCCTGCATTCCTGCAAAATTCAATTATTAGATTTTTTTTTTGTATTGTAAACACATATACTCATGCTATTTGTGAATAAAGAGAGTTTTGTTTTTTACTTTCCAATCTTTATGCCTTTTATTTCTTTTTCTTTGCTTGGCTAGGGCCGCCAGCACAATATTGGATAGAAGTGGCAGAGTGGCCATCCTTGTGTTCTTCCTGACACTGGGGATGAAAAATGTCCACTCTGTCACCATTAAGTGTGATATTAGTTGCATTCTTTAATAGATTTAAGAAGTTCCCTTTCATTTTCAGTTTTCTGAGCATTCTATTATGCTAAACACATCTTGAGATTTATCACATGCCTCTTATTTGGTATTTCTTGAAGTAATCAGATATTTTCTCTTTATTCTGTTAATGTGGTGAATTACATCAGTTGATTTTTAATGTTAAACTAGCCTTGTATTTCATGATATATTATCCTTTTTATATATCACTAGATTTATTTTGCTCATTTTTAAAAGGATTTTTGCACTCTATGAATGTTCGTCCAATAATTTTCTTTTCTCTCACTCTCCTTGTCAGATATTAGAACTAAGGTTGTGCTGGTGTAGGGTGATGTTTCTTCTTATATCTATAGAAGGGTGTATGCAATAAAGACTTATTTCTTTAAGTGTTTGTTACAGTTTTCTTGGGTAGCCACCTTGGCCTGGAGCTTTGCTTGTGGATATATTTTTGTTCAGTCTACAGTTTTAGTTTCTTTAATCATCATGGAATTATTCAGATTTTCTACTTCTTCTTGTGCCTGTTATGTTATTATAGAATTGTTGTGTTTTTTTTTAATATAACTCACTTCTAAAAGAAAATTACTTCCACATCATTACCTCAGGGCTCCTCCCATCCTGCGTCATCTTCCTATTTCCTAAAAGCTATGAAATGTAAAGATATTGCCTTAAAGCTGTCACTCCACCCTGGACATCATCACTCATAGCATCTAGTCTAGGGATAGATTTAAAACAGATACTCCATATTTGGTTATTGTTTTTTCTGTTGTCCTTTTTGTCCCCAAATCTTGCTGGAATCTCTTTGTTCTCTTGGTTTGCCTTTATAGGGAAGTTCTGCAAATAGTATGGAGTTTTGTTTTCTTTTGATTCGGAAAGGATGCTACACACATTAACTTGGCATTCATAAGGGATCTTGATGTCAAAGGTCTCCGAACTGTTGAGCAAGCAATTCCTCTCTCCTTTGCTGGCCTGAGACTCAGGAAGCAGAGCATCAGTGTGTTTGCTTTCCTATGGAAAATGATCCAAAGAAGACAAAAAGCCACTCTTGGCTGCTTCACTGATGTCAGCTTGCTACACCAGCAGTAGGACCCTCTCCAGCTTCCTTTGCCAATATTGATGACACAGAGATGCACCAAACAAGAGTTTGATTTGAAAAGGAGACATGTAGTCATGGAGAAAGAATGTACTTGGAGGGGAACGCATTCAGTGCAATAGCTTGGTGGGCTCTTAGACTAATGAATAAAGTCCTTCCTCCTAATGGACATCAGAACTGTAAGGGACCTTGGACATGACTTGGTCCAACCCTCTTATTAAACAAGTGGAGAGACTACTGCCCAGAGAGGTGGCAAAATTTATCCTGTTCATGCAGTGGGTGAAGGGGGGGCTAAGACCAGCAGCTCAGTCTTCTGACAACCCCAGCTGATTGCTTTCTGCAGCTGCCGGGCGTCTCCCTTACTTCACTTTAGCTTTTTATTTTAGTGTTCACTAATCTACCCAAATCACTAGCCTTAGGGAGTGATGCTCCTGCTTCTCTTCACAGTGGACCCACTCTCTTTGTCCCCCTACATTCTTACCCAGGGGAAGAGCCTGACAATTCATTGAGCCATGTATTATTTGTGGTGCAATTTCCAGACCTTAATATCAAGAACCATGTTCAATTTTTCTCTTTTGCTTTGTGTGGTCCCTTCACAGGGTAAGAGCTAAAAGTGGCTCTCTATCAAGTGGCTAGTTGGGTAGGTGATTCGGGGGTCTTCTTGAGGCCAAATTACCTACTTACACTCTTCAGGCACAATGGAGAATATGGATTGATAGTCTTGGAAAAAGGAGGTCTTAGAATCTAAGTGTTATATGACAAATATATATTGAGTTTCTACAGGTGCTAGGTGTGAAGAATGCTGCATTGAATACACTAGGTAGGATTCCTGCCCTCAGGAAGCTAACATTCCAGTGGGGAAAAGTGTAGTAAATAGAAAATAAATAAATAAGCAAGATGTCACAGGTGGTGATAAGACCTCTGAAAGAAATACCTAAAGTTACACAGTAGACAGGAATTTGGTGTTTGGTTGGGGGTGGGAGGTGTCTAGCTTATATCTGGTGGCCAGTGAGGGGTTGTTTCCTTAATTTCTCTTTCTGATCTTTCATTGTTAGTGTATACGATTGCAAGAGATTGCTGTGTGTTAATTTTGTATTCTGCAACTTTACCAAATTCATTGATTAGCTCTAGTAGTTTTCTGGTGGCACCTTTAGGATTTTCTATGTATAGCATCATGTCATCTGCAAACAGTGACAGTTTTACTTCTCTTTTCCAATTTGGATTCCTTTTATTTATTTTTCTTCTCTGATTCCTGTGGCAAGGACTTCCAAAACTATGTTGAATAAGAGTGGCAAGAGTGGACATCCTTGTCTTGTTCCTGATCTTAGAGGGAATGCTTTCAGTTTTTCACCATTGAGAATGCTGTTTGCTGTGGGTTTGTTGTATATGGCCTTTATTATGCTGAGGTAGGTTCATTCTATGCCCACTCTCTGGATAGTTTTTTTTTTTTTTTTATCACAAATGGGTATTAAATTTTGTCAAAAGCTTTTTCTGCATCTATTGAGATGATCATGTGGTTTTTATTCTTCAATTTGTTAATATGGTGTATCACATTGATTGATTTGTGTATATTGAAGAATCCATGCATCTCTGGGATAAAGCCCACTTGATCATGGTATATGATCCTTTTAATGTGTTGTTGGATTCTATTTGCTAGTATTTTGTTGAAGATTTTTGCATCTATATTCATCAGTGATATTGGTCTGTAATTTTCTTTTTTTGTAGTATCTTTGTCTGGTTTTGGTATCAGGGTAATGGTGGCCTCATAGAATGAGTTTGGGAGTGTTCCTTCCTCTGAAATTTTTTGGAAGAGTTTGAGAAAGATGGGTGTTAGTTCTCTAAATATTTGATAGAATTCACCTGTGAAGCCATCTCGTCCTGGACTTTTGTTTGTTGGAAGATTTTTAATCACAGTTTCAATTTAATTACTTGTGATTGGTCTGTTCATATTTTCTATTTCTTCCTGATTCAGTCTTGGAAGGTTATACCTTTCTAAGAATTTGTTCATTTCTTCCAAGTTGTCCATTCTACTGGCATATAGTTGCTTGTAGTAGTCTCTTATGATGCTTTTATTTCTGCAGTGTCTGTTGTAATTTCTCCTGTTTCATTTTTAATTTTATTGATTTGAGTCCTCTCCCTCTTTTCTTTGATGAGTCTGGCTAAAGGTTTATCAATTTTATTTATCTTCTCAAAGAACCAGCTTTTAGTTTTATTGATCTTTGCTATTGTTTTCTTTGTTTCTATTTCATTTATTTCTGCTCTGATCTTTATGATTTCTCTCCTTCTACTAACTTTGGGTTTTGTTTGCTCTTCTTTCTCCAGTTTCTTTAGGTGTATGGTTAGATAGTTTATTTGGGATTTTTCTTGTTTCTTGAGGTAGGATTGTATAGCTATAAACTTCCCTCTTAGAACTGCCTTTGCTGTATCCCATAGGTTTTGGATCATTGTGTTTTCATTGTCATTTGTCTCTAGGTATTTTTTGATTTCCTCTTTGATTTCTTCAGTGATCTCTTGGTTATTTAGTAGCATATTGTTTAGCCTCCATGTGTTTGTGTTTTTTAGTTCTTTCCCCTGTAATTGATTTCTAATCTCATAGTGTTATGGTTTGAAAAGATGCTTGATATGATTTAAATTTTCTTAAATTTACTGAGGCTTGATTTGTGACCCATGATGTGTTCTATCCTGGAGAATGTTCCATGTGCACTTGAGAAGAAAGTGTAATCTTCTGTTTTAAGATGGAATGTCCTATAAATATCAGTTAAGTCTATCTGGTCTATTGTGTCATTTATAGCTTGCCTTTCCTTATTAATTTTCTGTGTGCATGATCTGCCCATTGGTGTAAGTGGGGTGTTAAAGTCTCCCACTATTATTGTGTTACTGTCAATTTCCTCTTTTATAGTTGTTACCACTTGCCTTATGTATTGAGGTGCTTCTATGTTGGGTGCATATATATTTACAATTGTTATATCTTCTTCTTGGATTGATCCCTTGATAATTATGTAGTGTCCTTCCTTGTCTCTTGCAACATTCTTTATTTTAAACTCTATTTTATCTGATGTGAGTATTGCTATTCCAGCTTTCTCTTGATTTCCATTTGCATGGAATATCTTTTTCCATCCTCTCACTTTCAGTCTGTATGTGTCCCTAGGTCTGAAGTGGGTTTCTTGTAGACAGCATATATATGGGTCTTATTTTTATAGCCATTCAGCCAGTCTGTGTCTTTTGGTTGGCACATTTAATCTATTTACATTCAAGGTAATTATCAATATGTATGTTCCTATTGCCTTTTTTTTTTTTTTTTTTTTAAAAACCTCTCTATTGGAGTGTCATTGCTTTATACTGTTGTGCCAGTTTTTGCTGTACAACAAAGTGAATCAACTGTATTTATACATATATCTCCATATCTCCTGCCTCCTGCGACTCCTTCCCACCCTCCCCATCCCACTCCTCTAAGTCGTCACCAATCATCAAGTTGATCTCCCTATGTTATGCAGCAGCTTCCCACTAGCTATCTATTTTACATTTGGTAGTGTATATATGTCAGTGCTACTCTCTCACTTCGTCTCAGCTTCCCCTTTTTCTTAATTGTTTTGTGTTTGTTTTTGTAGGTCCTTTTCTTGTCTTGTGTTTCCCACTTAGAGAAGTTCCTTTAGCATTTGTGGTAGGGCTGGTTTGGTGGTGCTGAATTCTCTTAGCTTTTGCTTATCTGTAAAACTTTTGATTTTTCTTTCAAATCTGAATGAGATCCTTGTTGAGTAGAGTATTCTTGATTGTAGGTTCTTCCCTTTCCCCACTTTAAATATATAGTACCACTTCCTTCTGGCTTGCAGAGTTTCTGCTGAGAAATCATCTGTTAGCCTTATGGGAGTTCCCTTGTATGTTATTTGTCATTTTTCCCTTGTTACTTTTAATAATTTTTCTTTGTCTTTAATTTTTGTCAATTTTATTACTATGTGTCTTGGTGTGTTTCTCCTTGGGTTTATCCTGCCTGGGACTCTGTGCTTCCTGGACTTGGGTGGCTTTTCCTTTTCCATGTTAGGGAAGTTTTAGACTATAATCTCTTCCAATATTTTCTTGGGTCCTTTCTCTCTCTCTTCTCCTTCTGGGACCCTTATCATGTGAATGTTGGAGTGTTTAATGTTGTCCCACAGGTTTCTTAGGCTGTCTTCATTTCTCTTTATTCTTTTTTCTTTATTCTGTTCCATGGCAGTGATTTCCACTATTCTGTCTTCCAGGTCACTTATCCATTCTGCCTCAGTTATTCTGCTATTGATTCCTTCTAGTGTATTTTTCATTTCAGTTATTGTATTGCTTACCTCTGTTTGTTCTTTAATTCTTCTAGGTCTTTGTAAACATTTCTTGCAACTTCTCCATTCTTTTTTCAAGGTCCTAGATCATCTTCACTATCATTATTCTAAATTCTTTTTCTGGAAGGTTGCCTATCTTCACTTCATTTAGTTGTTTTTCTCAGGTTTTATCTTGTTTCTTTGTCTGGTACATAGTCCTCTACCTTTTCATTTTTTCTATATTTTTGTGGCTGTGGTTTTCATTCCACAGGCTGCAGGATTATATGCTACTGCTGTCTGCCCTCTGGTGAATGAGACTATCTAAGAGGCTTGTGCACACTTCCTGATGGGAGGGACTGGTGGTGGGTAGAGTTGGGTGTTGCTCTGGTAGGCCGAGCTCAGTAAAATTTTAATCCACTTGTCTGCTAATGGCTGGGGCTGAGTTCCCTCCCTGTTGGTTGTTTGGCCTGATGCGACCAGCCCTGGAACTTACAGGCTCTTTGGTGGGGCTAATGGTGGACTCCAAGAGGGCTCACACCAATGAGTACTTCCCAGAACTTCTGCTGCCAGTGTCCTTGTCCCCATGATGAGCCACAGCCACTCCTGCCTCTGCAGGAGACCCTCCAACACTAGCAAGTAGGTCTGGTTCAGTCTCCTATGAGGTCACTGCTCCTTTCCCCAGGGTCATGATGCTCACACTACTTTGTGTGTGCCCTCCAAGAGTTGAGTTTCTCTTTCCCCCAGTCCTGTGGAAGTCCTGCAATTAAATCCCACTGGCCTTCAAAGTCTGATTCTCTGGGGAGTCCTCCTCTCATCGCTGGAATCCCAGGTTGGGAAGACTGACATGGGGCTCAGAACCCTCACAACAGTAGGTGGACTTCTGTGGTATAATTGTTCTCCAGTTTGTGAGTCACCCATTCAGCCATTATGGGATTTGACTTTATCATGATTGCGCCCCTCCTACTGTCTCATTGCAGCTTCTCTGTGGATGTGGGGTACCTTTTTTGGTGAGTTCCAGTGTCTTCCTGTCAATGATTGTTCAGCAGTTAGTTGTGATTCCGGTGCTCTTGAAAGAGGAAGTTTATGTTGCATTTGATTACTAAGTTTTGGATCATTATTGCTGTGGTTGTTCAGAGTGTGCTGAGGTGGTTGAATCTTGGAGAATGGGTAGAATTTCTTTGGTTGGAGGAAAAATGGAGTTGGAATTGGGGAAGGTGCTTTATGCAGAAGAATGGCCTTGGGCATAGGCCCGAGTGGGCTCAGCATGAACAGAGAGGGTACGGATCTGGCTGGATCAGATGAATATTGGAAAAATTAAGAAGAATAAACTTTGAGAAATTGGATGAAGCTAGAATGCCAAAGCCGTCTTTAGATGTATCTTAAAGTTCTTTGGTTCCAGGTCAATCACAGAAACCCACTCTAGGTAAATGAAGCAAACAAGCAAATAAAACCACTCTAAAACCCCCCAACATACAGGAAGGATAAGGGAGTATTCTCTAGAAGCAAAGGGGGAACTGAAGGGCCAAATCTGATTTTGGCAGCTGGTGATGGTGGAACCCAGGGCACTTCCAAGAACGACTCCCAGCCTCTGCATTTGGACTCTCAACATTCATATTCCAGGGAGAGAGCCTTGCCCAGCCCCACTTGTTCAGGTGTCTGCAGGATCTGTCTGCTATGGCTGGGGAGCTGTCTTTTTGGAAGTGGTGCCCTCCCCTCACTCTGCCCCAAGGAGTGTGTCCTGTGGAAAATGCAGCATGGGGGCCATTTGGGAGTGAAGAGCACAGCTATGTCAAAGGTAGTTCTTCCTGTGTTCCAATCCCAGCTCCTCTACTGACTAGCTGGGTGACTGAGGCAGATGAGTTGTCTAACTTCTGTGCCTCACTTTTCTCATGTATAAAGTGGATATTAAACAACAGAAACCATCTGAGCAGATGCATTTAGAGAGTGTGGAGGGCTCCCCATGCGTGCATTTCCTCCTCTGCTGGAATATGATTTGCATGCTGTGATGAAGAGGCAGCGTGACTTCTGAGGATCTGGGAGAGTTGCCCTCAAGGCTTTCCCTAGACAGTGATGTCCCCTCCAGGCCTGCCTGGCTGGCCCTGCAGCACAGGTGGGCATGCATTGGGGCAGGCACAGGGGAGCGTGCTCTTCAGGGCTCTGGCTGTGTTTATAGATGCTCTGATGGCATCTGGGCTGTGAGCCGTGATGGAGCTGGAAATGTAATTTTCAATTAGGAGTCTTTACTTGTTCTTGCTTACATTACACTCTAATTAAATTTCAGTCAAACGTGGACACGGTGGTGCCTGGGGAGGGCAGGGCAGGAGGGAGGGCGGGCTCCCATTCCTCTCAATGAGAGGCCTCCCCTTGCCTCCCTGTGGCATGGTCCCAGTCTCCCACCCCTCAGCCTCTGTGGGGACTATTTGGAGCCAGCATCCCTGCTCAGTGGGTCTAGATGGATGCCAAAGGTCCTAAGGGGTCTCCACAAATGCAGGGACATTGGCTCACAGGGGGCCTTCAGCAAATTAAATTAAAGTGGCTACTGCTGTCAGGACCCTCAAATAATGGGGGATGCTCCCTCCATCAGACATTCTGGCTAAGGGAACAGGGGAGGAAAGTGGGTAGAGGTACAGATGTGGAGAGCCGACTGGTTTCTGGTCAGCTGGACTTGCTGGGGCTTGTGCCTCCTGTGGGAGATACCGGGCTGCCCACTCTCATGTTCTCCCCAGATTTTAGCTAGCAAACCACCCGCAAAGCTGCCTTAAAGCAAACAATGCCTTGAGTGTGATGGAGGCAGAAGGGAGGGGATGAGGGGGAGAAGGGCCCCCAAGACGGGCCATTATCCCAGCCATTGGGCTGGTCCTGGAAGGCTGGCTGTGCCAGAAGGAGCTGGCACCATGGCTGGAGAAGCTGGGGATGGCACTTTCAAATTGGCAGTCTTTTAAAATCACATCTTACATTTTTTGCTCCCTAAAAACGTGTTGATGACCAGGCACGACCAGGTAACCTTCTGTTCCCAGCAGTAGGGGGGGTTTCACAGGCTCACCAGGAGCCGTGCAGTATTAGGAACAGAAGTTGCTGAAGAGGGTCCAGGGCACCTCCCCTAAGTGCACATGGAGCAGGGCGGACCTGCGGCTGGTCTCTCAGGTCAAGGGTAGACCAGCACTGTAGCCCCAGATGCCTCCTCTGGCTGAAGTCGCATCCTCCTCTGCTCTCATCACAGCCAGAGCAGCGCCCTCCCATTTGGGAACAATACACTGTTCTTTTCATGCCTGGGAGTAGCTGTCCCCATTTTACAGTTTTCTCTCTGACTTTTAATGTTGCTGTTTCCAGCGGGGACATGACTTCTTTCCCTCTTGCTACAACCCTGTTGGAGGTGGAAATTGAGGGGTTCTCCTCTCCCCCATCCCTCACGTCTCCTCCTCTGCTTCTGGTTTCCTCTCCCTCCTGGGCTGTGGAGAGGCCCCAGAACCCACCTCAAAGACAGGCCACATGGGGGCCAGGCCTGCCTCTGCTGTGAGTGGATGAATCCATTTCTCTCCTAGCACCTGGCTTTTTATTTTAATTAATTAATTAAATGAAAATTGGTCTTTAAAAAAATTATTTATTTGGCTGCGCTGGGTCTTAGTTGCAGCATGTGGGATCTAGTTCCCTGACCAGGGATTGAACCTGGGCCCCCTGCATTAGGACTGCAGAGTCTTAGCCACTGGACCACCAGGGAAGTCTTGTGCCTGGCTCTTTAAATCAGTAGAGTGGAGAGGTGTTGGACATTTTCTGCATCATGACTCACTTTGGTGGTTTATGAGGAGAGCTAAAGACTCTGCCTGGGAAAAACCCCACCATACCTCACAGAATCCCTGAAATAATCCAGTTAAAAACCTGTGACTAAATGGTCCTCATGGCTCTGAGGTTCTATGGTTCTCCTGAGGCCAAGGCTGGGGGTGGCTGCTTACAATGGAGCAGAGAACACACAAGCCCATTGCCTTAGGATGCCTCCCACGCAGTGACACATGATACCTGCTTTATAAATGTTTTCTATTATTAACTTGATGGGTCAGGGCAAGAGGCACAGGTGTGAGGCCTCTTAGTCTCAAGACAACCCAGAGACAGGTAGGAATAATTATATCTGTAAATTTTACAGTCAACAGAGGGAAAAAGAGTACTTTTAAAAGCATCCAGAAAGAAGTGAAGGCAAGGACTCAGATGAGTGTGCACCCATGATTGCAATAGCCCAAAGCTGTAAACAACCCAAGTGTCCACTTATGGATAAATGGGAAAAAAAAGTGTGGCATATACCTTCACCCTTAAAAAGGAGGGAAATTTGGGCTCATGTACAATATGGATGAATCTCGCAGATATTATACTAAGTGAAACAAGTCAGTCCCCAAAAGGACAAACACTGCATGATTCCACTTACATAAGGTCCACCACTCAGCCTCCTAAGCTCCACTCCTGTCCCCGGTGTCCCCATCCTCCCCTTGAGGGGAAGACCACTTCCTGTTTGCAGCCATGTTGTCACAGGCTTTTCGATTGAGGGCTGCCCCTCCTCTGCCAGCCCTCTAGAAGCCCCTGATCCATTAGGAAGAGGCTTCCTGCTGTTCTCTGAAATCCCGTTGGCAGCCCTGATGAGCACCAGGGGCTGGCTGCTCTGATATTGGCCCTGGCAGCCAGGGCTCGTACAGCCGCAGGCCCCAGCCTCACAGCCAAGCGTTCCTGGCAGCCAGGCACCTCTGGGGCGGCTGCCCGTCCAGCACTAGGGAGGCAGATGGCTGCAGGGATGTAGACCTGGCAGGGAGCCCTCTGCAGTGCCGGCGCTGCTCAGCAAGGGGGAGATAGAGCCCCACGTTTGGCTCTGTGGCCTAAGAGCGCTGTGCATCAAAGTGCTTCTGGCGTGGTGTGGGGGAGGATCGCGCCGGCCCTGTTAAAGCCCCACCACTTCCCACGCAGCTTGATGGATGGGGCTGGGGTCCACACCTGAGCTGTGTGCCACCCCTGTCGTCAAGGCGCTCGTTCTGGGTACCTATTTGTTATGTAACAAACCACCCCAACACTCAGTGGCTTTAAACAGCCATTTTATTAGCTCACAATTCTGTGAGTTACAGGGCTGCTGTCCTCCGAGGGCTCTGCTGGTGGGGACTTCCAAGATGGCGCACCCGTGTGGCTGCCAACTGGGAGGGCAGCTGGGGCTGCCGGCTGTGGTCAGTGTCCATGCATGGCGGATGCAGGTGGCTGCACTTCCGGAGGGGGCATCCCAAGAGGAAGTGTTCCAAGGGGGACCAAGCGGACGTGTCCACTTGCCGGCCTCTTCCCAGGCAGGTGCCGCATTAATGCCGAGGACTTCTAATTAAGCAGCCCCAGGGTCAGCCTGGATTCAGGGAGAGGGGAAACCAAGAGAGTGACAAAGAATTCACGGCGAGCTTGAATCCACCCAAGTCCTTGATAGCCCCGGGCCTCAGCTTCCCCTTGTCAAATGCAGCCACATTCTGTTTCACAAGAGTTTTAACAAACTTTTAAAACTCCATAGAGAGGTCTTAGGAGCAGAGGGCAGGCTGATAGCTCGGCTGAGACCGGGGGGCGGAGCAAGCTGAGGTGGTGCTTGCTCAGTGGGCTAGTAGTTGGCTAGAAAGGACTTATTATTGCCAGGGAAGGAAACCCACAAATTGAAAGCTCACTACATTACCAGGTCATGGACTCCTTTAATTTCCCCTGATCCTCCAAGTAATCCCGTGAAATGGGTAAAATCCCCCCACTTTTATAGATAAGGAAATTGAATTCCTGTTAATGACTTGCAGAATTCACTAAGCTAGAGAGGCAGATAGGTGGGCTCTGAACCCAAGAGTGTCTCTCTCTGGAAAACGTGTGCCTCTTCCACTGCACTGTGGTCGCCAGGAAGCAAAGCTATGCTTTGTTTGCAACTCAGGAATCTTCAGAGCAGAAGGACCAGGATGACCCTGACATCCAAAGGGCCTTTTGGAGCCATTTTTGATAAGAAGTGGGGGTGGGGGTGGGGAGCTGTCTATTCGGGAGGCTTCAAGAAGGAAATGTCAAGCTGATGGTGTGTCTTGGCTGCGGCAGCCCCAGCTAGGAAGAAGCTCCTGGGAGTCAGCAGGGAGAATGTGAAACCATGAGCAACTCTGGGTCCTTCCAGGCAACAGAGGAAGAGGGATACTTTACCAGGAGGCAGGAGGCAGAGAGAGGATGCTGGGAACAAACTGAAGGAACTTCTGGGTGATACAGATGGAACCTGGGAACAGGAGATAAAGGCTATCCACCCTTTCATCTACCTGTCCTTCCACGAATTCATCCACCTACCTGTCTATCCGTCCGTCCGTCCGTCCATCCATCCATCCATCCATCCATCCACTTGTGAATTCATTACTGCTTTCAACATCTGAATTTCTGTGATGTGTATGACCCTGTTTTGCATGCATCATTAAGATGCAGCACCCCCACCCCCTTGGGGAATCAGATTTTCCTAGGGCAGGCAGACCCGTAACCAGGTGATGGCATTATTGTATTGGCACTGAAATGGGGTGTGCAGAAGGAGCAGCTATGGGAGACCAGAGGAAAGACAGAAGACTCTGAAAAGCAGAGACCTAGTGTAGAAGACAGGGGAGCCAGGGTGTAGCTGGGCCTGATTTTGGAAAGGATGGGCCCCTGGCCCAGGGGATCAGCCTCTGAGCCTGAGAAGAGTAGCTGTGTCTGAGGAGGATGTATGTTCCCCTACATTGGCAGGATCCCAAGGTAAGGCCTGGGGTCTTCCAGCCCTTTCTTAAAGGTGTGAGTGATCTGACAGTTCCAGCCTCAGAGAATGTGCAGTTGTAGAACTGTGGCTGAGGCCATGCCTGTGACATCTCAGAGAAAGTGTCTGACTGCCCTCCCTCCAGGGAGGACCAAACGTGAGGAAGACAGTCCTGAATGTGCAGCATGAGGGATTTGGGTTCATCTTAAGACAGAAGTTGAAGAAAAAGGTTTTCTCACCTTGATGTTAAAAAAAATACTTTTATTATATTGGAGCATATATAATGCAGACTTATTTGATATTGTAATAAATCTGGTTTATCCTTGGTAATGTCCTTTACACTAAAATTGTTCCCTGTTTGAACCACTGCCTGGAGCAAGAGGGCAGGCTATTGCCATAACAGAATTGGAGAACTCAAAATTCAAATTCTCAGGTCTCAGATGACAAATAGGAAGAATTGTGATCAGAAACATTTCGTGGTTCCCAGTTTTTTCCTGTGCAGGTATTTTTCATGGGACTTTATGCAGCCTACCTAGATGTACAATATCACCTTTTGCTCTTCTGTCTTCTTCCTTTGTGTAACATTTTGGGCTTTTTTGTCATCATGTAATCCTCACATTTGTTTTGTGATATAGATAATCTTTCTTCCATTCTGTTGATGAAAACTTGAGTCTCAAGGAGGTTATATAGATAGCCCAAGATCCCCTAACCAGTGAACAGCAGAACTGAGTCTCAAACCCAGGTCTCTGATACTAGGCCTGAACTCTTTCTGCTCTGCTGAGCTGCTTCATGTGAGAATTGAGGCACTGCCATCAGTTTGGTGTTTGGAGGCAGATGGGTAGAGCTTTGGACTCCCAGGGGCTCCCCTTGGGCTATTCTGCTGGAGCTGCATGGACCATGTACTGATTGATTCTCTGTGTATCTTGAGTGGTTTGTGGTAAGCAGTGTGCCAGTTCCTTTGGTCCCAAATTAACTTGGGAATGTGGCAGTTATTCTGTTGGGCTGCCAAGCAGGTTTCTCCCTTTTCCTCTTCCTTCAATTAACATATGTGCTCCTCAGGTCTCCCCCAGATCACAGGGATTGGCATATGACCTATAACCTGGCCAAGTAGAGCATCCCAATTTCCCTGGCCTCAGTGATTTGTTCAGGAATATTAATGTGGTTCAGTTGACCAATTAGCGCCTTTCCCCAGGATTTTTCTCCTATTGATGGTGGAAAGACTTTCTCTTACATTGGGGTCACAGTACTGGATGCTTGTGGCTCTGGGCTGCCAGAGCATCTTCCCACATTATGGAGGAGGAGGCAGCTCAGAAATAGAGGGCCGGGAGGTGACAGGAGAGCTCCCCAAGGTCACGACTTGCATCCTGGATTCAGTTGTGTGGGGTGTCAGCTTCCCCCACCCCCACCCATCCTTCTCAGTTACATGAGCAAGCAGGTACCATTTATGATGGGGCCAGTCAGTGCAGCGGGTTTTTCTCACTTGCAATCAAGAGTCCTGACTTGCAATGAACAGAGACCTAGTTAGACTAACTGATGTATATAGGTAGTTTATTGTGAGGACTTGGGGACATATATTGGAATTGAGGAGGAGAGCCTACAACTAGTCTTTGTGTAAGGACCAGGAGATCACAAGGCAGCTCCTCTAGCCATCTTTCCTTCTCTCTCCCTCTGGGGTCTCATGGCCTCAATTCTACTTCCTTCCGGGTCTCTGTTCCATTCTTCTGTTTCCCTCTGTAGACTAGTTTCTTCCGTGACTTGTTAGACCCTCCTATACCTAAGCTCATCTGTGGCTTTGGCCAGCTCTGGTACCCACTCTGGCCCTGAACTACATGACTTTGCACCTCAGCCAATCATGTGATGTGTTCACTTTCAGGCCAGTCATCTGTGGCCAGAGGCATGAGGTCAATGGATATAATTATGGCTGCTTAGACCATCCCATCAGCAGGGGCTGTGGGTGGAGCAGTTCCTTTCCACGGGTGTGATAAGGAGGCAGCCATGGCACAGCTAGTGTTTGGTGGCTGACACCGATGTCATGGTGAGATTGGGACATTGGAGCCCTGTCCCTTCTTCCACTCTCCCCGTGTGGCCAGAGGTCCCATGGCCTCCAGTGACCCAAATCATTCTGCCATGTTTCTTCCTGCCTTCCTTCCTCCCTCACTAGGTAGTTCCCAACCCAGCACTTGTCTAGCAATGGGGTCTGATCCTACCTGCCACTCTCCCCACACTTCCAGGACTGAGCAGATTCTAGCCCTCTACACTTGCTGTGCTATGTGTCTCTGTCATTCCGCTGCCCTGTCTGATTCTGGCGTGCATCTCTCCAGCACGGCCCCTCTCCTTAATCACCAGGAGAACCCAGCTTAATCGTCTGCTCCTCATTATAACCTTTTCTGAGCCCCAAACTTCCTTTTCTGTGCTCCCTAGTAAATCCTTGCTCTCTGCAGCATTTATTACATTGAGTCACAATTATGGTTCTTTTCTATTTTTATTTTTTTTTAATTTTAAATTTGTCTCTCACACCAGGCAGTAATTTAGCATGTCGTGGGAAGATTTTTGGAATGAAAAAATAAATCCTGAGTTCAAATTCTGACTCTACCACTCATTGGCTGTAAATCTATGATGAGTGATTAATTCCTAAAAAAACGCAGACAATAATGGCACCCACCTTATGGTTTATTATGTTAAATGAGATAACATGTATAAAGTGAATAAATATCATTGTGCTTTTTTTTTAAGCTCTTTATTGGAATATAATTGCTTTACACTGTTGTGCCAGTTTTTGCTGTACAACAAAGTGATCAGCTGTATTTATACATGTATCCCCATATCCCCTCCCTCCCCGACTCCTTCTCACACTCCCTATTTCAGCCCTGTAAGTCATCACCTATCATCGCGTTGATCTCCCTGTGTTATGCAGCAGCTTCCCACTAGCCATCTATTTTACATTTGGTAGTGCGTATATGTCAATGCTACTCTCTCACTTCATCCCAGCTACCCCTTCACCCCCCACCATGTGTCCTCAAGTCTGTTCTCTACATCTGCATCTTTTTCTTTTAAGCTCTTTATTGGAATATAATTGCTTTACACTGTTGTGCCAGTTTTTGCTTTACACCAAAATGAATCAGCTGTATTTATACATATATCCACATATCCCCTCCCTTCTGTGACTCCCTCCCACCCTCCCTATCCCATGTCCTCAAGCCTGTTCTCTACATCTACATCTTTATTATTGCCCATAACTGGGTTCACCAGTACCACTTTTTTAGATTCCATACATATGAGTTAGCATACAGTATTTGTTTTTCTTTTTCTGGCTTACTTCGCTCTGTATGACAGTCTCTATGTCCATCCACCTCACTACAAATAACTCAATTTCATTCCTTTTTATGACTGAGTAATATTCTATTGTATATATGTGCCACATCTTCTTTATCCATTCATCTGTTGATGGGCATTTAGGTTGTTTCCATGTCCTGGCTATTGTAAATAGTGCTGCAATGAACATTGTGGTACATATTTGTTTTTGGATTATGGTTTTCTCAGGGTATATGCCCAGGAGTGGGATTGCTGGGTCATATGGTAGTTCCATTTTAATTTTTTAAGGAAACTCCATACTGTTTACCATAGTGGCTGTACCAATTTACATTCCCACCAATGGTGTAGGAGGTGAGGGTTCCCATTTCTCCGCACCCTCTCCAGCATTTATTGTTTCTAGATTTTTTGATGATGACCATTCTCACCTGTGTGAGGTGATACCTCATTGTGGCTTTGCCTTGCATTTCTCTAATGATTAGTAATGTTGAGCATCTTTTCATGTGTTTGTTAGACATCTGCATGTCTTCTTTGGTGAAACATCTATTTAGGTCTTCTGCCCATTTGTGGATTGGGTTATTTGCTTTTTTTGTATTAAGCTGCGTGAGCTGCTTGTGTATTTTGGAGATTAATCCTCTGTCAGTTGCTTCATTGGCAAATATTTTCTTCCATTCTGAGGGTTGTATTCTTGTCTCATTTATGGTTTCTTTTGCTGTGCAAAAGCTTTTTTTTTTTGTTATTTTTTTTTAAACTCTGCAAAAGCTTTTAAGTTTCATTAGGTCCTATTTGTTTATTCTTGATTTTATTTCCATTATTCTAGGAGCTGGGTCAAAAAGGGTCTTATTTGAGGTATGTCATAGAGTGTTCTGCCTCTGTTTTCCTCTAAGGGTTTCATATTGTCTGCCCTTATATTTAGATCTTTAATCCATTTTGAGTTTATTTTTGTGTATGATGTTAGGAAGTGTTCTAATTTCATTCTTTTACATGTAGCTGTCCAATTTTCCCAGCACCACTTATTAAAGAGGTTATCTTTTCTCCATTATATATTCTTGCCTCCTTTGTCAAAGATAAGGTACCCATATGTGTGTGGGTTTATCTCTGGGCTTTCTATTCTGATCCATTGATCTATATTTCTGTTTTTATGCCAGTACCATACTGTCTTAATCACTGTTGCCTTGTAGTATAGTTTGAAGTGAGGGAGCCTGATTCCACCAGCTCTGTCTTTCCTTCTCAAGATTGCCTTGGCTATTCGGGGTCTTTTGCATTTCCATACAAACCATAAAATTTCTTGTTCTAGTTCTGTGAAAAATGCCATTGGTAATTTGATCGGGATTGCATTGAATCTGTAAATTGCTTTAGGTAGGATAGTCATTTTTACAATATGGATTCTTCTAATCCAAGAACATGGTATGTCCCTCCATCTCTTTGTATCATCTTTGATTTCTTTCATCAGTGTCTTATAGTGTTCTGCATACAGGTCTTTTGCCTCCTTAGGCAGGTTTATTCTTAGGTATTTTATTCTTTTTGTTGCAATGGTGAATGGGAGTGTTTCCTTAATTTCTCTTTCTGATCTTTCATTGCTAGTGTATAGGAATGCAAAAGATTTCTGTACATTAATTTTGTATCCTGCTACTTTGCTAAATTCATCTATTAGTGCTAGCAGTTTTCTGGTAGAGTCTTTAGGGTTTTCTATGTATAATATCATGTCATCTGCAAAGAGTGACAATTTTACTTCTTCTTTTCCAATTTTGATTCCTTTTTTTTTCATTTTCTTCTCTGATTGCTGTGGCTAAAACTTCCAAAACTATGTTGAGTAATAGTGGTAAGAGTGGGCACCCTTGTCTTGTTCCTGTCCTTAGAGGGAATGCTTTCAGTTTTTCATCATTGAGAATGATGTTGGCTGTTGGTTTCTCATATATGGCTTTTATTATTTTGAGGTATTTTCCTTCTATGCCCATTTTTCTGGAGAGTTTTTATCATAAATGGATGATGAAATTTGTGAAAAGCTTTTTCTGCATTGAGATGATCATATGGTTTTTATCCTTCAATTTGTTGATATGATGTATCACATTGATTGATTGGCATATATCGAAGAATCCTTGCATTCTAGGGGTAAACCCCACTTGATCATGGTATATGACCCTTTTAATGTGCTGTTGGATCCTGCTAGCTAGTATTTTGTTGAGGATTTTTGCATCTATATTCATCAGTGATATTGGCCTATAAATTTCTTTTTTTGTGACATCTTTGGTTTTGGTATCAGGGTGATGGTAGCTTCCTAGGATGAGTTTGGGAGTGTTCCTCCTTCTGCTATATTTTGGAAGAGTTTGAGAAGGATAGGTGTTAGCTCTTCTGTAAATGTTTGATAGAATTCGCCTGTGAAGCCATCTGGCCCTTGGCTTTTGTTGTTGGGAGATTTTTAATCACAGTCTCAATTTCAATCCTTGTGATTGTTCTGTTCATATGTTCTATTTCTTCCTGGTTCAGTCTTGGAAGGTTGTGCTTTTCTAAGAATTTATCCATTTCTTCCAGGTTATCTAATTTAATGGCATATAGTTGCTTGTAGTTATCTCATGATCTTTTGTATTTCTGTGGTGTCAGTTGTTACTTCTCCTCTTCCATTTCTAATTCTGTTGATTTGTGTCTTCTCCCTTTTTTTCCTGATGAGTGTGGCTAATGGTTTATCAATTTTGTTTATCTTCTCAAAGAACCAACTTTTAGTTTTATTGATCCTTGCTATTGTTTCCTTGATTTGTTTTTCATTCATTTCTGATCTTATGTTTATAATTTCTTTCTTTCTGCTCACTTTGGGATTTTTTGTTCTTCTTTCTGTAATTGCTTTAGATGTAGGATTATTTACACATGTTTATTTGAGATTTTTCTTGTTTCTTGAGGTAGGATTGTATTGCAATGAACTTCCCTCTTAGAACTGCTTTTGCTGTATCCATAGGTTTTGGGTTATTGTGCTTTCATTCTCATTTGTTTCTAGGTGTTTTTTTTTTTTTTTATTTCCTCTTTGATTTCTTCAGTGATCTTTTAGTTATTTAGTAGCATGTTGCTTAGCCTCCATATGTTTGTATTTTTTGCAGTTTTTTTCCCCCTGTAATTGAAACCTCGGCTCATAGTGTTGTGGTCAGAAAATATGCTTGATATGATTTCAGTTTTCTTAAATTTATTGAGGCTTGGTTTGTGACCCAAAGTGTGATCTATTCTGGAGAATGTTCTATGTGCACTTGAGAAGAAATTGTGTTCTGTAGCTTTTGGATGGAAAGTCCTTTAAATATCAATTAATTCCATCTGGTCTAATGTGTCGTTTATAGCTTGTGTTTATTTAATTTCTGTTTAATGATCTGTCCACTGGTGTAAGTGGGGTGTTAAAGTCTGCTACTATTATTGTGTTACTATTGATTTCCCCTTTTTGGCTGTTAGCATTTGCCTTATGTATTGAGGTGCTCCAATGTTGGGTGCATAGATATTTACAATTGTTATATCTTCTTCTTAGATTAAGCCCTTTATCATTATGTAGTGTCCTTCCTTTTCCCTTGTAACAGTCTTTATTTTAAAGTCTATTTTATCTGATATGAGTATTCCTACCCCAGATTTCTTTAGATTTCCATTTGCATGGAATATCTCTTTTCATCCCCTTACGTTCAGTCTATATGTGTCCCTAATTCTAAAGTGTGTCTCTTGTAGGCAGCATATATATATGGGTCTTGCTTTTGTATTCATTCAGCCAGTCTGTTTCTCCTGGTTGGAACATTTAATCCATTCACATTTAAGGTAATTATTGATAAGTATGTTCTTTTTCCACTTTATTAATTGTTTTGGGTTTGTTTTTGTAGGTCCTTTTCTTCTCTTGTGTTTCCTGCCTAGAGGTCCTTTAGCATTTGTTGTAAAGCTGATCTGGTGGGGCTGAATTCTCTTAGTTTTTGCTTATCTGTAAAGCCTTTAATTTCTCCTTCAAATCTGAATGAGATCCTTGCTGGGTAGAATAATCTTGGTTGTAGGTTCTTCCCTTTCATCCCTTTAAATATATCTTGCCACTTCCTTCTGGACTGTAGAGTTTATGCTGAAAGATCAGCTGTTAGCTTTATGGGGGTTTCCTTGTATGTCATTTGTTGCTTTTATTTTGCTGCTTTTAATATTTTTTCTTTGTATTTAATTTTTGATAGTTTGATTAGTATGTGCCTTGGTGTGTTTCTCATTGGGTTTATCCTATATGGTACTCTCTGTGCTTCCTGGACTTGACTGACTACTTGTTTTCCCATGTTAAGGAAGTTTTCCACTATAATCTCTTCAAATATTTTCTTAGACCCTCTCTTTTTCTCTTTTTCTTCTGGAATCCCCATAATTTGAATGTTGGTGCATTTGATGTTGTCTCAGAGGTCTCTGAGACTTTCCTAAACTCTTTTCATCTTTTTTCCTTATTCTTCTCCATGTCAGTTATTTCCACCATTCTGTCTTCCATATCACTTATCCATTCTTCTGTCTCAGTTTTTCTGCTATTGATTCCTTATAGAGTATTTTTAATTTCAGTTATTGTGTTGTTCATCACTATTTGCTCTTTAGTTCTTCTAGCTCCTTGTTAAACATTTCTTTCATTTGTTCCATCTGTGGCTCCATACAATTTCTGAGATCTTGGATCATCTTTACTATCATTATTCTGAATTCTTCCTCAGATAGACTGCCTATCTCTTCTTCATTTGTTTGGTCTTATGTGTTTTTACCTTGTTCCTTCATATGCTGCATCTTTCTTTGTTTTCTCATTTTGTTTAACTTACTGTGGTTGCAATCTTCTTTCCTCAGGCTGCAGGGTCATAGTTCTTAACTCTGTTGTCTGTCCCCAGTGGGGAGGCTGGTCCAGTGGCTTGTGTAGGTTTCCTGGTGGAGGGTGACTGGTGCCTGTGTTCTTGTGTGTGGAGCTGAATCTTATCCTTCTGATGTGCAGGGCCATGTTTGTTGGTGTATTTTGGTCTGTCTGTGTGCTTAGTATGACTATAGGCAGCCTGTCTGCTAGTGGGTGGGGTTATGTTCCTGTCTTGCTAGTTGTTTGGCTTGTGGTACCCAGCACTGGAACTTGCTGGCCTTTGGGTGGAGTTAAACCTTAGTGTTGAGAATGAGACCTCCAGGTGAGCTCTTGCTGATTAATATTCCATGGGGTTGGGAGTTCTCTGGTGTTCCAATATCCTGGACTCAGCTCTCCTGCCTCAAGGTCCAGATCTGATCCCCAGCAGGGCCCCAAGACCTTGGGAGCTGCACAGCATGGAGAAAAATAAGGAAGAAGAAGAGAAAAGAAAAAAAAAGGAAGAAAGTAAAAGAATAGACAAAACCCCAAGACAGGTGGTAAAAGCAACACTAAGCCTTCAAAATCACACAAAGAGATGTACACACTTGCATTTGCAAAAAGAGAAGAAAAGAAAAGAAGAGAAAAAAAAAGAAAAGGAAAAGAGAGAAAACAAAGAAGAGAGTAATCAAACCAATAAACAAACCCACATATGAATATATACAGTAAAGATTAAACTAACAAATACATAAAACCAGGAACAAGTCAAACAAACCAGGAAGTTCTTCAATACTTCTAGGTAGGTCTATGTACCTGCTTTGGGCACCATGGAGAGCTCAGACTGTGATCTGGTCTTAGTCCTGCAAGTATGTGCCCCCACAGTCCACAGTTGCCCCCTAAGTCTACAGCCTCTATTGTAAAAACACTCAACTATTCAGGTAATCCACAGATGCAGGGTCTATCAAGATAATTGTGGGTATTAAATCTGCTCCTCTTGTGGCAGTTTCCTTTTCTCTTCTTTGGTCCTACAGTCTGCAGGATTAGTTTTGGTTTTGGTCCTGTCTCTACATGTGGGCTTCTCTCAGGTGTCAGTTCCCTGCCCAGGCAAGAGGAGGTGAAAGAGGTGATTGGGACTCACTTGCAAATTCAGGGGAGGGAGGGATATGGCAGTCTAATTGAAATTTGCAGGAGTCCTTACAGCAGTGGAAGTCAGTGTGAGCCTGAGGTGTATCATGCATTATCCCAGGGAAGTTGGTCCTGAACGTAGGACCCTTGGCTGTGGTGGGCTGCACCTGCTGCTGGGAGGGTGTGGTCAATGACATGCATTGCACACAGGACCCTTGGTGGCCATGGTGGTGGGCTCTGCATGCCAGCTCTTAGTTGCTGCAGATGGGCTCCTTAGTTGCATCTTGCCAGCTCCTTAGTTGTGTCATGTGAGCTCAGTTGCAGCATGCATGTGGGATCTAGTTCCCTGACCAGGGGTGGGAACCCACATCCCCTGCATTGGAAGGTGAGGTCTTAAACACTGGACTGCCAGAGAAGTCTCTGTCTTTTTTTAAAATTTATTTTATTTATTTTCCAGATCTTTATTGAGTATAATTGCTTTACAATGTTGTGTTAGCTCCTGCTGCACAACAGAGTGAATCAGCTATATGTATACATATATCCCCATATCCCCTCCTTCTTGAGCCTCTCTTTCACTCTCCCTATCCCACCCCTCTAGGTTGTCACAAAGCATCGTCTTGATCTCCTTGTGCTCTTCAGCAGCTTCCCATTAGCCATCCATTTTACATTTGGTAGTGTATATATGTCAAGCTTTGTGCTTTCTTGAGGACAGGGACACTGTGTAACTCATCTTAGCTTCCTGGGTGTTAAGCACAGGCACTGTCATGCAGAAGACTTAATACAACTTTGTTGAATGGATGAATGTTTCATTCAATGAGTAAAGCTCTAAGGGTAGACTAGCAGGCACTGTGATAGGAGGGGAAGCTTAGAAGCTGGGAGGTCTTTTCTAGTAGACTGGGAATTGGTGTATAAAGCATCATCTCTTGCCCTTTCCCAGGTCCCCTATTATGTGCCTTTCTTCTCTGTGATTCACAATGCAGGATGACTTCTCATTTTGGTCCAAAAGGAGTTGGTAGTATCAGACTTACTCTTTGTATTAGAATTTTGCTGCATAACAATATTACCTCAAACTTTTAAGTTGAAAACAACACACACTAGTTATCTCATAGTTTCTGTGTGTGAGGATTCTGGACACCCCTTAGCTGGGACTGCCACAAGTTGCAATCAAGATATTGGGCATGGCTGGGATCTCATCAGTTCCTTTGCAAGTTGTTAAACTAAGGGCCCAAATTTTGCACTGGCTGTTGGTCAGAGACCACCAACAGTTCCCTGGCACATAGCCCTCTCTATGTGCAGCTCATAACATGGCAGCTTGCTTCTTCAAAGTCAGCAAAGGAAAGGGAGAAACTGCAGTAAAACAGCCCTATGATTGTGTGTAACACAAGCATGTACAGTAATCAGGTATACATGATGGTGTAAATTCCATCACCTTTGAGGTATTCTTTATGGCTAGAAGTTGGTTATAGATCCTCCACATACTCAAGGTAATGGGACAACATAAGGATGTGAACATCAAGAAGTGGGGGTAACTGGGGGCCATTTTAGAGTCTGTCTGCTGCACTCTCTCACAGCAAACAACTATAAAATGGAACAAAATATTTGAGACTACTATTTTCAGACATTGAACAGAGGACAGCACTGGACTGTGAGCCTAGAAATAAGCATAGGAGATAAACTCAGTGTTTACCCTGGCTTTCAGCATGGGGGGAATTTTCAAGCCCTAGTAGAGGAAAACAGAACTCAGGTAGAAGGTGGAAGTCTTTTTGAGCAGAGGAAGCAGAGATTGGAATTTAGGGCTTCTAGGTGGATGAAATTGGAACGCTAGGGCACCAAAGAGGAGGAAACCACAGTGGAGAAGCCCTCAAAATTCCCAAGGAACTTGGCCAAGTCTCAATTTGCTCACATTTAGTGAAAGACTCTGAGAAGCCAGTAACAGCTGCTGAGGTACTATGGCAGATTGTATTTTGTAAAGATGGCCACAGCAACATCTCCTATTCCACATGTTCTTCTAAAATGTAACTCTGGCATGCTCTCATAAAGAGATGGAGTCTGTTTCTCTCCTCTGGAGTCTGGATGGGCTATGATTGCTTCAACCAGTAAAGCACAGGGAAATGATGCTCTGTGATTTATAAAGCTAGGAAACAAAAGATTATTCAGCTTCCACCTTGTTTACTAGAATTCTTGTTCATAGAGTCCTGGGTGGTTATGTAAGCATTCTGGCTATCCCAAGCCATATGGAGAGGCTACATCCAGACAGACACTCTGATCAGCAGTCCTGGACTTCAAGTCCTCTGAAGTCAGGCAGCAGAGAGTTCAGATGATTCTAGCCTGAGTTTTCAAGGTAGGCTCATCACTTGAATCTTTCCAGCTGAGGCCTGAGACATTGTAGAACACAGACAGTCAATATTACTCTACCCTGCATGAATTCTCTACCTACAGAATTAAAAAGCATAGTAGTTTATTTTTTTAAGTTGCTAAATTTGGGGGATAATTTGTTAAACAGAAACAGTAACCAGAACATGGAATTAGAGTTGAGCAGTTTTCTGCAAAGTGCTGGGGAAACATTGGGATTCTGTCCCACGCAGAGTGACCTTGTCAAGCTCATTGGACACAATATAAACCCTTAGAAAGACCACATTTAAGATGAAAAGTCTGTGTCCATGGAGGGCAATACTATAAGATTAAGAATAAACCTGAAATAGACCCTTCTTGCCAGGAACTTAACTGCCTAACAGAACAAAATATAGCACAATTTAGAGTAGCTAATATAATAAAGAATCTCTATAACAGTGTCATTGAAAATGTCCAGCATACAATAATAACCCAAAACGTGAAGGAGCGGAACAATATGAACTATAACGAGAATGAAGTTAATAGAAGTAGATGCACAGATCATGCATAGGTTAGAATTAGCAGACAAGGATACAAAATAACTATTAATAAATACTTTAAAGAGTTTATAGAAAAGGTGAACAAAATAGGTGAACATATGTAAAGTTCAATCAAAGAAATGGAAACCTAAAAAAAATGTAGATTCTAAGACTGAAAAATATTTTTGAAATTAAGAATCCATTGGGTTGACAACACTATACCAGACGTAGTTGAAAAGATCAATGAATTAAAAGACAAGTCAATAGAAATTACACAAACTGAAGAATAAGAAGAAAAAGGGAAGCAAAAACCAAAACAACCAATCCTAAACAGAGTGCCCAACATTGAGCAGATAGTGTAAAATTGTCTAAAACATAAGTAATTGGAGTTTCAGAAGTAGAAAAGAGAGAAGAAATGTTTGAAGAGATAATAGCTGAAAATTTCCAAAATTTATGAAAGAAATAAATTACAGATCCCGGTAACTCAGCAAATACCAAGCAATAAAAATATTTATGCACATCATAATGAAATTGCTAGAAGCCAAAGATAAAGAGAAAATATTAAAAGCAGTTGGGTAGGTGTGTGTAAAACTACACTATGGGGGACAATAAGAAGAATAAAGCCTGACTTTTCATAAGGAACAATGGAAACAGAAGACAATGGAGTGACACCTTTAAAATGTTGAAATAAAATAATCTGAAAATAAAGAATTCTATATCCAGTGAAGAAAAAAAGGCTTTTAATGGCAAACATAATCTGAGAACATTTGTGGCCATCAGAATCATGCTACAAAAAAAAAAAAAAAAAAAAAAAAAAAGCCAAAGAAACTGGTTTTTTGTCTAAATATAAAAGATTCCAGATATAAGATCAGAGTAACAGGAAAGAATGGCACTGGAAATTGTAATATGTGGGTAAATATAAAATGATGCTTTGATTTTTTTCTTGAAGGACTTTGTTTAAAACAATAATAAAAATATATGATGGGATGAACAATATATGTAAAAGTAAAACATATGACAACAAAAGCATAAAGGGCAGAATAGGGGGATGATTGGAATTATGCTGTTGCAAAGTTCTTGTATTTTCTATGAGTTTATATGAATGCAAGACAGACCTATAGACTGAGGATGTGTATTGTAAGAGTAAATTACTTAAAGTCACAAAAAGTTATGGCTAAAAGCAAATAGAATAGGTAAAATGGAGGATATAAGATACTTGAATAATCCAAAAGAAAACAGGGAAAATGGAACATAGAAACAATGTACTGAGGAACAGATGAAACAGTAGAAAACAAAAACAAGATGGTAGAATTAAACCCAACCTTATCAGTAATTATATTAAATGAAAATGAACCATAAACTTGCATGAGTTACCTATTGCTGAAATACAAATTACTCCCAAACATCAAGGCTTTAAAAAACAAACATTTGTTTTTTCATAGTTTCATTAGATTAAGAATATAAGAGAGGCTTAGCTGGGTGGTTATGACTCAGGATCTTTCATGAAATGGCAGTTAGGATGTTGGCAGGGGCTGCAGTAATCTGAAGGCCTGACTGGGGTGGAAGATCTATTCCAAGATGGCTCACTCATCTGGCAATTGGCAGGAGACCACTTTCTCACCTGGGCCTCTCCATAGACTGCTTGAATCCCCTTATGACAGACCATCTAACGTCCATCAGAGGGAGTAGTTCAAGTGAGAGAGCAAAGAAGAAGGTACAGTGCATTTTAGGACCTGTCTTTTAAGTTCTAAACTGTCACTTCTGCTTTGTTCTATATGCTAGAAGTCCAGCCTAAATTAAGAGAAGGAAATTAGTCTCCACCTATTGAAGGAAAAAATATAAAAAAAAATTTGTGAAAAGGTTCTGTTTAAGTGATTTTTCATTGTGGTAAAAAAATTTATAGCATGACATTTACCATTTTTAGTTGTAAAATTCAGTGGCATTAAGTCCATTCACAATGTCATACAACCATCACCATTATCCATTTCCAGATTTTTCATCATCCTAAACAGAAGCTCTGTATTCATTAATAAATCCCCATCCCTCTCTCCCTACCACCTGATAATGTCTATGCTACTTATGTCTCTATGAATTTGCCCATTATATATACCTTATATAGGGGAAATCATACAATATTTGTCACTTTCTGTCTGGCTTATTTCACTTAGCATAATGTTTTCAAGGTTTATCCATATTGTAGCCTGTATCAGAATTTCATCCCTTTTAAGGCTGAATACTACTTCATTATCTGTACATACTACGTTTTTCTTAATCCATTCATCAACCAGCAGACACTTGGGTTGTTTCCACCTTTTAGCTATTGTGAATAATGTTGCTGTGAACTAGTGTTTTGATTATTGTAGCTTTGTAGTATGGTTTGAAGTCTGAGGGGCTTATACCTCCAGGTTTTTTTCCCCTCAGTATTGCTTTGGCAAGTTGGGTTCTTTTGTGTTTCCATATAAAATTTAAGATTATTTGCTCTATTTCTGTGAAATATGTCATGGGTATCTTGATTGCTTTGGGTAGTATGGCCATTTTAATAATATTGATTCTTTTAATCCAAGGGCACCAGATATCTCTCCATTTCTTTGAATCATTTTTAATTTGCTTCATCAATGTTTTATAATTTTCAGACTATAGATCTTCAATCTTCTGGGTTAAGTTTCCTCCTAAGTATTTTTTAATGCAATTTTAAATGGGATTTTTAAAACTTTCTCTTTATGATATTTCATCATTAGTGTATTGGAACACAGCAGATTTCCTGTATATTAACCTTGTATCCTGCATATATTAGAATGGAAGACAGTTTTAAACTTAGTGATATGAGCTTTCACCTCAAGAAGTTATAAAGCAGAAGAAATAATAAGCACAAACAAAATAGAAGAAGGAAATAATAAATTTAAGAGAAGAAATCAATGGAATAGATAGACACTAGATAAAATGAACAAGGTCAAAGTTGGTTCTTTGAAAAATTAGTAAATTAATAAAGTCTGCCAATGAAACCACTCCAGGCTTTGATAAAGAAAGACCTTATTTGAAAAGATTATTACAAGAGAGGGAAAGGGAATATTGCAATAAGAAGAGTACTTTGATCATGAGATCTGTAAGCATCTCAAAGTTTAGGCAGAAAATAACTTTTATAGAGAAGAGTACATAAGTCTAGAAAGAACGTGATGTGTAAAAGCAAAAAGGATGAAATAACGGAATGATCAAACCATAGATCAGAGAATGTTTTACCTTGAGGTCAGCCTACTATTAAGAAAGGCCATTAAAGAAGAGTTGTATGATGGCTTAAAAGGAAGAAAATCCTGCCAATGGAAACAACATAGATGAATCTTGAGGGTATTATGCTAAGTGAAATAAGTTAGACAGAGAAAGACAAATACTGTATGACCACATTTACATGTAGAATCTGAAAAAAACACACTCATGGAAACAGAGACCAAATTGGTGGTTGCCAGGAGTGGTTGAGGGGGTTGAGGGGAAAGAGCAAAGGTGATCAAAGTCTACAAGAGTCCAGTTTTAAGCTGCATGGTTTTGGGGATGTAATGTACCACCTAGTGACTATAGTTAACACACTGTATTGTATATTTGAAAGTTGCTAAAAGAGTAAATCTTAAAAGTTCTCACCACAAAAGGAAAACTGTAACTATGTGAGGTGATAGGTGCATTACTAATCTTATTGTGGTCATGACTTTGCAATATGTACATATATCAAATCATTACAGTGTACACCTTAAGTCTTACACAGTGATATATGTCAATTATATCTCAATAAAGCCATAAAAAATTAAAGACTCTGGGAAAGGGGTGGGAACTGTTATCCCCACATAACAGGTCAGGATATGGAGATTTAAAGGGTGCTCTGATCAGCTAGTAGGTTGTTGTCCAGACGCCTAGGTCTTTGCTTACAGATTAATCATAAAGAGGAGGCTAAAACCTGGTGTAGTGTAAGTGCCTTACAGTTAGCTTTTGAAATTGTAAGGTAAGTGCCTGACGTTAAGCTTTTCATTGCTGAAACATCCATCTTGCCGGCTACACACCTTGGTAAAGAGCCAGGCTGCCCCACCCATGAAGTTCTCCTTTTATTGATAGAAAGCCCCTGGTGACCTAAATAACTGGCTTCTTGAGTGACACTGCCTTTCCCTCCCCATGCCCTAATTGCTGCTATTATGTGTTCTTTATTTATTTTCCAAATTATTTATTTATGTGGTTGCACCTGGTCTTAGTTGCAGCAAGGAGACTCCTTATTTGTGGCATGTGGGCTCTTAGTTGTGGCATGCATATTCCTAGTTCCCTGACCAGGAATCAAACCGAGACCCCTAGCATTGGGAGCATGCACCACTAGGGAAGTCCCCCTCCTCTTATGTTTTAAATTCACCAATAAAAATGAACCTGCATAAAACTAAGCATCCCGCCCTCAACCCCAATAAAGGCAGAACCCCAGGAATGCAAGCCGTGTGTACCCTCCAGGACCTGCGAGTAACAAATCTTGTTTTTTCAAAGTTTCCTGCTGGTTATTGCTGAAGTGGATCCTGTAATCAAAAGAACTACAGGGCTGGTCCAGCTTCTGCAGTCAGAGAAATGTCTGTGGGGGCTGCCAGAGTAGTGCAGACCCTGGTGAGTGCCCCCAGGCTTTCCTAGCCAATAGCATTACTGTCTATAGGCTGAGAGTGACACAAAAACCTCCTCAGTTTTGAGATGTCTTGACCTTTTTAAGGAGGTTTGGACTTAATCATGTTTTAGGATAAATGTTTGTGTTGAGAGTTGCATTTGTAGCTTTGCACTGTCAATGCTGCATGATTTACTGTGACGATGAAACCAAGGAGGTAGGGGTCAGTTCAAAGGAAGGGACATTTGAGCAGCAAGAGACCAGGGATGGAGGATGCCATAGTGCTGGCAAAAGGCCAAGAGCAGGGTAGAGTTCCCTGGGGACATAAAACAGGATCAAAGTCTATGTCACAGTCCAGGGCAGAGTCTCAGGGCAGAGTCTCAGGAATGTTAGAGTGAAAGAGACACTAGCATCCTTTTCATGCAATGGCCCCATTCTATAGATAGGGAAATTGAGGTACAGTTCAGGGAAGAAGCTGCTTTGTTAGGACCCTGAAGGAGCACAGGATTCCCTCATGCCAGGGGCAGTGAGATGCCAGCCCTGTGGGGGTACATGGTTGTCATACCAGCCTAGAGTTGATCCTAAACCTGAGGATCCAAAATGGCAGGTGGAGATGCAGGTCAGAGTCCATTGAAAGGGTGGTTCAGCTTTCTGGGATGTGATGTGTGGGCAGTGGGTGTGCACAGGGAATGAGGGGTCCTCACAGGGAGGATGATGATTCAACATGTTGTCAAACCCAAGTTCATGTGCCCAGTGCCCAGTGCACAGTGAGGCCAAACAAACTGAAACATAGGAGTTTGGAGCAGAGAAAGGTTTATTGCAGAGCCAGGCAAGGAGAACGGGTGGCTCATGCTCAAAAGACCTGAACTCCCTGATGGTTTTCAGGGAAGAGTCTTTAAAGGCAATGTTTGGGGGGTGGGGAGGGCTGCAGGGTGTGTGGCTTTTGGGGACTTTGAATCTTTCCTCCCTCTGATAGAAAGCTCTTGGTGGAACCTCTGGACTGTGCAGGTCTTATTTTCCTTCACCCTGGGGGACCAAAGGAGAAGATAGGATGTCCTGGGTGCTGGGAAGTGGGCTCTAGATGCCTCCTACTGATGCCAAAAGCTCAGCCTCTGTGCACTGGTGCTGAATCAAATCTCAGAGACAGAGTTTTGGGTGAAGTAGAAAAGAATAGCTTTATTGCTTTGCCAGGCAAAGGGGGACACAATGGGATCTTGCCTCTCAAGATTGTGTGTCCCCAACCTGGGAGGATTTAGTGAGAAGTTTCATAGCAATGGTTCAAGGGTGGGTTTGCTGATAGGATTAGGGTGTGTGCAAGGCCTGCATTCCTTTAATCTGGCCTCAGGTGGTTGCTTGGCTTCTCCTCACTTGTCTCTGCATCCTTTCCCTTCCCTGATGACAACTGCCCTTTAGAACTCAGGAAAGATCATGGATGCTGAAGTCTGTTCCCTACAAAGAAGAAATGGAACAGAAAGTCTCCCATGCCCAGGAGCCCCACAGGGTCCTGCTCGGTTTTACTACTATTACAGAAAACAACACACAACAGGATTAGCACACCAGCACTGGCCTTCATGTGCAGATAAGCTCACCCAGGAGATATTGTATTTAGGAGAAAAATGTAAGTGTAAAATAGGATGATGGTATCTGTCTCCAAGGGCACACATTTAATCCTCTCAACAACCCTATGAGGTAGGTACACATTATTAACTCCATTTTGCAGATGAGGAAACTGAGGCACAGATAGCTCAAATAACCTGCTCATGGTGGCAAATTTAGTAAGTGGCTGAGTGAGGGCTGGAACCCAGGCCATCTGGCCTGGAGACCATGCTCTTAACCACTTCATTTCACTGACTCAGCAAAAATCTCCATTTGTGGTAAACTTAAACATGAATATCTGAGCACTATGATTAAACATGAGACTTGCATTGAGAATGCATGAAAGGATGGATGAATTTCAGGCAATTTTGACTTCTTCCCCTTATGCTTTTCTGTCCTGTTTGGTCTTTTTTTTTTTTTTTTTTAAAGTGAGCATGTGCTATTTATACAAATACAAGTGTCAAACAAACAAACAAAAAACAAACAAACAACAACAACAATAAAGCTGAGAAGAGAAAGAAAAGAAACCCTTCTTGCTCAGTCAGTTTCCCACATCCTGGGTGGCTCAGCTGGACATCAGAATCACACCCTGGTGGGTAGGTGGATCTACTGGCATTGTTTTCTGAGGATTTTGGTTAGCTCAGGACTTTAAACACACAGTAAAGGGATTCACTCAGAATGAGAAAAAACTCAGCTCTCTGCACAGTTATGTATGTACATAGGTATGATTATATACTACAGGCTATGCATGGCTTTTGGGGACTTTGAATCTTTCCTCCCTCTGATAGAAAGCTCTTGGTGGAACCTCTGGACTGTGCAGGTCTTATTTTCCTTCTTCTTCCTTAGGCCAGTTTGACCAAACATTTTTGGCACAGCTCCTAGTGGTGCCTTTGTGTGTTGGGTCTTCGGAATGGACATTTATGGTGACTGCTTATGCTGCCTGTAACTGGGGAATCATTGTGAAAGGGGATATGCAGTATCAGAATTGTATACAATGGAGCTTTGGAGGGAGGGAGTGAGCACCCAGTCAGAAGGGTCATGAGGATGAGTAGAAGTCGGGCAGCAATGACCCACACCTGGGTGGGGTAGTCAACATGATGGGTGATGGAACCCAGTCCCAGTGATGAGGCAGAGGAGACTCCCAGCATTTCTGGCTCCTGGGCCCATGTGGATGACGATGCCTTCCCTGGGGTGGCTTTTGCACCAACAGGAAGGTGGTGACTCAGGCTTGGGTGTGCCTTGGGGCTGTGCAGCAAAGATGTCCCAGAGGCTGTGGCATATACAGCTGAGGACTCAGAATCGGGGAAGGAAAGTTATGTGTCCATCCCTACAGTGGGAAGGAGACACATGCTCCACCTAGATGCATAAGCCTGAGTTATGCAGTGCTGGCTGGGCAATTCTCTCTGGCCATATCTCAGAATCTGTGGAAAGGGGAGGATGAAATTTTGATGGGCAGCTGCCTTTTGCTGCCTCAGACACCCATGCCTTCTGGTCATGCATCTACATACTAACACATTGCAGAAAGGTGTGAAAACTCTGTTTCTTATGCTCTCTCTTCACTTCTCTCCCCCTTCATCCACCCCTCCAACTTCCTCCTTTTACTCCTCAGATCTGATACTCAAGGAAGGGAAAGTCTTAATACCTTGCTAGTTGTTAATAAGTTTTATCAATATTCAAAGTACCTACTGTGTGGCAAGTACTGTGTTCATTGAGCCTATGGCACAGATAGAGCACTTAACATTCTCTCTCTCTCTTTTTTTTTTTTTAAATTAATCCTTCCAATGGTCTTGTGAGATGGGCAGTATTTTTTCCATTCTACTAGTGAATAGTGGCTCCCTGAAATGTCACCAACACAACTTGTTTGTAAGACAAATGAGCTTATTACTTATAGTGATCAGGGAAAATCCTACCTTGACAGCTTAGTCTCAGGGTCCCAGAAGAGAAAGGGTAATGTTGGGATACTTATTGTGATTTGAAGTCTGGTTTAAGGAGAGTCTTAGTCAGGTACTTGGTTAGTTTGGGTGGGGGTCATGATACAATAATTTAGAATTGGTGGGCATTGCAAGGAGAGGAGTTTTGGGGAAAGGCTTCAAAGATTGTTAGAGTGTAATTTGTCATTGCTGATTTCTTTTGAAGAATTGATGGTCTTTCAGGAAGTTCCTGGAATGAACAATAAAGTTATTTGCAAATTTTATCTTCCTGGGAAAGGGTTTCCTGGAACAATAAAGTTATGGTGATGAAGAGATGAAATGTAAAGGCATGTTAATGTGGACAGAAAGCTGTGTGAATGTTTTTACTCTCAGCAGGTAAAGGATATTGATCCAATGCAGGAAAAACCAAAATTTCGGTGCAGAAGTCAACATGTATTTGTAAGTTAATACTTATGAAATCTCCGTTTGTAAGAGTGTCTCCCTCTCCATACTGGGGAAGGGACAAATGACTCTAAATCACAAGAAACTCTTATCAACGGAGAAGGCACTGACTTAAATCTGTATAACAAACTGTACCCTGTTTACATGCTTTGCCTGGTTACCTTCCATAACTGGCTTCTCCCGCTACCTAACATCTTTCTTTGGTCTTTAACTGAAGATGGTATTTAAGGTGGTGCCTTGGGCCATTTCAGGGGGTTACTCAGTTGTCCTGGGCATCTCCCATGTATACATGAGGTACACATGTTCATAAATTTCTGTTTTTCTCTTGTTAATCTATATTTTATTGCAGGAGGTCTCAGCCAAGAACTCAGAAGGGTAGAGGAAAAATTATTTTTCTTCCCCTATAGAATCAATATTTCAATCCATATGGAGTGAGGACCACAAATAAAATACTGAGCAGGACCCTGTGGAGCTCCTGGGCACAAAAGCCTTTCTGTGTTCCCCGTTTCTTGATTATAGCAAATGGGCTTCATTCAGCCTCCATGATCTTCCCTGAGTGTCAATGAGCAGGTTCAAACTGTTGCTAATCAGGGAAGGGAGGGGATGCAGAGACAAGGGAGGAGCAGTCAACAGATTTGGGGCAGGGTCTTGGTTCCCCATCAAGGGATACACACAACAATATCTTTGAGCTATTTTGCAGATACTGAAACCTCCATCAGGTGGGAGAAGTTAATGGTCTGGTGCCCATAAGCACTTTGACCCCAGAAGGGTTGGAACCAGAAAGTTGATAATGCTGACTCTCACTTACCTCACCACCAATCAGAAGAATATCCACAAGCTGATCACACCCTCTTGAACCATTACTATAAAACTCCTTACTACCCCCTCCAGGTTGGGACACACAGTTTTGAGGGCATTAGCCTGCTGTGGCCCCCTTTGCCTGGCAAAGCAATAAAGCTATTCTTTTCTACTTCACCCAAAACCATCTCTGAGATTTAACACAGAGCCTGAATTTGGCTTCAGTTAGTAATGAGTAAAATATGTGCCATTTAGGTTCTAGAAAACAGAGGCACAATTTCAGGGTTGAGAGGAACTGGTGGAGGTCATGTGAATAATTTTAATCATCAGATCTGTAGAGGTTGCAGCTGGAATTGTATAGTCTGTTATGGATGTCTCCTACTGTGAGGAGCTGTGACATGCAAAAATCCATGAGAAGAAGAGTGGCCAAGATATTTGGGAGGGAACCCCCACAAGGCATGTCAGGGACTGAGGAAAGAAATGAGGCTGTTGGATCAGTAGAGGTGAGGATGAGGGAATCTGTGACAGCTGCCCTAAGATGTCAAAGTTGTCCCATAACAGGGAGCCTAGCTCATTCTATCTACTTGAAATCATATAGTTAAGATGGATGGGCAGATGTTTAGGGAAGCAGGTGTTTGCTAACAAGAAAGAAAGTCGTCATAGTCAGAGTGGCCCAACAGTGGGGCAACTTCCTCATGAAGGATGAGTTCCCATCACCCAAGAGGTGTAGCAGAGGCTGAGCGACCACTACATCAGCATGTGGGAGAAGGGGCCCAGCTGGGCTCTGAGGTCCTTCCCATCTGTGAAATAGTGGTCTGTCAATATTTCTTGGTTTAGTTTTTTTTAAGACTTAAATAAAAACTTACTTCCTAGAAGCATAAAAAACCTCGGGTGTAACATTGAGAAGTATGAAGGTGCTTTCTAAAGGCTCCTTTGATTTCTCTTTGAAATGCTAAAATATGATGTAAGTTTCTTGGCCTTGGAACTCACAGCTATTCAATTCCTTCTACAGGTGATAAAAAGCATCCAGCCTGGAGCAAAGATGTGTGAAAATAGATTAGGCAGTGTGTGAAAACACTTCCCATCAGTCATTTGATGGCTTTTTTTTTTAAATGCTAATGTCAGGACTACAAAGCTGTTACTTTGGAATTCACACCTATTCAATTCTACATCCAGGTAAATAAAGCATCCCCTGTGAACACAGAAGTGTGAAGCCAAACTGAGGCAAACTGTGAAAATTCTGGACTCAATTCATCCTAAAGAGGAAGGGAAATAAAATTGTCTTTCTTCATCCAGTATCATTTA
The DNA here is from genome assembly GCF_030028045.1 of Hippopotamus amphibius kiboko. Taxonomy (NCBI): domain Eukaryota; kingdom Metazoa; phylum Chordata; class Mammalia; order Artiodactyla; family Hippopotamidae; genus Hippopotamus; species Hippopotamus amphibius. The sequence goes on along the minus strand of NC_080193.1, from coordinate 41,936,696 downwards.
TTTATGAAAAGTTTGAGCCTGGAGGGCTACAGAGGAAGTAACTAATTAGCATTAATTGAGCACCTACTACAAACCAGGGTCATGTTGGGGGTATTTATATTTAAATATCCCCCACAATCCTGTATTTTAAGTTATATTAGGCCTGCAAAAATGTAAACAAACAGAAACCTCAATTAAATAGAGTTGTGAGGCTAGAAGGGGAGCTCTCATATCCTGTGATAATAGCAGAGTCCACCAGGAAGAAGAAAGACTCCCCTTCTTTCCTGGCAAGGGCTCAGCCAATGAAAAGCCATGGACTCCTTATTTACTATAGCCCTCTCAACTTCTTCATCCTCTCTACAAAATCATTCTCCTTCCCTTACCATGCAGGGAATTGCATATGGCTCACCATGTTTGCAGACCTGAATTGTAATTCTCTTGCTGATCTCAAATAAACCCATCTTTGCTAGAGAAATATATGGAAGTATATTTGTTTTGGGTCAACATTTTGATTGTCTGTATGGGCACCAGATTAAACTCCAGTGGCCCCAGTGCTGGTGAACAAATAGGTACAGTACCCACAATTTAGCCCACTGATGCTCACTGATTTTCCTCCCTGACCCTGAAGTTTGAAGGTATGTCTTTCTCCTGGATCCCAGCTCATGCCCTCTTTGTGTTTGAAACTCTCCAGGCTCATTGGGGGTCTATTTTAAGGTTTTATTCTTTCTGGATAACATGTTGTTCTTTATGTGAATACTCATTAGGCACTTTGATCGATTTTGAGATCACGTTGTTTCAACTGAAACTGGCTGAGATGCCTTCAGCCCATTCCTTTGGGAACAAGAGCTGCTTCACTGAAACTGTCCTGGTTTTTCAACCTTTGGCTCATTCCTTTGAAATAGGGGCTATTTTATGGAAACTGGCTGAAAAATCTTTGGCCTAACTCCTCTGGGACTAAGCTGTTTCCTTAGAACTGGCTGATATTAGCTTGCAGGTTGTTTGAGGTTCAAGCTGTTTGTATTGAGATGTTTGAAAGTTTTACTTTTACTCTAGCAAACAAAAAACAAAACAAACAAAAAAGCACCTCTGAGAAATGGGATTCTAATTATCTAAATATTTTGAGTCCTCTCCCTAACTTCCATAGGTACTCTGGCTGAGTTTATGGTTAAAAAACTGTGGTACTTCCTTATGCACATTTCTAATTAAATGGACTCACCTGACCAAAGGCAATTTAGAATATCAGTGGCCATTATAGGGAAATTTTGAAATCCCCAAACAATTTCTTAAAACTAAATTGGACTACAATAGCTCAAAAATTTCTAGAACCAAATGGAATACCTATTTCTCTTGGTATTCTGAGGCTTCCCAGCGTTATCAGGGGTCTAAAATTGCTTCTTTGCAAAATAAAATTTTATGATTAACTGAGGCAAACAAACAAAAAAAGATAAAATGGGCCCTGAAGCCTCAGGCTTTTCCTCTTTAGCTTCTTTGTCTCAGGCTCCACTTCTGGCCCCATTTTGTCACTCTCCCTCAGCTCCTCCTGGTCAGATTCTACCTCTGGCACCATTATCATCTTAGCTTTCTATGCCACCTATGCTTCCTCTATATCTGCAGTTCCCCAATGCTAATTATCTTGCCAAACTTCCCTTTTTCTCTTAAACTCTCCCCATTCCCCTTTCCTCTGAACTTATCAGGACCTTCCACTTTAAAATTAAGCCTTCTGGGGATCCAGAGGCTTTAATTTCTTACATTTCCTGGACCAAACCTGAACTGTGAGCCATAGTCAAAGATTTTCCTCAAAACAACCAAAATCTCACAGATTTGCTGATGAATTTGAGTCATTCAAATTTATCAGCCTGTTTCTCTGACTTATAACAACTAGTTGATATGCTTGTTGTGGAAGGCTGGGTCCAGCATTGGGTGAAAACTGTTGATTGGGAAAATCCTGAAAGGTCTCTAGAATTAAAACCAGGAGAACCACCTGCTAACTTATATGTTCAATCTTGGACAATTGCTAGGTCACTTCATTGGGTAATTCCTAGGGCTTTTCCAAAGCCTCTTGATTCAAACAAAATTGTCTTGCACACAAAAATCTGATAATTCTGTTTATGATTATTACTATTGACTTCAGATTGTTTTTAAAGAAAATTCTGGTCTTCCTTCAGATGTTGATTCCATCAGGTAGATTTTAACTCTATTAATGGGCTGAAATGGAACTTTTCCTTTCTAGTAAAAAGGACCAGAATGGAATGGGAAACTATGTCCACTCCAGATTTAGTTAATCTGGCAAACCAGCTCTTTTATACTCTAGATGAGTCTCCTAAAAGGAAGACTGATGATGTTCTTAATCTTCAACCCCAGCAAATGAAAGACTGAATGAAGCCAAAAACCTTCTCAGTTTCTGCTATTGTTGCAAAGAGCCAAAACTTTGGAAAAGAGATTGTTATGAATATAAGCACTTTAGGTGTCTTCAGCCCTTTAACCAGCCTTTCCAACATCTTGCCAATTCTGAATGGTGGAGTTCAAAAGATGGGCTCTTCCCAATCCTCTCTCTTAATCAGCTTGGAAAACATTTCTCCAGGTCAGGGATGAATATCTTCCAGTCATAACTGACACCTGGACCACTCTCTTGGTGCTCAGTCCCAATACTATTAACCAGTCACTGCCTCAGAGTACTAAAACCATTCAACTAGTGGGGATCTTTAATGAACTTCAAGAGGTTTCTTTCTCTGAACCTACTCCATTTTGTTTAGGCCCTTTGAGAGATACACATCCTTTTCTCTTTAGTTCCTCTGCCTCTATTTATTAAGTGAAGACTTCCTAGAGAGGTATCATGCCAGAATTTCTTTCTCCCCAAAGGGGGAAATAATTCTAGATAGTAATAAGTAGTCACCAAAGTAACCAACCAGGTGAAGTAAATGACCCTTTGATATCTTTCATTTCTTCTGTCTCTGATGGTACTAGAGCTGATTCTGGAAACACTGATCATTTGTCCCTATTGAATCAGCTACCACTTTCCCTATGGGCTAGGTCTCCAACTGACATTGGCAAATTTCACAGCTCAGCTCCCATCAAGATTCTAATAGATCCTTTAAAATCTCTTCCCAGACTTAATTGATATCTTGTAAGTAAAGAAGACTTTCAAGGCATAAAGTCCTTAAAGAAGATTGCAAGGCTCAGGTCTCATTATCCCTTGTACCAGTCCCTGTAACACTCTTGTCTTTTACTGATGAGAGAACTTAAGGGCTGAGGATGGAGGTTTGTCTAGGACCTCTGTACAATAAACAACATTGTCATCCCTTGACACCCTGTTGTTCCTAACCCTCATATGTTACCAACGTCCATTCCCACTGGAAGTAAATTCTTTACTGTAATTGATTTATTCAGTGTATTCTTCAGTATTCCAGTTGATGAAGGTATCCAATACCTTTTCACCTTCACTTGGGAAGAAAAACAGTTCACCTGGGCAGCAATGCCTCAAGGTTTTACTGAGAGTCCTTCTTATTTCTCATAATATTGAAGGCTGATACAGATGATAAAAAGTTCCCTAGAGGTTCTTCTTTGATGCAATATGTGGATGATTTGCTTCTTTGCTCTCCTTCTCAAGCCTTTTGACATGAAGACAGCATCAACTTGCTAATGCTTTTAGCCTTAAAGGGGCATAAGGTCGCCAAAGAAAAATTGCAGTTTGCCCAAACCCAGGTGTCATATTTAGGGTATCCAATATCAGAATAGGGCTATACCTAGATTCAGATAAACTTAGGTATCCTATTTCCCAAAACTTCAAATTAATTACCAACTGTGAAGTTTTTCTCAAACTAGTTGATTATTGCTGAAATTGGATTACAAATTTCTCTCTTATGGCCACACCTCTATACATCTTACTCAACAATAACAACTCCAATCCAATTTAATGGGAAAAACTGGATGACATAGCCTTCAAGCCCTTAAAGGAGAGTGATGAACCTACTTGCCCTAGGGCATCCCAGTTAGTGGATTCCCTTTTCCCTTTTTCTGTATGAAAAGGAAGAGTACTCACTCCAAAACACGTGGACCACCATTGACCCATAGGGTATTATAGCCGGCAACTGGACCCTGTGGCATGAGGATGTCCCACTTGCCTTATAGCCATTTTAGCCACTGCTCTTCTGGCTAAGGCCCCTAAAAAATGATGGGATTCCTTTAACCACTTTTGTTCCCCATGCAGTAGAAGCTCTCCTGAATTTCTCATCATGCTCAACATTTCTCAGTCAGCTGCCTTACCTTCTGTGAAGTCATTTTGTTAATTGCCCCTCATATAGCTCTTTTACATTACAATAACCTTAACCCTGCTAGTCTCTTCTCCTCTGTCACTGATGAAGTCCCTTATGACTGCTTAATGTTGGTGGATCACCTCCTGTCTCCTTGTAAGGATCTACAGGAAGCTTCTCTGGGTAACACTAACTTCTCATGATTGACTGATGGTTCTTATTAAAAGGTGACAATGGCAAATATTGTGCTGGGTATGCTATTGCAACTACAATACTTCTGAATTGTTGAGGCAGAATTTTTACCATGGCTACTTTGGCCCAACAGACTGAGTTATATGCTCTTAGACAGACTTGTACTTTAATCAAGGGGAAAACTGACAGTATTTATATTAATAGTAGATATGGTTTTGGAGTGGCTCATGATTTTGGAATGTTGTGGGAGCAATATGGCCTTATTACTTCTAGCAGAAATAAACTTAAAAATAACCCCTCCATTCAGGAATAATTGGATGTAATACTTTTACCTGCTGATTTAACTATTAAGATTCCAGGGCATTCTAAACTTGACTCTCTGGAAGCTAAGGGAAATCATCTTGCTGACATTTACTCAGGGAATGCTATCCTTAAAGCGGCAAAACCTCTGTCATGGTCCAAAGGGATATTTCTCCAAATGATAATTTAGAAAAACTGGCTGGAGAAGCTCAACAATTGGAAAAGGAAAAGGAAAAGGAAAAGGAAGTCAAAATTGGAAATTCAAAAGTTGTTGGTTTGATAAAAAGAGAAAGATCTGGTTTGGACCAAATAACTACCCAGTCCCACCTGAGACTCTGAAATTCCCACTCCTCACCATTGTACATGCATTAAACCATTTGTACATTGACAAATTGATAGCCTTAATGAATCGGTATTGGTTGGGAAACATTAACAAAGTTGCAAAAAGTTGCAAACCTACCTCACTTGCCCACTTTCCAAAGTACAACTCTGGGAAGCTTGTTCTTCCTACTTCTGGACATTTTAAATCACCTAGTAGGCAATTTGAGATCTGGCAAATAGATTTCATACAACTTCTTCTGTCTAATGGAAATAAATATGTTATAATCATGGTCTGTATGTTTCACATTGGACTGAAGCCTTTCCTTGCAGACAGGCTACTGCCTCTTCTGTGGCTAAAGTCCTTCTGGAAAAAAGTAATCTTCTCTCAAACTTCACAGTGATTGAGGAACTCATTTACTGGCCAGGTGCTTTGACAAGTCTGTGCTGTTTGGCTGGTTTTACCATACTTTCATTGTGCTTACCACCTTCAATCCTCTGGTTTAGGTGAATGCACTAATAGCATTATTAAGATTCAATTGGAAAAATTTGTAGTGGCCCTCTAAATACTTGCACCAAAAGCATTGCCATTAGTCCTTTTAAATCTCAGCCCCACCCCTTTTGGGACTCATAAACACTCTCCCTTTGAGATATTCACAAGATGTCTAATTCACTTGGTTCATGCTTCTTTTAAAAGTCCCACAACTAATAAAAAGAGAGAATCTAATATTGTAAAACTTAATTGCTTCTATTAAAAATAACCATGTTTTGGTAGACAAATTTTTTCACAGGGTGCTTTTAAAAGACAAAGACCTTAAGTGTTACACCTTGCAACCTGGAGCTTTTGTCTATTGGAAAAACACACCCTCAGAAGAACTCGCTTCAACCTCACTAGAAAGGCTCCTACTGCTAACCAACCCTTATAGCACCAAACTCCAAGGCACAGACTCTTGGATTCACTTGACACACCTAAAGAAAGCACTAAATCCTAACTGGCCTTGCACATCATCTGGTGCCCTAAAAGTAAGGATTTCCCAGAATTGAAGCAGATGCCATCTGGTGAGACAGCTTTACCAAAATATCTGGACCAGGACTGTTGCAAGTTTGTCAACAAACCTTTAAAAATGACATAATGCTTCTGATGATAACCAATGTCTATAATCTGGAATATATATGGATTTTAGACTAAAAGTGCCTGAGAGTTCTACCTCCTACCCCTCCATGTTATTTGAATATGACCTCAGTAGTTTTTAATCTGTGTGCTGTGAGACACAACACCCAGTAAAGTTGTTCCTTTTTTTGTCTCATTTAGGGACAAAAATGTCCGGAAACTGGAAAATCTGACTCTTGATCAGTACACTTTCAAAGGAAGATCTTGATCAAAGGGGGAAATGTAAACAATTAACAAACAAAAACCTCTATTAAATAGAGTTGGGAGACTAGAGGGTGTGCTTTCACATCCTGTGATGTTAACAGAGCCCAACAGGAAGAAGAAAGACTCCTTTCCTGGCAAGGACTCAGCCAATGAAAACCATGGACTCTTCACTTGCCCTAATCTTCCCAAGTTCCCTTTCACCACTATAGAATCATTCTCCTTTCCTTGCTGTGTGGAAACTTGCACATGCCTCACCACAGGTGCAAACCCCAAATTGCAATTCTCTGCTGATCTTGAATAAACCCATCTTTGCTGGAGAAATAACTGGCCATCTACTTGTTTTAGGTCAACAGACTCATTTCTCAATGTGTAAATCACAGTTGACATAGATTGAATAATTTCCTTCAAAGGCACAGAGCTTATAAGTAGTACAGCAGGGGTGTTGACATGTAAAACTGAACCTTAGTTGCCTCAAGTCTCAGAGACCTTTCATATTTATTAGAGAAGTAACGGTTGCTGTTCTAACAAAAAGCCCCCAAATCTGAATGGTTTAAGACCTAAAACAGTATTAATTGCTCAACTGTGATGTGGTTGTTGGGTGGTTGGTGAGTAATCTGCTCCATGCAGTCTTTCTAAGGCTGTTTTCCTTCTGTCTCATGCTGCTAACTATCCCCCAATGTCACCACAGAAGGAAAGAGAATGAAGTAGAGATTTTATGGGCCAGGCTAGAGGTGGTGCACACCACTTCTCTTCTCATCCCCTTCATCTTAGTTGAGTCATGTGGCTCCAGACTTACTCCCAGGGGGCTCAGAAATGTAATTAAACTATGTTCCCAGGAGGAAAATAAAAGGATTTTGGAAACACATATATGGTGATTTTTTTCATTGTTTTTTTATGCTCAATGAGACACTGTGTTGCACATATAGCAGGCACTTTAACACATATTTCCACACTCAATATATGAATGAAAGAATGCATGAATGAATGATGTCTCAACCCCACAGCAGCAACAGCCTAGTTGTAAAAAACCCAGAAAATCAAAGCTGTGTTCATTGGAGCCAGTAAGGTCAATGTTGGTTTATTTAAATCAGAGTTAAAGTATGAGTTAATAAGTGTAAGGGGGATGGAAACAGTAATTGACATATAGTAACTTTTATGTGTTAGCTGTTATAATGACTCAGCAGTGGGTTTCCCCTGGTGGTCTTCAGTGAGACACCTCCAATCTCCACTGGCTCTGGTCTATTCTCTCTGTCCCTCCTTAACCAAATTCTGGAGCTTTTAGTAATGTTGGTATTTTCTTAGTGGAGAGGAAGTGCTCCCTTAAACATTTGGAAGACTCTGAATCAGTCGTGATATTCTTAGTCACTCAGAAAGAGATTCTGTCTTTTTATTTGACATTTAGCAAATTTGCAAGCAGAGATCCATTGATGTGCTTATTTATGTCACTCTTTGAGACCATTAAAATTAATAAATTTTGCTAACAATGTGGCAGCTAAGTGCTGAATTTTTTTTTGTAGAAAATTCTCTATGGTTTATGGGGGAAGCCATTTTATCTTCTAAAACATGTGTCCTTCCTAGGCTTGTGTCCTCAGTGTGGGATGTCTTACTTATCAGTCTTTCTATTTAGCAAATTATCTTTCTCTCTTGGTGTTGATGTTGTCCAACAAGGACAAAGGGATATGAGTTTAGGGGTCTTGGGAAAAAGGGCTGAAATGCAATTAGCCTTCTTATGGAGACTGTATGATGAACATGAGAAGCAGGGACTGAAATGTAGAAATGGAGAAAGAGCCTGAGAGAATGAGGTTTCATGGAGGGGGTCACATTTGAAATAGGAATGATAGGTCATTCCCATCTGAGGGACTCTGCTGAGTGGGCACAGTGTATCCAGAAGTGAGATTTCAGTTGGAAGAAACAGGAGATATCTCTTGGTCAGATCATTTGATGGCTTTGTCAAGGAGTTTGGACTTGACTCTGTGGACAGTGGGAGCCACTGAAGGTGTTTGAGCAGTAGAGTGAATGATCAGAGAAGCATAATCTAGCAGTTGATGAAACTGGATTTGAGCAAAACAGTGATGAGACTGTAGCAGTGGTCCAGTGAGACAATGGAAAGTTACACTAGTTGACAGAATAGGTGGAATGAGGCCAAGAAGCTAAGTGCCAGACACAGGACTAGCTCTTTCTCTGCAGCCCATTACACAACCCCATCCCCAAAGAGCCTTAGTATAGGGCAGTGGTTCTCATTCTTGAGTGTGTACCTGAACCAGATGGAAGGCTGTTAAACTCAGATTTCTGGGTCCTACCCCAGAGTTTCTGATTCAGATGATCTGGGATGGGAGCTGAGAAGTTATATTTTTTATCAAGTTCCCAGATAATGCTGAGGTTGTTGGTCTGGGAAAACACTTTGAGGACCACTACAAAACATATCAGCTTTGCTGAGAACCTGAAGATGCTGCAAACTGCTCTCAGCCTCACAGAGATGTTATACCAAGTCCAGTTATTTGCACACATGCACATTCATGTACTCAGGTGCGGTCACATGGCAAAGTGGCCTAAACAGGAAAGCTTTCTGGGGCTGAAGCACCTTAGTGGTGTCTCATTGCTCTGAGTCTCCCAAGCTTTTCAATTCAGAGTTCCCACAGAAATGTAACTGGCCTGCCTTTGGATTGGTTGAGAGCCAGTATGTAGCAGAGTCTCTGGGAAGGAGATGTGGTCAGGGATGGGGAAACAGTGGCAGCACGAGGAGAGAGGTTGTTAACGGGGAAGAATGGTGGTATTAAGGACTGCTTTTGCTGACTTTTTACAAGCTCCTGAGATTCAGGCCCTGTGGAGTGATGGGTGGGGTGAGGAGGAGGGGGAAGGGAGGAATGGGGTGGAAGGAGGAAAAAGAAGGATTGGATTGAGAGGAAAATGAGAGAGGCAGAGAGATGAAAGGGAAAGAGAAAGCTGAGGTCTTGATTGGCTGTAGCCCTGTTTGCACAAAGTTTGACTTTTCAAATTCTAGAGTCACTTCTCTCCATAACCACAGCAATATTAAAACAAGGGTGGCTACTATTTCTTGCTATGTGCTGGGGACTTATATTTTTTCTTCATCAAAGTCTCATACAACTCTGCATGGTAGGTTTTATTGCCTGCATTTTATGGACAGGGAAACTGAAGCTCAGAGAGGTTAAACTCTGGATTAAGGACCCCCCCCCCCCCCCCGTCCTTTGCACTTTCCCTCCTTTCTCACCCTCACCTGCAGGATACTAGGTCCAGGGGGAGGGTGAGGACTGCCAAGCAGCACCATGGACAGCACCTCTTAGCCATGTGGTAGAGTGAGGGGTGGTTGCCTGCAAGTGGTGATCAAGACAAGTTCATGTAGAGTTACTTGTTCATATCACACCTGGTTTGGTCAGGATTAGAATCCTTCAGTTCAGAGCCTGGAGTTCACACCCTTGATCATTCAGGCATGCCCTCTGCACCACACACCTGTTTTTGTTTTTGTTTTTTAATTAATTAATTTATTGGCTGCACTGGGTCTTTGTTGCTGCACATGGGCTTTTCTAGTTGTGGCGAGCAGGGGCTGCTCTTCGTTGTGGTGAGCAGGCTTCTCATTGTGGTGGCTTCTCTTGTTGCAGAGCACAGGCTCTAGGCTCATGGACTTCAGTAATTGTGGCACGTGGGCTTAATAGCTGTGGCTCACCAGCTCTAGAGCACAGGCTCAGTAGTTGTGGCACACAGGCTTAGTTGCTCTGAGGCATGTGGGATATTCCTGGAGCAGGGATCGAACCCGTGTCCCCTGCATTGACAGGAGGATTCTTAACCACTTCACCACCAAGGAAGTCCCACTCAGCTGTTTTTGTTGTTGTTGTTTCTGTTGTTTATGGTTTAGCATCACTTCTGTCTCAGCAGAGGACCCCACCTCTAGTTTCACAAGCTGCAGGCCCCCTTGATGTCCTGCATCTCTACCTACAAAAGAATGTTTCCTGGGCTCTTCCTTTTTTTTTTTTTTTTTTTAAATATTGAAGTATAGTTGATTTACAATGTTGTATTAGTTTCTGGTGTACAGAAAAGTGATTCAGCTATATAGACCTACATATTCTTTTTCATATTCTTTCCTATTATGGTTTCTCACAGAATATTGAATCTGGTTCCCTGTGCTATACAGCAGGACCTTGTTGTTTATCTATATTTTTCTTGGGCTTTTTCTAATCTGCCATTTTATTAACTGTTGCTATTTCCTGAGGTCCCATCCTCTGTTGAGATGGACATGAAGATGCAATTCCCAGATCTTCCTTCATCAAAGGATTTGTTGCCCAAACTTCTGAATGCTATTGCGTAAAGCCTACAGCTATCTTTGGGGATTCCCACAGCTGCTGGGTTACCTTGGCTGGGGTAACATGCAGCCAGTGACTGGTTGAGGCAGAGGTATGAAGGTTCACCTGTGAGTGCCTCATAGTGTTGACTGCACGACTGCCTGACATCTCCCCTGCCCATCCCTGCTTTCATACCCTTCCTTCCACAGGTGTGGATTCCTAAGGCAATCCTGCCCCTTAGACTCCATCTCACAGTCGGCTTCCTGGGGAACCCAAGCTGCCACGTGCATCCCTTACTTGGACCTCCCCCATCCTTTATCTTAGTCCTGCTTAATTTAGATTGAGCACAAGGGCAATCTTGTTTTCCTGCCACTTATCTTCCCTTCACTGATGACCCTTGTCTTATATTTCATTTTTTCTGCTAATAGGAAAAAGAGCTGACAAGTCTCTTGGGTGGCTTCTGAGAGATGGTAACACAAAGCCAGTCCTTTCACTTCTATGGTGTTATCCGACAGATTTTTTTTTCACATGTGAGATGATATCTGAGCATGATTATGACTACAACATTGTTGGCAATAGCCAAGCAAGGGATACAGGCTGAATGTTCACCAAAAGGATGTGTTTACACAAACCATATTAATACTTGCTCACAGCACACCTCTAAAAAGAATGAGAATGCTCTCTGTACTGATTTGAAATCACTAATATATTGGCTTGGCCAAAAAGTTCGTTCAGTTTTAAGTAAAAATAGAACACATTTTTCATTTCCACCAAGAATTTTATTGAACACTGTATTCACTAACCGAATGAACTTTTTGGCCAACCCAATATATTGTTAAATTAAAAAATCAAGGTGCAGACCAGAGTGTGCAGTCCACTGTCATTTGTGTGAGAATATATTTTAAGTATACGCTTGTGTAGCTAGAAAATGCATCTGGACTTATGAATAAGAAACTGATAACTGGCTACTATGGAGCAGGAGCTGGAAAACCTGGAGGACAGTGGTGGGATGGGAGACTTTTCATGGCTTTCTTTTTGTACTTGCCCAATTTTGAATTATGTGGATTTTGTACTATGTGTTTTATCAGGTTATTCAAGAAGTAAATCTAACCCATCCATAATAAGTCATAGAGGCAGCTATACTTTTTTTTGGAGAATGGCAAGGAATGAATGCTTTTCGTTGCTTGGGATTGCTAGGAGGGATGCTGGCATGCATCTCGTGGATGGTGGGTATCTGAGTGAGCTCTGACACAGTGGAGGTCTGGAGGAGAATGGCTGGGAGCGTAGGTGAGGGGTCCAGATCTGATCTGGGTCTGCTGGGACTGAACTTGGCATGGAAGCAAGGGGCTGTCAGGTGCACTCCCCTCCCTCAGAGGGTTGCGCTGACCTAGACACACAGCTTTGTTGTCATGCAGCTGCTGTGCCAGCTCAACAGCCCATGACTGAGTCTGGCCAGTGCACCGCAGGGGCACCAGTCCTCTCTGCAGCAGACCCCGCCCGAGGGCTCCTGCTGCATCGCCCAGGAAGTGGACTGTCTCTCTTTTGGTCTGACTGAGCCATTGGGGCTCCTTGAATAATTGAGGAAGTGGGGTAAATGTGGCCCAGTGGTGTGAAACTGGACCTCTTGCTAATCTGGCTGTTAGTGGTTTGCAACAACATGTACACACTTCATGCTGATCTCTGCCAGAGCTGTGTTTACAGCTGGAGTGCTCTCTCTTCTGAGCATTCTAGTGTACATCCAATTGTGTCTAGGATGCCTTTGTGTGGATGCCTCACAGAAGCCATGTCATCAACGTGCCCTGAACTAAACTTATCATCTCCCCCATTTCACCCCCTCTATCCACTCAGCTCACGTTCTCTCTTGGTAACGGCCAGAAACCAAAGTGTCATTCCTGTCTACCCCTTCTCCATCACCTCTCCTTCATTTTCCTAAACTGCAAGTCACACCTCTGCTCTGAGCTGTTCTGGAGCTATATGGCCCATGGGACAAATTCCAAGCCCCATTTCTTGCAAGTCCCTGTGGCCTGGCCTCACCTGTCTCTCTCACCCCATCTATGACACCTGCTTCTCCATGCAGCCCTGCACTCCCTCTGCCTTTTTTTTCTTTAAAAAAAAACTTTATTGTATATATCTTTTTTAAAATTAATTTTTATTGCAGTATAGCTGTTTTACAATGTTGTTAGTTTCTGCTGTACAGCAAAGTGAATCAGCTGTATGTAAACATATATCCCCTCTTTTTTGTATTTCCTTCCCATTTAGGTCACCATAGAGCATTGAGTAGGGTTCCCTGTGTTGTACAGCAGGGCCTCATTAGTTATCTGTTTTATACATAGTATCAATAGTGTATATATGTCAATTTCAACCTCCCAACCCATCACCCCTCCCTGCCCTGCCCCGTATCCATACATCTGTTCTCTACTTCCGCTTGAGCTCCCATCCACTCTCAGCCTGGGTGGCTCTGGCTTGCCTTTAAACATTCAGCTCAGAGGTCACACCTCTGTGGGTCCTTCCTGATCTCCATTCTGTGGTTGGTGCCCCTTGCCTATGCCCCCCAGGCCTCCCTGCCACATGCCTCTGCACAGCATTGGTTGCTCTGTAGGTCATTGACAGCTTCCCACCTCCTGGGAAGTCCTGGAGGGCAGGACTCATGGTTGGGTCATTTCTGAGTCTTCAGAGCCCAGCACTGTGTTGGACACCAGAGAAGTCTTAACCAATGTTGAGTGAATGAAGCAAATGACCCCTAACCCCTCATGCTGTTGCTCAGGAGCCTGAACCCAGGGCTCTGCACCCTGAAGGGTGGGCTTTGCTGTTGATTCATGGCTCACAAGGAAGTGGAAATATCCAGTAAAAGTACTTAACCAAGTTTCTACAGTCTGTTTTTTTCCCTTTCAAGTGGCTTTCTCTGAATTTCTCAAGCTTTGACTATTATGAAATTGAGAAAGAAAAGAATATGAATTTACTGGAGTCCTTACCTTGACATGGTTCCTTCTCTTGACTTCACATTAAAAATAACAAACTTCTAGTGTGAGGACCTAGAAGCCCACTACCTGGCCCAATAAATCCTGTTGTATTTCTGGGACTGATTTCACCACTAATTAAGAATGTGTAATAGCTGCCCTCTCTCGTATTGACAGGACTGGCCACGGGAGAAAGAAAGTGAAAGACTGTCTAAAAATAAAGCAAATCTGCAAGCCCATCCTCAGGAAAGTTGTAGGTTTCCCTTTGGACTTGAGTGGGACAGATGGAATGTGGAAGTGGAAGCTTTTGAGGGGTGCAGAGGGGAGAAGAGCTCCTGTGATTGTCCCTTTCCAAAGCCATCTGTCTTCTCCACTTGGCTTCAGGCTCCTGTCTTCAAGGGTCACAGGTCCCAGCCCAACAGGGAAGAGACAGTCTGATGAGGCACCACATCTCTGCTGCCTCCTTCACCTCATCAGCAAAGGTCACACCTCCACATGGGTGGGGAGGGTCCCAACCAGCCTATGGTAACTGATGTCAGAATAGAGGTTCTGTCATAAAATGCTAAAGCCTGAGTACTTTAAACAACAGAAATTTATTTCTCACAGTTCTGGAGTCTGGAAGTCTGAGATCAGGGTGCCAGTATGGTCAGCTTCTTTTTAGTTTTTAAATTAAAAAAAAATTTTTTTTTTTTGGCTGGGTTAGGTCTTCATTGCTGCACATGGGCTTCCTCTAGTGGTGGCGAGTGGGGTCTACTATTCATTGGAGTGCACAGGCTTCTTGTTGCGGAGCATGGGCTCTAGGCACTGGGGCTTCAGTAGTTGTGGCAGGCGGGCTCAGTAGTTGTGGTGCATGGGCTTAGTTGCTCTGCAGCATGTGGGATGTTCCTGGACCAGGGATTGAACCTGTGTCCCTTGCATTGTCAGGAGGATTCTTAACCACTGTGCCACCAGGGAAGTCCCACTGTCAGATTCTGATGAAGGCTTTCTTCCTGGCTTGTGAATGGTTGCTTTCTTACTGTGTTCTCACGTGGCCGAGAGAGGGAGAGAGTGAGTAAGTCCTCTTTTGTCTCTTATAAGGGCATTAAACCCTCCTAAAGTCCTACCCTGATGTGAAATAAAATTCACATTTTATGGCAAGACAAGAAAAATTTAAGCATAAAAAATTTCTCTGTACTTTGGCCCTCCTGTCTCCCTGCCCACTGTGCATTGTGTATCTGCATTTTGCCGCAATCAAACTTCCTCCATCAGCAAAAATACCTGCTTGGCCATAAGAGCAGCATTCTCCTATCATCAACAAAACAACTCCTTAAAAGATAACATTCCTTCTTGATCTTGTAAGGGGCCATGATGACACTTAGGTCTGGATTGTGTAAATTGTCAATAAGGCATCATTTATGTATAGCCCTCTGTCTCAAAAAACTTATATAACTGACTTTTAATGGGCAGGGCAGTATACAGGGTGTATGCTATGTAAAAAGCTTAAGGTTTGTGCTTTTCCTTGTATGTAAATCACACCTTGATTAAAACAAAACCATGCGAGAAAAAAGTCTTGAGTTACAACCCAAATACAAATAATTAATTACTGGCATGTCTTGTAGACTTTTGAAGATGTCTGGATGTCTAAAAGCCAAATGTGTATCTTAGGTTTTGCTGATGCTGAGAGGTCTCATTCCTGACAGAAGACACTTATTTGTTAATAATCACATTGTCTAGTGATGAGGAAGCAGTATTTTAAGCATCTTACATCCTAGCATATTATTTTGGATGTACTACTGGTTTTGGTACATTTTAGGAAATGGGGCTCAGGTTGACATGTAACAAATAATGTCTGGTTTAAGTCCCAAGGTCACTGCACACCTTTCTTTGGTGTCCTGGAATTTGATCATGTTATGTAAAGAATCTAGCCCTGAGCTGGCACGGTGCAGGTGCTCAGTAAATAACAGGGTTAACTCGTAACAGAAACCCACAGTCAAATGAGGGACCCTGAGGCTGGCTGGGAAGTGAGAGTTCGAGGTGAGAGCAGGCAGAGCAGGGTGTGCCTGGGGGCCCAAGTGAGTCATGTGGGGACCCTGAGTTCAGAGCAGACTTGATGTGAGGCTGATGCTGAGTCCCTCTTGCCTTGGGTGGCCAGTTCTGGGCATCAGGGCCATGGCTGAGCCACAGTCAGGTTGTAGATATTAGCCCTGGGGGAAGCATCAGTGTGGGGCCAGTTGTGGGCCTGGTGGTGCCCAGTATGATCCAAATACAGGCTAGAGGGACCTCGGTTGGCATCAGGTGTGAGTCTGAGCTTGCTTGGGGCAGCTTCCCCAGCTGGATGGCTTGATCAGTCATTTATTAATTTCTTCTTTTTTGATATATTTATTGGATGCCTGGGGTAGCTAGGCACCATTCTTGTGATTATGAGTGTGGGGGGTGGGTATATGAAGAGCACAAGAAGATTTACCCCCAGGTTTGAGTATTAATTACAGAAATAACTACGGAGCACTTCTGTACCCCAGGCCCTGGGGCTGAGGGCTTGAAGTGGATTTCATCATAGCTTTATGACATCATAGATGTTGTAATAGCCTCATTTGCAGGTGAAGAAACCAAAGATGTTGTAATAGCCTCATATGCAGGTGAGGAAACCAAAGCGCAAGGTGCCAAATACCTTCCCAAGTCACACCGCGAGTAGGTGGGGTGGAGCCCAGAAAGTTTGACTGTAGAGTCTGCCCTTGTAAGAACTACTCTCTACTGCTTCCTCCTATGGCCATTGTACAGAAAAAATGCATAACCAGAAAGAAAATTACATGAAATTCTAATCTATAGTGATGGTATCTGTTAGCATTATGAGATTGTAGAGCATTTTCCCAAGTAAATAAGCATGAATTCCAGGCATTTGTCATGGAGGTCGTCAGGTTTGCCTGTCCCAGAGTGAGGAGTGACCAGATTTCCAGTGAATTGTCTCCCTGCAGACTCCTCCTCCAAGATGGGTGTCCTCATGGTCCATTCCTCATGCTCCTCTCACTTTTCTGGGACAAATCCACATTTTCTGTTATGGGTGGAATTGTATCCCACCCTCCCCCACCCCCAAATTCCTATGTTGAAGTCCTAACCCCCAGTGCCTCAGAATATGACTGAGTTTGGAGATAAAGCCTTTAAAGTGGTTATTAGGTTAAAATGGGTCCTCTTCCAATCTGATGGGTGTCCTCAGAGGAAGAGGAAATTGGACACACAGAGACACCAGGGGTGTGCACTCACAGAGGAGAGATGAAGTGAGGACACAGTGAGAAGGTGGCCACCTGCAAGCCAAAGAGAGAAACCAAACCTCCGGACACCTTGATCTTGGACTTCCAGCCTCCAGAACCATGAATAATAACTTCCTGTGGTTTAAGCCTCCCCATCTGTGGCATTTTGTGAGAGCAACCACAGCTGACCAAGACCCTCTGCCTGAGCATGGCTGGCACCCCTCACAGGGCTGAGGGGTGGACGTGGAGGATTTAAGAAACATGGCTGATTTTTCATCAGCAGGAAATTTCAGAGATTATGCAGTAAGTCCCCTACATATGAACGAGTTCCATTATGAGAGTGTGTTTGTAAGTCCAATTTGTTTGTAAGTCCAATTTGTTTGTAAGTCCAACAAAGTTAGCCTAGGTATCCAACTAACACAATTGGCTATATAGTGTTATAATGTTACAGGTTTATAATACTTTTCAAATAATACATAAAATACAGACAAATGCAAAAATGAACATTTTTAATTGTACAGTACAGTACCTTGAAGAGTACACAGTAGTACAGTACAACAGCTGGCATGCAGGGGCTGGCATTGAGTGAACAGGCAAGAAAAGCTACTGACTGGAGGAGGGAGAGGGGGTGGGAGATAGTAGAGCTGAAGGATCTTCAGCAACAGGAGATGGAGGGCAAGCTGCAGTTTCACTCCCACTGACATTGATGGAATGCACGTTCACATCTTTGAAAGTTTGAAACTTGAAGGTTCATATGTAGGGGACGTACTGTACATCCCACAGGGTGGAACCAGGTGTGGGGAGTGTCCTTCCCAGTTTCCTCCACTGCCCATCTCTGGAGAACTCACCTGGAACAAAGCAAGTAGAAGGAGGAAGACCAGATTGGGAAGACTTTTGTTTCCCTGGAGAAGCCTGACTGATACAGAGGTCTTTGTGCTGCTTTTGGGACAAAAGAAGAGCCTGAGCAACACAGGGCCGCCAGGAGGTGTCAAATACAGGGCCAGGGTCCCTCCAGCTCCAACCCTCTCTGACACTGGAACAGTGGGACCACAAACAGAAGGGCTTATAGGAGCAGAAGAAAGTCTGGTTCAGACACTTGCCTCAGTCTGGGAAGCTGAGAACAGGAAAGGTGAGACTGTCCTGGTGCTCCAAACTACCACCTGCCTCTTCCACCTCCACCACCACCATTGTGTACAGCATCTCAGATTTGGAATAATTTCAAAGGAAATTGTCAGAGACAACAGAGATGCCATTCAGCCACAAAGAGGGAGAAGGACATCTCCTTTTTCATTTCACAAAGACACTGTGGGGGAGGGGAATATTAGTTCTTTTGGCCACTTGCATAATTAAAATGACATAAGGTAGATTAACAAGGGAAAATCAAACTGAAAACAAACATACGGCAAATTCACATGAGCATGAGAAATTCCAAGGACAGGAAGGCAAAATAAGTTATATTTTTTATATGCGCCTACATAATTTTAGGAATGGGCAAGTCCGAAATCCATAGGGCAGGGCAGCAGGCCAAAAACTCCTGCAGGAGCTGCTCTTGCAGTTTTGATTCTAAGGAAGAATTTCTTCTTTGGGAAGCCTCAGTTTTGTTGCTAAGGTCTTCAAGTGATTGGGTGGGGTCCACCCACACTACGAGCATAATCTCTTTTACTTAAGGTCAACTGATTGGGTATGTTAATCACACCTACAAAATACAGAGTACCCTCCTAACAGCACCTATATTAGCATCTGGTTAGATCACTGGGAACCACAGCCCAGCCACGTTGACACATCAAAATTGACCCCATCAGTCTCCACCTTCTGCTACTCCCACTTGTACCTGTTTACAGTCTGATGCAAAGTTGGGGATTTGTAAATCAATTCTTTTCCATTTCTTTTTCACCTACATTGCACATCTCTCCAGGACAGGTTCCAAGTTTTGTCTCAGGAAGGTGATATTTATGAGCAGCTGTTTGTGTCACTTGACCAAGTTCCACACAGTTCCAGGGCTCTTCAGAAGCACATCACAAGGCCTTTGGAGAATGAACCTCCAGCAGAATCATGAAGAGGGCCTGTTAAAACAGGTGGCTGGTCCCCACCCCTAGGGTTCCTTATTCAGGTCTGGGTGTAGTGGTGTTGCTGGTCACGGGCTGCATATTGAGGACCACAGCTTAGGAAGCTTTTGGCTGCCAGAAAACAGAAGCCTAAGCCAAACAGGTTTAGAAGTAAAGAAGATTTGTGATGCTTACAAGAAGGGAGCCGGGAGGTAGTGCATATTCAGAGTTGAGTGAAGTCTCTAGGTCATCTGGGACCCAATTCCTTTTGATCTCTCCACTCCAGCTCTTCATGGTAGCAACATGGCTCCATCTGCTTCAGACATCACACCTTTACTCCACACAGTCCCCGGGGAGAGAGCACTGCCGTCCCAGTATTCCAGGCCTGAGTCCTCATTCCCTCCACTCACACCCCCATCACTTGAACCCAATTAGGTCTCATGCCCACCTCTGAACTAATGACTTAGGCCCAATAGGGTACAACCTAGTGAATGCTGGGTGCTGTTGGAAAGAGCAAAGAGGGAGCAGATGCTGGTAGAGGGACCAGCCCCTCTCAGCTTGACTGGCATCTTCCCAGTTTTACCACTGAAAGTCCTGCATCCCGGGAACTCCTCAGTCTCGGGCAAATCTGGATGATTTTCATGAAATGAAATGGAACTTTCATGCAAAACACCATCAGAACAGATCAGAAGTATGCTTTCCTCTACAGCAGGGTGATGTGGAGCAACAGATGGCGTGGGGGTGGGGTGGGACGACCAGACAGACGTGCTTTGGAATCCCAGTGGGTAACATTGGGTAACCTTCTTAGCCTCCATGAGCTTGGTAACTTGTCTACAAAAGTGGATAAAATCTTCAGCAGTTTTACTGTGGGAATTCAGTGAGGTTGGGGATGAGGGCCTGGAGCACATAGTCAGGAATCCAGTAAATCCTTACCTACTCAAGACCTTGGTCAGATACCTGGTCTGAGTTCCCTAAACCTAGGCCCGTCAGTCCTGGTGAAGTGTATTCAAATGATGCAGGAAGGAAAGTATTTATTTGTGTAACTGTTCATCAGTGTGTTACTGATGGTGGCTGGGACTGGATGGAAAATGCATGCACTGCTTCCTTAAGAACTTTTCACATTAATGATTTCCTTTCTTTCTCACACTAAAGCTAAAACTGAAGTCTGTCCCTCTTGTCAGAGGGCTCCTCACTGCAATGGATGTTAATGGTACTGTGAGCTGCATCAGAGAGTACAGGAGAATGAGGAGGTGGGGTGTGTGTGTGGGGGGGGGGTGGTTCTATCAGGACAGATGTTCATGTGTCAGGTGAGAAGTATTCTGAGAAGTATTCCATGCTCTGAGAAATCTGCTTTCTTCCTGGATCGATGAGGCAGGACCCTCTGTATCCAACAGTGGAGGAGGGAGGACAACAGGACCCCTAGGGTGAGAGGCCAGGCCTTCCGGGGCAGGATCGAAAGGATCTCACCAACACATTTAGAAGACAGAGCTAATAAAAAGGGAGAATGATAATGGGGCCATGGGTTCACATCAATATCCTAACAGGATCATTTTCCTGAAATGAAGATGGACTGAGACTTGTTCTTTTCAATTACAGGAATAATAAACATTCTCTACTCTCGATCAGCTTTCCTAACTACAGGCAGTGTTGTTAACTGTAAAATGTCCACACGGACTCTGTGTACCATCCCCATTACTGTACCATAAAAGCTGCCATCAGACAGTTATTGCCAGTGTTAGCTTTGAGTGACTGAAGGGAAATTAGATTTATTTTAAGAAAACCATGCACAAGCAACAGATTTATTGGACCTCAACAAATGTTCTTTGAACAAAAACTATAATTTTAAACACTCTTCAAAAAGTGGCCTCATTAAATCTTATACCAGATCATGCATTTAAAGAAAATTCAAGTTAAGTGGGCTTATTGTCTTCTCTGTTCATGAAAGCTGATCTTTAAGATGGACCTAGCAATTGCTTTGAAAAATACATCTTCTTCACTCTTTCTCTAGATCTATCTGTCCCTCTGTGCCTGTGGTTTCTTGATGAGGTCCTCATAGTAAAGAGTTTGCTCAGATAAACTTAGTTCCGGAAGTGGAAACTTTTATGCTGTCACTGATCACATTTCAGTGCCATTTGTTCTCATGTGTGTCTCCTTTAGACTGTGAACACCTTCAAGTATGAGTGTTGTGGTATCTGTGTCCCTAGGGCCTCATATGATGCTCAGAATGATGACCATTCGATGGTTGCTGAGTGGAATTGAATCACAGCAGTCAATCTCTTTCAAAGGAAGCCCATGATGAACGATTCAATGACGTGTGTGCAAATTCAGGGGCAGTTGTTATTGAATCCCATTTGCCACAAGTAAGAGTGAGCATAAGAATGAAACATACTCGTGGTAAACCCTGGCAATAGAAATGTAAGCCGAGCCCTAGCTCATAAACTTGGATATTTTCCCTGCTGTGGTTTTCACTAGTGTTCGCACCTGACTGGCGAAGATCAGGACCATGGACAGAAAGAACATGTCGTCAGGGCTACACCACCAAGGCAGGCATGGACAGTAAGAAAATGCTTTTCCTGACCCAGAATGCCCTCATGCCATCCACTGGCCTGGCTAATTGTCCATCCTTTGCCACACGACTCAAGTCTCAGGCTGCATCAGAGAGGTTCATGATTATGTGGGGGCCTAGGGTAGGCCACCCCAAAAAAGGCCTCAATGGCATATTATTTTGAATTAAATTAAAGCTACTTAAGAAATGGCCAATGCAAGAGGGACACTCTGACCCTCCTTTCTGCCTTCCTGAAAACAGGAAATAAGTCTCTTGTGTGAAAGGTGGCTTCCCCCTCCCCACCCGCCTCCACATCTGGAGGTAGAAGGACAACCTTATCACCAGAGATAGGGAATTCTGGCTGAGAAGCCTGTGTTAACAAACTTTGTTATTTCTTTAATTTATTACATCAAGCCCAAACACTGTTTAGATTCTTCACTAATTGGGCACCCAAAAACTTAATTTCTTTGTCCTATCAGTTGCTCACAAATTTATTGTTTCTTTGTCTAAAAAGTATTGATGCTGAAAACTCAACCTCTGTGCACCAGTGCCTGATTGAACCTTGGAGACAGAGTTTTGGGTGAAGTAGAAAAGAATCACTTTATTTCTTTGTCAGGCAAAGGCAGACACAGCAGGCTTGTGCCTCAAAAACTGTGTGTCCCAACCTGGGAAGATTTGGTGAGCAGTTTTATAGCAACGGTTCAAGGGCAGGGTTGCTGATAAGACCAGGGTGTGTGCAGGACCTGTACACATTTAATCTGATCTCAGGTGGTCTCCTGTTGAGCTTTTCAAGGTTTATCAAACTGTGACTTTTTCTCTGGAACATCTTCTAGTTGTTGGGGGTTTTAGTTCTGCAGAAGAGCTCAAAGACATTGTTATGTGTATCCCTTGAGGGGGAGCCAGGACCCTGCCCCAAGGCTGCGCTATTGTTTCTTGACTCCTCCTCCCTTTGTCTCCACATCCCCTCCCTTCCATGATTAGCAACTGTTTGAACCTGCCCTTTGGGACTCAGGGAAGGGTATGAAGGCTGGAGTCTATTCCCTACAAATGAGAACTGGGAGACACAGAAAGGCTTCTGTTCCCAGGAGCCCCACAGGGTCCTGCTTGGTTTAAGTATAAAAGCTGCCTGCTTTGGCCACTTCTAAGGTCCCATTTCTATGAGACCTCCCTAGACATGAATTAAAAATTGACACCCAGCAGACCCACATCTATTGCATTTCAGTGGTGCCAGGCGATGGAGCAGATGGGGGCTGAGGAAGGCTGTGTGTAGCAGGGGCCCACCCTGGTCTGGGGTACCTGGGGAGGGCTTCCTAGAGAAAAGAAGGGTTGAGGGGACCTATCCACATTGAGTAGGAATTACCCAACTGAGGGAGGCAGAGAGGAAACATGTGGTGAGGCAAATAGCACACCTGAGGAATGAAAGCTAGCCCAGCAGAGCCAGAGCTTAGTTTAGCAATTTGGAAACATGATAGCCGAGGCATCCAATAATGATAATATTACCAAATTCTTACTCCTACGGGCTGAATCAAGTCCCTTCCCTCAACTCATACGTTCCCCAATATCTCAGGATGCAACCCTATTTGGAGATAGGGTCTTAAACATGTAATTCAGTAAAATGAGATCATGAGCATGGGCCCTAATTGAATATGACTGTTTTCTTATAAAAGAGATTAGGACACAGACCCACACAGAGGGAAGACCACGTGAGGACAGAGGGAGAAGATGATCACCTACAAATCAAGGAGAAAGGCCTCAGAAAGAGCCAACTATGCTGACCCCTTGGTCTTGGATAGCTAAGCTCCGGAACTGTGAGAAAATATATGTCTGTGGTTTAAGTCCCCCACTTTGTGGTTCTTTGTTCTGGCAGCCAGAGCAGACTAATACACTTGCTAAGTGCCAGGTATTCTAAGTCCTTTATATCTATGACCTTATTTCTCACATCACCCCTAAGAAGTGGGTGCCACCACTCTCTCCATTTTGCTGCTGAGGACATTGAGGGACAGGGGTGAGAAGTGAAACCACACACACCCAGAGTGTTCTGTCTGCGTTCACGTGACTTTACCATTGGACGGTCAGCAGGAGCCTGACTCCTACTGCAGGACATTCTTGCCCAGGAAGATATAGTTACAAATAACTTTAGGGTTTATTTCAGAGACTTTCTGAAAATCCACTTATCTGGGTTAGGGACTACTCAGCTTTCTTTCAAAAGGGTAAGTAGCCCTTTCTAAGAAAAACAGATTGCTCAGCTGGGCTCATTGTGTGGCCACATACTTTAAGGACTTGTTTCACAGCCCCCTCTGAAACTGCACTCCTCTGGGTGGGACTTGGACCTACAATCCCTGACTTAGGAGGGGACTCGAACTCACTGTCTTTTTTTTTTTTTGAACTCACTGTCTTTTGATTGAAATTGCTTACCTGGTCTCAGGACTTACTGAAGCTCAGCTTCTTTTGTCTTGATGCAGAAAGAATTCCGTGTGAGGGAAAGTGATAGACAAAGAGTGAGTTTATTAGCATAGGATACTTGTGATAGATACAAGCAGGCAGGCAGGGGAGTGCAGCCATGAGAACAAAGAGGGCTACATTTTTATAACCAAAGGAAAAGTGCGGAAGAGAGAAGACCACCTTCTTCCTCATTCTTGGCTAGACTTCAAGGCTTACATCATTAGTTCTTCCCTTGACCCTCTATGGTCTAACAGGGACAGTCATGGTGCTATTTAAATTATATGTATATTAGCAAAAGGGTGGTGACATGTATTAAAATATGGTAATTCATCTCAGGTTTCAGTATAATGTCCCGTTCCACCTGTATTCCTGTCTGGGTTGTACAGAGAAATGCTACTCTTCAAGGACTATTAATTCCCTGACTTCATGTAACAAGATTCAGACCTCGTATTTATTGTCTTGTAACAATGGATAACTACTGGATTCTTTTCTTGAGTGGTCATTAGCTTACAACAGTCTCCCAAACCCTTAAAAAATTTTTTTTCTATCTTTAATCCCCTAGTGGGATTTCTAAACTATTTAATTATCTTACTCTCTCCCCATCACTTCCTTGCTGTGTCCACCAATCCTATTGCACTGTGAATTTTGACAAAGATGAATTAGGCCACCAGTATTGAAAGATTTACCTTAAATCAGACCACCTTTGCTTCTCCCTTTCTGCCAGGAGTCTACAAAGGTTATAGCTCACCTCACTGCAGGGAGCAGTAGAACCTGACTCTGCTTGATTAGCTGGTTATTTTGGTCGTCTCTTTGGGGAGCTGGCAGTCAGCAGAGGTTAAGCAACTTGTCCTGGATTATGCAGCTAGTGAGTATTGGAGCCAGGATGGGACCCATGTAATCTGGCTGCAGCTTCTGTGCTTCAAACTATGGTATCCGAGGGTCATAATCAGAGGGAACTTACAGTCCCCAAGTCCATCCCACCTCTGCCTGACTCTTCCCAGGTGGGAAGTCAGCCTTTGCAGGCAGCTTCTGTTGTTGGGGAGCCATTGGAGGCAATGTGTTACAGTAGAAGGAACAAGGGCTCTGTGTTGATACAGACAAAGCTCATTCATTAACCAGCTGTGTGACTTTCAGCAGGTGACTTGACCTCTTTGAACTTTGAATTTCCCCTCATCAAAATGGGATGGGCCACAGCTCACTGAATCATAGTGAAGATGAAAAAGAGGCTAATGTTGACCAGGTACCTGGCACACAGTAGTTGCCCAATAAATAGAACAGTCAGTCCTGCTTGCTTGTATGGAATTGGTATGTTTCCCTGATTGCCTCTTCCCTCCCCCATCATTCAACTTGCTGTTTCAGTAAGCATGGGCTAGTCACCAGAAGTTAGAAAGTTCTAGAACTTTAAGCAAGTCCCTCTTTCCAGAGCCATTTCATCCCTTTCACTTTTGTCTTCAAGTCAGTGGAGCTGGAGCAAAAAATCCAGGGACACACCCCCACCCCCCATCCCCAACCCTGGGCTCTTCCAGACTTGGGTTCTTTGTTTCTATAGCTTGGGGGTGTAAATGGACACTCCATCCCTCTCCAAGAAGGGCTCATGGCTCAGTGAGAAGGGCACTGGATGAAGACCCAGGGGCCTTGTCCTGTTTGTTACCAATCATCTGTGTCTTGACCGCCTCACATTTCTTTTGAAGAGATATTGGGAACAGATTCAACTTGCTATTCCTTCTAGCCACCCACCCAGGCTCAACCCCACATACAGAAGTTTTATTCTCTTTGTCCGGCAAGAGGGAGATTTGACACATCACACTGAGGTTCCAGGAAGGCGGACCCGGGATGTGAAGGGAAGGGAGTGATGCACATACTCATGTAAAATATGGTTGTGAGGATGTTTCTGATGTAACGCAGGTGGGCAACATGCAGGATGCCATTCTTGTGGCCAGCAGCAGGGCTGGGAGGAAGTCCGTGATCTCTCCTGTGTGTCATAGCTGCTCCTTCTGGAGAGCTACCCAGACAGCTCACTTCCTTTGGCAGGAGACCTTATGTATTTGCAGAGCATGGGCTCAGCCTCCAGGAATACCTGGTAGTCTCCACCTCTACATGGGTATTTTGACAAAGGTAGTGCTCCCATTCCCCAATGCCAAACTAAGTGAAAGACTTTTGCATTTCCTGAGGCAGAGAAAAATACTGCTCCTTAACAGCAAACAAATGTGAGGATATGTCCCTTTCTCTGTTCAGGTGCCTCTTTCATCAAGGAGATGGGGTCCTAGTCAAACAATTTCCATCAATTAACACCATAGATTGTGAATGGCTTTTCTCTGACAGGATGGGCCTTACCTTTTTTTAAATTTACTTTTTAATAAATTTATTATTTTTGGCTGCGCTGGGTCTTTGGCTGCATGCGGGCTTCCTCTAGTTGCCGCTAGTGGGGGCTACTCTTCATTGCGGTGCTTGGGCTTCTCATTGTGGTGACTTCTTTTGTTGTACCAGCTCTAGGTGCCTGGGCTTCAGTAGTTGTGGCTCTAGAGTGCAGCCTGAGTAGTTGTGGCACACAGGCTTTGTTGCTCTGCAGTGTGGGTGATCTTCCCGGACCAGAGGTCGAACCCGTGTCCCCTGCATTGGCAGGCAGATTCTTAACCACTGTGCCACCAGGGAAGTCTCGGCCTTACCTTTTCATTTCTCAATGATCTGTCTCATTTCTGCTAAGGTTCTATTCCCTCAAATTGCCTCTGTGTCTTTTTGGTGCCCCTTCCTGACCTTCATGCACGTAGCAGTTTTGCCAGGAAGTCAGGATAGAAGGAAGAAAGTTTGGTAGATTCTTTGGAGGCAGATGGGCCTGGGTTCACACCTTGATTCATGAACCAGCTAGTGGAAGACTTTGACTCCTTAATCTCTCTGAGCATTGGCCTGAGACATGACATCTATGAATCTTGTGTATTCTGAGGGTGTGTATGCCAGTGCACACCACCTGTACACATCCACACGTTATGGGGTGCTAGCTGATGGGAGCAAAGCTGGGGTCTGACATCTACTGGGAAAATAATCTTCCTCATGGAGTTGAAGACCAGGGATGATTTATATAATGTAGCCAGCACAATGCCTGGCAGTCGAAGGTGCTTAATAAATGAGAGATTAAAAAGAGAAAAGGGGGACTTCCCTGGTGGTCCAGTGGCTAAGACTCCATGCTTCCAGTGCAGGGGGCCTGGGTTCGATCCTTGGTCAGGGAATTAGATCCCGCATGCCACAACTAAGAGTTCACATGTCACAACTAAAGATCCCAAGTGCCACAAGGAAGACTGAAGACCCTTTGTGCTGCAACTAAGACCTACCACAGCCAAATAAGTAAGTAAATAATAATAAAAAAAGAGAAATGGAAAAACTGATTTAGAAGCGCAATGGACACACTCAAGTGGCATTGTCCTTGCAGAACAGGCAAAGGCAGAAGAAAGGAAGCAAATAGGATAGGGCTACATTTCATCCTTCCAGTTGATAAAAATGACCACCTGCAGACAATACAGTATGGCTGCTGGGTTGGGAATGTGGGGGTGGAGGGTAAGATTTTGCTTCAGTTCCCAAATCTTTTTTGCCTCAGTTCCATATCTATTTTTCAGCTTCCAGACCTCATAGAAAAGTCTGGAATGCTCTTTGAAAAGAAACATACTGAGTAAGTAACAAACTCACTGGGTCTCAATTTTTTCATCTTCAGAAAGGTTATAATACTTATTTCATGCTGTTACAGTTAAATGAGATAAAGTGACAAGCTTATGCATATAATAGAAGATAAAAAAGTGTCCGATGCTTTCCTCTTTTCTAGCAGTCTCTGGTGGGTGTGTGGTAGAGCCAGGATGAGTAGATGAGATGTGCTTCTTTGAGGGAGAGGCTTGGTGTGACCGCAGATAGAAGGTAGGGGGGCATGTGGTGGATTTGGAGAATAAAGACTGGGAGATTCAGCCAGGGATATGGCAGGAGATGTTTCTGATGACTGGAGGGGAGGGTGGAGGACAACCATGCTGGGAGCTTTGGGGCTCTTGTCCACGCTGTTCCAGACTGACCAGTCAGGCTCAGAAGAACATAAGAACACTGTCAGATTCTGAAAAAGGGCCATTAACAAGGCTCCCATTCTCAACAGCAGGAATGCTTTTAGCCTTTGTCTACTGACCAAAAGGAGGACCACCCTGGAATCCTGCCAGTGAAAATGCTCAGAAACCAGTGGATTCTGGGGGCATGTGTGCACACATCCTGTTCCCCCACACCACACATGGAGTGCCTTGCCGCCTTACCTTTTCTCCAGCACCATATGAGATCAGCTCATATGAGATCAGCATCATATGAGATGATATCCCCATCAGCAGCTGATACGTCGATGTTACTGATAGGTGTGTGCTGGTATCTCATTGTGGCTTTCATTGGCATTTTCCTAATGCCAAATAATGTTGATTATCTTTTCATGTGCTTATTTGCCACTTGTATATCCTCCTCTGTGAAATGTCTCTTCACGTCTTTTGACCATTTTCTAATTGGACTATTTGACTTTTATTGCTGAGTTTTGAGAATTTATTATATATTCTAGATACTAGCCCTTTGTCAAATGTGTGGTTTGTGCATCTCTTTTCTGTAGCCTGTATTTTCATCCTCTTAACATGATCTTTCACAGGGCAAACACTTTCCTTTTTATAAAGCTCAATTTATCAATTTTTCTTTTCATGAATTGTGCTTTTGGTGTCAGCTAAGAATTCTTTGACTCACCTTAGATTTTGAATCTTTTCTCCCATGTTTTATGCTAAAGATTGTATAGTTTTATGTTTTACATTTAACCCCATGATCCATTTTGAGTTAATTTTTAAAATAATGTGTGAATCTTAAGTCTAGGGTAATAAGCCTATGGATAACCAAATGCTCCAGCGTCATTTGCTGAAAGGCATCTTAAGTAGTTTTTTTTTTTTTTAAGTATTTTTTTAGATTAAAAAATTGTTATTTATTTATTTTTGGCTGTGTCAGGTCTTCATTGCTGTGTGCAGTCTTTCTCTAGTTGTGGAGAGTGGGGGCTACACTTTGTTGCAATGCACAGGCTTCTCAGTGTGGTAGCCCTTCTTGTTGCAGAGCATGGGCTCTAGGCACATAGGTTTCAGTAGTTGTGGCATGTGGGCTCAGTTGTTGTGGCTCACAGGCTCTAGAGCATAGGCTCAGTAGTTGTGGACCACAGGCTTAGTTGCTCTGTGGCATGTAGGCTCTTCCCAGATCAGGGCTCAAACCTGTGTCCCCTGTGTTGGCAGGCAAATTCTTAACCACTGTGCCACCAGGGAAGTTCTGGCATCTTAAGTAGTTTTTAATGGGTAAAATCACCTAGACCTGGAGGTACTAGTTGTGGAAGTGCTGCTGAGTACCCCAACAGCCTTTGTAGCCTCTGTGAACTCCCCCTGCTGAGCTTTCCAAGAACCATGCAGTTGTTGATTTTATGGATTTCAATGGCCTGAGCCAATGAGTCATCACACCCACCTCCCTACCCCTGGACTCAGTCTTACTACTCTGCCCCCAAGCTAGGTGCCCCAAGACATTAGACTTGGGTCACAGCACACTCCAGCATGTCTCCACCTGCAGGTGAAGGTCTTTTCTTACTGAAATCAGTCCATAAATCTGGAAGAGGTAACTGCTTCTTTAAATGAGTGGACGTTTATGCAAGTCTACAGTGATCATGAAGAACCAGGGAAACATGACACCACTAAATGAATGAAGTAAACTTCCAGTAAGTGACCCCAAAGAAATGGCGATCTATGAATTACTTGAGAGAATTCAAAATAATTCTTCTAAAGATGCTCAGAGGGTTACAAGAGAGCACAGATAAAAATTTTGATGGAACCAGAAAAACAATAAAAGAACAAAGGGAGAAGTTAACAAAGAGATAGAGAACAAAAAAACAAAATAAAATAAAAAAAAAAAAACTAAATAAAATAAAAAAACACCAAACAGAAATTTTGGAATTGAAGGGTAAAATGACTGAACTGAAAAATTCATTAGAGAGCTTCAACAGCAGGCTTGACCAAGCAGAAAAATCAGTGAGTTTGAAGACAGATTAATTAAAATTACCCAATCAAAAGGGTAAAAACAAAATAAAAAGAATTAAAAAGGAATTAAGAAGGCCTATGAGATACCTTTAAGAGAAACATCATTGGAGTACTGAAGGAGAAAAGGGGGTTAGAAAGTTTTTTAAAGAAATAATGGTTGAGAACTTCCCAAACCTGGGGAGAGATTTGTACATCCAAGTTCATGAAACCAACAGGTCACTCCAAAATTTCAATCCAAAACAATCTTCCTTGAGACACATTATAATAAAACTGTCAAAAATAAAAGATAAAGAGATAATTTTAAATGCAGCAAGAGAAAAAATTTCTTTTATCCAAGGGAACTGACTTAAGGCTATAAGAGATTTCTCAGCAGAAACGCTACAGGACAGACAGAATGAAATGACACTTTCAAGGTGATGAAAGAAAAAAGCTGCCAAGCAAGAATACTTTATCCAGAAAAATTGTCCTTCTTAAATGAAGGCAAGATAAAGATTTTCCCTAACAAGCAAAAGCTGATAGAGATAATCACCACTGTTCCTGCCTTACAAAAAATGCTGAAAGTAGTTCTTCAACTTGAAATGAAAGGATGCTATTAAGTAATACAAAAACATATGAAAATATACAACACACTGGTAAAGGTAAATATATAGTCAGATTCAGAATACTCTTAATTTAATAATATGGTGGTGGATTAACCACAACTCTAGTGTAAAGGTTAAAGGCCAAAATTATTAAAAATAGTTTTAGTTACAATAATTCAATAATGAATACATAATATAAAATACATAAACTTTTACATCAAAAACATAAATGAGGGTAGAGTAAAAGGGTAGAATTTTTGTATGTGATTGAAGTTAAATTTTTACCAGTTTTAAATGAATTGTTATATCTGTGTTTTATATAATACTTTTGGTAACTACAAAGCAAAAACAGTAAATTCACAAATGGTGAAGAGAAGGGAATCAAAGCATATCAGTACAGAACATCACCAATTCACAAAGAAGGCAGCATGTGAGGTGTAAAGGAACAAGGGAACCACCAAACAGCCAGAGAATAATTAATAAGATGGCATTAGTAGATTCTTTCCTATCAATAACCACTCTAAATATAAATCAATTGAATTCTCCAATCAAAAGACAGAGTGTCTGGATAGATAAAAAATAAGATGCAACTACATGCTGACTATAAGAGACTCGCTTCAGTTTTAACGACACACACATGTAGGCTCAAAGTGATGGGATAGAAAATATATTCCATGAAAGTGGAAACCAATAAAGAGAAAGTGTAGCTATACCAATATCACACAAAATAGACTTTAAACCAAAATTAGTAACAAGAGACAAAGAAGGTTTTATATGTGATAAAGAGATCAATTCATCAAGAATTAACCATTGTAAATATACATTCACTCAACATTGGATATCTAAGTATACTAAGCAAATACAAACAGATTTGAAGGAAGAAAAAGATAACAATACAATTATAGTAGGAGACTTCAATTCCTCACTTTCAACAATAAACAGATCATCCAGACCGAAAATCAACAAGAAAACATTGGACTTGAACCAAACTTTAGACTAAATAGACCTAATGTATATATATAGAACATTCCACTCAATAGCTACACAGTACATATTCTTCTCAAGTACACATTCTCCAGGATAGATATTATGACAGTCACAAAATAAGACTTAGCAAATTTAGGAAGATTGAAATCATACCAAGTATCTTTTCTGAACTCAATGGAATGAAAATAGAAATCAATAATAGGAAGAAAGTTGGAAAATTCACAAACATGTGGAAATTAAACAACACACTCCTGAGCAACCAATAGATCAAAGAAGAAATCAAAAGGCAAGTAAAAAAATATCTTGAAACAAATGAAAGTGGAGACATAACATTCTGAAATCTGTGGGATACTTCAAAAGCAGTTCTAAGGGGGAAGTTTATAACTGTAAATGTGTATATTAAGCAAAAAGAAAGATCTCAAATAAACAACCTAATTTTACACCTCAAAGAACTAGAAAAAAACAAATGAAGCCAAAGTTAGCATAAGGAAGGAAATGACAATGACCAAAGCAGAAATAGAGAGAAGAAAAACAATAGAGGAAAACTGACAAAACTTTAGCTAGACTTACCAAGAAAAAAAGAGAGAGAACTCAAATAAATAAAATCAGAAACTAAAGAGGAGACATTGCAACTGATACCACAGAAATACAAAGGATTGTAAGTGACAGCTATGAACAATTATATGCCAAAACAATTGATAACCTGGAAGAAATGGATAAATTTCTAGAAACACATTAACAAAATTATCAAAACTGAATCAAGAAGAAATAGAAAATCTGAACAGGCCAATAATGAGTAAGGAGATTGAATCCATAATCAAAAAACTTGCAACAAAGAAAAGCCCAGGGAAATATATTTTCACTGGTGAATTCTACCAAAGATTTAAAGGGAAATGAACATCAATCCATCTCAAACTTTTTAAAAAAAAGTTGAAGAGGAAGGAACACTCCTAAACCCATTTTTTTGAGGCCAGCATTGCCCTAATACAAAGACAGATGAGGAAACTACAAGAAAACTACAGGCCAATATCGCTGATAAAATATAGATGTAAAAATTCTCAACAAAATACTAACAAATCAAATTCAACATCACATTAAAAAGAAAATGCACCACAATCAAGTGGGATTTACCTCTGGGATGCAAGGATGGTTCAACATATGAAAATCAATCAATGTGTACACCACATTAATAGAATGAAAGATAAAAATCATAACGTTATCTCAATAGATGCAGAATAAGCATTTGACAAAATACTACATCTTTCCATGATAAAAAATACTTAACAAATTGGGTAAGGAAGAAACATACTCTAACATAATAAAGGCTGTATATGACAAGCCCACAGACAACACCATACTCAAAGATGGAAGACTGAAAGCATTTCCTCTAAGATGAATAACAAGAGAAGGATGTCCACTCAGCACTTTTATTCAACATAGTACTGGAAATCTTAGCCAGAGAAATCTGGTGGAAAATAAATAAAAGTTATCCAAATCAGAAAGGAAGAAGTAAAATTGTTTTTGCTTGCAGATGATATGTTCTTATACATAAAATATCCCAAGATTCCACCAAAAAACTTTTAGAATTAACCAATGAATTCAGTAAAGTTGCAGGGTACAAAATTAACATACAGAAATATTTCATTTCTATACATTAACAATATTATATCTGAAAAAGATATGAAAAAATCCCATTTTCAGAGAGATTGGAAAAAAATGTCAGAGGATTAGGACATGGTAATCACCTTCCTCCCCACAAATACATCAAAAACACATCTACTTGGGAAGTGGCTCCTGGAGAACACCTTCCAAATGCCAGCAGGAGACTTCAGACCTCCAAAAAGGCAAGAGAATTTCCATGTAATTGGGTAGCACAAAGCAAAGAAGGGAAAAAGAGAGACAAAGAATCCTGAGGAGACTGGGCTTTCTGGGAGGGAGCTGTGAGGGGGGAAGTCTCCCACACATGGGGGAGCCCCCTTACTGGCAGGGAAGGATGGAGGAGCCTTGGAGACCCCAGAAGAGAGAGCAACGGCAGGTCTGCTAAGGGCAGAGCTGAAAGATCCCTGCATGGAGGAGTCAGGCAGCACTCCCCAGCCAGAGAAGCTAATCTGCTCACCTGCAGCAGTGGTGGGGGCTAGGCACCAAGGCTTGGGCTTCAGAGAACAGACCCCAGGGAGAGAACTGGGCTAGCTGCATGAGAACAGCCTGGGGGGCAGATGCACCAGCAAGCTAGGAGGGGTTTTGGGGAAAATCCTGGGCCAGATGGAGAGGCAGGGGACTTTTGTTTCAGAGTGCTTGGGAGGAGCTTCCTTCTCCATGAACTGACAGGCTGCAAAGTGGCATGACCCACGGCTGCTGGATCAAAAAGCCCACCTCCTGCTCCACACCCCTGACTGGTGTCTGCTGTGTCAAAAATCCTGCTGCCCTGCGCCCTTGAGTGCCCTGCACACTGCTGGGTCCCACCAAACAGCTGCCCACTGGCCCATGGCCTGCTCACCCACAGCCGCCAAGGGTCCTGTGTGTAAGGCAAATTATTGGCCACACTCTCCTGGCAGCAGGGGAAGCCCACCAACACCAAGGGTCCTGTGATCAGGACCAACGTCCCTGGAAGAACACACGGCACAGCTCAGGCTCACACTAACCTCTGCTGCTGCAAGCAATTCCGCAGATTTCAGTTAGACTGCCAAATTCCTCCCTAACGCCTGACCTGAAGTTGCAAGTGAGCCCCAATCACACTCTTTAGCCCCTTCTTGCCTGGGTGGGGAATTGACTCCTGAGAGCAACCCACACACAAAGTAGGACCAAAACCAAAACTGACTCCTGAGGACTGAAGGACCAAAGAAGAGAAAGAGAAACAGCCACAAAAGGAGCAGATTTAATGCCCACAATAGGCTTGAAAGAACCTGCATCTGTAGATCACCTGAATAGACAAGTGTTTCTACAATAGAGACTGTAGACAAAATGAGGAAACAAAGAAACACCTTGCAGGCAAAGGAGCAAGATAAAAACCCACAAGACCAAATAAATGAAGAAGAAATTGGCAAATTGCCTGAAAAAGAATTTAGAATAATGATAGTAAAGATGATCCAAAATCTTGAAAACAAAATAGAGAAAATATAAGAAACATATAATAAAGACATAGAAGAACTAAAGAGCAAACAAACAGTAATGAACAACATAATAACTGAAATTAAAAATACTCTAGATGGTATAAACAGCAGAATAACTGAGTCAGAAGAACAAGTAAGTGAGTTGGAAGACAGAATGGGGGAAATAATTGTCACAGAGCAGGAAAAGAAAAAAGAATAAAAAGAATGGAAGACAGTCTCAGGAGACCTCAGGGATAATATTAAGTATGCCAGCATTCGAATCATAGGCATCCCAGAAGGAGAAGAAAAAAAAGGAAGGGTCTGAGAAAATATTTGAGGAGATTATGGTGGAAAACTACCCCCACATGAGAAAGCAAATAGTAAACCAAGTCTGAGAAGCACAGAAAGTCCCATGCAGAATAAACCCAAGGAGAAACACACTGAGGCACATATTAATCAAACCAAAGAAAATTAAACACAAAGAAAAAATATTAAAAGCAGCAAGAGAAAAGCAACAAATAACATATAAGGGAAACCCCATAAGGATAACAGCTGATCTCTCTGCAGAAACTCTACAGGTCAGAAGGGGGTGACAGGAGACAACTAAAGTCTTGAAAGAGAAAAACCTACAGCCAAGAATACTCTACCCAGCAAGAATCTCATTCAGATTTGAGGGAGAAATCAAAAGCTTTACAGACAAACAAAAGTTAATAGAATTGAGCACCACCAAACCAGCCTTACAACAACTGCTAAAGGAACTCCTCTAGGCAGTAAACACAAGAGAAGGAAGAGATCTACAAAACACAGCCAAAACAATTAAGAAAATGGTAATAGGAACATACATGTCAATAATTATCTGAAATATAACTGGATTAAATGCTCCAACCAAAAGACACAGACTGGCTTAATGGAGACAAAAACAAGACCCTTATATATGTTGCCTATAAGAAACCCACTTCAGACCTAGGAACACATACAGACTGAAAGTAAAGGGATGGAAAAATATATTCCGTGCAAATGGGAGTCAAAAGAAAGCTGGAGTAGCATTACTCATATCAGAAAAATTAAACCTTAAAGTAAAAACTATTACAAGTGACAAGGAAGGACACTACATAATGACCAAGGGATCAATTCAAAAAGAAGATATAACAATTGTAAATATCTATGCACCCAACATAGGAACACCTCAATACATAAGGCAAATGCTAACAGCCATAAAAGCAGACATCAACAGTAACACAATAATAGTAGCAGACTTTAACACCCCATTGACATCAATGCAGAAATGAAAGAGGAAATCAAAAAATACCTAGAAACAAATGACAATGAAAACATGATGACCCAAAACCTATGGGACACAGCAAAAGCAGTTCTAAGAGGGAAGTTTATAGCAAAACAGTCCTACCTCAAGAAACAAGAAAAATATTGAATAAACAACCTAACCTTACACCTAAAACAATTAGAGAAAGAAGAGCAAAGAAACCTCAAAGTGAGCAGAAGGAAAGAAATCATAAAGATCAGGTCAGAAATGAATGAAAAAGAAATGAAGGAAACAATATCAAAGATAAATAAAACTAATAGCTGGTCCTTTGAGAAGATAAACAAATTTGATAAACCATTAGCCAGACTCATCAGGAAGCAAAGGGAGAAGACACAAATCAACAGAATTAGAAGTGGAAGAGGAGAAGTAACAATGGACACCACACAAATACAAAAGATCATGGGAGACTACGACAAGCAACTATATGCCAACAAATTGGATAACCTGGAAGAAATGGATACATTCTTAGAAAAGTACAATCTTCCAAGGCTGAACCAGGAAGAAATAGAAAATATGAACAGACCAATCACAAGGACTGAAATGGAGACTGTGATTAAAAATCTCCCAACAAAAAAAAAGCCCAGGGCCAGATGGATTCACAGGCGGATTCTATCAAACATTTACAGAAGAGCTAACACCAATCCTTCTCAAACTCTTCCAAAATATAGCAGAAGAAGGAACACTCCCAAATTCATTCTACTAGGCCACCATCACCCTGATACCAAAACCAGACAAAGATGTCACAAAAAAAGAACATTACAGGCCAATATCACTGATGAATATAGATGCAAAAATCCTCCACAAAATCCTAGCTAACAGAATCCAACAGCACATTAAAAAGATCATATACCATGATCAAGTGGGGTTTATCCCTAGAATGCAAGGATTCTTCAATACATGCAAATCAATCAATGTGATACATCATATCAACAAATTTTAGGATAAAAACCATATGATCATCTCAATAGATGCAGAAAATTCTTTTGACAAAATTCAACATTGATTTATGATAATAATTCTCCAGAAAATGGGCATAGAAGGAAATTACCTCAACATGATAAAAAAAATATGACAAACCAACAGCCAACATCATTCTCAATGGTGAAAAACTGAAAGCATTCCCTCTAAGAACAGGAACAGGAAAAGGGTGCCCACTCTCACCACTATTATTCAACATAGTTTTGGAAGTTTCAGCCACAGCAATCAGAGAAGAAAATGAACTAAAAGGAATCCAAACTGGAAAAGAAGAGGTAACATTGTTACTCTTTGCAGATGACATGATATTATACATAGAAAATCGTAAAGACTCTACCAGAAAACTGCTAGCACTATTTACTAATGTATTTAGTAAAATAGCAGGATACAAAATTAATGCACAGAAATCTCTTGCATTCCTATACACTAACAACGAAAGAAGAGAGAGAGAATTTAAGGAAACACACCCATTTACCACTGCAACCTAAAGAATAAAATACCTAAGAATAAACCTGCCTAAGGAGGCAAAAGACCTGTATGCAGAACACTATAAGCCACTGATGAAAGAAATCAAAGATGATACAAACAGATGGAGGGACATACCATGTTCTTGGACTGGAAGAATCCACATTGTGAAAATGAATGTACTACCCAAAGCAATTTACAGATCTAATGCAATCCCTATCAAATTACCAATGGCATTTTTCACAGAACTAGAACAAGAAATTTTATGATTTGTATGGAAATGCAAAAAACCCTGAATAGCCAAGGTAATCTTGAGAAGGAAAGATGGAGCTGAAGGAATCAGGCTCCCTCACTTCAAACTATACTACAAGGCAACAGTGATTAAAATAGTATGGTACTGGTACGAAAACAGAAATATAGATCAATGGAACACAGTAGAGAGGCTAGAGATAAATCCATGCACATATGGGCACCTTATCTTTGACAAAGGAGGCAAGAATATACAATGGAGAAAAGACAGCCTCTTCAATAAGTGGTGCTGGCAAAATTGGACAGCTACATGTAAAAGAATGAAATTAGAACACTCCCTAACACCATACACACAAAAAAAACTCAAAATGGATTAAAGACCTAAATGTAAGGCCAGACACTATAAAACTCTTAGCAGAAAACAGAGGCAGAATACTCTATGACATAAACCAAAGCAAAATCCTTTTTGACCCACCTCCTAGAATCATGGAAATAAAATAAAAAATAAACAAATGGGACCTAATGAAACTTAAAAGCTTTTGTGCAGCGAAAGAAACCATAAACAAGACAAGAAGACTACCCTCAGAATGGGAGAAAATATTTGCCAATGAAGCAACTGACAAAGGATTAATCTCCAAAATATATAAGAAGCTCATGCAGCTTAATACCAAAACAGCAAATAACCCAATCCACAAAT
Source organism: Hippopotamus amphibius kiboko (assembly GCF_030028045.1). Lineage (NCBI taxonomy): Eukaryota > Metazoa > Chordata > Mammalia > Artiodactyla > Hippopotamidae > Hippopotamus > Hippopotamus amphibius. The sequence continues at coordinate 41,898,351 of NC_080193.1, read as the reverse complement.
GGGCGGAAGACCTAAATAGACATTTCTCCAAAGAAGACATGCAGATGGCTAACAAACACATGAAAAGATGCTCAACATCACTAATCATTAGAGAAATGCAAGTCGAAGCCACAATGAGGTATCACCTCACACCAGTCAGAATGGCCATCATCAAAAAATCTAGAAACAATAAATGTTGGAGAGAGTGCGGAGAAAAGGGCACCCTCCTGCACTGTTGGTAGGAATGTAAATTGGTACAGCCACTATGGAAAACAGTATGGAGGTTCCTTAAAAAACTAAAAATAGAACTCCCGTATGACCCAGCTATCCCACTCCTGGGCATATACCCAGAGAAAACCATAATCCAAAAAGAAACATGTACCACAATGTTCATTGCAGCACTATTTACAATATCCAGGATGTGGAAGCAACCTAAATGCCCATCAACAGATGAATAGATAAAGAAGATGTGGCACATATATACAATGGAATTTTACTCAGCCATAAAAAAGAATGAAACTGAGTTATTTGTAATGAGGTGGATAGACCTAGTGTCTGTCATACAGAGCGAAGTAAGCCAAAAAGAGAAAACCAAATACCGTATGCTAACTCATATATATGGAATCTAAAAAAAAAAAAAAAAAAAAAAAAGCACTGATGAACCCAGTGACAGGGCAAGAATAAAGATGCAGATGAAAATAATGGACTCAAGGACACAGGTCGGGGGCAGAGGGGGCAAAGGGAAGCTGGGATAAAGTGAGAGTGTAGCATTGACATATATACACTACCAAATGTAAAATAGCTAGAGGGAAGTTCCTGCATAACATAGGGAGATAAGCTCCATGATGGGTGATGACTTAGGATAGGGAGGGTGGGAAGGAGTTGTAGGAGGGAGGGGATATGGGGATATTATGTATAAATACAGCTGATTTGCTTTGGTGTACCTCAAAAATTGGCACCACAGTGTAAAGCAATTATATTCCAATAGAGAGCTTTAAAAAATCCCATTTTTATAATATTATAAATTATGATTATATACATATAATCCCATTAATTATAATTATAAATTATTATAATTTTATAGTATTTTATAATAGCATTGAAAACAATAAAATACTTAGGAATAAATTTAGCTAAGGCAGTGAAAGATGTGCACAGTCTATACTATAATACTTTAATGACAGAGATTGAAAAAGACACAAACAAATGCAAAGAGATCTCATGTTTATGAATTGGAAGAATATTGTCAAAATGTCCATACTACTCAAAGCCATCTATAGAATCAATTCCAATGACATTGTTTTAAAAGATTTGCTTTATTATTTATTTTATTTTTGGCTGCACTGGGCCTTCATTGCTGTGCAAGGGCCTTCTATAGTTGCAGTGAGCAGGGGCTACTCTTCATTGTGGTGTGCATGCTTCTCATTGTGGTGGCTTCTTTTGTTGCAGAGCACAGGCTCTAGGCACATGGGCTTCAGTAGTTGTGGCTCACAGGCTCTAGAGTGCAGGCTCAGTAGTTGTGGTGCTCGGCTTAGTTGCTCCACAGCATGTAGGATCTTCCTGGTGCAGGGATCGAACCCATGTCCCCTGCGTTGGCAGGTGGATTCTCAACCATTGTGCCACCAGGGAAGCCCCCAATGACATTTTTCCCAGAAATAGAATGGATAATCCTATAGTTTGTATGGAACTACAAACCACCTTGTATAGCCAAAGCAATCTCGAGAAAAAACAAAGCTGGAGGTATCACACTTCCTTATTTCAAACTGTGCTACAAAGCTATAGTAATCAAAACAGTATGGTACTTGCACAAAAACAGACACATGTACTAATGGAGCAGACTGACAGCCCAGAAATAAGCCTTTGCATGTATGGTTAACTGGTTAACTAATATTTGACAAGGAAGTGAAGTTTACTCAAGGGAAAAAGATAGTCTCTTCAATAAATGATGTTGGGAAAACTAGATAACTGCAGGCAGAAAAATGATACCAGACCCAATCTTACACCATTCACAACAATTAACTTGAAATGCATTAAAGACTTAAACATAAGACCCAAAAATGTAAAACTCTTAGAAAAAACACAGGAAAAAACTTCCTTGATGTTGGTCTGAGCAATGATGTTTGTTTTTTGTTTTTTAATTTGACACCAAAAGCAAAGGCAACAAAAACAAACAAGTGGGACTATATCAAACTAAAAATATTCTCCATAGGAAAAGAAACCATCAACAAAATGAAAATGCAACCTATGGAATAGGAGAAAATATTTGCAAATCATATATCTAATAAGGGATTTGTATTCAAAATATGTAAAAATCTCATACAACTCAATAGAAAAAAAAAAACCCTGAACAATTCAATTAAAGAATGGGAAGAGGATCTGAATAGAAATTTTCTAAGGAAGACATACAAATGATCAAGTACATGAAAAGGTGCTCAACATCACTAACCATCAGGGAAATGCAAATCAAAGCACTATAAGATATCACTTCACACACATTAGGATGCCTGTTATCAAGACAAGAAATAAGTGCTGGTGTGAATGTGGAAAAAGGAAATCCTTGTGTACTTTTAGTGGAAGTGTGAATTTGTGTAGCCACTATGGAAAACAGCACGGAGTCTTCTAAAAAATGAAAAGAAGAACTACCATATGATTCAGCAATCCCACTTCAGGTTATATTCCTGAAATGAACTAGCCTCTTAAAGACATATCCGCACTCCTGTGTTCATTACAGCATTATTCACAAGCTCCCTTGGCCATGATGTTGTTTTCCTATTTGTATTTAAATTGGGACTTAGACCACCACCTCAGACTTATGCTGAGCCACTGTTTTCTGGTGCCTGCCGTAAAAACAGGAAACTCCGGGTATAATTTATACGAAGTATGTCTGTGTATTTGTCCGTATGCATGTACCTCCTATCAACAGATGATTATTAGTCACAGTAGTCAAGATAAGGAAACAACCCAAGTGTGTCAACAGATGAATAGATAATGGAATATTGCTCAGCTATGAGAAAGAAGGAAATCCTGCCATTTGCAACAACATGGATGGATCATGAAGGCTTTATGCTCGGTGAAATACATCAGATGGAGAAAGACAAATACTATGTGATATCATTTATGTGTGGAATCTTAAAAAGTCAAACTCAGAGAGTAGAATGGTGGTGGCCAGGGGCTGGGGGTATGAGAAATGGGGAGATTTTGGTCAAAGGGTACGGACCACTAGTTAAAAGATGAATCAGTTCTGGAGATCTAATGTACTGCATAATTATTGTAGTTCATAATGCTGTATTATATACTTGAAACTTGGTAAGAGAGTAGATCTTAAATATTCTCACCATACACACAAAAAATAGTTTCATGACTTGAAGGAGATGATTGCTAATGCTATGGTGATAACCAAGTACATCCAATCAACACAGTGTACTCCTTAAATTAACAGGAAGTCCTATGTCAATTTTATCTGGAAAGCTGGAAATAATATTTTTGGATGCATTCATTACAGTTATTTTAAAATTTATATCAGATAACTCTGATATCTTGATCCCTTGTAGATTTGTTTCTATTGTGTGCTTTTGCTCTTGTTCCTGTTTTTCTATGCCTGATAATATTTATTTGAATACTGGACACTGTAAATGAAACATACTAGTGGCACTAGATGGTATTATTTTCCTCCGGAAAGTATTTACTGTCTCCTTCAGCAGTGATATGGAGTAAGAACAGTCCTCTTCAATTTTGTCAAAGACTGTGGGGCCTTCAGTCTGAGCTCCATTCTCTGTAAGGATTAGTCGGCCACTGGTACACCACTTCTTTTAAGTTATAACCTTCCAACCAATACCCTGAGGTATTTATCAAAGTTTATCTTCCTATGTGGGTCACGAACGCCAACTTTCATTTCTGTAGTATACGAATGTCTGATAAATTGAATTTCAGATCCCTTCTGATTGATTTCTCTGTCTTTAGAAATCTTGAGCCTGTGCTGCTTAAGAATATGCAAGTGCCTTGGAGGAGGGGGAGGAAAGAGATGCAGTGCATTTGTTTTATTTTTATGCATCTCCCTGCTTTTGGGGATCTGGACCCCTCATGTTCTGTGTGGGCAAGAACTCCAACTTCTAAATCCGCAGTCCCATGGTATTGCTGAAGCTCTCTTGGCTTCTGCACACTGGGTGGTCATCCTTCCCCCAGTCCCTCACACCTGTCTTTCAACCTGATCTGCTGAGCTGGCCAGGCCTGGGGAAGCACATGGCAGGACCTGCGCTCACCACAGAGCTCTCTCTTTACTTGGGGACCTTGGGCACAGAAGACCCATTTGTCTGGTGTCCTAAACAGACTCCCTGTCTTGTCCCACTCTTTTGATGTGCTTTATTTTTAGCTGCCTTAGGTGGGAGCGTTTGTCTGCTCCGAACTGCCTGTCACAGCCCGAAGCAGGAGTCCTCCAGAGCCTATATTTTGACCAACATTTTCCTGACTCAAAAATCCTTAATCTTTCTACTCTAGCAGAACGCAATATCTAGTTTTTATGCAAATATGCCCACAAATAATAAAAAAATCTGTTGATAAGAGATACATGCATACAAAGACATCAACTCATACTTCATGTAAATTATACCAGGCACCAGACAACAGTTGCTCTGGCTACATTTAAGGTAGTGGTCTAAGTCTCAATTTAAATACAAATAGGAACACAATATCATGGCCAAAGGAGGTTGACTTTTTCTATGTCCTGGGTGGCAACCAGCTTTCACAGACATGCAGAGAACCACAGTTCCCTGAAGGGCCACGACTGCTGCCTGGGGGCTCTGGCTGGTCATTTAGAATGGCTGAATAGGTCCTCACCCTATGCTCTCCCCAAATGCCTTACATCTACAGACTCCTCCCCAGCTTTGTGAGCAGGGAGGGTCTGCAGAGCTGGGTGGAAGGGGCATCTCAGCTCCCAGTGTGCTGGGCCACACGTGTCTGGGCACAGCCACCCTTCCCCACTCCATAACTCTGTCATCACCCTGGGACTAGGCGGGCCTCTGGCAAAACCCTTTGCTACCTCTCCCCCAGCCCACCCTGCCCACCTGTTGTCCCTGGAGTCTCTTGGTGGGTTCTTTTCTCAGGCTTGCTTTGGACCCACATGGGATTGGGAGCCTCCCTCTCACCAGCCTTTCATCTGGGCCTCTCCCTCCAGCCATATTTCTTGGAGTTCCTGAACCCTATCAAGGTTCCTCATACCTCCTCTGCAATGCTGAATCCTCAATGAAAACATTCCTCCTTCCCTTCTGCCTTCCCAGGCCTCTTATAGTTGAAGACACCACCTCCAGGAGGCCTTCCTGGATTCCTGGCTGGGTGAGCTAGAGATGCCTGCGGCTGGGTACCCACAGTTGCCCTTGGCTGTGGTGCTCTCTGCCCAGGCTGCTGTTTATTTTCTGTTTATGTCTTGCCTTGGTCTCTTGCCGTCTCCTCACCCCCACCCAGGGTGCCCTTACTGCCAGATGGTGATGCTGAAGTCAGACAGCTTCCAGCCCGGCCACCAGCTCTGAGGAGGGAGCTCCAGCAGGGCAAAAGGAGACAGGAAGCCTTGTTTTAGGAGCTGGGTCATGGAACCCAGCAGCACTGCAGTGGACTGCAGGAGGGGAAGGGAACGAGGCACTGAATTTGGACCCACAGCATGAACAAATATAGGATGACAAGTATGGACGCAGTGGGCATACCAACCAACCTGCCTAGAACATCTCATCTGTGCTCAGATGGGGAAACAGATGTGGGGGGGGACCCCAGAATCTCAATGTCAGAGCCAGGATTTGAGTCCAGGGTCTGGGATGCCTGTCCACAGCTCTGGCCTCAGACCTGCTTCCTTTCACCCCCCAGGAGCTGACCTGCAGACCAGGGCCCTGGATCTGGGTGTGGCCTCCCATTCAGTATCCCGGGAGAGGCTGGGCCAAAGCTGAGAGGCTGGAGGATCAGTGAAGAGGGGCACAGGGTGAAGGGGAAAGGGCAGAGCCGTGCCTGGGGGTCCCGGGGATTCCATTTAACCCAGCAGCCTTGGGGGCCAAGAAGGAAAGGGATCTGGAGAGAGATGGAGCGGGATGAGGCAACATTCCCCTGCAGGCAGAGCCAGAAAATTTCATTGCTAGCAGCACTAGTGATCCACCAGCGACCTGGGTGTCCCTAGGGTGGGCACCCTGGCCAGGATGTGGGTGAGGTCTGCTACTGATGTGACTCGGAGTCTGTTTTCTTGTGTTTTCTGCTCATCTGTTTTTGCTGGTGTCTCCGCCTGGCCTCTTACCACCTCTGTTGCACACCCAGACACGGAGACGCCTCGAGGGACCCAGGCCACCACTGCCCTCATCTGTGGTGTTGGAATCAGGTGAGGCTAGTGTTTTTCTGCAGAGCTACCAACGCTGGGACCAGGAGAGGGATCTTTCTGGAAGGGAAGGGTGGTGGGCCAGCACAAAGAGGGTGAGGACATGGGGCAGTGCCAGCTGCATCTGTGCAGGACTCAGCAGGAAGCAGATGGCACAGTCCATGAGAATACGAGGAGGGGGACTTCCTAGGTGGCGCAGTGGTAAAGAATCCACCTGCCAACTCAGGGGACACGGGTTTGATCCCTGCTCCAGGAAGATCCCGCATGCTGTGGAGCAACGAAGCCCGTGCGCCACAACTATTGAGCCTGTGCTCTAGAGCCTGTGAGCCACAACTACTGAGCCCGTGTGCTGCAACTACTGAAGCCCACATGCCTAGAGCCTGTGCTCTGCAACAAGAGAAGCCACCGCAGTGAGGAGCCTGCATACCACAATGAAGAGTAGCCCCCACTCGCCGCAACTAGAGAAAGCCTGTGTGCAGCAATGAAGACCCAAAGCAGCCAATAAATAAAATAAATAAATAAATTTATTAAAAAAAAATAATACAAGGAGGGTGTTTTAATAAAGGATATTTACAAAGCATAGGTGCAGGGAAACCCCAAGAGAGGGTGCGGTCTCCTGGGCCTCAGAACTTTGGAGCTGTTACCACCCCAGGTTGGAGGGGTCAGGGAAGGGAGAGTTACCAGAGCCCGGAGATAAGAGAGCTTCCTGACAGCACCTGGGACCCTTGTTCAGTTGAAGGTGACCAGCTGCCTGCTGGGTCCCTGCTGAGAGAGGAGAAGCAGGCCTGCTTCTGCCTCTGACCTCCTGCTGGCTAAACCCAACCAGGAAGCAGAGGGCAAGGGGGGCGTGTTGGTAATCTGTGTGGTCAGGGAGCAGGGTGGTGGAGGGTGGAGGGGCCCCTGCAGAGGGATGATGACAGCTATGTGTGGGGAGCAGTTTGTGGAGCAGGTGGAGACTTGGGGCTTTGCTGCTACTTTGTCTTGTGTGCCTGGCCCTGAGTGGGTCTGCTCACACTGGGTGCTGTTGGTGGCCCTTCTGAGTCCCAGCCCTCCATCCTACACTCCTTTGGACGCGAGGTCTTGGGAGCCAGACTTGGGGCGTCTAGCCTTGCTACCCACATTCCGACATAGCTGCCCCTCCTTGGGAGTTCTGGATGCCCCAGGACCTTTTCTGCCTCCTCCTGCTCCTTCTTTTTCTTCTTCTTCTCGAGCCAGAAAATGTAACATCTGGGTCAGGAAATAGGGTGGAGGTGGGTCACTCATGGCGTAAGTGTGTCTTCCCCAGGGATGCTGGGGCTTGGAGCAGGCACTCACCCACCTCCAGCCAGGGCTGCCAGGGGCAGAGCAATGCCGAGACTCACAGCCCACACGAAGTTCCTCGGGGTGCCTGCTGGGGGTGGGAAATGGGGAGCCAGTGTTTGGGGAGTAGGCATGGCCATCTTGGCTCTGAGAGGAGACTGGGTTCTTTCCCTCTTTTATTCACCCACATAGTCACTTGTTTGCAGAGACTTACTGAGCATCTACTGTGTGCCTGCCTACATCTAGAGATGAATGAGACAGGGTCCCTGATCTCTAGGAGGGAGACAAGCAAACAAACAATTCTGCTGGGGTGTCCCAGGGAAGCAGGGCAGGGCAGGGCGGAGGAGGAGTGATCTAGGGGAGGGCCCATGAGACTGGGGGGTGGGAGCTGGTCAGGGAAATCATCTCAGGAAACAGGACTTCTGAGCTGGACTTTGAAAGACCAGTAGGAGTTCAATTCAGATGGTCAAGGGGCCAAACTGTGTTCCAGGCAGAGGACACAGAGTGTTCAAGGACAGAAGCGTGAAGCCCTTTGTCCAGCATGTCAGTAACTCCATGTGGCTGGGGAGGCAGGGGTCAGGGGAGGTGAGCAAGGCCTCCCAAGGAGGGGGGCAGACTTTATCTGGGGGCCACTGGGAGCCCCTGAAAGTTATAACAAAGAGGGTCAGAGGTAGACTGGCTCCTTGAGAAAGAGTTCTCTGATTGCTGAGTAAGATGTGGCCAGGAGGGGCAGGGAGGCCAGTTAGGAGATGCTGCTGTAATCCAGGTGAGAGGAGAGGCTGCCTGAGGAGGGATGGACACTGGAAGGACTATATGGCAACACACTGAAGAATTCTTTAGCAAGACCTGGTGACTACATGCACTGAGTAAGCGGGAGGGGACTCCTGGTTTAGGAGGTTGAGGGCTTGAGTGGGACATTTGGTGAGAGTGGTCCTGAGGGAAGAGCAGATTTGGGGGATAGAGACGGGATTGGACATGTCCCCAGCCATACTGGCTTTGAGGACCTGATTGACCCCCAGGGGACATGTCCTAGAGACAGGTGGCTCTGTGGCTCTGAAGCAGGACACATGAAATCCAGACATCCTGGAAGGTGCTACCTTCCCCAGGGAGGATGGAGAGCATGAAGGGATCAGGGCTGGACAAATGGGAAGACAGTCCAGACAGAGAGAACAATGGACCTGGAGATGGAGGCAGGGAGGCTGGAGGCCAAGGTGGCTGGCCGGCCACTGACCTGGACAGAGAGTGGGGTCTTGGCAGGTAAGGAAGTGAATCTTGCAGTTGGCACAGTTGATGACCTCCAGGGTGGAGCGGATGTCTGAGAGGATGGGTAGGAGCATTAGTGAGGGCCAGGTGCCCCTCACCCCTCACCTAGCCCTGGTCCCCAAAGTACTCACCACAGGACTCGTTGCAGGCTGCCCAGGAGGGTGAGATGGTAGAGAGACTGAGATGCTGGGGAGGCAGACAGAGCCGGGAAGGGTCGGGGTGTGAGCAGGAAAAAAGCTGGGAGAAGGTGTGGTCATGAACCCACGGGTGGGGCCTCCTGAGGCGGGGTCTGGGGACTCTGCTTCCTCAGATTTCTGGGAGGTGAAGGGCTGGGGGATGGGCGGGGGCCAGCCCCACCTCTCACCTTTCTCCTTCAGCCCCTCAGATAGGCCCTCCAGCTGCTTGGAAAACTGCTGCTTCAGAACGCGAACCTCTTCCAGAAGTGACGGTTTATCTGAGTGGAGCAAGAAGGAAGGGGTGCTTTTGTCATCTACCTTTCACAGGTGGAATCAATAACCTAACCTTCTCAAGGTTGGGAATTCAAACCAGTTTTTTCAAACAGAAACTCTGTAGCACACACAGATAGATGCTGTGACCCCACCCTTCACAACACCTCCCCGCCCCAGGCCAGTGGCCTTCTGGGAATGCCTTGAATGGCTAGGTTTTGTCAACCCAAGCCCCGGGGCCCTAGAACACTAGGCTTCCTCACCATCTCGAAACTTCTTAATGGCTTTATCTATGTGAGTGAATAATGTTCCTGCTGCTTCCTCCAAATGGTCTTGACCTGAGAATGGGAAATGGGACCCAGGGACGTCAAGGGACTAAGACCTCAGACCAGGAAAAGGGGTCAGCCCTGATCCCTGGTCTCCTGGCTGCACCTCACCAAGATACCAGGATTCAAGGAAGGCATGACTGTCCAGAAATAGGGAGTGGAGGCTTTGGGAGAGCTCTGTAGGAGGCCCTGGGGTGCCCCAAAGAATCTGCAGGTCATAATCTATCATTGCAGGCAGCTCTGGCCAGCACTGGAGGCAGTTCTTCCCATTGGCAGTGGGCAGGAGACAGCTGAGCAGGAGAAGCAGCATCTCCTGGGGTCTTCCTTCTTTGCCCTTACCACCCTGCCTGGAAGTTCCACATGGAACACTGGCACCCTGTCCCCCTGGGAACAGCATTCTCTTTGCAGAACAAAAGTAAATTCCACATGGTAAGGTGAAGGCCAGCCATGGCACAAACACAGGTTTTGGCATCAGACCTAAGTGAGGACCTCGATATCCTCCTCTGAAGATGGATGGGGTCACTGATCCTCATTGGAGATGGTCTTCTGAGGATGTGAGAGGTGGCTGTGCTGTCTTGTGGCTGGTCCTCAGCCGTGTATGGAACAGTTCACAGGCTGAAACTTAGAAGGCCACCAGAGAGCAGCACAGAGGGAAGGTTAGTTGTTTAGAGTCTGAATCACTTTTCCATATAGACGTGGTCAGCCATGGGAGGCTTATGGAATGTGTGTCTTTTTCATGGTGTGTATAAACTGGCAGCTGTCTTGTGCCTGATCAAGTCAGGGGGGCTTCAGTAGCTACTCCCATTGAAATCATGCAACTCGGATCGGGACCTGAATCCATCCATGCACTGGGACTAGAACTCAACCTAAACACAGATTGGGACTTGAACTCACAGTCTTTTAACTGAGATCACACACCTGGTCTCAGGACTTAATGAAGCTCAGGTTTTTTTGTTTTTGTTTTTTAACTGTTATGGTCAAGATACTCATTTTTTCTTTTTCTTTTTTGCTGTGCAACAAAGTGAATTGACTGTATTTATACATATATCCCCATATCCCATCCCTCTCACAACTCCTTCCCACCTTCCCTATCCCAGCTTTCTAAGTCATCACCTATCATTGAGTTGATATCCCTGTGTTATGCAGCAGCTTCCCACTAGCTATCTCTTTTACATTTGGTAGTGTATATACGTCAACGTTACTCTCTCACATCGTCCCAGCTTCCCCTTTTGCCCCCCCACCCCCGTGTCCTCAAGTCCATTCCCTACATCTGCATCCTTATTCTTGCCTTGTCACTGGGTTCATCAGTACCGTTTTTTGTTTTTTTTAGATTCCATGCACATGAGTTAGCATATGGTATTTGTTTTTCTCTGTCTGGCTTACTTCGCTCTCTACAATACACTCTAGATTCATTCACCTCACTACAAATAACTCAACTTCATTCCTTTGTATGGCTGAGTAATATTCCATTGTATATATGTGCCACATCTTCTTTATTCATTCATCTGTTAATGGGCATTTAGGTTGCCCCCATGTCCTGGCTATTGTAAATAGTGCTGCAATTTACAATATTGCTGCAATGAACATTGTAGTACATGTTTCTTTTTGGATTATGGTTTTCGCAGGGTATATGCCCAGGAGTGGGATAGCTGGGTCATATGGTAGTTCTATTTTTAGTTTTCTAAGGAACCTCCATACTGTTTTCCATAGTGGCTAAACAAATTTACATTCCTACCAACAGTGCAGGAGGGTTCCCTTTTCTCCACATCCTCTCCAACATTTATTGTTTCTAGATTTTTTGATGATGGCCATTCTGATTGGTGTGAGATGATACCTTATTGTGGCTTTGACTTGCATTTCTCTAATGATTAGTGATGTTGAAACTCAGGTTTTGGGTGTCTAGTCATAGAAAGAGTTTAGTGATAGACAAGATGATAGGTAAGAAGTGGATTTATTTAGAGAGAAACACACTCCACAGACAGAGTGTGGACGATCTCAGAAGGTGAGAGGCACCAGGGTACGAAGTTGTCAGTTTTTGTAGGTCTGGGTAATTTTATAGGCTAATAAGTGGGAGGAGTATTCCAGCTATTTTGGGGAAGGGGTGGGGTTTTCTAGGAATTGGGCCACCACCCAGTTTTTGACTTTTATAGTCAGCCTTGGAACTGTCAAGGGGCCTGTGGGTGTGTCATTTAGCTTCCAGAGGTGTTACAGTGAGCGTACACTGAGGCTCAAGGCCTAGTGGAATTGCCTCATCCACCATTTTGGACCTATTTGCTTCTAATCATTTTATGTCATGTCCTTGGGTTATGTCAATCTTTTAAAGGTTGTGCTCTGTCTCCTTCCTGTCTCACCATTATAGTGTAGGCAGAGAGTATAGACAGTGTAGGTGGAGAGTGTAGACAGAGAGGACATGAAGGTAAAAGAAGCCATCTCTGGAGTGGCAGTTCTTACATGCAGTGGGCATTGAAGAAAAGCCAAATTTCTTACTCTTCAGCAAAGAAAAAGCCAGTGGGTTCCTTGTCACTCTTCAGGTGGTAAGCTTTCCCCTTCCATGCTTTGCTTCCAACCAGCTTGAGTTCTTCAGGCTAAACTTTGGGTAGCTAAAAGCCACCAGACATTTGAGGAATGCTTTTAGTGTGAACAAAAGGCAAAAAAATGTCAAGAATTCAAAAAAAAAGCAAACAAAAAACACAGGAAAAAAAAAGAAGGGTACAAAACATATGGTGGGAAGCAGAAGAAAACTCAGAACCCCACCATAATTAAATGGACAAAATATTGCCTTCCCCAGATAAGAAGCTGCTGCCGTGTAGAATAAAAAGTGTGAAAATAAGAGTTATTGGAGGACTTCCCTGGTGGCTAAGTGGTTAAGAATCTGCCTGCCAATACAGGGCATGTGAGTTCAAGCCCTAGTCCAGGAAGATCCCACATGCTGTGAAGGAACAAAGACCATGCACTGCAAATACTGAGCCTGCACTCTAGAGCCCATGAGCCACAACTACTGAGCCAATGTGCCACAACTACTGAAGTCCACGTGCCTAGAGTCCGTGCTCTGCAACAAGAGAAGCCACTGCAACAGGAAGCCCACATACTACAACAAAGAGTAGCCCCTACTTGCTACAACTACAGAAAGCCGGCATGCAGAAATGAAGACCCAATGCAGCCAAAAAGTAACTAACTAACTAACTAACTAAATTTATTAAAAAAAGAGTTATTGGAAGAGATGTTTCGAGATGGTGGAGTAGAAGGATATGCGCTCACTTCCTTTTGCAAGAGCACATGAATTAAAACTAACTGCTGAACAATCATCAACAGAAAGACACTGGAACTCACCAAAAAAGACATCCCACATCCAGAGACAAAGGAGAAGCCGCAATGAGATGTTAGGAGGGGCACAATCACAATAAAATCAAATCCCATAACCACTGGGTGGGTGACTTACACACTGGAGAACAATTATACCACAGAAGTCCAACCATTAAAGTGAGGGTTCTAAGCCCCACTTCAGGCTTCCAAACCTGGGGGTTTGGCAACAGGAGGAGGAATCCTCAGAGAATCAGACTTTGAAAGCCAGTGGGATTTGATTGCAGGACCTCCATAGGACTGGGGGAAACAGGGACTCCACTCTTGGAGGGCACACAAAAAAATAGTGTGCTCACCAGGACCCAGGGGGAAGGAGCAGTGACCCCATAGGAGACTGAACCAGAATTACCTGCTGGTGTTGGAGGGTTGCCTGCAGAGGTGGGGGTCAGCTGTGGCTGACTGTGGGAACATGGACACTGGTGGCAGGGGTTCTGGGAAGTGCTCATTGGCATGAGCCCTCCTGGAGTCCAGAGTCTGGAGTCCTTCTGCCATTAGCCCCACCAAAGAGCATGTAAGCTCCAGTGCTGGGTCACCTCAGGCCAAACAACCAACAGAGTGGGAACACAACCCCACCCAATGTCAGACAAGTGGATTAAAGTTTTACTGAGCTCTGCCCACCAAAGTGGATTAAAGTTTTACTGAGCACTGGCCACCCAGCCCTGCCTACCATCAGTCCCTCCCATCAGGAAGCATGCACAAGCCTCTTAGATAGCTTCCTCCACAAGAGAGCAGACAGAAGTATCAAGCAGTATCAGCAGTATTTCATCTTGTGGAACTGAAAACCACAGCCACAGAAAGATAGAGAAAATGAAAAGGCAGAGGTCTTTGTACCAGATGAAGGGACAAGATAAAACCCCAGAAAAACAACTAAATGAAGTGGAGATAGGCTCCCTCACAGAAAAAAGAATTCAGAATAATGATGGGGAAGGTGATCCAGGACTTTGAAAAAAGACTGGATGCAGGGATTGAAAAGATGCAAGAAAAGTTTACCTAGAAGAATTAAGGAACAAACAAACAGAGATATGCAACACAATCACTGAAATGAAAAATACACTAGAAGGAACCAATAGCAGATTAACTGAGGCAGAAGGGTGAATAAGTGACCTGGAAGACATAATGGTGAAAAACACTGATGCAGAAAAGGATAAAGAAAAAAGAATGAAAAGAACTGAGGACAGCCTAAGAGACCTCTGAGACAACGTTAAATGCACCAACATTTGCATTATAGGGGTCCCAGAAGGAGAAGAGAGAGAGAAAGGACCCAAGAAAATATTGGAAGAGATTATAGCTGAAAACATCCCTAACATGGGAAAGGAAATAGCCACCCAAGTCCAGGAAGAACAGAGAGGCCCAGGCAGGATAAACCCAAGGAGAAACATGCCAAGACACATAATAGTCAAATTGACAAAAATTAAAGACAGAAAAAAATTATTAAAGGCAACAAGGGAAAAATGACAAAAAACATACAAGGGCACTCCCATAAGATTAACAGCTGATTTCTCAGCAGAAACTCTGCAAGCCAGAAGGGAGTGGCGTGATATATTTAAAATGATGAAAGGAAAGCATCTACAACCAAGAATACTTTACCCAGCAAGGATCTCATTCAGATTTGATGGAGAAATCAAAAGCTTTACAGACAAGCAAAAGCTAAGAGAATTCAGCACCACCAAACCAGCCTTACAACAAATGCTAAAGGAACTTCTCTAGGTGGGAAACACAAGAGAAGGAAAAGACCTGCAAAAACAAACCCAACACAACTAAGAAAATGGTAATAGGAACATACATGGCAATAATCACCTTAAATGTAAATGGATTAAATGCTTCAATCAAAAGACGCAGACTGACTGAATGGATACAAAAACAAGACCCTTACATATCCTGCCTACAAAAACTCACCTTAGACAAAGGGACTCATATAGACTGAAAGTAAGGGGATGGAAAAAGATATTCCATGCAAAGGGGAGTCAGAAGAAACCTGGAGTAGCAATACTTATATCAGAAAAATTAGACTTTAAAGTAAAGACTATTACAAGAGACAAGGAAGAACACTAAATAATGATCAAGGGATCAACCCAAGAAGAACATATAACAATTGTAAATACCTAAGCACTCAACATAGGAGCACCTTAATATATAAGCAAATGCTAACAGCCATAAAAGGGGACATCAACGGTAATACAATAATAGTAGGAGACTTTAACACCCCACTGACATCAATGGACAGATAATCCAAACAGAAAATAAAGAAGGAAACAAAAGCTCTAAATGAGACATTAGATCACCTTTACTTAATTGATATGTATAGGACATTCCATCCAAAAACTACAGAATGCACTTTCTTCTCCAGTGCACATGGAACATTCTCCAGGATAGATCACATCTTGGGTCAAAAATCAAGCCTCAGTAAATTCAAGAAAATTGAAATCATATCAAGCATCTTCTCTGACCACAATGCCATGAGCCTAAATATCAATTACCTGAAAAAAGCTATAAAAAATACAAACACATGGATGCTAAACAATACGCTATTAAACAACCAAGAAATCATTGAAGAAATTAAAGGGGAAATCAAAAAATATCTAGAAACAAATGACAATGAAAACATGATAACCCAAAACCTATGGGATGCAGCAAAAACAGTTCTAAGAGGGAAGTTTATAGCAAAACAGTCCTACCTCAAGAAACAAGAAAAATATTGAATAAACAACCTAAACTTACACCTAAAACAATTAGAAAAAGAAGAACAAAACAACCCCAAAGTGAGCAGCAGGAAAGAAATCGTGAAGATCAGATCAGAAATGAATGAAAAAGAAATGAAGGAAACAATAGCAAAGATCAATGAAGCCAAAAGCTGGTTCTTTGAGAAGATAAATAAAATTGGGAAACCATTAGCCAGATGCATCAGGAAAAAAAGGCAGAAGATGCAAATCAACAGAATTAGAAATGGAAAAGGAGAAGTAACAATGGACACCAAACAAATATAAAAGATCATGAGAGACTACTACAAGCAACTATATGCCAGCAACTTGGATAACCTGGAAGAAATGGATACATTCTTAGAAAAATACAATCTTCCAAGACTGAACCAGGAAGAAATAGAAATTATGAGTAGACCAATCACAAGGACTGAAATGGAGACTGTGATTAAAAATCTCCCAACAAACAAAAGCCCAGGGCCAGATGGCTTCACAGGCGAATTCTATCAAACATTTACAGAAGAGCTAACACCCATCCTTCTCAAACTCTTCCAAAATATAGCAGAAGAAGGAACACTCCCAAATTCATTCTACTAGGCCACCATCACCCTGATACCAAAACCAGACAAAGATGTCACAAAAAAAGAACATTACAGGCCAATATCACTGATGAATATAGATGCAAAAATCCTCCACAAAATCCTAGCTAACAGAATCCAACAGCACATTAAAAAGATCATACACCATGATCAAGTGGGATTTATCCCTAGAATGCAAGGATACTTCAATATATGTAAGTCAATCAATGTGTTACATCATATCAACAAATTGAAGGATAAAAACCATATGATCATCTCAATAGATGCAGAAAATTCTGACAAAATTCAACATTGATTTATGATAAACACTCTCCAGAAAATGGGCATAGAAGGAAATTACCTCAAAATAATAAAAGCCATATATGAGAAACCAAAAGACAGCATCATTCTAAATGGCAAAAAACTAAAAAAAATTCCCTCTAAGAACAAGAACAAGACAAAGGTGCCCACTCTCACCATTATTATTCAACATAGTTTCAGAAATTTTAGCCACAGCAATCAGAGAAGAAAATGAATTAAAAGGAATCCAAATTGGAAAAGAAGAAGTAAAATTTTCACTCTCTGCAGATGACATGATATTATACATAGAAAACCCTAAAGACTCTACCAGAAAACTGCTAGCACTAACTGATGAATTTAGTAAAGTAGCAGGATACATAATTAATGCACTGAAATCTGTTGCATTCCTATACACTAACAATGAAAAAGCAGAACGAGAAATTAAGGAAACACTCCCATTTACCATTGCAAGAAAAAGAATTAAATACCTAGGAATAAACCTACCTAAGGAGGCAAAAGACCTGTATGCAGAACACTATAAGCCACTGATGAAAGAAATCAAAGACGATACAAACAGAAGGAGAGACGTAAAATGTTCTTGGATTGAAAGAATTAACTTTGTGAAAATGACTGTACTACCCAAAGCAATTTACAGATTTAATGCAATCCCTATCAAATTACCAACGGCATTTTTCACAGAGCTAGAATAAAAAATCTTACAATTTGTATGGAAATGCAAAAGACCCCGAATGGCCAAAGCAATCTTGAGAAGGAAAGATGGCGTTGGTGGAATTAGGCTTCCTGAATCCAAACTATACTACAAGGCCACAGTGATCAAGACAGCATGGTACTGGCACAAAAATAGAAAGGAAGATCAATGGCACAGAATAGAGAAATCAGAGGTAAACCCAAACACATATGGGCACCTTGTCTTTAACAAAGGAGGCAAGAATATACAATGGAAAAAAGACAGCCTCTTCAATAAGTGGTGCTGGCAAAATTGGGCAGCTACATGTAAAAGAATGAAATTAGAACACTTCCTAACACCATACACAAAAATAAACTCCAAATGGATTAAAGACCTACATGTAAGGCCAGACACTATAAAACTCCTAGAGGAAAACATAGGCAGAACACTCTATGGAATACATCAAAGCAAGATCCTTTTTGACCCAGCTCCTAGAATAATGGAAGTAAAATCAAGAATAGAGAAATTGGGACCTAATGAAACTTAAAAGCTTTTGCACGGTGAAAGAAACCAGAAACAAGAGAAGAAGACAACCCTCAGGATGGGAGAAAATACTTGCCAACAAAGCAACGGACAAAGCATTAATCTCCAAAATATACAAGCCGCTCATGCAGCTTAAGACCAAAAAAGCAAATAACCCAATTCACAAATGGGCAGAAGACCTAAAGAGACATTTCTCCAAAGAAGACATGCAGATGGCCAACAAACACATGAAAAGATGCTCAACATCACTAATCATTAGAGAAATGCAAGTCAAAGCCACAATGAGGTATCATCTCACACTGGTCAGAATGGCCACCATCAAAAAATCTAGAAATGATAAATGTTGGCAAAGGTGTGGGGAAAAGGGAATGCTCTTGCACTGTTGGTGGGACTGTAAGCTAGTACAGCTGCTATGGAAAAGAGTATGGTGGTTCCTTAAAAACCTAAAAGTAGAACTCCCATATGACCCAGCTATCCCACTCCTGGGCATATACCCAGAGAAAACCATAATCCAAAAAGAAGCAAGTACCACAATGTTCATTGCAGCACTATTTACAATAGCCAGGACATGGAAGGAACCTAAATGCCCATGAACAGATGAATAGATAAAAAAGATGTGACGCATATATACAATGGAATATTACTTAGCCATAAAAAAGAATGAAATTGAGCTATATGTAACGAGGTGGATAGACCTAGAGACTGTCATACAGAGTGAAGTAAGCCAGAAAGAGAAAAACAAATACTGTATGCTAAATCATATAGATGAAATTTAAAAAAATATTGCTGATTAACCCAGTGACAGGGTGAGAATAAGGATGCAGATGCAGAGAATGGAATGGAGGACATGGTGTTGGGGGGACAGAGGTGAAGCTGGGACGAAGTAAGAGAGTAGCATAGGCATATATACACTACCAACTCTAAAATAGCTAGCTAGTGGGAAGTTGCTGTATAACAAAGGGAGGTCAACTCGATGATGGGTGATGCCTTAGAGAGCTAGGCTAGGGAGGGTGGGAGTGAATTGCGGGAGGGAGGGGATATGGGGATATATGTATAAACACAGCTAATTCACTTTGGTGTACCTCAAAAACTGTTAAAAAGAAAAGCAACAAGGGAAAAATGACAAATAACATAGAAGGGAACTCCCATAAGGTTAACAGTTGATTTCTCAACAGAAACTCTGCAAGTCAGAAAGGAGTGGCATGATATATTGAAAGTGATGAAAGGGAAGAACCTACAAGCAAGAGTACTCTACCCAGAAAGAATCTCATTCAGATTCGACGGAGAAATCAAAAGCTTTACAGACAAGCAACAGCTAAGAGAATTCAGCACCACCAAACCAGCCTTACAACAAATGCTAAAGGAACTCTCTAAGTGGGAAACATAAGAGAAGAAAAGGACCTACAAAAACAAAAACAAAACAATTAAGAGAATGGTAATAGGAACATACATATTGATAATTACCTTGAATGTAAATGGACTACATGCACCAACCAAAAGACACAGACTGACTGAATGGATACAAAAACAAGACCCATATATATGCTGTCTACAAGAAACCCACTTCAGACCTAGGGACACATACAG
The DNA here is from genome assembly GCF_030028045.1 of Hippopotamus amphibius kiboko. Taxonomy (NCBI): domain Eukaryota; kingdom Metazoa; phylum Chordata; class Mammalia; order Artiodactyla; family Hippopotamidae; genus Hippopotamus; species Hippopotamus amphibius. Next base: position 41,878,940 of record NC_080193.1, on the reverse strand, counting down.
ACTGAAAGTGAGGGGATGGAAAAAGATATTCCATGCAAATGGAAATCAAGAGAAAGCTGGAGTAGCAATACTCATATCAGATAAAATAGAGTTTAAAGTAAAGCATGTTGCAAGAGATAAGGAAGGACACTACATAATTATCAAGGGATCAATCCAAGAAGAAGAGATAACAATTGTAAATATGTATGCACCCAACATAGAAGCACCTCAATGCATAAGGCCAATGCTAACAATTATAAAAGAGGAAATTGACAGGAACACAATAACAGTGGGGGACTTAACACCCCACTCACACCAATGGACAGATCATGCACACAGAAAATTAATTAGGAAACATGAGCTTTAAATGACACAATAAACCAGGTAGACTTAATAGATATCTATAGGACATTACATCCAAACACAGCAGATTAAATTCTCAAGTGCACATGGAACATTCTCCAGAACAGAACATATTTTGGGTCACAAATCAAGCCTTGGCAAATTTAAGAGAATTGAAATCATATCAAGCATCTTTTCTGACCACAATGCTATGAGATTAGAAATCAATTACAGAAAAAAAATGTAAAGAACATAAACACATAGAGGTTAAACAATAGGCTACTAAATAACAAAGAGATCACTGAAGAAATCAAAGAGGAAATCAAAAAATACCTCGAGACAAATGACAACAAAAACACAATAATCTGAAACCTATGGGATGCAGCAAAAGCAGTTCTAAGAGGAAAACTTCTGGCAAAATAATCCTACCTCAAGAAACAAGAAAAATCTCAAATAAACAATCTAACCTTACTTCTAAAGAAACTGAAGAAAGAAGGGCAAACAAAACCCAAAGTTAGTAGAAGGAGAGAAATCATAAAGGTCAGAGCACAAATAAATGAAACAGAAACAAAGAAAACAATAGCAAAAATCAATAAAACTAAAAGCTGGTTCTTTGAGTAAATAAAATTGATAAACCTCTAGCAAGACTCATCAAGGAAAAGAGGGAGAGGACTCAAATCAATAAAATTAGAAATGAAACAAGAGAAGTTACAACAGACACTGCAGAAATAAAAAGCACCATAAGAGACTACTATAAGCAACTATATGCCAATAAAATGGACAATCTGAATGAAATGGACAGATTCTTAGAAACATATAACCTTCCAAGACTGAATCAGGAAGAAATAGAAAATATGAACAGACTAATCACAAGGAATGAAATTGAAACTGTGATTGAAAATCTTCCAACAAACAAAAATCCAGTACTAGATGGCTTCACAGGTGAATTTTATAAAACATTTAGAGAAAAGCTAATACCAATCCTTCTCAAACTCTTCCAAAAAATTTCAGAGGAAGGAACACTCCCATTCATCCTATGAGGCCACCATCACTGTGATAACAAAACCAAAGATACTACAAAAAAAGAAAATTACAGACAAATATTACTGATGAATTTAGATGTAAAAATCTTCAACAAAATACTAGCAAACAAAATCCAGCAACACATTAAAAGGATCATACACCAGGGTCAAGTGAGGTTTATCCCTGGAATGCAAGGATTCTTCAGTATACGCAAATAAATCAATGTGACACAACATATTAACAAATTGAAGGACAAAAAACACATGATCATCTCAATAGATGCAGAAAAAGCTGTTGACAAAATTCAATTCCCATTTATGGTAAAAACTCTCCAGAAGGTGGGCATAGAGGGAATCTGCCTCAACATAATGAAGGCCATATACAAGAAACCCACAGCAAACATCATTCTCAGTAGTGAAAAACTGAAAGCATTCTCTCTAAGATCAGGAACAAGACAAGGATGTCCACTGTCTCCACTACTGTTCAACATAGTTCTGGAAGTTCTTGCCACAGCAATCAGAGAAGAAAAAGAAATAAAAGGAATCCAAATTGGAAAAAAGAAGTAAAACTGTCATTGTTTGCAGATGACAAGATACTATACATAAAGAATCCTAAAGATGCCACCGGAAAACTATTTCAGCTAATCAATGAATTTGGTAATGTTGTCAGATACAAAATTAACACACAGAAATCTCTTGCATTTCTATATTCTAACAATGAAAGATCAGAAAGAGAAATTAAGGAAATAATCCTATTCACCATTGCAACAAAAAGAATAAAATACCTAGGAATAAATGTAACTAAGGAGATAAAAGACCTATACTCAGAAAACTATAAGATGGTAATGAAAGAAATCAAAGATGACACAAACAGATGGAGAGATATACCATGTTCTTGGATTGGAGGAATCAATATTGTGAAAATGATTATACTACCCAATGTAATCTACAGATTCAATGCAATCCCTATCAAATTATCAAGGACATTTTTTACAGATCTAGAACAAAAAATCCTAAAATTTTTATGGAGACACAGAAGACCTCAAATAGCCAAAGCAATCTTGAGGGGAAGAATTGGAGCCAGAGGAATCAGACTCCCTGACTGCAGACTATACTACAAAGCTACAATAATCAAGACAATGTGGTACTGGCACAAAAACAGAAATATAAATCAATGGAACAGGATAGAAAGCCTGGAGATAAACTATGGCCAACTAATTTATGACAAAGGAGGCAAAGATTTACAATGCAGAAAAGGCAGCCTCTTCAATAAGTGGTGCTAGGAAAACTGGACAGCTACATGTAAAAGAATGAAATTAGAACACTCCCTAATACCATACAAAAAAATAAACTCAAAATGGATTAAAGACCTAATTGTAAGGCCAGACACTATAAAACTCCTAGAGGAAAACATAGGAAGAACACTCTTGGACATAAATCGTGGCAAGATCTTTTTTGACCCACCTCCTAGAGTAATGGAAATAAAAACAAAAGTAAATAAGTGGGATCTAATGAAACTTAAAAGCTTCTGCACAGCAAAGGAAACTATCAGCAAGATGAAAAGACAGCCTTCAGAATGGGAGAAAATATTTGCAAATGAATCAACAGACAAAGGACTAACCTCCAAAATATATAAACAGTTCATGCAGCTCAATATCAAAGAAAACAAATAACAATAAAAAAATGAGCAGAAGACCTAAAGAGGCATTTCTCCAAAGAAGACATACGGCTGGCCAAGAGGCACATGAAAAGCTGCTCAACATCACTAATTATTAGAGAAATGTAAATCAAAACTACAATGAGGTATCACCTCACTGGTTAGAATGTGCATCATCAGAAAATTTACAACCAGTATATGCTGGAAAGGGTGTGGAGAAAAGGGAACCCTCTTGCACTGTTGGTGGGAATGTAAAGTGATAGAGCCACTATGGAGAACAGTATGGAGGTTCCTTGAAAAACTAAAAATGGAATTACCATATGACCCAGCAATCCCACTTCTGGGCATATACCCAGAGAACACCATAATTCAAAAAAGACACATGCACTTCAATGTTCATTGAAGCACTATTTACAATAGCCAGGACATGGAAGCAACGTAAATGTCCAACCACAGAGGAATGGATAAAGAAGATGTGGTACATATATGCAATGGAATATTATGCAGCTGTAAAAATGAACAAAATTGGGGCATTTGTAGAGAGATGGATGGACTTTGTCATACAGAGTGAAGTGAGTCAGAAAGAGAAAAACAAATATCATATATTAACACATTTATGTGGAATATAGGAAAATGTTACAAATCAACCAGTTTACAAGGCAGAAATAAAAACACAAATGTAGAGAACAGACATGTGGAGCCCAAGTGGGGAAGGTGGGGTGTGGGGGATTGGGGGGGAATGAATTGGGAGATTGGAATTGCTATATATACATTACTAATAAGAAAAAAAAATCAAATTGTACACTTTAAATATATGCAGTTTTTTTGTATGTCAATTGTATCTCAATAAAAGTTCTTAAAAAGAAAGTTATTGGAGATTAAAAATATAATAGCAGGAATTAAAAAATTACATAGATATGTTGGGAGATGAACTTTCAGAGCTCTCCCAGACAGAAGTAAAAAAAGAATAGAGATGAGAAATAGGGAAGAAAAGATAAAATTAGGTAATCCATGAAGTCCAGGTCTAACTTCGGGCTAATATAAGTTTCAGAAAGAAAGTACAGAGAAAAGTGGAGGAGAGAAATTTATTTTCAAAAGAGGTTGGGTGGAAGAGATTTACATATACACACTACCATATATAAAATAGGTAATTAACAAGGATCAATTGTATAGCACAGGGAACTCTACTCAGTATTCTGTAAGAACCAATATAGGAAAAGAATAGGGAAAAGAATGGATCTATATATCTATCTATATCTATATCTATATCTATATCTATATCTATATCTATATCTATATCTATATCTATATCTATATCTATATCTATATCTATATCTATATATCTATTTACATCTATATCCATATGTATATCTGAATCACCTTGCTGTACACCTAAAACTAACACAACATTGTAAATCAATTATACTCCAATATAAATAAAAATTAAGTTAAAAAAAGAAGTTGGGTGGGAAGTATATACAGGGAGGAATTCTATCTTATAGGAAGAGGGATGGATAGGGTGGGCATCAAGTTTTACCAGAAGAAATAGCCGCTGAATTGGTCAATTCAGGCTGCACTAGTCAGATGGGCTCTGGGATGAGAGGGTGATTCTGAGTACTGCACAGCTGTTGCTTTTTCACTGGGTTTGGACATTTTGGGTGTTAGAGAATTAGCCTGCTTTTTTTACTTAGGCAATAGTCTTGGAAACGAAAGCCCTGATTCCCTAGAACTGAGGCTAGGAAAAGCAGTTGCTCCTTCCCCTGACACCCTGGGTGGGGCCAGAGGTATGCAAACATGCAAGCCTGCTGCTTAGGATGTTCATTATCACCTCTGAGGCTGTATTCTCTGAGAGAATAGGGAACTGACAGAAATGAGACAAGAAGAAACGTTTAGAATGGAAAGGCATGAATTTCCAGATTGAGAGATGGATTCAGATTCAGATGAATCTGATGACAGTAATTCAGATGTGTAAAGAGCAAAAACAGCTCATGTACAATGGACCAGTAATTAGAATATCTTCAGACTTCTCAGGAGCAATGTAGGAAAGTAGTAGAGAATGGAGCAATGCTTTCACAGTCTGAGAAAAATGTTTGCATCTTAGAATTCTATGCTCAATAAAGTACCAGCTAAGGAGGAAGAAAGACTAATAGTATTTCAGGCAGGCAAGAGTTAAAATTGACCTCTATTACTTTTTCTTAGAAAGCTGTTGGAGGATGTGCTTCAACTAAACAAACACATCAAGCAAGAAAGATGGCATGGAAGTCAGAAAATGGAGACTCTAACCCTGCATAGGGATGAAGGCAATGTCTATGATGACAGTCAAGGGACACCCCAGGATGACAAACTGTTCAAACTGTTTGGCTCTCCCTGGGTGGAGAAAGGTCCAGAGTGGGTGGCCTAGGTCCGCTCCCTCTGAGCATTGGATTCCTTTCCTGGCTTGCTTGGGTCTCCTTTACTCTCTTCTGCTTTCCCCTGGCAGGAATTGTCTTTTCCCAAATTAGAAGTGATAAGGTCCAAGACTCAGGCTTTGGTTTTGGGGGTGAAATAATCAGGGTAGGTCTTTAGAGTGCTTTGGCATTAGGCCATAAGAAAACCCTCACAAAAGTCAAAGGTGTATTTTACAAGATGCAGTCACACTTGGTAGAATTCTACACTGAGGTTTGGGCTAAAGCTCTAGAGTGTGCTAGAGCCTTCCTTTCCCTTGGTTTATGCTCTTCCTTTGGGAAATTTTTGAGAAGGGCAGGATTCAGGTGTCATTCTGTCCCTGGCACAGTACCATGTCCATTCACCCCCACATTCTTAGTTCCGGCCTGTGAAAGTGGTACTGACCCTTTGGAGGTGCATTTAAACATAGAATATAGAGACTGTGGGCTGGAGGAGCTTTTAATGCTACCCATGACTATGGCTCATTTTCTAGTCTTCACTTGTTTACCTTGATTTCTCTCCTAGTTTCCTATTTAACTTAATTGCATTTTGTGCACTTGGAATGAATTAGGAATTTGGAATGAATTAGAAGTCTAAATAATAAATTCAGTGCTTCCTATTTCTAGGCACCCTTTGGTGTTAGAACTTCCTTCTGTTGAGATCCCAACCATCTTGTGCTTCTGGTCACTGGACATGTCTAATACCTCTGACACAGGACAGCTGATTCAGTGTTTGAAGATAGAAATTAAGCTTCTTCTTTTGAGACCAAACATCTTTTCTCCAGCCCAAGGGCTCCTTGAGCCTGTGTTAGAATCTGATTTCTTGCCTCCCACCATTCTGATTGCTCTCTGTTTGAACCATCCCCGTTTGCCTTTGGCAGGACAGAATGTGGAACTAGATTGCCTGTGCCCTTGGTAAGGTTTGTGTTTGTGTCCTCCTACTTTCCCTACTGGTACAGATTTCCCCACACGTTCCTTTTTGTATTGCATGCAAATGGCCCCAAACTTAGTGGCCTAAAACAACGATCATCTGTCACTTCATGGTAGAAATTCAGGCTTGGCTAAGCCAGGTTCTCTACTTAGGGTCTCACAAAGCTGAAATTGTGATGTTATATATCATTACCTAATCACAGGAGTGCAATCCTCTATATTCACAGTGCTGTGTCCTGCTCAGGTGGGGAGGATTATATTGGGTGTGGACACCAGGGGACAGAAATCTTGGAAACCATCTCAGAATTCTTTCTACTGAAACTGATCAGGACCCTGTGGGGCTCCTGGGCATGGAAGCCTTTCTGTGTCCCTTGCTCCTTTTTTGTAGGGAACAGACTCCAGCCTCCATGACCTTCCCTGAGTTCCACAGGGCAGGTTCAAACAGTTGCTAATCAGGGAAGGGAGGGGATGAAGAGACAAGGGAGGAGCAGCCAAGAAACAATAGTGCAGCCTTGGGGCAGGGTCCTGGTGCCCCTTCAAGGGATGCACACAATGATATCTTTGAGCTCTTCTGCAGAACTAAACCCCCCTTGAAATGGAAGATGTTGGCATTCTTCATTCTAGAGGAGATCACAATTTGATAACCTCAAGAAGCTCATCAGGAGACCACCTGAGGACAGATTAAAGGATTGTGCAGGCCCTGTACACATCCTGAGCTTTATCAGCAAACCCACCTTGAACCATTGCTATAAAACCCCTCACCAAATCCTCCCAGGTTGGGACATGTGGTTTTTGAGGAAGGAGCCACTGTATCCCCCTTTGCCTGGCAAAGAAATAAAGCTTTTCTTTTCTACTTCACCCAGAACTCTGTCTCTGAGATTTGATTTGACACTGGTGCATAGAAGCCCTTTTCAGCATCCCTACCATGCCTCTAAACCCCAACTATCTAACCCTTGGACCTGTAATGGTGTCACCAATGCCCCCTCCACACAATTAGTCACCAATCTGGCTTAGGAAATTGTGTTCCCCAGAGCCCCTTAGTATTAATATAAGTTAGCTGGAGACACACCTGGAATGCAATCCTGACACTAACTACCCGGAATTAGTGCACACTCCACAGATGAGGGCACCGTCCTTCACCAAGCTGCCCTTGATTCATACAGGGGGGCTGCCAGGTCACCTTCTCATCTGACCAATTAGCTACAAATATGGGGGTTTCCACTACCTCCTCAGCTTTGATCACTCACTAGAAAAGCTCATGAAATGCTGTAAAGTACTATACTTATGATCACGGTTTTATCATCAAGAGCAGCCAAATGGAGAGACACATAGGGAAAAGTCTGGGAGGGGCCCCAACTCTAAGCTTTTGTGTCTTCAAGTGGGTCATCATCCTGGTACCTCAGTTTGAATCACTAACCAGGAAGCTCACTTGAGCCTCAGGGCCTAGGATTTTTACCGGGGTTTCCTTCTGTGGGTATGATTGATTGAGCCCACCTAATTAAACTCAATTTCCATCTCCCTCCCCTCCGTGGAGATTGGACTGATCTCACATTGATCAAAGTCCCAACCCTCTAACAACATTGTCGGTCTCTCTGGCTGGCCAGCCCCCATCCTGAGTCAGCTCCTTAGCATAAAGCCAGCAAAAAGTCCACCCTAAGTAGCAAAGACACTTATCGCTCTGAGGATTTAGAGGTTGCCTCCCAGAAACTGAGGACAAAGGCCAGCCAGATTCTTTGTTGTCTGACAATAGCACTAAAGTCATTATTAGTCATTAATATTTTTGCTTGGGTTTACCTGGATCCAGGCTTTGTGTAATGCTTCTGGGGTCTCTTAGAATCTTCTAAAATGTTCTCAAATTCCAGACAGAAACTTTTGATTCCCAGGTGCTGAGTTGTGGGGATATTAGGATAGTAGCAGTGAGATAACTAGGGACAAGTAGAACATTACGAGGGCATCTATCTTTGCAAAGTACACGACTGAATTAACTCAGTTGGCAAAACTGTCTTAGAAGTTATTGACCTGTAAATCCTGTCCAATTGTTACAAGGAACCTTGGTTGAAAAAATGTTTGATTAATCCAAGAGGTTAGTATCTGCTTGGTCAATGCCTTTACAAGAGGTTGGATTTAGTTGTTTGATTTTTTAATGAAAAAATTAGAAAAAGAATTCCTCACCAGATGACCCATCATAAATGAAATATTCATTTCATTTTCTTTCTGGTTAAAACTCGTGTCTTGAAATGCTTTGTTGTATCTACTTAGAATGATCAATGGGGATGCCTGGGGGGATTTCTCTTGCAGATTTGTTCGTAGAGAACATTAAAATTGCATGAAGCCACTCATGTAATTTTAATAATCATCAAAAGAATTTTGACTGGAATCGGGAGGAATTTAAAGCGAAATGCTTCTTCTGGGAAAGGTTGAAGCCATGTGACTTTGGTATTCAAGGAGGCAAGGTCAAACATCTCTAGGACACCCCTCCGCCCCACCCTCAATCCATCCCTGCTGCTGGGCAGAGATGTTCTCTCCGTAGTCAGAGGCCATGGCCAGAAGGTCTGCAGGACAAAGAGCTCCTGGGCATCTCCTTCCTGTGCCTAGAGAATCATGAAGGGCTAGATCTGGGCAGTGTGACCTGCCTGTTCCTCCCAGCAGGAATGAGATGGGCCCCAGAGTGGAACCTGGTGAGGGCTCAACTTTAGACCCGTGCCTTCCAGACAAGTGCCCACCACCCCAAACCTCACAACCCTATCTCTTGAGTTTTTCATTTTATGGTCATTGAACTCAGCCCCTGCACCCATGAAGCCTACTCAGATTTCTTCATCCCACAGTGATTTCCACATCCCTTGACCCCTGCGATGGCCATGTTTGTATTTTTCATTAGGTAATTAGTCGTATGCCAAATTGTGAAATACTTTTCTGTGGTTGATTTTAAATGCCATTAAGATTCAATGTAACCTCTGTTCCTCCTAGACCTTATTAGTCTGCTTTGAAATATAGGGTCACCATCATAATAACATTTCTTCAGGTTATCTGCTCTCTGTAAGGTCTCAGCTCTCTTCGCTTTCCTGCTGTTAGGGGTTCGGGAAGTCCTCGGAGCATGTTCCCCACATTGCTGTGAGCACAGTTCATGCAGCTGACTGGGGACGTCTGCTCCCTCCTGTGAAGCTGACACCACTCCCCCACTGCCACTCCCCACACACCATGTTCTCAGCTTCTTCTTCCCTGTTTTGTATGCTCTAATTGCCCTTATGAGACCCTGCAAAAGAAGGGAGGATGGTTCCTCTCATTCAGCCACAAGTCCAAGGCAGAGTGGTCTAAGGATCTGGGGTGATTCTGAGCACTTGCTCCTTCCTAATGGAGATGTGCAGCAGCCCTTGAAGCAAGCCTGCTCATCTCCCCTCTTGGTTCCTTATGTTACATTTCTTCTCATGAATGCATCCCATGCCTGAGGGTCCTCTGTCTCTTTTCCTGCTTCTCCAGGGAAAACAAATACCCCCTTTGGGAGCTGAAGCCTTGTTTCGTCAAGACCACATTTCATGAGAAGAAATGTAACATAAGGAACCAAGAGGGGAGATGAGCAGGCTTGCTTCAAGGGCTGCTGCACATCTCCATTAGGAAGGAGCAAGTGCTCAGAATCACCCCAGATCCTTAGACCACTCTGCCTTGGACTTGTGGCTGAATGAGAGGAACCATCCTCCCTTCTTTTGCAGGGTAATGGTTGGGATCCAGGGTCTCATAAGGGCAATTAGAGCATACAAAACAGGGATGCATTCACCCTATCCTGGGATGTCCCTCAGTTTTTGGTGTTTGCTTGGGAAAGACCAGGGCCCTTGGCTAAGCTGGGGACTGGAGCATCTTTTCTCTGATGAGCTGGCTACTGGGGCTTCATGATTGCACCTGAAGTCGGGAGCACTTGCCACTGCTAGGAACTTTGGACATCTTTGAAGGACAAAGGGGCTCCCTCCCCAGTTTGGCTGACAGAATGTGTTCAGTCCCTGAATCTTACTTATCACACTTCTTCTTTTCAAGGGTAGTTTTCCAAAGAAGGCAGGACTGTATCTCCTACCTACAGACTCTTGGGCAATGCGAGCTGGCCACCCCTGACCAACAGCATTGGTGGGGCTACCCCTTCCTTTGATCTGGACTGGATAGATCTTGTTACTTGCTTGTCATGAATGGAATGCAGTAGAGATGACTCTTTGTGACTTTCCGGGCTAGTTTCATAAAGGGCCATACAGGATTCGGTGGTTCTGTTGGAAAGCTCACTCTCACTCTTGAGATGGTCCTTCTTGGAACCCAGCCACTATGCTGGGAGAAGCCCACACCATGTGAAGAAGCCACTGTGGGAGCTCTGGTGGAAAGTCCCAGCTGAGTCTTCTTTTCGAGCCGGCTCAGCCCAGATACCAACGTGTGAGTGAAGATGTCCCTGGATGACTATGGATCCTGGCCACTAGAGCCTTCCTAGTTAAGGCTCCTGGAGCAGAGGAAAGTCATCACTTGGCCTGTGTCCTTTTGTGCAATGAGGTACTGGGGACAAAGGTGCTATGCAAAGAGCACAATGCACAGACTTGTTCATCAACGGGCGAGGGACTCAGTCCTATGGCCCAACGGTGCATGTAGTTGAGGACTCTGCAAAGCGGGATTAGAGGCTTCAGTCAGGGCAGGAAACACAAGTGGCAGTGGCCTGCTCCTGCCTGTGAGCCCCCGGTCCTGGGGGCTTTTACAGGAAATTTTGGGTCTCCAAGTGGACTCTGATTACACAAGCCCTGTCAGCCACACAAAGGATCACTTAGGCCCCTAGGTGAATGACGCTGTGGCCACTGTCATCTACAACCACTATCCGAGAAGTGGTGGAGATGGGGTGGAGAGGCAGCCTCGGTTCACTGTGACACACCCTCCTTGTGGGGGCGGGGGAATGAATGTGCATGTAGCCTCTGCCGAGCTGGATCTGGGTATGATCTTATTGTATGATCTCAGGCCTGTTTCCTCATGTCGCTGAGCCTCAGTTTAAAATGGGGATAATTAGAGCGTCATCTCCTGGGGGTTTTGTGAATATACATGTAAAGTACTTAACACAATGTAGGTACTTGATTTCTCTTAAGTCCTTTCCCTTCTCTTTGGAAGGACATGGATATGGCAGGATCCAGTTGCCAAATAATGATAGCTAAGTGTTGTGAAGTGTGTACCGTGTACCAGGCACAGGGCTCAAATAAATCCCTTTAGATATGCATATCTCCTGCTGGGGACCAGTGTGTCAGGGTACCAGGATACAGCTCCTCAAGGGAGCCTCTTAGCATCATCAGAAAATATGAGCTATAAGACCATAGTGCTTTTGGGCTTCCTTCTGTTGGGTGATGCCACGTGGCTGGCACCCAGGGCACAAACACACACCCCTGTATACGAATGTGTGTACATGCTGTATGTACTGGTACTTCGTACCTGAGGGCCAACCAGCACAGATCAATAGCTGACTGATGTTGACATTTGCATCTGGGAATCAGTCATTCGAGCACTCATGTCAGCAGAGTCAGAGCCAATGGCAACTTACTTAACACTGCGGGCTGTGAGCGGAGGAGACTTCACTGCTGCCCAAGGAGAGGCCTCATGACGGAGGAGGAGAAGCCTGAGCTCCTGGCTGCTGGGCAAGCAGCTTCCCTAGTCCCTTCCTGTGTCATGCACAGCATGTGACCTTTCCCACACATCTGCAAAATGTCACTTATTGTGTGCCTGCGGCTTGCCCAGGGCCATGCTAGGTGCTCCACAGAGATGACGGAATCAAGAGCTTTCCTCCATACCTGGGAGGGGCTGATCAGTTCCGTGGGACTTTTGCATTGCTGGGAGGTAAAGAGTGGACAGTAGCGGATGTGGAATGTGGAGCACGGGATCTAGCCTCCAGAGGATGCTCAGCAGGACAGGCTGTTTTTGTGACGTCTGGATCATTGGCCCAGCAGCCAGGCCAAGGGCACAGTGGGGCCACCTGGATGGCTCGGCCGCCCTCTCTGGGTGCTTGGTGCTGGGCGCTGGGTGATGGGCGATGCTGTTGAACACCTACCAGGTCCTGTCCTCACTCCATGCTTCTGGGTCAACTCTCCCTCCTCATTCTTTATCTTCTCTCTGCGGCTGCATCCCGGAATTCTGCAGAGCTCTGGGGTTTGTTTTCTGATGCAAAGTCCTGTGAAGCCGTGAGCAAGAGCACACAGATGTGGGTTTCCTGTAGTGGGAGCTGTGACACGCTGCAGGCTGCCTCTTCCCATCCTCGCCGGCTCTGCACCTGCAGCCTGTGTATTTTCACAGCCCTCCTAGCCACAGAGGCTTTTGGGGGAAAACCTGCTCCTCCTCACTTGCATCTCAGTGGCATGAGTGTGTGTTCTTTCTGCTGGGGACATCTGACTTTCCTGCCAAGGAAGGAAGCACCTGGTCCTTTGAATTTTAAGCTTCAAGGAGACACAGCTATCATTTCAGGACCTGCTATGAGCCAGGTGCTTTAGGCATATGATCACATTTAATCCTTACACTAATTACATGAGTCCCAGGTAGACAAAGCTGGGCCCTGGTCACATACCCCCACCTCTCAGTGGCCTAAAAAAACCCAAAGACTTATTGTCTTTTAACTTACATATCCAGATGCACTGGCCAGTTTCTGCCCATCACAGCCACTCAGAGGTCTGGGAAGATGGGGAGCCACCCTCCTGGACCTTGCAGGCCTGGGCACCAAAGGGAGAGAAGAGTGTGGGTGGCGGTCTTCATTGGGCACTTAAAGGCTCCAGCAGGGAAGCAGTAGACATCACCTCTACTCATGTATCATGGGCACATGTAGTCACGTGGCCTCTCCCAACCTCAAAATTGTGGTCACTTTACAAAGACATCACTTTATTAAGTGGCTGGAAAGAGAGCTCCTGCCAAAGACCTGCTCGGGGGAGGAGCAGCCATGCTCAGGGACCAGTAAGAATGCTCACCACATTGGCCAGCGAGGTGGGTGTGAGCATCTCCACGTGCTGCATGCCAGCTCTGAGTCACTCCTGCGGGCAGAGTGATGGAACAGCAGATGAAAACCCAGCTCTCTCTGGCTCCTAGATCCATGCTCTGGGTGAATAGTTTTATTTTTCCATCCTGTTAATCTTTATTATCCAAAGTCATTTGTGGGATTGAAAGAGGATTTTAATCCACCCAAAGCTCCAGACTAGAAAATTGTCCCATCCTCAGGAAACACAAAGAGGAAATGTTTGGGAGCAGCCAATGACATTGGTCACTGTCCTGTCCTCTGCTGTCCATCCTGAAGAGCTCTCTGGCTCAGGCGGAGGCAGCTGAGATGGGAGGAGGAAGGGGCAGCTGAGACACGTGTGCCCTATACACAGAGCCTGCTGCATGGGGGAGCTCATGCCAGGGGCTCTGACTCTCCTGATTTCATGTGTGCAGAAGGAGGGGCTCAGAGAGAGTAAGACACCTGTTGGGGTCATGACGAGCATCTGTGAGGCGAAGCCGTCTGAGCCTGGTTCTGTTCACAGCCCCGCACTGTCCTTTAGGAGACCCTCCTTGCCCAGAGTGTTAGACTGAGCAGGAGACTTTGGCTGGGGGCATTTGAGGGTATTTCAGGACAGCTGGCTGTGTCTGGAAGCTTCTGATCCACGTGCTGTGGAGTAAGTTTAGCTGGCTTGAAGCTCAGTGTGTCCTGGTGTTGCCAAAATCTCGGCTTCTGTACCCCAGTGCCAAATATAAATACAGAGACAGAATTTAGGAGGAAAGAGAAAGAGTAGCTTTATTTCTTTGCCAGGCAAAGAGGGAACACAGCAGGCTAGCGCCTCCAAAAATTGTGCCCCTCTTTGAGAGGGTAATGAGGAGCTTTATAGTAATACTTCAAAGAGGGTGTGATCAGCTTGTGGACGTTCTGATGGGCTGGTGGTGAGGTAAGTGGGAGTCAGCATCCTCAACCTTCTGGTTCCAACTGATCTGGGGTACATGAGCTTGTGGGCAGCATACCTTTCATTAAATTCTCCCATCTGGAGACCTCCAGACCCCACTCGGGAGCATCTGCAAAGCAGCTCAAAGATATTGTTGTGTGTATCCCTTGAAGGGGCGCCAGGACCCTGCCCCAAGGCTGCACTTTTGTTCCTTGTCTGCTCCTCCCTTCTCTCTGCATCCCCTCCCTTCCCTGATTAGCACCTGTTTGAACCTGCCCTTTGGAACTCGGGGAAGGTCATGGAGGCTGAATGAAGGCTATTTCCTGTAGTCAAAGAAAAGGGGGCACAGAAAGGCTTTGTGTCTGGGGGCCCCACAGGGTCCTGCTTAGTATCACTGGGCCCCTGGGAGGCAGAGGCCAGGACCAAGAGGAAGGCTCTGTAGGTTCCCTGAGGCACCGTGTGGGTCAGCAGGGGGTGTGCAATGTGTCATGGGAGCCTGCTCCCTCCCCATGGGCTGTGCCCTGGAGCTGAGGCTTGGACCACCAGACCCCACTTGAGATAGAGCAGCCATCCTGGAAGGCTCCTCCTGCAGCCAGGAGGCCCCATCAATCCAGTCAGGCTACGAGGGATGAAACATCAGCAGCTTACATTTTCCTTCCTTCCTGTTCCCCTCTGGCTTTTCATCTAAGTCTCCAGCTCCAAGTGAGCTTTGTAGGGGCAAAAATCGCAACTCCTTGGAGTAAGGACCTTTCCCCATGCACTGCCCCGCCCCCTTGGCCCCTTGCGCACCCCGGTAGGGGGAGGGGGAGGTTGGCAGTGGGCAGTGATCAAGCTTTAGACCCTGTGGCTCTCCATCTTCCTGGCAGGCACATGTGGCAGGCACTTCTACATTCATTTTATTTTATTTTTTAAAATTTATTTCATTTTTTATTTTTGGCTGCATCGGGTCTTAGTTATGGCATGCGGGCTCTTTGTTGTGGTGTGTGGGTTTTCTTCTCTTCTCTAGTTGTGGCGTGCGGGCTCCAGGGCAAGTGGGCTTAGTTGCCCTGCGGCATGTGGGATCTTCATTCCCTGACTAGGGATTGAAACCACGTCCCCTGCATTGCAGGATGGATTCTTTACCACTGGACCACCAGGGAAGTCCCTCTATGCCCATTTTAAAGGTGAAGAAACAAAGGCTTATGGAGGTTAGAATGGCTTGTCCAAGATTGCCCTGCTAATGATGGGCAGAGCAAGACACTGACCCAGGTCTCTGACCTCAAGGTCAGGGCTGCCTGCACTGCTAAGAGCAGAGGGAAGGCTGGAGGGAAGGGGGCTGGTGGGATGCAGGGCAGCGTCCTGCCAGATGCTGAATGGCCCTCCTGCTGTGCAGCCGTGAGGAGAGAGAGGCCCAGGGAGGTACCGGGGACTTCCTGAGAGGGGGTGGAAGACCTGTGAACCTGCCTTTGGGGGAGCTTGGCCCTGTAGTGGGGGTGGCCCTGTAGTGGACAGAGTAGGATGAGGTGCAGCTGGGAGGAGGCGGGATCCCTGGCCTTGAGGGAACACGGGTCTCTGATAGGATTTTGCATCACTCACAGCTCTACAAGGAACAACTTTCTGACACCCAGGGTCTCCTGCTCTGGGTGGGCTCCAAGGTCAGAGAGAGTCAGGCAAGTTTTCAGCATGGTCCCTAACCAGCCACGTGGCCTTGGGCAAGTCATTTACCCTCTAGGGACAGCAATGATGTCTAGCTCATAGAGTTGTAGTGGGATTATTTAAAGTAGTTAATTAAGAATTAAGCACACTGCCTGGCACATAGTAAGCCCTTCATGTAACAACGATAGTTACAATAATGCCAGCTGCTAGCATTATTAATGCTTTTGCAGTGAGCACCCTAGTATCATCACTCATCACGCTGTGATTGGCTGGGCATCTGGCTGAGTGCTGTACAAGAGACTTCTGCACTGGAGGAAGACTCAACCTCATCATGTTCAGGTCCCTTTATCTGACCTTGATCCTGCTTTTGACAAGCTGGGTGACCTTGGACAGGATACATGACTTCTTGGGACCTCAGTTTCTTCTTCAGTAAGCTCTCCTCTCTTACCAGGGGGATAGGATGACATTCAATCCAACAAAAAATCATGTCAGTGATGAAGCACCAAGTCTGAGAGAGAGAATAAAAAACAGCTTCTGCAAAGGTAAGGGGTGAAGATGACTTCACAGGACAGATTTCCTTCGGGGCTTTGTGTCAAGCACCCTCCCCCACCCTGCTGGCTTGGATGCAGGGCATTCAGCTTGAGAACCCCGTCTTCCACGCATTCCTTTAATGGGCCCCAGTGCTAATTGACGCAAAGTGCACAAAAACTCCCTGTAAATGCCTGGTGATGCGCCCTGGAATTGGGCCCTGCAGGATTATTAGGGCCATCCATCTTAATTATGCTGAAAATCACTTATGTGTTTTACATAATAACACTGCATTTACAATTTCCCAGCCCTGAGCAGAGCCTGGCAGGGCCCTCTCACTCTCTGGAGAGCATTTCCCTCAGGTTACATTTCTTGTTCCCCCTCCCTGGGTGGGAAGATGGCTGGGTGTTTCTTTAACTCCCCCTTTTCTAGTGGGCCGTGGGCTCAGGGCTGGTCCCCTTGGGGACTGAGCCTTCCTCGCGCTGGGCACTGCTCAGGTGCTTCGTACCTGGCATCTTATTAGTCCCTTAGCATCACCCTGTGAGGTCCGTGTGCTGATCACATTTTACAGATGAGAAAACAGAGGCTCAGAGAAGCTAGGCAACTTGCCCAAAGGAGCACAGCTAAGAAATGGTGACCCCAAGAAGAAAAGCCCCTCCTGACTTATGTGCAGGGGTGTGTCTGCAGATGCCTTCTTGCTGCCTTTTAACCCCTCCTTGCCTGTTTCCATTCTGTGGTTTCCAGGAAGCAGTGATGAGAAGAAATTCTCTCTTCGTCTAAGGCATCCCACTCCATATAACCCTAGAAAGCATTCACACACACGTACACAGCCCCCCACAGCACACATCCCACACATGCACATACACCCACACACCCAACACACACACATATGCACACACCACACGTGCGCCATACATATGCAGCCCCTCCCCATCTACTACAGGTCTGGCTCTCTCCTCTAGAGCGTCATCACGCAGGGTAAGGGCCCCCACTCCTCATGCACGTGGGAGGGACCCTGAAAATGACACTCAGGTGGACCGCGAGCTCTTCAGGGAGAGCAAGTGCTTTGGGGTCAGTCTCAGGAAGTGGACCTCCCCGGTGAGAAGGAGCTGGAGGAGGCTCCCGGGATGGCTTACGTGTGCGGGAGCTCACGTCTGGAGGGCTGTGCACCACCCCTCGGCGTTCAGGCCTGAGGGGGCCCCTCCTACAGATCCAGAGACTACAGGGAACTTAAAGTAGAAGCCAAGGGCCAAATATCGGGAATCAGGAAAACATAGTCTTGGTGTCTGCCCACTATGCCTGAGGGTGCTGAGCCCTGGAGGACTCAGGCCAGGGAGGGAGGGAGAGGGAGGGAGGTTGGGTGGAGGGGGTTGGTCAGGAGGAGGCGCGGGGCCTGCCTGCAGGGATCAGCGGGGGCTGGGGGTGCTTGAGGGTAAGGAGGGCAGCGGGGAAGGTAAGAGAGGAGAAGCCGTCCACGGTCAGACATTGGAGCTCAGGCACCGTGTACTGCCCATGAGAGGGTCTCCCAAAGGGGAGCTCAAGGGAGAGGTGTGGGCAGGGCTCAGCGGGAGGCTCCTGCACCCTGGGGTCCAGGTACGGTCAGGCAGGGGTGTGTGGGAGCCAGCCGGGCATGTTTGCCGGCTGACCACGACCAGGCTGCGGAGTTGGGAGGGGCCCGAGGGAATCTGGGTGATGGGCCTGGCAGCCCATGGGATTGGGGCCTGGGAGGGTCAGAGACACGTGGAGGACCCGTCCTGTGCAGCCTGGCCGGGCAGGGCCTTTGCTGGGCCAGGGGCAGGGCAGCCTGGTTGTTGGACTGCTGGGGCAGGGCAGGCTGCTCTGTGGCATCGGAGGTCACTCAGCCTCTCTGGACCTGGCCTGGCCCCACGGTCCAGTGCAAGGGTTGGACCAGTGGCAAAGGCACAGATGCCCCTTCCGGCACAGACCCTGAGGTCCCTGCTTGCCCACTGCATCCAGACACTCGGAAGGAGAAGCAGCATTCAGGGCCCTGCAGAACATCCCTCCCCACCCCGCCCCAGAGCCATCTTTGGAAGGGCACCTGGAACAGCGGGCTGACGAATGAGCTTCCTCTCCGAGCCCAGACAGCTGCCTTCCCTGCTGCCTCAGCACAGGGAGAGCTGCCCGGACAGAAATGCTTCTAAGAGTAGAAAAATAACTTGAGCCTCATGGCCCAATCTGAGAGTGTGCGATATGGTGAAGGAGTCAGGTTTAAGGGAGCCCCTGAACCTCCACCCTACCTGGCACAAGGACCCAGGAGGGGCCTGGACGGTACAAGCCAACCCTGTCCCAGCGCAGGACCCCCTGGAAGGGGCTGTCAGCTCTGCCGACGAGCACAGAACAGCCACTGGCTGGAAAATCAGCAGCGGGGCAAGCCTGTGCTTCTTGGGAAGTTGCAATCATTGTTGAGGGCCCTCCAAGCGCGTGGCACTCTGATGGCTCAGGCCAGCTCTGGGATGTAACATCCCAGCTCCCAAATCAGGAATCCACGACTCAGCGGAAGCCCATGGCAGGCATCAGGGGAGGTGGGATGGACCTGCTAGCCCGGGTCTGCCCTTTCGTCAGCACCCACCCTCTCCTCGGTCCCTTCCCACCTTCTCTTTTTCAGCCTCTCCCCAACTTGGAGGCTGGGGGTGTGTGGTCTGGGAGCTTCCTGGAGAGACTGTGTATTAGGCTACATTAGGGTTTTCTCCAGCAAAACAGAAACAACAGGATATATATACAAATATACCTTTTATTGTTTGTTTTGCTTTTCCTGCAAGGAATTGGCTCCTGTGATCATGGAGTCTGGCAAGTCCAAAATCTGCAGAGTGCATCCCAGTTCAGGTCTGGAGGCTGGAAGGTTCTGCAGAACCAGGAAGAGCTGATGTTGCAGTTGAAAATCTTCAGCTGGGAAGCCTTCTCCCCTACCTGTGGGGAGGTCAGCCTTTTGTTTTACTTACATCTTCAACTGATCAGTTGAGGCCCACCCACACCAGGGAGGGCAATCTTTGTTACTCAGTCTACTGATTTAAATGTTAATCTCATCCAGAAACACCCCGAAAGAAACATCGAGAGTAATATTTGACCAACTATCCCGGCACCTCGTGGCCCAGCTAAGATGACACATCAAATTAACCATCACGGATGGAGTGTGTGGGATTTGGTTGCATAGCCAGCAGATGCCTGGGTATGAAGCCTGCCTCTCTGAGCCTCAGTTTTCTCATCTGTAAAGGGGGTGTTGTGAGCAGGAGAGGAGTTAATGGATCAGGGCCACCGATGCCCCTGTGAGGTGTGTATCCTGTGACATCTCCTTTCAGACTCATGCTGGTTCGTCTCAGCCATCCTCCCACACAGGTTGTAGGATTAATGTTTTTAATTTCACACCCTCTTCTCCTTGGCTGCAGTTACCACACAACCCGGTAGCTGCTGTCTGCGGGACCACAGAGCCATGATTCTGTAGATGCTGTGAGGTCACCATGACCTCCAGTGTCAGTTCCCCAGAGGACAGGGGAGCCAGTGTGAGTGACAAGCAGGGCTCAAATCACCACCACATTTGCTACGTGGAGAGAGGGCTGGGAGGAGCTTCCCTCCCCTTTGTTTTTCTGTGTCCCATTCTGGGCTCAGGGTCCAGCTGCCAGGCCTCTGAGCTGACGAGGAGGGTGACTACTGTGGGATGCTAGCCTTTTATCTCCTGCCCTGATGTGCTCCTCACACCAAATCAAGTGGGAGAACATCAGGCCTCTTCTTAATTACATGGCAAGATGTAAAGTGATTGGAAAAGCATCTATGTGAAGCTGTCAGAGGGGAATAGATGTCAAATTAGCAAAAGAAACAACTAATTGGGAGCAGATTTCATCTGCATCCTTGTGCCACCAAGAGGAATGACATGTTGGGGAATCAGATGAGTTCTGGGGCCCAGGGAATGTGCTGGACTCTGCTATCCTGAAATAGAGGCTCCTTGTGCACATGGCCATCTCCAGACCGCAGTGCGCCCATCAGGTGAGGCATGTATCTGTAAAAGCCACATCTCTGTCTCCAAGGGCACAGCCTTGTTGGGCAGTCCTGACATGCACATAGGAGGTAATTCTGGACAAGTCCATGTGTATAGAGCAGAGTTCCAGCCACAGGCAGCAGAGGCCAGCTTCGTGGCCGCTCTGGGTCATCCTGTGCTGTACTTATCGGCTTCCAGGCATAGCCCCTGTGCTACCTGTTGGTTTCCCGTGCTCTCTGGGCCCATAGCCCCCGGCACAGGGCCTGGCACAGGATAGATGGGAAGGAACCCTCGTTGAGTGGATAGATGGGATGATGGGGATGGGTGAGTGGATGGGCAGATAGATGGATGGGTGTGTTGGCAAGTGGGTGGGTAGAGGGATGGGAGGGTGCATGGTGGAGGAGAGCCAGGTCACTATGGATGGAGAGAGCTTTGCAGAGGCATTTTCCTCCTGCGGGGTTTGGAGGGGGGAGTGGGGGCAGGGAGTCTCTCCTCTAGGGCTTATCTGGCACTGGGGATCCTTTTGTTCTCTGTCTCTGAAAGGCAGAGGTCAGGCAAGTCAGGTCAGTCTGGGCTGGGTGGGAGATGCTGAGAAATTAGGGTGAGATCCCTTTCCTGCTGTGGTACTCAATTACCTTCAAGTAAAATGGGAGCTCCACCCCCCACGCCTTGGTGCCGTGGTAGGGCCTGGGCAGTACAGAACGTGGGGTCCCAGGGTTTTCAGCTTTGAGTGCAAAGCTGCACCAGGGGAGGAAGATTTTCAAACCCTCGAAGTGCAAGAAACTGGAGACAACATAGGGGAATAAACCCAGGGAGGCCATGCATTTGGACTCTGGCTCGCAGGCTGGGGCTGGCTTCCTACAGCCCTCTTCTTCCACATGAGACCTGGAGGATGGCAGCCTGCTAAGGTGGGGGCTCCCGCGCCTGCCCTCCCTCCAACTGAAGGCTTCTTCAGGACCCCAACCTTCTGTGTCCAGAGAGGTTCTGGGGCTCCCCCTGGAGGAGGGTTTCGGGTAATGCAGGCAAGCGAGCCCTGATGAGCTTGTTTCTCAGATGGATCCAATCCGCCCCCATCCTAAGTGCCGCTGGTCAAGACTCAGGGCTGCTCTGCGCTGGCCTGGGTGTCCACTCCGCGTGCTTTTCCCTCATGTGTCCCCTGGTTGACCTGCAGACCATCCTGGCATTTGTCTGAGCTGTTGCGACTGGCTTATTTCACTCGGCATAACATCCTCAAAGGTCACCCATGTTGCAGTGTGTGTCAGCGTTTCCTTCCTTTCAAGACTGAATAATATCTCACTGCATGTAAGAATCAAATTCTGTTTATCTATTTGTCCATCAGTCAACCCTTGGGTTGCTTCCTTTAGCTATGGTAAACAACGATGCTATGAACATGGGACTGCTTTCAATTCTTTTGGATATATACCCAGAAGTGGAATTGCTGGGTCAAATGGTAATAATTCTATTTTCAAGTTTTTGAGAAACCTCCATACTGTTTTCCATAGGGTCCGTACCATTTTATGTTCCCAGTAACAGTGCATGAAGGTCCTAATTTATCCACATCCTCAACAAAGGTTATTTTTCTCTTTCTTTTTTAAAGAAAAATACAAGGACATTATTTTATTTATGTCACTTACAACTTAAAACAATGACAATTATTCTTTAGATGCATATATGCATGTTATAAAAATATAAAGATGTACATGGCAATGGTAATTATTCATTTCAGGATTAGAGGCTGCCTTTGGTAGAGTGAAAGGGACTGAGAATAGGGAAGAGCACTCAGAGGGGCTTTTTTTAAAATAAATAAATAAATTTATTTATTTATTTAATTGGCTGTGTTGGGTCTTTTTTGCTGTGCGTGGGCTTTCTTTTGTTGTGGTGAGCGGGGGCTACTCTTCACTGTGGTGTGCGGGCTCCTCATTGCCGTGGCTTCTCTTGTTGCAGAGCACGGACTCTAGGCGCGTGGGCTTCAGTAGTTGCAGCACATGGGCTCAATAGTTGTGGCTCATGGGCTCTAAAATGCAGGCTCAATAGTTGTGGCTCACAGGCTTAGTTGCTCCATGGCATGTGGGATGTTCCTGGAGCAGGGATCAAACCCGTGTCCCCTGCCTTGACAGGCAGATTCCCAACCACTGGGCCACCTAGGAAGTCCTCAGAGGGTCTTAATATTTTATTTCTTAAGCTGAGTAGGGGGTACACAGGTGCTCTTTATGTTCGTACCTTTCTTTATGTTTGTAATAGTTCATAATAAAATACTTAAAACTTCACAGCGGATTTTGATGCACATGCCGCTACAATCTCTAGACACCAAGAAATATTCAAATTTTCTATAATTGTATAAGTAAAATTTTCAAAACCCAAAATTAATTGTGTCATCATCTGTTCAAGGAGCATTTTTTAAACTCTAATTTGATCCTTGCCCTATGCTCTGCTGTAATCCACTAAGTACATATACTCCATGAGAGCACAGAGAGTGTTATATTTAACCTTTTAGTCCTCTGTTCTCTCTCTTTTTTAATAGTAGCCATTCTAATGGGTGTGAGGCGGTATCCTGGCATAAGAGCTCTTAAAACCTTTGTCATTTCTGGAGTGGTAGAGGGTGATAGGAGCTCTTTGGTTATTCATAAAAAGCCCCTTTCAGGTGCCTGTTGGCCATCGGTATGTCTTCTTTGGAAAAACATCCGTTCAGATCTTCTGCTCATTTTTTGATGGGGTTGTTTGTTTTTTCAACATTGAGGTGTATGAGCTGTTTGTATATTTTGAAGATTAACCCCTTGCAAATATATTCTTCCATTCCCTAGGTTGTCTTTTCATTTTGTTGATGGTTTCCTTTGCTGTGCAAAAGGTTTTAAGTCCCATTTGTTTATTTTTGCTTTTATTTCTTTTGCCATGGAAGACGGATCTAAGAAAATATTGCTACAATTTATGTCAGGGAATGTTTTGCTATGTTCTCTTCTAGGAGTATTATGGTGTTATGTCTTACAGTTAGGTCTTTAAAACATTTTGAGCATATCAATAGGCACATGAAAAGGTTCTCAACATTGCTAATTATTAGAGAAATACAAATCAAAACCACAGTTATGTAGCAACTCACACTGGTCAGAATGGCCATCATCAAAAAGTCTACACACGATAAATTCTGGAGAGGGTGTAGAGAAAACGGTTCACTCCCACACTGTTGGTGGGAATGTAAATTGGTGCAGTCACTATGGAGAACAATATGGAAGTTCCTTAAAAAGCTAAAAATAGAGCTACCGTATGATCTAGCAATGCCACTCCTGGGTATACATGCAGAAAAATAAATCTAATTTGAAAAGATACATAGACCCCAGTGTTCATAGCAGCACTATTTACAATAGGCAAGACATGGAAACTATCCAAGTGACGATTGGCTTTAGGAGATGAGTGTGTACACACACACACACACACACACACACACACACACACACACACACACACTGGAATATTACTCAGCCATGAAAAGAATGAAATATTGCTGTCTGCAGCAATGTGGATGGACCTAGAGATGATCATGCTAAGTGAAGTAAGTCAGACAGAGAAGACAAGTATTATATGATATCACTTATGTGTGGAATCTAAACAATAACATGAGTGAGTCTGTATACAGAACAGAAACAGACATACAGACATGGAAAACAAACTTCAGCTTATCAAAGAGGAGAGAGAGGAAAAGAGGGACAAATCAGGAGTATGGCATTAACAGGCACAAACTACTATATATAAAATATATAAACAACCGGGACCTACTGTATAGCATGGGAAACTGTATTCAATATCTTATAATAACCTATAATGGAGTATAATCTGAAAAAATAGACAACTGAATCATTTTGCTGCACACCTGAAACTAACACAATATTGTAAATCAACTACAGTTCAGATTTTAAAAGGCCCCCTTCAACCTTACCTGAGTTTACGCTGATAAGATGACCGTAGGAGGGTGGGGGCTGATGGCCAGAGGAACTGACCATGTGATTAGAAGGCTGACATTTTCAGCCTCACCCCCTGACTTCCAGGGAGGAGAGGATCGAGATAGTCACCAATGACCAGTGACCTAATCAATCACACCTGTGTAATGGAATCTCCGTAAACCCCTGAAACAAAGGGGTTAGGAGAGCTTCTGGGTTGGTGAATGAATCCACATGCTGGGAGCGGGACCCACCCCAGACTCTGCAAGGGCAGCAGCTCCTGTGCTTGGGACCCTTCTGGGCCTCGTTCTAAGTACCTCTTCATCTGCCTGTTCATCGATATCCTTTATAATTTACAGGTAATAGTGAGGAAAATGTTTCCTTGAGTTCTATGAGCTGTTGTAGGAAATTATCAAACCTGAGTCGGGGGTCATGGGAACCATGCTGTGTAGTCAAGTCCGCAGTGTGGGAACTGGGGGCCACTGCTTGGGGTTGGTGATGGAGCGGGAGCAGTCTTGTGGGCTTGAGTCCTTAACCTGCAGGGTCTCTGTTACCTCCAGGACTTAGTGTCAGAGGTGAATTAAATTGTAGGCTGCCTAGCTGGTGTCTGCAGAGAACGGGAGAAATGATTGGTGTGGAAAACCTAGATATTTGGTGTTAGAAGTGTTGTGAGTAGAGAGACAGATCCTAGAGTGGGGTTACAGGTGTGTGTGTGTGTGTGTGTGTGTGTGGTTATAGGAGAGTGTGTGTGTCTGTGGGGTTATAGGTGTGGGGGTGGGGCTTATGGGAGTGTGTGTGTGTGTGGGGGGTGGTTACAGGAGTGTGTGTGCATGTGTGTGTGTGGTTATAGGAATGTGTGGGGGGTTTCAGGAGTGTGTGTGTGGGGAGGTTGTAGGAGCGTGTGTCGTATGTGTGTGGCTAGGTTATGCTGCATTAACAGAGAGCCTCCCATCCCTCAGTGCCTTTCCTTGCACAGGAGGAATTCAGCGCTCCCCACGTGAAGGCTGTCAGGGTCCATGCTCTTCTTATTCATGCAGGGCCTCAGGCTAATGCAGGCCCCATCTTGACATGAGTTCCTTTGTCACCGAGACAGATGGAAAGAAATGTGGTGAATCGTGCACTTCTTCTTAACACTTCTACCCAGAAGCGGTGCCCACGATTTTATCTCACTGTTTATTATTCAGAACAAGTGATGTAGCCTCACCTAACTCAGAGGGATTGGGTAGCACAGTCCACTCAGAAGGAGCAGGGAGCGAATACTGTGAAGAGCCTGATGGACAACTCATCCCTGGGGCCGTGGGTCACTGGGACCAGTTAGAGGGACCTTATTTCCTGTCTCGGTATCTGGGAACTGGGGCGGGGTCCACGAGCCAGGGATCAGGCTGGAAGGCACAGTTTGGAAAGGCTGAATATTCCACTAGCCTTGGACATGCTGTCCATCTCTGTTCCTTGGCTGGAAGTTGGTATATGCTCCGTGGCACCAGGATTTAAAACAACGTCAACTTGAAAAATACCAGCCTTTTTTGCAGATTCTAAAAGGACACAGTCCCTTTCTTGCTGTAGTTGTCAGCACAGGGCAGGTGTGGGGGTGATAAAGGGGGCAGTGTGGTCTGTGAGGGCTGGGAGCCCACAGTTCTTGGTGCCCCTGGACAGGTCAGCCACAGCCTAGCCCTGTGGCCTTGGGAAGATACATCACCTCTCCACCTTATTTGCCTATCTGTAAACTGGGGCTGAAGACCATCCCCAGCATTCCAGGAGCTGTAAAGACTGCATGAGATGGCACCTGGCCAGCCCTCAGCACCAGGCCTGCCCAGAGCAGATGCTCACATGACGTTAGCCTGTCTGCCTCAAATCATGCTCCAACCATCATGCCATGTGAGGTTATAGCCAGCCCCACTCTGTCCTTTGCTAGCTGTGTGAGTGTGGACAGTTGCTATGTGCTTCTTTCAGTCCTCAGTTTTCTCATTTGAAAAATGGAGAGAATTATACCTCCATTCCAGAGTTGTGGTAGGTTTCCAAGGCCCGTGGGTAGATGCTCAGTGGTCCAGGGAAGGTGCGTGGTGCATGGGAGGAACACAAGCAGGGGTGGGCACCCTGGGGGTGTGCCCGTGCCAAGGCAAAATCG
This sequence comes from Hippopotamus amphibius kiboko, assembly GCF_030028045.1. Lineage (NCBI taxonomy): Eukaryota > Metazoa > Chordata > Mammalia > Artiodactyla > Hippopotamidae > Hippopotamus > Hippopotamus amphibius. The sequence continues at coordinate 41,852,484 of NC_080193.1, read as the reverse complement.
GTTTCATACGTCTCCTTAATTGGAAATTAATTCCTTAATTTCCCTTCTTTTTTATTAAAAAGAAAATCCTGTTGAGGAGCTAGCTGGTGCTGACGGTGGTTTTGTGGACAGCACACCTCTCTGCTCAGGGTCCCTCTTGAGTGATGCTTTTGCTGGGGCAACCTAGCGACTGTTCACCACAAAGGAATCTTCCTTTTCCATCCCTTCGGCACAGAACTGAAGTGTCCTCAGCAAAGAGGGTGGGGGAAACAGGCCATTAATTTTGAGTGCTGGGGAGGCAAGACAGGCGCCTTCATTAGAAAGTTCAAAATTGCATTTTATTTCCATTTTGATGAGATTTTTATGAGTTAGAAGAGATGAAGTTGAATCCCATGAGTGTAATGGACCTGGAAAGATCACAGATACTGGATTGAAGCCAATGAACCATGAGGAGTTTAGTAAATTAATTAAATTTGAGAAAATAATGATTTTTTTGCCATTGCATTAAGATTTCTAAAATGTCTTAAAAAGGCAATGGCAATCCTCATTTATGGGAAATTACAGTTACACAACAATCCCCCTAAGCTCTTTCTTATGTTTGTTTTATGAAGCTGCACTGGTGAGAGAATATCTGTGGTGAGGTTTGGGGAGCAGGGGGATGGAGGGAGTGCCTTCAAAATGCTCCTGCTGCGTGGGGTCCTGACCCTTTGGCTCTGGAGCCAACCGATGCTGGATCGCAGCTTTGCCTCTCATCACAGAGTAGGAGCATTTGTTCAGCACAATTTTGAGTTGCAGTTGGTGTAGGAAAAAAGCTGACCAGTTATGCAAAGGGCCACAGAAAATTGCTCTTGGGGGATGTGAAGCATAAAGCCCAGTTTATAGAGCAGAGGTTTGTTCTAGAGCTGTGGTTCAGGAAGCAGCCCCCTCTGCCCAGAATCCCACTGTAGTCTCTACACTTCACATCATCCATGACTTTTAGCCCCAAGAGGAGGTAGTGCTGGGAAAGGGCTGGGGGTTTCATGTCGAATAAGTACTCACTTTGTGCTGGACATGACACATCATCTTGTTTAATTCATCCAACAACCAAACTGTGACCTAATTAGGGACATGATAATTATCACCTTATAGATGTGACAATATAGAGAGAGTCTCTATAAAATGGTTTTTACTATTTAACTTTAAATTGAGGCAGATTTCACATGGAGTAAAATAAATAGATCTTCAGCATACAGTTCAGGAGTTTTGACAGAGTCCTCCTGCTAAGAACTACCCAATCAGCATATAGACTATTTCCACCATTCCTGAAAGTTATCTTTAACCTTTATCAGCAAAGGTAACTGTTTTGATTTCTATCACTAGGGTAGATTAGTTTTGCCTGCTCTTGAACATCTTGTTCAGAGATGTCTGATTTCTTTTGCTTAAATGATGTTTTTGAGACTGGATTCATCCTTTTAGTGGTTCATTCTTTTAGTTTTTCTGGGAATTCCCTTCTTTAAATTCATCCAGTTTATTTATCCATTCTCCTGTTATGAACGTTTTTCTTTTCACTTCTGGGCTATTATCATTAAAGCTGCTATGAAGATTCTTGTGAAAGCTTTCTTGTGGATCCACAAATTAATTTCTCTTGGTTAAATTTTTAGGTGTAGGTAGGTATGTGTTTAAGGTCAAAAGAAACTTACCAAAGTATTTGGTGTCATTTGTCCTCCTACCACAAAGTAAGGAGTTTCAGTTGCTCCACATCCTCGTCAGCACTTGTATTTGTGAATCTTTTAAATTTTAGCCCTTTTGTCAGGTGTGTGGAGGCATCTTGCATTTCCCTGATGATGATGTTGATCACTTGTTCATGTGCTTATTGGCTGTTTGTATGTGTTCTTCTCATTTAAAATAATTGCTTGTCAGAGAGAAATGAGAAGAAACTGATTACATAGAGATTAAACAACATGATACTAAAAAAACCAATGGGTCAATGATGAAATCAAAGAGGAAATTAAAAAACACCTTGAGACAAAAAATGAAAACACAATCATACTAAATCTATGGGATGCAGCAAAAGCAGTCCTTAGAGGGAAGTTCATAGTAATAAAATAATTGCTTATCTGTCCTTTTCTTACTGATTTGTGTAAGTTTTAAAATACGTTTTAGAGATAAACTTTTGTCTGATATAGCCCAATTATTGTATCTCAGTCTGTGGCTTATCCTTTCTTTTTCTGTAACAGTTTCTTTTGATGACTGGAAGATTTAAATTTTGATGAAATCTAATGTATCATTTTTTTTCTTTTATGGTTAACGCTTTTTTTGTGACCTGTCTTATACATCCTAAGGTTGACAAAATATTACCCTATTTTTCCTTCTCAAATATTTTTAGTTTTATTTTTCAGTCTATGATTCATCTTGAATAAAGCTTTGGGAATGATATGAAGTAAAAGCCACAGTTAACTTTTTCCAGTTATTTTGTGTGGGTCTATTTATGAACTCTTTTTTTCTGTTATTTTGATCTACTTTCTATCCTTAAGCTAATAGCACACTGTCTTCATGACTGTAATTTTACACTGTCTTGAAATCAGTTACTATAAGTTTTCCACTTTTGTTCTTCTAGATTGCTTGGGCTAGTCTAGGTCCTTTGCATTTCCATATAAATTTTAGAATCAGCTTGTTAGTTTCTACCATAAATACTGCTGGGATTTTGACTGGGATATCAGTGAATCTATAGATCAACTTGTGTGGCAATTGACATCTATACAGTAGTCTTTCAATTTATGAGTGCAAGATGTTTTTCCATTTATTGAGGTCATCTTTAATTTCTTTTAGAAATGTTAAATACTTTTCTATATATGTCTTGCATATTTTTGGGTTAAATTTATCCTCATGTATTTGATTTTTAGAATGATATTTGAAACGGTATTTAAAAAAAAAAACGATTTTCCATTCCTTTTTGGTGGTGTTTAGAAACAATGTTGATTATTTTATATTGACTTTTTATCATACAACTTTGTTAAATTCAATAAATATTCAAGTAGTTTGTAGATTTCTTTGGGTTTTTCTACAATCATGTCATCTGTGAATAAAGATATCCTTACTTCTTCCTTTCAAACCTTTTTCTTTCTTTTTCTTGCTTCAGTGGACTATTAAACCTTCAGTACAATATTTTACAGCCATGATAAGATTATATAGCTTTGTCTTTGTCCCAGTCTTAGGGGGCAAAAGTTTAATATTTCATCATATGTATGATGTTAGCTGTGGGTTTTTTTTTTTTTTTTCATGGATACTTCTTTTCAGACTGAGAAAATTTTCTTTTATTCCTTGTCTGCTGAGGGCTTTTATTATGAACAGCTGTTGAATTTTACCAAATCCTTTCTCTGAATCTATTGAGAATATCACATGATTTTGCTCCTTTATTCTATTGTGTTGAATTTCATTTAATTCCTGATGTTGATAATTTGTGTTTTATTTTCTTTGTATTTTTGATCATTCATTTTATTGACATTTTCAAAGAATAAATTTTTTTTTGCCTTGGTGATTTTCTACATGGCTGGTTTGTTTTCTATACTGTTGACTTTTTTTTATCCTCTCATCTTTATTATTCCTTTATTTTTCTATTTGCTATGGACTTAAACTGCTATTCTTTGCTAACTTCTGAGATGGTAGTTGATTTAAAACTTCCTTGTTTTCTAATATGTAGAATTAAAGTGATAAATTTCCCTCTAAGCACTGCTTTAACTGCTTTTCACACATTTTGAAATGTGTTTTCATTGTCATTTAAGTAAAAATATTTCATAATTTCCTTTTGAGTTTTTCTTTGAACCATGGATTATATAGAAATCTATTACTTAGTTTCAAGAGATTTGGGAGATTTGCTAGTTAATTTTTTAAATAATTTTATTATTTATTTATTTATTTATTTATTTATTTATTTATTTATTTATAATTTAACTGCAGAGTATGTAAGAACATACCCTAGAATTTCAATCCTTTGGGACATACTTTACGTACCAGCACATGATCTATTTTGATGAATGTTCAATGTGCACTTAAAAGGAATGTGCATTCTGAACTTCCTGAGTACAGTGTTCTATAGATGCCAATTTGATCAAATTAGTGAATTATGTTGTTCCATTCATTTACATTGTGCTGATTTAAAAAATCGGCTCTTTCTATAAATCACTGAGAGAAGAATGTTTAGATCTCCAACTCTAGTTGTGAATTTGCCTATTTCTGTGTAATCAGTTAAGTTTTGCTTCATGTATTTTGGAGCCATGTTATTAGATAGATACACATTAGGATGGTTATGTCCACCTGCAGACTTAATCCATTTAGCATTCTGAACTGTCCCTCTGTATCTCCTGCAATGTCTTGAAGTCTGCTCTTTCTGTTATTGTAGTCACACCTGCTTTCTTGTTATTAGTGTCTGCAGAGTATGTATTTCTCCAACCTCTTGCTTTCAACTGATAGTGATTATTAGATTTAAGCTTTATCCTTTGTAAATAGTGTAGAATTGTTTTTTCTTAAATCTAGTTTGATAATTTCTGCCTTTCAAGTTGACTGCTTAGTCAATTTAAACTTAATGAAATTATTGAAGTCAGGTTTGAGTCTATCTTGCTTTTTTGTTTTATTTTATTTTATTTTATTTTATTTTATTTTATTTTATTTTATTTTATATTGGTTTCATTTTTTGTTTGTCTTTTGTTTCTATTTTCCTGCCTTCTTTTGGAGTAATCAAGCATTTAAAACATTTCCATTTTAGCCAAAGCAATCTTAAGAAGAAAAGATGGAGTTGGTGGAATTAGGCTTCCTGACTTCAAACTATACTACAAGGCCATAGTGATCAGGACAGTATGGTACTGGCACAAAAATAGAAAGGAAGATCAATGGAACAGAATAGAGAACGTAGAGGTAAATCCAAGCACACATGGGTGCCTTATCTTTGACAAAGGAGGCAAGAATATACAATGGAAAAAAGACAGCCTCTTCAATAAGTGGTGCTGGCAAAATTGGAAAGCTATATGTAAAAGAATGTAATTAGAACACTTCCTAACACCATACACAAAAATCAACTCAAAATGGATTAAAGAGCTAAATGAAGGCCAGACACTATAAAACTCCTTGAGGAAAACATAGGCAGAACACTCTATGGAATACATCAAAGCAAGATCCTTTTTGACCCACATCCTAGAATAATGGAAATAAAACCAAGAATAAAGAAATGGGACCTAATGAAAATTAAAAGCTTTTGCACAGCAAAAGAAACCATAAACAAGACAACAACGCTCAGAATGGGAGAAAATACTTGCCAATGAAGCAACAGACAAAGGATTAATCTCCAAAATATACAAGCAGCTCATGCAGCTTAAGACCAAAAAAGCAAATAACCCAATCCACAAGTGGGTGGAAGACCTAAATAGACATTTATCCAAAGAAGACATGCAGATGGCCAACAAACACATGTAATGTTGAGCATCATTACTAATCATTAGAGAAATGCAAGTCAAAGCCACAATGAGGTATCACCTCACACCAGTCAGAATGGCCATCATCAAAAAATCTAGAAACAATAAATGTTGGAGAGGGTGTGGAGAAAAGGGAACTCTCCTGCACTGTTGGTGGGAATGTAAGTTGGTACAGCCACTATGGAAAACAGTATGGAGGTTCCTTAAAAAACTACAAACAGAACTACCATTATGATCCAGTAATCCCACTCCTGGGCATATACCCAGAGAAAACCATAATCCAAAAAGAAACATGTACCACAATGTTCACTGCAGCACTATTTACAATAGCCAGGACATGGAAGCAACCTAAATGCCCATGAATGGATAAAGAAGATGTGGCACATATATACAATGGAATATTACTCAACCATAAAAAGGAATGAAATTGAGCTATATATAATGAGGTGGATAGACGTAGAGTCTTTATACAGAGCGAAGTAAGCCAGGAAGAGAAAAACAAATACTGTATGCTAACTCATATATACAGAATCTAAAAAAAAAAAATGGTACTGATGAACCCAGTGACAGGGCAAGAATAAGGATGCAGATGCAGAGAATGGACTGGAGGACATGCGGTTGGGAGGGCGGGGGGCGAAGGGGAAGCTGGGACTAAATGAGAGTGTAGTATAGACGTATTTACACTACCAACTGTAAAATAGATAGCTAGTGGGAAGTTGCTGTATAACAAAGGGAGATCAGCTCGATGATGGGTGATGCCTGAGAGGGCCAGGACAGAGAGAGCGGGAGGGAGGGGTTATGGGGATATATGTGTAAAGACAGCTGATTCACTTTGGTGTACCTCAAAACCTGGTACAAGAGTGTAAAGCAATTATATTCCAATAAAGAGCTTAAAAAAATTCCATTTTCTTTCCTCTTGGTTATTTAACTATACCTATTTGTGTTATAATTAACTTTTTTGATTTATCATGATGTATCTTAAGTTAGTACTATATTACTTCATGTTTAAAATAATTTTCCTTTCCTTCAGCCTTTTTGGCTATTACTGCCCTATATTTTACCTCTACATATATGTCCCACATATTTATTATGTATTTCTATTGTTTTCACTATAAACAGACATAATTTAAAAATTATTAAGAACAATATAATTTTATATTTACACTTATATTTACCATTCTTGGGGCTTTTCATTTCTTCCTGCAGATCTGGGTTTTCATCCGGCATCATTTCTATTTAGTCTGACGGACTTCCATTAGCCCTTTTTTGTATTTGTCTCCTAGGAAAAATTTTTCTCATTTTATTTGTTTGTCTGAAAAATGCATCTTTTTAGCTTTGATTTTTTAAAAAGTGTTTTTCATTGTTACAGAATTCTAAGTTTACTTTTATTTTTTCCTTTTAGCACTTTAGAGGTTGCATCCTTGTTTTCTTGTTTCCACTTTTTTTTCTGCTTAAAATGTGTGTTCCGCTAAATATAAAGTTTCCTTTGTCTCTGGTTTCCTTAAGATTTTATTTTTGGTTTTTATTTTCAGCACTTTGCCTATGATGTGTCCAGCTGTGGTCTTCTTTGTATTTCCCCTGTTGGCACTCTTGGATCTCTGGTATAGGTCTTTAATCAATTTTTGGAAAAAATTAGGCGATTTACTCTTCAATATTCTTCTGCGCCATTTATCATTCTTCTTTCCTTCTGGGATCCCAATGTTAGACCATTTGATATTTCTCACATGTGTCAGACATTCTGTGTTTTAAAAAATTATTATCTTTGGGTGTTTTAGTTTGGATAATTTCCTTTAACATGCCCTGAACCCACTGACCCTTTTCCTTTGTGTTTAGTGTGATACTAACTTATCTAATAAATTTTCCATTTAGATATTGTGTTTTTCAGGTCTAGAATTCAATTTTGCTCACCTTTTATAGTTTAAATTTCTCTCCTGAAATTCTTCATCTCTTCACCAATTCTATTTATTTTTTTCCTCTCAATTCTTTAATATACTTAAAATAAAATTTCAAAAAATGTCATTGTCTTCTAATTCCAAAATTTGGGTCATCTGTGGGTCTACATTATTGATGTTTCCTCTTGATTTTGGGTATACTTTCCTGCTTCTTTGACTCACTAGTATTTTTTATTGTTGTTGTATGATGAATATTGTGAATGATACTTTGCAGAGTCTGAATTGCATTATCTTTCTCTATAGATTGTGAACTGTATGTATGTATGATATATGTGTATATGTGTATGCATGCTTACCTGTACATATAAGCATGCATGTGTATCACATATGTGCATGTATGTGTAAATATGCACACATGTGTATCTATGTTTGCATGTACAATTGAATTACTGTTGGATCATCATGATTACATGTTGTTTCCTCACTCCAAAACTCTTAATGTTAGAGGATCCCAGTGCTCAGGCCTTGGTCCTCTTCTCTGCTCTATTTATACTTTCTTCCTTGGTGATTGCATTCAGTCCCATGAATTTAAATACCATACACATGCTGACAGCTCCCACATTTATAACTAAACCTTGACTTGTCTCCTGGAGTCTATTTTTGTATATTCAACACCTGCATACTCCACATCTCTTCTTGGATGTTTAATAGACATCTCAAATTCAACATGTCTAAAACTGAACTCCAAGTTTTGCCTGTCTCCCGACACTCCAAATGCCCTGCTCAACTCACATTCAGTGAGTGGCAACTTCCTTTTTCCAGTTGCTTAGGTCAAAATTTTGGAATCGCCTTTAACTCCATTCTTTCATTAACATTCCTTCTCAAATCTATCAGGGAGTCCTATTGACTCTATCTTCAAAATAAATTCAGTATCCACTGCTACCCCTGGGTCCAGTTTACCATCACTTTCATCTCATTTACTACACAGCCTCTGACTTGTCTCTGCCTCCACCTTTGTCCCTCTGCAGTCCATTCTTCACACAGCAGCCAAAGTGATCTTTTAAAATGTAAACCAGACCACAGGACTCCTCTGATCAAGCCATGCAATGGCTCTCCCATTTTATTTACAGTAAAAGCAAAACCCCTCAGTCAGGCTCTGTATTACCTCTCGTGACCTCATCTCCCACTACTCTTCTCCTGATCTCTCACTCAAGCCACAGTGCCCCCCTCTCTATTTCTCCAATGTGCTGGGGAGTGGCTACTGTTTCCTCTGCCTATGATCCTTTCCCCTGGACATCCACGTGGCAGGAACTGGGATGAGAGAGATCGTGGAGGACCTTCTCTGCCATATTAAGCTGTCTCAAATGAAGACCCTAGGGAGCCAAAGGAAACATGACCTTGTTTCCCATAGCAAGACCAGTATGGTAGGTATCTGTGTCTGTGATTATTGATGTGGATTGGTGATGGTTGGAGAGGTGGAGAGCACTGTCCCTGCGGGTGGATCTCATTTGGATGTTCTCAGCTCACCAGGAGATTATAACATTGTGGCTGAGACTGTGCTCTGGCCCATGAGAAGCACCCAACAGTGTCAGCCTCAGGCTGCCATAGTTCCTAGGAGGCTTTCCTCCCTTCATGCCTCTTCTTGTAAAGGGAAAAGAACATTTCATTTCATCTTGCTGAGTAGAAACAGGGTACCACTCCCCTGCATCCTTTTGTTATCACTTCTTGCTGATTACAGCTCTGGTCACTGCCCAGTTATGCTATTGGTCTGGCAACTGGGATGTGAAAATTAAAACTGCTCTTTAAAATTTCAGCTTATGTGAAACAGCCTAAGGGGAAGATGTATTTTCATTTGTTTCTCCACAGGCATTTCTGTGGTAGATGGAGAAGGGAGTTTATAAATGGTGACGCTCAAATCATCCTGGCATTCTGAAGAGATAGACTATGACATAGACAGACTAGAGTTTAAACTTTGTCTACACTTTTTTTTTTTTTTTGGCAATGTGGCGTGTGGGATCTTACTTCCCGGACCAGGGATCGAATCTTGCCCCCTGAAGTGGAAATGTGGAGTCCTAACCACTGGACCACCAGCGAATTCCCTTGTCTACATTTTTTAGTAGTATTGAATCTTGAGAAAGTGTCTTCAAGTTTTTGAGACTCAGTTTCCTCATCGGTAAAATGGGAATAATGAAGTCTTCCCTTCCAGTGTTGTTGTGAGGAATTAAACAACTCATGGTAACTGCTTGACACATAGTCCCTGGTCCATGGGGTTATGAAGCCCTAAATACTCCATGAAGGAGTTTTGAAGAAGAAGAATGGCTCAAAGTGGCCTCCTGCCCATCTCCTTTGGCTTCAGATATTCTTTGGCCTTCTGAGGGTGCTCCCTTGGCATGATCCTGTACAAGAGCAGTCATTGGGTCTTCATTGTGTGGAGGAAATGCCTGGCTTTTATAAGATACATATCTTTCTGGAGGGCTCTGACCTCATCTGGAAAGTCTCTGAACATTCCTCCTGCCACTTCAGTCATATCTCTTAATTTCCTTGTTAGGAAATATATTTCAATCATATGCGTGAGTATATGGTAATACCTGCACATATAATTTAAGTAGTACCGGTAATACAGTGAACAACTGTGTATCCATCACTCACCAATAGATACCTGTGTATTTATCGAGAAATAGAACATTACCAATAACTCTGAAGCCCCCGTGGGTACCTCTTTTTCAACTGCAATACTATTTTGAAGTTGAGTTTATTAATCCTTTTTTCTTTTACGATTATTTTATTTTATTTTTAAATTGACGTACAGTTGATATACAGTATTATCTTATCTTTTGCTCATTTTTAAATAGTTTATCACACTTGACTATATCTCTAAACACTATGATGTTTAGTTTTGCAGGTGTTTGAGATTTATCTTAAGTGGAATGATTCTGTTTTTCCTTTGGCCGGCTTTTTGCATTTAATACCACATTTATGAAGTGTATCTATACTTGAAATAGTATTCTTCTTATTCATTCTACTCTTGGTGAATATTAGGGTTGTTCCCCCTTTTGTGCTCTCTGAACAATGCTGCTGTGAGTATTTTTGCATGTGTCGCCAGGTGTGTGCACCTATGCACATGTTTCTGTCAGTTACCACCTTGTACCTATGAATGGAATGGCTCCTTTGTCATAGATTGATTGTATAAGTGTAGGTTCATTTCTGGGCTCTCTAGTCTGTTCCATTGATCTAGGTATCTGTTCCTGTGCCATGTTGTTTTGATTACTATAATTCTGTAGTAGAGTTTGAAGTCAGGGAGCATGCTACCTCCAACTTTGTTCTTTCCCAAGACTGTTTTGGCTATCTGGGGTCTCGTGTTTTTATACACATTTTAGAATTCTTTGTTCTAGTTTTGTGGAAAAATGCCATTGGTATTTAGATAGGGATTGCACTGAATCTGTAGATTGCCTTGGGCAGTATGGTCATTTTAAAAAATATTAATTCTTTCAATTCCTGAGAAAAGAATATCTTTTCATCTCTTTATGTCATCTTCACTTTCTTTCATCAATGTCTCATTGTTTTCCAAGTACAGATTTTTATTATTTCTGCTCAGCATGGGTAATTTCCAATACTCTCTCTTCTTGCTAATCTATTCTTCTGAATCATCTCATCTACTGTTGATTCCTTCTAGTGTATTTTTAAATTTCAGTTATTGTATTCTTTGGTTCTGCTTGGTTCTTTATATTTTTTAATTCTTTGTTAAATTTCTCACTATGTTCATCCCTTCTGAGTTCATTGAGCATCTTTATGATCATTTCCTAAGGGTAGTTGCTTATCTCCACTTCATTGAGTTCTTTTTTTTTTTTTTTTTTTTTGACATTGTGTCTTAGTCCTTGTTTGGAAAATATTCCTCTGTCTCCTCATTTTGCCTAATTATCTGTGTTTATTTGTATGTATTATTAGGTTGGTTAAGTTTCCCAGTCTTGGAGAAGTGGCCTTGCATAGAAGGCATCCTATGGGACCCAGCAGCACGCTCCCTTCTGGTCACCAGAGCTATCTACTCTAGGGGTGCTCCCTATGTGGGCTGCATGGGTCCTTCTGTTGCAGTACAGCTAACTACTGCAGGTGTGCTGGAAGGCAAGGCTGGTCCTTGGCCTCATTTGCTGCCATGCCTTGCCTCTTGTGGTGTTTGCTGACTTGTTGGTCAGCAGGACCAGTCCTGGGACAGCTGACCTTGGCAACCAGAAGGTCTGGCTCTGGTGCTGGCTCACCAGTGGGTGGGCCCAAGTCCCTGCTTAGTTGGCTGCACACCCTGGTTGTCCTGGGACTGGTGGGGGCCTGCTGATGGGCAGGTAAACCTTTGACTCTAACAGGACAGAGGGAGGACTCCAAAATGGTGCTTGCCAGTACCAGTGTCCTTGTGGTAGAATGGGCTCCCCAAAATGTTTACTATCAGCTTTCATGTCACCGGGGGAGCCCCGGTGTCCTCCTGCCTCTATGGGAGACTCTCCAAGATCACCAAATGGGTCTAACTCAGGCTCCTTTCAAACTACTGCCTCTGTGCTGGGTCTCAGAGCATGTGAGATTTTGTGTGTGCAGCATTTAGGAGTCTGTTTTCTAGAGCCCTCTGGCTCTCCCGTATGCAGACCCCAAGACCTTCAAAGGAGATTTTCTGGGGGCTCATCTTCCCAGTGCAGGACCCCTTGGCTGCGGAGTTCAAACCACTCACTCCTCGGGGAGAAGCTCTGCAATTGTAATTATCCTCCCGTTTGTGGGTTGCCCACTTGGGGGTGTGGGTCTTGACTGTACAGCATCTCTACCCCTCCTACCCATCTCGTGGTTCCCTCTTTATATCTTTAATTGTGGAAGATCTTTTCTGCTAGTCTTCTGGTCATTCTTATGGATGGTTGCTCTGCAAATAGTTGTAATTTTGTGTGGCCATGGGAGGGGATGTGCTCAGGGTCTTCCTACTCTGCCATCTGGCTACTCCTCTGTCTCTACGTTTCTTAAATGGACAGCAGCTGGCATTGGGTCATGGGAGAGGGGGCAGAGGCTGGGCACAATTTGACTGGCCTTGTCTCTTTGAATCTGGATATTTTTTTCTGCACCTTTACATCCTTCACAATCTGCTCTTGATTGTTGTTTAATTTACTGTAAAGCCCTGGAGTGGTGCAGCTGTGTGAAGGGTGAGAAGTAGGGTTTGTTTGTGGCTGGTGAGTGACAGGCCATCCATCATACTGGGGGGAAATTGCTCTTTCAAAGAGAAGTAGTGAATTGTTTCTGGCCTGGATCTAAGTCAGGCAGCCACTTGGAACAGTGACAGAGCATGCAGCCCTGGGCTGGATCCCTCATCGGTCATTTGTTGCTGCTGAAAGTGTCACACTTTGCAAATATGCTATGGACACACCATTTGACAAGTGGAGAAAAGCCGTCATGGTGCCTTCCTCTTGGCTTCCTAACAAAGATGTTCCCAGGGCCTTCTGGCTGCTAGCTGACTCAGCTGGGTCTGCTCAGCATCACACTGGGCTCACTTCTCTTTTAAGATGGCCAATGGCTGTTCAGTCATTCTCTCATCCTCCAATGTATTAGCACAGTGGTTTCCAACTGGGTGATTTTGCCCTCCAGGGCACATTTGGCAATGTCTGGAGACAGTTTTGACTGTCACAACTGCAAGGTGCTACTAGCATCTAATGAGTAGAGGCCAGAGATGCTGCTAAATATCCTACAACGCACAGAACAGCCCCTGCAACAAAGAATTATCTGATCCAGATTGTCAACAGTGCTGAAGTTGGGAAACTGCATTAATCCACTGATGGGTCAATAAACATTGATTCAGTACCAGTGATGGCCAGGAACTATCCATCACAGAAGACAGCTGCATCCAGTTCAAGAGTTTTGGGGATCCCCTCATCCTTAGTGTCCTTGTGGCTACTCAGACACAGTAGATCTCATTCCAACATTGGCTCCTTGGTCAAATGGGATGGCACTTGCATTTCAGACCCTTTCAATGGCTCCTAATCAATGCTAATCATCTATCAGGCCCAGCTCTGGGAGGTGGATGAGGAGGAACCCAGCAGCCTACGTCCCAGGTGCAGATGGTGTCAGGCAGTGCCCAGGTGTGGAGGCTGACCACAGAGTAGCCCCATGGAATGCAGGACTGTGGCCATGCCTGACGAGGCGGTGTGGTGTGGAAGCTGATAGCAGGAGTCAGGATTTAGTCCTGGACCACCCCCTGCTGGCTGTGTGGCTCTGGGAACGTTACTTCCCTCTTAGGGCCTTAGTTTTCTTACCTGTAAAATGGGGACCTTGGAAGCACCGACCATCTGGTGTTGTCATGAGGGTTACACACAGTGATTCACATGGAGATGACTCAGTGTTCCAAAGTTTTCCTCTTATGAGCATAAGCTGGGTATGTGAGTATTTGGTAACATCCTGGCCTCGTCCTTTCTGGGGCTGAGCTCTTCATTAGAATGTTGAAATTTCTACCTTCCTTTGTTTCCTTTGGACTGTGTAAGTGGACATCAGATGGTCTCCTGGAGGCCCAAACTCGCCTCATGTATGGTTAAGAATATGGACCCCATCTTTGTTTAAAATTTTGACATTCTGTTCATCATAGTTTTTTGCATTACTTTAGATTAAAAATATTACATTAAAGCAGCATTCATCTTGATTACTGAGCTTTTGGCACCCCTAAATTTTGCCCCCTGGGCAAGGGGCTCACCCACTTTACCCTAGTCCTGGCTCTGGTTCTGGCAAACCATTCCAGTGCGCAGCTCTTCCCTCACCGTCTTTTTCCCACACCTGCCCGGCTTCCCCTTCCTCCCAGCTCTACCCGCTCTCCATCTCTGTCTTCACCCACATCTTCCCCTTCACTACATCCCTTATCTTCACCATGTCCACCCCATCTCCAGTCTTAATGGAATCCAAACCCAAGTGTGCAGAGCCCTGTGTGAGGGCAGGAAAGATGAAGTCTGGGACAGCGTGTAGCTGGGGTGGCCTAGACAGAGCTTCCTCAGGACACCTGTCGGAGGATGGCGGCCAACCTGGACAGTCCACTGCTATCTCATGGAAACTGTGGGGCTCATGCCTTCAGTACCTGGGGTTCTTAGGCTGGCGTGGTGGCTGGAGAGCGAAGCAACCATTGGAATGTGCCTGGTTCTGCATCCCTGACCTCTCTGTCACCAGGGGATCTGCATCCCAGGGTCTTGAGGCCTCACTGGGGAGCAGAGCTAAGCCTGCTGGAATCATGGAAGGTTCCCCCCGACTTTAGGGCAGCAGAGTCTGATGTACAGATCTCACTCCTTCCCCAGTGCCGACAGGGAAACATTCACGTGCCGGGGGGCCTATTTGTTCATTTTATAGCACTGGCTGGTGTGGATGCCCTTAGCAGAAGAATGGCCTTCTTCTGGCATCAAGTTCTGGGGGAAAGGATGGCCAGCACAAGGGGGCCTGAGAGCCCACTCCCCACAGTGATGACCCCAGTGGAAAAATCACAGCGGAGCCAGGGCTTTGTAGCTTCTTCAGATCCCAGGCACATCACAGGAGGTTACTGCCTTTGTCAGGCTTGCTGACAAAAACCTATGTGCTTAATATGATCAAGCTATTCGTTGCCAGTTGAAGAAGCTGGAGGAGTCTTGCTAAGTACAGCAGATGAATGCACCAAGGAACACATCAATGGTAGTGGAGACAAGCCTCCTATGGGAGGCTTGGTCCCATCCTGCTTTGCTATGCTCTTTGTTGGAGTTGGGGCCACCTGATGCCAAGGCTCCCACCTTTAAGCTCATTCTAATTCACCTGCCCCTATAGTGGGGCAGGAGGAGAACCAGCTTCAGCCACACCAGAATGCTCACCTGGGATGAGTGTTATTTACCACCTGGCCCAGAGTTGTGTGCCAAGACCCTCAGGCAGAGATAGGACCTCACACCTCAGACCTGTGCTTCTCCCCACAGCCCACTGGACTCGGATGCCCTCTGAACCACACTCCTGCCCACTCCTCTTTCCTCTCAGTGCCCACTTGTCCAGCTAGGAGTCTTGCGTCTCTCACTTTACCTGCAGCACTAGCCTCCTGACCTGGCCTTACCCACTCACCTCATCCTCTTTCTAAAGGGTAATTCTGACCTTGGCCTGAAACTCTTGGCTTGATCACAGGGTGAAGTCCCTGTGCGGTGGTCCACTCCTGACTGCCTGTTCATCCTTATCTCTGGATGATGTGGCAACCCTGAGCCAGGTGTGCTTCTCTGCATAGCTTGTCCATCCTGTGATCACCTCTGTGCCCTTGTTCCTGCTGGTTTCTATCTCTGAAATGGCCTTACCTCTCCTCCCTCACTCCACCCTCCACCTGGTTAACCCTTGTGCTTGAATTCTGTCCCAATACCACCTCTTTCAGGAAGCCCTCTGGGTATTCTCCTCTTCCCCCACACCTGCTGAGGTAAGTGCTTTCACCCCCTGTGCTCTTACTTCTGTTGCAAGACTCAACACAATGAAATACCACTGTAGATTTATCCTCTACTTTTTTCATGAGAATGAGCACTCCTTAAGGACAAGATCACTTTTTCTTTATCCTCCTGTACCCTTAGGACCTAGCATGAGACTGAGTCCAGAGTGCACAGTCACCAAATGCCTCTCTGCCACTGAAGCTGAGAGAATACTCTGCCATCCCCACAAGGAGGTTGAGGGTGATGGTTATGCACCCCCTTCTTGGCACTGCCAGTGCAATGGACAGATTTCTTGCGTCAGGAGTCCTGACAAATATCTGGGGCAACATAATAATTGGGATGGTGGCTAAATGTCATCCACCGGAGAGCTTTCCTGTTTAACATTGGCCCCCTTTATCCTGGCTTCCTCTTTTCAGCTCCCCATGACTGATGTGTCCATGGAATTCTGATTTACAGAGAGGTGATCTTTCACTTGCCTTAAGGAGGGGGTGGGGAAGCTTCCCAGGCACTGATACCCTTATTCTCTTGAAATCAGCCCTGGGAAGAAACCCCTCCAACCTTAACTGTTATTGTTTTTTTAAAGTGTCAAGCGTATCTTGAATATGTGAGAATTATAGACAATTCCCAAAGGCTGCCCTGTTGAAACTTGAGGCATGCACTGGCCCTGGGCATGCTATTCATTTCTCTGGCAGTGGAGGGGAAGGTTCATGGGAGGACCAGAGGCAGGGCTGGTTTGTTCTGTGGAGAGGCATTGTATTGGAGAATGTGGATTTAGAAGTGGGCCTGATCTAAGCTGCACCCCTTATGGACAGGCTTCTTAACTTGTTCAAGCAACAATCCATGTACAAATGGGGGTGGTAATGATACTTGGCAGGAATTTTGTAGATTTCATTAAGGTGTTACGGGAAACAGCTGGTCATATGCTATGTGTTCAGCCAGTGGAGGCCATGGGGATCATTTTTAGAGCGCCACTCTGTAGGAAGAAGTCCTCTTTCTTCCCTCCCCTCCCCAGCCCTGGGCAGCCACTAATATACTTACTGTCATCAATTTTTCTATTCGACTTGTTACATAAATGGAATTATACAATATGTGTTTTTTGGTGACTGGCTTCTTTTATCATGATGTTTGCATGAAAGAACAGCCAAGATGGCAGAGTAAGAGAACCTAAGCTCCCCTCCTCTCATGAGCACACCAAGATTGCAACTGTCTACAGAACAACCATCGATGAAAAATACTGGAAACTACCAGAGAAGATCTTCTACAACTAAAGACTTAAGAAAGAACTACAATGAGATGGGCAGGGGGGAGGACTTGTGATATAATCAAGTGGGGAACATTCAGCTGCATGAACACTGATGCTGGTGGCTGCTGATATCCTGGCTCATTAGCGCCAAGACCTGGCACAACCCAACCCAGACTATAGGTGTCAGTGCTGGGACACCTCAGGCCAAACAACTAACTGGGCAAGGACACAGCCTCACCCAACTGCAGACAGGCTACCTAAAGACTAAAGAGTCTATAATCACCTCTGGATATGCCCCTTGACACAGCCCAGCCCATCGGAGGGCCAAGAACCAGCTCCACCCACCAGTGGACAGGCACCAACCCTCTCCTGCGAGGAAGCCTGCACAAGCCTCTAGTCCAGCCTCACTCATCAGGAGACAGACACCAGAAGTAAGAAGACTATGATCTCACAATGCAGGCCAAACCCTACCCTGGGACCAACTGGGCACTGGCCCTGCCCACTAGCAGGCCAAAGCAACCTTCAGGACACCTCAGACCCTATACCCAACTGTTTCAGGAACTCCTCCCCACCCTTCTGAAATGAGCTCCAGGATCCCTGGGCCCTGCAGCCAGGATCCAGGAACCAGCTCTGCCTGCTAGTAGTCTGGCATTAACCCCAGGATCTGGCAATAGTGGGAGTGCAACGGCCCCAGAATCTAGGGGACCCTGACTCTGCCCACCAGTGAGCTAGCACTAGCCCCAGGGCCCACTAGGATTCCTTGAGCAGCCACCTTGTGACCAGGCCACACTAAACAGCACCCAGCAGCATCCGCATAAGGGAGGGCCTGGCAACCAGCCAGTTTAGGGGCCAACCAAGCCTACCTGACCACTCACATAGTCAGCCTTAGAGGGAATGCCTAGACCATACAACTTGGGTGATGAGAGGGGAGTGCACTGCTGGGATACATAGGATGTCTCCTAATGAAGACCACTTCTCCAAAGTTGAAAAATGTAACAAACCTACCAAATACACAAAAATACGAATAGCAACTTAAAACAAAATGAGGTGGCAGAGGAATATATTCCAGATGAAGGAATAAGATAAAACCCAGAAGAAGAACTAAGTGAAGTTGAGACAGGCAATCTACCCAAGAAAGAGTTTAATGTTTGTAAAGATGATTAAAAACTCAGGAGGAGGATGGATGCGCAGAGTGAGAAGTTAGAAGTTTTTAACAAAGAGTTAGAAAATATAAAGAACAACAAAACAGAGGTGACAAATACAATAATCGAAATGAAAAATACACTAGAAGGAATCAGTAGTAGACTAAATGAGGCAGAAGAACAGATCAGTGAGCTGGAAGACATAGTAGTGGAAATCACTACCACTGAACAGAAAAAAGAATGAAAAATGAAAGGAAATGAGGACAGTTTAGAAGACCTCTTGGACAACATCAAATGAACTAATATTCACACTATAGGGGTCCCAGAGGAGAAGAAAGAGAGGAAGGGTCTGAGAAAATATTTGGTGAGGTAATAGCTGAAAACCTCCCTAACCTGGGAAGGGACACAGTTACTCAAGTTCAGGAGATGCAGAGATTCCCATACAGGATGAACTTAAAGAGGAACACATGAGCATATATTATAATCAAAATGACAAAAATTAAAGATAAAGAGAGAATGCTAAAAGCAGCAAGGGAAAAGCAACAAATAACAAAGCAACAAATAACATACAAGGAAACTCCCATAAGGTTGTCAGCTGATTTTTCAGCAAAAATTCTGCAGGCCAGAAAGCAGTGGCACAATATATTTAAAGTGATGAAAGGGAAGAACCTACAACCAAGGATATTCTAGCCAGGAAGGCTCTCATTCAGATTTGTTGGAGAGACCAAAACCTTACAGACAAGCAAAAGCTGAAGGAATCCTGCCCCACCAAACCAACTTTATGACATATGTTAAAGGAATGTTTACAGATGCAAAAGAAAAAGCCACAACTAGAAACAAGAAGGTTATAGAGTGAAAAACTCACCAGTAAAGGCAAACATACAGTAAAGGTAGGAAATCATCTACAGACAGAGCTAGTAGGGAGGTTAAAAGACAAAAGCAGTAAAATCATCTGTATTCACAATAAGCAGTTAAGGGATTCACAAAACAATTAGATGTAACATATGACATCAAAACCAGTAATTATAAGGGGAGGAAAGTACAAATGCAGTGTATCTAAAATACATTTGAAATTAAGAGATCAGCAACTTAAAACAGTCATGTATACATATAAACCACTATGCAAAAACTTCGTAGTAACCACAAACCAAAATCCTATAATAGACATATACACAAAAAAGAAAAAGCAATCCAAACATATCATGATGTTTTCAAAGTTCATACATGTTATAGCATACATTATTTCTTTTTATTGACAAGTGATATTCCATTGTATGAGTATACCACATTTATTTATCCATTCAGCAAATGATAAACATTTGAGTTGTTTATACTTTTTGGCTAGTATGAACATTTAGGTAAAAGTTTCTGTGTGGCGTATGTTTTCATTCCTCTTAACTAAGAGTTAAGAGTTAACTGAGGAACTGCCAATGTGTTTTCCAAAGAAACTGTACCATTTTACATTCCCACCAGCAATATGGGATGGTTCCAACTTCTCCATATCCTTACCAACACTTGCTGCTGTCTGTCTTTTTGGATATAACCACCTTAATGGGTATGAAATGATATCTCACTATGTTTTTGATTTGTCTTTCCTTAATGACTAACGATGTTGAGGTTTTATCACATAAATCACATATTTATGTGATTATTGGCCATTTTGTATATCTTCTTTGGAGAAATGTCTATTCAAATCTTTTGTCCATTTTAAAAATTGGGTTATTTATCTTTTTATCATTCAGTTGTTAGAGTTCTTTATATATTCTGGATTCTAATCCCTTATCAGGTATATTTAATTTGCACATATTTTTTCCTATTCTGTGTTTTTTCTTTGTACTTTTCTGATGGCATCACTTGCAGCACAAAACTTTTAATTTTGATATAGTCCAATTTACCTAATTTTTTCTTTTGTTGCTTGTGTTTTCCGGTGCCACAGCAAAAAAGCCATTGCCTAGCCCAAGGTTATGAAGACTTACACCTATATTTTTAAAATGGGTTTTATAATTTTAATTTTTACACTTAGGTTTATGAGAGATTTTGATTTACTTTTTGCATATGATGAAAGGAAGAGGTCCAAATTTACTCTTTTGCACGTGCAATGTTGAAAAGAATATACTTTTCTAGTTGAACTGTCTTGGCATCCTTGTTGAAAATCACTTCACCCTAAATGGAGGGTTTATTTATGAACTCTCAATTCTATTCTATTGATCTACATGTCTGTCCTTAGGGCAGGAACCCACTGTCTTAATTATTGCAGCTTTGTAGCAAGTTCTGAAATCAGGAAGTGTGAATCTTTCAATTTGTTATTTTTCAAGATTGTTTTGGCTACTCTGGATCCTTTGCATATCTTTTTTGTAAAATTTTATTTATTTTTGTTCACATTGGGTCTTTGTTGCTGAGCTTGGGCTTTCTCTAGCTGTGGTGAGTAGGGGAGGCTACTCTTCATTGTGGTGCATGGGCTTCTCATTGCAGTGGCTTCTCTTGTTGCAGAGCATGGGCTCTAGGTGCTTGGGCTTCAGTATAGTTGCAGTGCATGGGCTCAGTAGTTGTGGTGCTCTGTGGCATGTAGGATCTTCTGGGACCAGAGCTTGAACCCGTGTCCCCTGCATTGGCAGGCAGATTATTAACCACTGCACCACCAGGGAGGTCCCTCTTTTGCATTTTTGTATGAATATTTTTATGAGTTGAATTGTCTTCCCCACCCACTCCTCCTCCCCTGCCCAATTCATGTCTTGAAGCCCTAACCCCCATATTTGGAGATAGGGCCTTTAAGGAAGTAATTAAGGTTAAATGAGACCATAAGGATGGGGCCCTAATCCAATAGCATTGGTGTTCTTATGAGAACAGAAAGGAACACCTAAGATCTCTGTCTCTCTCTCTCTCTGCACACAGAGGAGAGGCCATGTGAGGACACAGTGAGAAGACAGCCATCTGCAAGCCAGGAAGACAACCCCTACCAGAAACTGAATTTGCCATCTCCTTGATTATGAACTTCTAACCTCCAGAACTGTGGATAAATGTCTATTGTTTAAGTTATGCAGTTGTAGTATTATGTTATGGCAGCTCTAGTAGACTAATACACTGCCTTTTGATTAGAGCACTTAATTAATGCACATGCAAGTTAGTATTGAACTAGTTGGATTTACATCTGCTATTTTACTTTTTTATTACATGTCTCATGTCCATGGCCCAGGGCTGGTATGCTGCCTGACAATGTCAGGATCCAGACTCCTCTCTTTGTGCTCTAATATCTTCAACTTGTAGCTTACATCATATGGTCCAAGATGACTGGTCCATCTCCATCCCCCAGGTCCACATTCTGGCCAGTGGGAAAATTAGGAAGGGGGAAGGAGAGGACATATCCTTCTTTTAAAGACACAACCTGAAAGTCATGTTTTTACATGGCTAGACCTTGGTTACATGGCACAGCTAACTGCACGAAGAGCAGGGGACCAGCTAAAAGTCAGGGGTTCTGGTATTCAAGAAGAAGGGCATTATGCATATTGATTCACCCAGTGTGTGCCAGCCATTGTGCAGCTACTGGGGATTCTCGGCTGAACAAAACCAGATGAGCCCTTTCCTGGAGTACCAATTAGAACTATTCACTTTAGAAATTACCCCAAGAACTGCATGTCCCTGGATGTGGGCCTGGTCTTGGTCTGCTTCTTACCTGGTACGCAGAAATGGACATTCACAAGGCTATAGTTTTGGAAGGGATGGGACAAAATCATGTCCTTCCAATAATCTCCTTTCCACTTCATTTGCCAAAGCAGAATTGAAAACACATGCCCAAGCCCACAGGGCACTTTTGCTCTTGATTCAGGGGAATGGAGAGAAAGAGTGAACTTTTGTTGAGTCTCTACTCTGTATCAGGCTTTAGGCTCCTTGCTCTCTCCTCTCATCCCTGCCTCTTCCTCCACAAACACACACAGAGCTGAGAAGTAGCTACGACTGTGCTTATTTCACCGATGAAAAGCTGGAGGTTCAAAGCTTAAACCATGTGTGCAGACGTGGAGCAGGAACACAGTGCAGACGCTCTGCTTACCTGGGCTGCAGGTGTCTGGAGTTGTCTGGAGTGAGATGCGTGTGAGGCAGTGGGTGATGCACATAATACATGTGCCTCTGTGTCTGGTGTGTGTGTGTGGCGGGGGGTGGGGAGAGGTGGGAGCAGTGGCCTCCAGAGTGAGCTCTCAACTGTCAACCTTTCTAATGCTTTGAGTACATAGCATGCTAATTAAATTCAGAGAGAATATTCAGTTGGGAGGGAGCATAAACACCAGCGAGAATAAAGGAAAGAATTCAGCAGAATCTCAGAGGTTATGAAAATGGGCTGAAAACAATAAAGTGAAATTCAAGCTTAAAAACAAATGAGATGAGAGACTTATAAGGTGCCCGGGGTGATAGAAGGTGGGGGGAATCTTACCCAAGTCTCAATTTGTGCCCACAAATGCCAGGCAAGCATGATTATGGGTTGATATCATGGGTGGGAAGGACAGACACCACTGCAGCCCTGGGCATGCTCTGTGCTTTCTCGGGGTGGGGGGCACCTGGAAACCCCCCATGTACCCTCTTGGGCCTGGGAGGATGAAACAGGCAGGGAGAGCAGAGGGAGGAAGATTTCACATGTTAGTCAAGAACTAAAGGGTGCTGGTGGGGGGTTGATTGTCCAAGGCCATGAAAATATATTCAGATTTCAGAAGTCCCAACAAATCTTTCTGCCCACATGGTGGGGGGAGAGGGGCACATGGTGCTGCAGTGGGGATGGCTCTGGTTGACACCCAGAGCCTGGTTCTGACCTTACATGGTTATTAAATGTTTCTGTGTCTTCGTTTCCTCATCTGTCCAATGGAGGCTGTGCAGCAGGAGGGAGGGTGGGCTGCCAGTGGAATCTCTCCATGGAGCTGGAGGAAGGGGAGAAAGGGGCTCTAGAGAGCAGAGGAGGCAGCACCCACTGGCCTTCTGTTTAGCTGGAGCAGGAGCGGCAGATTGCCTTTGTTTGGGTTCCACAGAAGCAGCCCCTGAGACAAAGTTTTGCGTCTTTAGGAGGTGAGACCAAGCAACAGTGCTCAGAAGTAGGGTAGTGCGATCAGGATGGGGAGGGAGCTTTGGTTATCAAGCTGCTTAGCTCTGTGGGCAGTTGGATTTGTTCCCATTAGAGAACTCTGTTCCCGGTGCAGAACGTACTTCTTAGAATTACCTGGCCCCAGGGGTGAGGGAGCCAGGTTATGTAGACATCAACTTCTGTCGTTGGTTGGTCAAGCGGTTGCTCTCCAGGGGTGATTCATTCCCCAGCACCCATGTGCTTTGGCAGTGAGAGAAAGCCCCTAGGGAAAGGGATGCAGATGCTGACATCTGGGATTAGCCAGGAAGCCCTGACGTGGCAAGAGTGAGGACCTCTGTGTGTGTATTGTGGGGGTGGGGGTTGGGGAACAGATGGAGTCTGCGACACTGGAGGCAGGCAGAGGGCAGGCACCTGGAAGATTTGTCCTGGAGGTCAGAGTAGCTTTCTGGGCAGAGGACGCGTGATGAGGACCATGATGTCCTCATGTTCTACTGGCAGGAAATGAGTGTGTATTTGCAGAGAATCCGGATACTGTGAGCAGTTGTGTGTCCACTTCACTGGGAAAATTATACTCAGAAAAGATTGTCGAGAGTGGGAGTCTATCACTGGCCCAGCCACAGCTAGATATTCCAGTTGTCTTGGGGAAGCAGTGTGATACTGTGATTAAGAAGATACACCTCAGATAGCTAAGTGTGCTCTGGCACATCCAAGCTGTGTGCCTTGGTCAAATCATTCTACTCACTGGTGTCTCTGTTTCCTGATCTGCAATATGAGGCTAATGATAGTCTGCACTTTTAAGAGTTTTTGTGAGGACAAAGATGTATATGTAAAGCCTTTAGAAGAGAGCTTGGTACAGGATAGAATTTCCTCAAGTGCTCACTGTTGCCATTCAAGAACATGGTGGTGCATTTAGAAGACTGAAGCCCAGTGACTTCATCTTTGGGCCTTTCCTGAGACCAGACTGGACCAGAGGGAAGGATGCGGGAACAGGAGTCGGCTTCCTGCTTGTTCCCACTGTGGAGCTGGGGAAGTTGTTTGGGTGTGGGCGGCTTGGGCCAGGCTGCAGAGGCTACAGGGGAAGGCTGTGTGCCCATGAGAGGGTGGGGCCACTGCTCTTCACTGGGAGGAACTCTGACCTGATGGGCTCACTGCTGCCCTGCTCTGAGTGATGAACTTGCTGCCTCACCTTGAGGGAGGGAGGGAAAAAGGGAGGGAGGGGAGTGGGCTTCATCATTGCATGGGGGCTTCATGGAGAAACAGAGCAGAGCAGAGGGGTTCCAGGGGTGGGGGAAGAGGGGCAAAGAAAATAGTTGTGGCTGACTATCAGGGGCTCTTCTAGAACATGGCAGTGAGGAGGGTCCACGGAGGCCCCCTGGATCTTCAAGGTTTATTTAGAAGTGGAAGCTTTGGTCTGGGGCCTGATGACAGGCTGTGAATGCACCCGTTAAGCTCAGCAAATCATTAACTGATAAGGTTTCTTTCTCCTTCCATCACCACATTTAGCTGTGCACTCCCAGACCCCTTTCTGTCCCTTAATGACATCTCATGTGGGCCTTTTAGATTTCTTGTCAATTCAGTGATTCACAATCAGTGAGAGCAGTTGAAACGCCAGTCTGAGCCTGATTGAGGTCCCCTCCTCTGCTGTCTTACGGGAGCCAGGCCTGAGTGCCAGGGGTGGGGGCAGATGTGGGGGGAGGTGGTCCTGCTTATGGGCTTCACTTCCCCTTCCATCGCTGCACAGGGGGTCTGAGTCTGGGATGGCTCCTCCCCTTAGGAACACCTTTGGGGTTGGGGAGGAGAGTGTCAAAGAATTGTAAAGGATCTGAGTTTTTGTCCTGATCACAAGCTAACATGTTAGTTTGTCAGTTATGTGAATGTTGGTGAAAGACCTGAGACTCCTGGGTCAGAGTTAAAGGAATTTCATTACTCACAGCAATGGCAGTAGCCAGGGTATCGGCACTTTTGTGCCTGTTCCCTAAGCCCCAGTACTCACAGGGCATTATGAAGAGGACCAGGCAACCCCTGTGTATACAGCGGGTTGCTTTACAGGAGAGGAACCCTGAGCTTAGAGCACCCAAATCTCTTATAATGGGCAGTAAGCATGCCAACCCCTTCTCCGGAGTGAGAGAGTCTCCACTTTACTGAACAATAAGAATGCCTGCCTTTGCTTTGGAGGACTGCTATCTTTATCTTTCAGGACAGTTCTGTATTTAAATATCCTTGAAAAGATAACTTAGAACAAAAGAGTCAGAGAGCACCTCACTTTCTAGACAGGCTGACATATGAGCCATCGGTGGGTCTCCTGTGTTGCAGCAGAGGGACAGCAGAGTACTGTCCCGGGATGGGCCTCTTGGCCCTGGCTGGGTCTGGTTTCACCTCCTGCTTGTGGACTGCACAGTTGTGCTGGGCTTTACATCCATGGTGTGTGGAGTTTGCTAGGGAAGGTGTCTACCTGGCCCTGGCCCTCTCCATCTCAGAGAGGACAGCCACTCCTTCCTTCATCCTGCCAGGGTCCACATCCCAACCCCTCCCTGGGTGGGGTTTCACCTGTCTGGGCCAGTGGCCACCTGGGATTCTGCACAGTCCTGGCCCCCTCTCAGCTAACCCCTGAGATCTTCCCGCATGAAGTCTGGGAGCTGCCAGAGTCTTATTTTCTGCCTCCCAAGGAGCACAGAGACCTGGGATTGTGGGTGGGGGGCAGTCGTATTCTCAACGTGTTCTTTTTTTTTTTAACTTTTTATTTTATACTGGAGAATAGTTGATTAACAATGTTGTGATAGTTTCAGGTGTAGAGCAAAATGTTTGTTGTACATTTGCCCATTTAGGTGGTTATGTAATATTGATCAGAGTTCCCTGTGCTATACAGTAGGTCCTTCTTGCCATACTGTTTGTTCTCTAAGTCTCTGAGTCTGTTTCTGTTTTGCAAATAAGTTCATTTGTATCATACATGCACCCCAATGTTCATTGCAGCACTGTTTACAATAGCCAGGACATGAAAGTAACCTAAATGCAACATTGACAGAGGAATGGATAAAGAAGATGTGGTACATATATACAATAGGATATTACTCAGCTATTAAAAAGAGTGAAATAATGCCATTTGCAGCAGCATGGATGGACCTAGTGATTGTCACACTGAGTGAAGTCAGACAGAGAAAGAGAAATATCATATGATATTACTTACATGCGGAATCTAAAAAGAAATGATACGAATGATTCAATGTGTTCTTTTCAGATCCCTTTAGCCCCATCATCATCATAAGCTTCAGTGAGTATCTTCCCCTCAGAAATATTAAAGAGGGGAATTCCCTGGAGGTCCAGTGGTGAAGACCCCCCCCACTTCCACTGCAGGGCGCGTGGTTTCGATCCCTGGTCAGGGAACTAAGATCCTTCAAGACATGTGGTAAGGCCAAAAAAAGAAAATTAAATAAAATTATTTAAAAAAAACTTCAAGTGAGAAATTAGCCCTCGTTTTCATGTCCACATTTAGCTCCAAACTCTGGCGCACTCATCAAGCTCACCTAGAACTGTTTGCTAGGACCCTGTTTTTTCAGGACTAGCTCTAGAGGGGCCCCCGAGCGTATGCCTCACCCAGCTTCTAGGCAGGCAGTCAGGTGCCAGGTTGTCTCTCCAGGGGTGGCTTCAGTTTGGGAGGGGTTCTCTTGGAAACCCTCCTTCACTTCTTAGCTGTTCTGGGGAGGTGGGCAGTGGCTGTGGGCACCATGTCCTTCCATGATCTCTGTTTATCTTTATTACTACAATGTACCATACTTCCTTCAGTTACCTCCTTACACAGGGTCAGAGGAGGTGGCTGTTAGCCGTGGAAGGACCAGCCCACAAATGTGACCCGTGACTGATTGGGTGACCTGGCCTCTGTATTCAGCCAGGACAGGGAATAAGTGTGGCTCAAAGGCCAGGGACCTGAGAAGACAGACAAGTGGCAGGTGTGCAAATAATTGTTTTAATAAAATCATGGGAGGAGAGGAACACTCCCAACGGAAACATCCCCATTTTGTGGGAGGGTCTGGGGGAGAAGTAGGTCAAGCGTTAGTCCCCGAACACCAGGAAGCCACCTTCCACGGAAATTACCTGCCTTGAAAATTGGGTCATGCTTGCACAGTTGGGACCTGGGGGCTCCCCAAGCTCATCTACTCTGTCCTGCTCCCCACTGCCCAAATCCCCCCAACAGCAGTGGCAGTGTCCAAGGCTGGACTATTTTTAGTGACCTCATAAGCTGGTCATGGGCAGAGCATCCTAGAGCTGTAGAGGTCTGGCCTGGCCCTCTCCCAGACCTTGGAGAGACGGTGGACGTGACATCACCGTGCGAATGGAGTCCCAGAGTGAGCCTCCCCAGGAGCTGAGCACCACCCCATCCCCCAGACTCAAGCACACATCTGATCTTCCCCTCCCTGCTGGAACCCTTCAGATGCTCCAGATCCTGAACCGGCTGGTGATGTGCTCCATGACTTGCGTGCTCTCACGCACGGCGCCCTCACCTCCACATGCTCCATGTTGCGTCCGACTCCACTCGACCCAAACCACTCAGAGCTTCCCAGACCTGCCAGGCTGTATCTGGGCACACCTTGGGATGCCCTTCCTTCTCATATCTGCCTGTCACGTACTTATTCTACTCCCAAGTCTATTCAGACATCCTAGTTTCTGACTATTTCACCCAAACATCACACACTCAGAGAATTTGTTTAAATGTCAGTCTCCCCTTTTGGGCTGGGGCTCCTCAAGGCCTTAATTTAGAGCTTCGCATGTAGTAGGTACTCAAGACAGGTGCATTGGGCAGACCTTACAATGACCATCTATAGAGCAAGTAAGGTAATCTCTAGGGTGTTGGAAAGTCATGAGAGGCTCTTGGAAAATATACACTTTCCTTCACATGGGAGAACTGCTTCCTGCTGCAGCATTGGCTTCTGGTCCCAGCAGCGTTCCTGGTTGACAGCTTTTATAACAGGAAGGAGGGTGGGGCACCTGACAGCCTTCGTGTAGGGGGTTCGAGAAATTTCAGGACTGATCAAAGAAAAAGACATGACCACAAGGTGGCAGTAGCGCACGCAAGCTTGATTTGGAAATCTGTTTGACAGGTTTGCATTTGAGAATGTCTCTCTCAGCAGGAGGCCCCCTCCCCTCCCCAAGAGGCTATGGTACATGATCACCACCCAGAAGAGGAAGAGGGCAAGGGAATTCCTGAGAGGGAGACGAGGTGGGTGGGGGGGATTGGGAGGAAGGGGGGGAAGGGAAGGGAGTTTGTGTGTCTAGGTGATGGGGCTCATAGCTCTGAAAAACCAGAGAGCTCCAAAGGGCAGCAGCAGGGTCTTGGGGTGGTTACAGCTTTGGAGTAAGTGCAGTTTCACAGAGTGTGCAAAGGAGGTGAGCTCTAAATGACTAAAAATCTGCTCACTTAGACTGTGTTTAAAACAATTGGATACACAAAAATATGAGTTTGGCCCTGGTGGGCTTTTGAGCCGATGGGTCTCAGCATGCTGTGAAGAAGCAAAGAACACAGGGGCTGAGACACAGAAGCCATCTTTGACTCTTTTAGATAACACTGGAAGCGGGGGGAGAAGGGCTCACGGGGGCTCTGCCTCATCTGTGCCTGTTCCTGATTATTCTGTAGGCTACCCTGATGTGGTCCAGGGAATCCCTACATTTACTTATTATGTATTTTTTAATTGAAGTATAGTTGATTTACCATGTTATATTAGTTTCAGGTGTACCCCATAGCGATTTGATATTTTTATAGATTATACACCATTTACAGTTACTATTAAATACTTGTCAACACATGTTTACTGAGCTCCTACTAAGTGCTTGGCATGAAGAAATGCAACAGTGATTAAGATGATTGAACTTAAGATGATTGAACTTGGTGTACCCCCCCCCCCAAAAAAAAAGATACAATGTCATGGGGCTTCCCTGGTGGCGCAGTGGTTAAGAATCTGCCTGCCAATGCGGGAGACACGGGTTCGAGTCCTGGTCTGGAAAGATCCCACATACCGAGCCCTGGTCCAGGAAGATCACACAACTAAGCCCATGAGCCACAACTACTGAGCCCATGTGCAGCAACTACTGAAGCCCGCACTCCTAGAGCCCGTGCTCTGCAACAAGAGAAGCCACTGCAATGAGAAGCCAGCGCGCTGCAATGAAGAGTACCCCTACTCGCCACAACTAGAGAAAGCCCATGCACAGCAACGAAGACCCAAAGCAGCCAAAAATAAAATAAATAAATAGTAAAATAAATCTTAGAAAAAAAAAGATACTATGTCATCCTTCTCAAGGAGCTCACAACTGGGGGGAGTAACAGACCACAGATAGATAATTACGACTCTGTGTGATGCACCATGTCCATGAAGAGGGAGTAAGTGGCAGTGCTTGGGCAGCATGGGTCCCCATACCCACAGTCGTGCAGGGGCTGGGGCCTTTCGGAATTTAGAATGTAGAGCCGGTGGACTCAGACAGAGCGGGCTCAGCTCAAAGGGAGCAGCTGACGCTGCTGGGCTTCAGTGCCGTAGTCTGGATCCCATGCCCACCCTGCAACATCTCGTAATCCAGGGGGAGGGCCCAGACCTTGAAGCCTGCTGTTTCTTGTTAGCTGTATCACAGCTGTGCAACTTTCTGCAAACCACCTTCCCTTCATGAGTCTCAGTACCCATTTCTGTAAATTTGGGGTAAAATCTGCACTTCTGCCTGACCTCTAAATGCTGGTACATCCCAGGGCTCATCCTTGGCTATTTCTCTATTTCCAGTCTCTCCCAAGGTGAAGTCTGGTCTCAAAGCTCTAATTGATGGTCCTCAAATTTGTATCTTCAGCCCTGGGTCCCCGGCCTTGCCCTTGAGCTTTAGACTTCTATTTCCAACTACGTTCAGGTTCGTAATTCCTTATCCTGCACTTGGCACTGGGTGTGATTTGGAATCCAGAATCTTTAAATTGTAGAAAGGCAATGCCTCCAGCAAGATTGATAGCAGCATCCTGTAATCAGACATATTGATATTTCTGCAGCGAAACATGAATATTCACCCTAACTGGCATAAAAAAATCTGTAAATCTCATTTCATTTCACATCAGAATTTGAATTATGAAGCACCTTTAGGATTTCCAAGCTTTTTGGATTTTGGAATAGCATAAAGCTCTGTGGACCTGTACTTTTTCTGCATTTAATGTTTGACAAGCCCTCCAAACTTAATATGCTCAAAATGTGACTTTTGATTTTACCCACCCCCCACTCTGGGAAGGGGGTCCCAGGCTGGGTGTGAAGATGGTGCCTGGGTGAGGTAGGGAGGTGGGAGGATATTGCAAATAAAGGCATGGTGTCTGCGATCTGATGTGTTGCAAGGGCAGAGCTGGGCTAGGCATCTGAGTCTGGGGTGTTTCCAGGGGTGGCCACAAGCAGCTGCAGCCAGAAGGATAAATGCTGACAAGGAGCTGGATATCCTTGGGGCAGGACCAGGGGAGGAACCAAGTGCCAGGTCATGGCCTGGAATTGAATCCAGGATCTAGAGTTTGGGAGGATAAGACGATTTGGAAAAAATAAAAGTAAATACAGAGGGGACTTCCTAGGTGGTGCAGTGGTTAACAATCTGCCTGCCAATGCAGGGGACACCGGTTGGATCCCTGCTCCAGGGAGATCCCACATGCCACGGAGCAGCAAAGCCCGTGCGCCACAACTACTGAGCCTGCGCTCTAGAGCCCTCAAGCCACAACTATTGAGCCCATGTGCCACAACTACTGAAGCTTGTACCCCTAAAGCCTGTGCTCTGCAACAAGGGAAGCCACCAAAATGAGGAGCCCGTGCACCACAAAGAAGAGTAGTTCTGCTCGCTGCATCTAGAGAAAGCCTGTGTGCAGCAATGAAGACCCAACACAGCCAATAAATAAATAAATAAAATAAAATAAAATAAAAAATAAAAAGTAAATATAGAGGACGTGAACAGGCTCAGGGCATGTCAGGATTGGGGCAGGATGGAAGTAAGCAGAGGGCTCCTCTTCCTGGGTGTTGCGTCATGGCATGGGGGCTCAGCAAGCCTGGATGTGCTGGTTGGGTTAAGGCCCAGGGACAAGATGGGTTGAACAGATCAGGGTGGATGG
The DNA here is from genome assembly GCF_030028045.1 of Hippopotamus amphibius kiboko. Taxonomy (NCBI): domain Eukaryota; kingdom Metazoa; phylum Chordata; class Mammalia; order Artiodactyla; family Hippopotamidae; genus Hippopotamus; species Hippopotamus amphibius. Next base: position 41,821,210 of record NC_080193.1, on the reverse strand, counting down.
GGAAATGGATCACCAGGGAATGATGAGAGGGTCCTACAGTGGAACCATGAGCTGCCAGCTGGGGAGATCCTTTCCTTGAGGATGGACATGGTGGCCAGAAAGGGTCTGAGAGCCAACTAGGGAGCTGTGGGGAAAAAGACCCCCATAAAGACATCAAGACTTATGTTATTATGAGAACTGCATTTCAGGAAGGAGAAGACGATGCCCCCCACCTAGCCCCAAGGGCCACTACAGCCCCCATTCTAAGCATGGAAAAATCACAGGCCTGAGATTAGCAAACTTCAAGGAAATAATTAGAAAGATGTGCTGTAACACATTTTGAAATGTGTCCTGGTTCTTGTTCAGCAAAACACCAATGACCTGTGAACAGGGACAGCAGTGCTCGTGCCTGGAGCCGAGGGCTGAGGTTTCAGCTGGGAGCGTGTGTGTGGAGCCCTGTCTTGGGAAGAGGATGATGAGGACCCTCATCAGGGTCCATGCATTTCCTCGGAGCAGGAAAGGCTCTCTCAGAAGGATCCAGATGCCCAGGGCTCTCTCTGGATAACTCCACCCATTCCTTCCTGTCCCATGAGAAGGCGCAGCACATGAGGCCTCGGGGTGGTCCTGTGCCTTCGGCTGATTCTCCCAGAAAGGCCTCTGCCCATCCACTGGCCTGCCTGCTCTGCACTCAGGGAGACCCCAGCAGCCGCTGCCGGGGAACCAGCTGTGATCTCCGCTGTCTCAGCAAAGCCCCAGTCACCACACAAAACACAGCCCTTCCCTGGAGACTGCCTGTCACTGGTGTATAAATGGGCCGTCGTGCTCCATCCATCCTGGGTACCACTGTGTGCTGCACTTACCACCCTCTTTTGGAATTCTCTCTCTCTCTCTCCCCCTGCAACCCCATCCTTCTTGTCTTCCAAGGCTGCTCCAGGTCTGGAGCCCTTGAAATCAAGCTGTACAACCACAACTCCATCTGTGCTGGGGCAAAATTGATTGCCTCGCACATGTTCCCAGGCTCACAGCTCTTTCCCGCCTGTCAGGGACGATTTAGCATCTGGTCTTTGGTTGACATCTGCTCAGCCCCTCCCTCCCCTGTGCTGTGGGGAGGGCTTTCCCTTCCCCAGTTAGATACTCTGGCTCCAGTGATGCAGAATCACGAGACAGGGGAGGAGATAAGTAAACTGTGGGCTCATGGAGATGGGTGGGCTTAATTCATGTGAAAACCACATTGGAGGAGGGGCGGAGGCGATAGGGAAGGGGCAGCAGGGAGGGGAAGAGGGAGGTTTGCTCTGGGGGCTGGTGGAGAGAAGGGGAGAGTAATAGGGTGACCCATGTTGAGTCTAGAGTCTGATATTCTGCAAGGCAAGAGATTAAAGTAACTTCCCCCTTCACTTACTTGTGGTTTCTGAGCTCTGGTTCTCGGAAGAGGCCACTTGGGACTCTGAGATTCTTGGAGTCGCCATCCTGTCTGGTTGTCCTAGTGCCGGGCCAGCTGGACTTGTTCTTCCAACTAGACTGCAGTTCGCTTTGAGGGCGGGACTCATGCTTCATCTTCTCCACCTCAGGGAGAGACCAAGGCTTCTGAGAGTGCTGTGCAAAGCCCAGTGACATCTACGACAGACTCTGTAACCCTTCCGTCCCTGGGCTCGGCGTCCCCTGACTGGCCCAGTCCCCGCAGCTCTAGAGCACCAGCATTAAGCGGCATAGATCCTGTGAGCTGGAAATCTTCTTTTCGTTTGGTGGTTCCTGAGAGATTCCAGTAATTCCAGAAATGAGGCTCGCTTGCTTTGGGAACAGTCTGTCTGAGGTGGTGTTATGGACCAAACATGTGTGTCCCCCACCAGTTCGTATGCTGAAATCCGAACCATGGAGGTGTGGTTATTAAGAGAAGGGGCCGTTGGTAGGTAATTAGGTGTAGGTGAGGCCAGGAGGGTGGAGCCCCCATAAGGGAACTGGTGCCATTTAAAAAAAATTTTGTTTTATATTGGAGTGTTTTATATAATTTTTGTTTTATATTAAATTTTTGTTTATATTGGTGCCATTTAAAAATTTTTTTCTTTTTATTGGAGTTTTGTTTTATATTAGCAAATTCAGTTGTGTAACTTTTTTTTTTAATTCTTTTCCCATTTAGGTTGTTAGAGATATTGAGCAGAGTTCCCTGTGCAGTACAGCAGGTCTTTATTGGTTATCTATTTTTTAAAATTTTTATTTGTAGACATTTTTATTGGAGTATAGTTGATTTACAATGTTGTGTTAGTTTCAGGTGTACAGCAACGTGAATCAGTCATACAGATACATTTATCCACTCTGTTAGATTCTTTTCCCACATAGGCCATTACAGAGTACTGAGTAGAGTTCCCTGCGCTACACAGCAGGTCCTTGGTGGTCATCTATTTTATGTGTAGTAGTGTGTATATGTCAATCCCAATCTCCCAATTTATCCCTCCCCCTCCTGCCCTTTTCCCCTGACAACTGTAAGTTCCTTCGCTAAGTCTGTGAGTCTGTTTCGGTTTTGTAAATAATTTCATTTGTATCTTTTTTGTTTTTTAGATCCCACATAAAAGTGATATCATATGATATTTGTCTTTGTCTGACTTACTTCACTTAGTGTGATCATCTCCAGGTCCATCCATGTTGCTACAAAATGGCATGATTTCATTCTTTTCAATGGCTGAGTAATATTCCGTTGTACCACATCTTCTTTATCCTTTCATCATGGACATTTAGGTTGATTCCAAGTCTTGGCTATTGTAAACAGTGGTACCATTTTAAGAAGAGAGGAAGTTTAGAGCTCACTCCTTCCACCACGTTGGGACACAGTGAAAAGGCGGCCACCTGTAAACCGATGAGGGCCCCCAGACACTGAATCTGCTGGTGCCTTGATCTTGGACTTCGCAGCCTCCAGAACTGTGAGAAATCAATGTTTGCTGTGTAGTCCACCCACTCTGCGGTGCTTGTGCTGTAGCTGCCCCACTTACTAAGACAGATGGCATGAGGCCAAGAAGACGGGAAGACGATCCCATCTTTTCTTGTTGCTGACCAACTGCGTCTCCTCTTGCACCTCCTCCTTCATCTCTCTCTCTTCTACCTTGAGATGGGCACTGGGGAGGGGTTCAGGGGGCCCGGAGGTTCAATCTCAGGTCTGTTCTTTGGGCTCATGAGGCAAAGAGGGGAACCAGCTAGACCTGCCTGTGGGCTCCAGAAGGGGCCCAGCACTTGAAAACATTTCCCCACCCTCCTCCCACCAGGACATGGGCATGTCATCTTCTATCTGAGCATCAGCCCCAAGGGACCCAGCTGGAGAACAGCAGAGTCTGCAGTGCAGGGCTTCTGAGCCTGGTGCACCCACCTTGGTCCTGCTCCCTCACTTTCTTGAAATCTGTTTTTGCTACAAGGGGTTCCTCACTTTGGGAGGATCTTTAAAGGCCTGGAGTGCAACAGAGAGACAGTTCCTAATTCTCTGTTACCAATAACACACTGTATATGAGGAGGCTGTGGGGTAGGAGCATCTCTCTGTCTCCTGGGGTCTGTGAGGACCAGCCTCTGCTCCTCCATCCCTGGGGCTTTCTCTGTCAGTGGGGTCTCTGCTTTGCTACCTCTTGCCTTGGTAATAAAAAAACAAATAACACCGAAGGAAATTAGGAAGTGGCCATCTAAGCCTGAGATTTGCAAAGAAGTTAGCTGCAACCTGTGTCGTGTTTAAGCTGTGACTTTTTACATCCTGTCACTCCTCCATCCCAGGTTCCTCCTATGAGCTTCTGGCTCTTTCCCTTGTCTTTTGTTTTCCCCAGACATGCATGATGGACTGTTTAACTTCCACCTCTTCAGCAGGGTCCAGCCCACCTCACGTTCCAGGAATCACTCTCTTATGAATGCCTGGAGCACATCCTCATGGTCTGCTCTGCTCACTGGGCACTCGCTGCACTGGGCTGCATCTTGGGCTTGGGTACCCAGGCTCCAGAGTCATCTGTTGAGCCGAAGGGCCTCTGTCAGCTCTGGAAACCGTGGTGGCATGGTGGCATTGCCATCTGTGGGGATCACCTGAGTGCCCAAGAATGCTGGAGAGAGGAGATGGCGTGGGGAGGATACCCAGGGAATCCTCACAAAGCCCGAGGGAATTTTGCATCCTATCAATATTTCATTTAAATCTGATGACAGCTCTCTCCACATTTTAGAAATGAAATGGGGTATAGAGAAGGAACTTGGGGTTTGGAACCTGATAGGGCTGATGAAACCACAATCTTGTCATTTTCTAGCTAGGAAGCAAGAAAATTAACCTCTCCAGGCCTTAGTTTCCTTATCTGTTAGATGGGGCCATAGTATAGAGCTCACAGAATGTTGGAGGACGCAGTGGAGGATGCCTGGTATGGTGGTACCTGGATATAAAATCTCTGGCACAGGGCACATAGATGTTTATTCTCTGTCTTCCTCACATGTTCTCTCTCTCTTTTTTTTTTACCTGTTCTCTTAAATATCAGTCCTGGAGAATGCATTGGGAAAGAGTAGAAAGGACACAAAGTTGGATGCTGCCCTTGCACAATGCCTTTGTCTCTTCAGAGATTTTCTCATAAAAGCTACAAATGTAGCCATTTTACAGAGTGAGGAAACTGGAGTCTAGTTTCAACAATGAATTCATGGCAGACTTGCATCTCAGAACAAATGCTTTGGCTCTGATCCCTCTGCTTTTACAGAACTTGTGCTTAACTGGTGCCTAATAGATGTTGGTAGAATGGCAATTGCATGGCATTAACGTATGGTCACTGGACCAGCAACATTGGCGTCCCCCAGGGAATCTGTTAAAAATGCAGCCTCTTGGGCTCCATCCCAGACCTAGAGGATCAGAAACTCTAGGGGGAGCTCTTGATCCTAGAGGTCTTGAGTCCCCCGGTCCCATCTTTCTCTTCAGTCTGTGTCTGTGTGTTCTTCAAGCTTGCGGCACCCGTCACTCACCTCGAGTCGCCGAGTTGATCCCGGCAGACCTGCATGGTATAAAATTTTAGAAATTGAGAGAGAAAGATGGCGGCGAAGTAGAGAGACATGGAGTGCATCCCTCTCCACAGATGCATTGGGAATGCACGGAAGGACACAGTCATTCCCACAGAGAACCAGCTGAACACCAGCAGACGGCCTCGGACACCAGAAAGGGCTGCGGGGAGCCTGACATAGCCAACTGAATATTCGTCTACTCCAATACTTGGACATTAGTCTGAGGCTTGGACAGTCTTCTACAAACACCTCTATCACCAGGACAAGCAACCCCAAAAGCTTGGACAACCATGAGGAAACAAAGAAACACCATGCAGGCAAAGGAGCAGGAAAAAAACCCACAAGACCAAATAAATGAGGAGGAAATAGGAAAAATGCCTGAAAAAGAATTTAGAGTAATGATAGTAAAAATGATACAAAATCTCGATAACAAAATAGAGAAAGTACAAGAAACAGTTCATAAGAACTCAGAAAAACAAACAGCAATGGATAACAAAATAACTGAAATTAAAAATACTCTAGATGCTCTAACCAGCAGAATGACTGAGGCAGAAGAACGAATAAGTGAGTTGGAAGATAGAATGGGAGAAATAAACGCCACAGAGCAGGAAAAAGATAAAAAAATAAAAAGACTAGAAGACAGCCTCAGAGACCTCAATGATAACATGAAGCGTACCAACATTCGAATTATAGGCATCCCAGAAGAAGAAGAAAACAAGAAAGGGTCTGAGAAAATATTTGAAGAGGTTCTAGTGGAAAACTTCCCCAACATGGGAAAGGAAATAATTCACCAAGTCCAAGAAGCACAGAGAGTCCCATACAGAATAAACCCAAGGAGAAATACACCAAGACACATATTAATCAAACTAACGACAATTAAACACAAAGAAAAAATATTAAAAGCAGCAAGAGAAAAGCAACAAACAACATATAAGGGAAAACCCATAAGGATAACAGCTGACCTTTCTACAGAAACTCTGCAGGCCAGAAGGGAATGGCAGGATATCCTGAAGTTCCTGAAAGAGAGAAACCTACAGCCAAGAATACTCTACCCAGCAAGAATCTCATTCAGATTTGAGGGAGAAATCAAAAGCTTTCCAGACAAGCAAAAGTTAAGAGAATTCAGCACCACCAAACCAGCCTTACAACAAGTGCTAAAGGAACTTCTCTAAGTAGGAAACACAAGAAAAGGAAAACACCTACAAATACAAACCCAAAACAATTAAGAAAATGGTAATTGGAACACACATGTCAATAATCACTTTAAATGTAAATGGACTAAATGCTCCAACCAAAAGACACAGACTGGCTGAATGGATACAAAAACAAGACCCTTCTATATGCTGCCTACAAGAAACCCACTTCAGACCAAGGGATACATATAGACTGAAAGTGAAGGGATGGAAAAAGATATTCCATGCAAATGGAAGTCAAAAGAAAGCTGGAGTAGCAATACTCATATCAGACAAATTAGACTTGAAAGTAAAGACTATTAAAAGAGACAAGGAAGGGCACTACATAATGATCAAGGGACCCATCCAAGAAGAACATATCACAATGGTAAATATCTATGCCCCCAATATAGGAGCACCTCAATACATAAGGCAAATACTAACAGCTATAAAAGGGGACATCGACAGTAACACAATTATAGTGGGAGACTTGAACACCCCACTTACATCAATGGACAGATCATCCAAACAGAAAATAAATAAAGACACACAAGCTTTAAATGACACATTAGACCATCTCGACTTAATTGATATTTATAGGACATTCCATCCAAAAATGACAGACTACACTTTCTTCTCAAGTGCACACGGAACATTTTCCAGGATAGATCACATCTTGGGTCACAAATCAAACCTCGGCAAATTCAAGAAAATTGAAATCATATCAAGCATCTTCTCAGACCACAACGCCATGAGACTAGATATCAATTACAGGAAAAAAACTGCAAAAAATACAAACACGTGGAGGCTAAACAATTCACTCTTAAACAACCAAGGAATCACTACAGAAATCAAAGAGGAAATCAAAAAATATCTAGAAACAAATGACAACGAAAACACAACAACCCAAAACCTATGGGACGCAGCAAAAGCAGTTCTAAGAGGGAAGTTTATAGCAATACAGTCCTACCTTAAGAAACAAGAAAATGATCGAATAAACAACCTAACCTTCCACCTAAAACAACTAGAGAAAGAAGAACAAAGAAACCCCAAAGCGAGCAGAAGGAAAGAAATCATAAAGATCAGAGCAGAAATAAATGAAAAAGAAAGGAAAGAAACCATAAGAAAAATAAATAAAACTAAAAGCTGGTTCTTTGAGAAGATTAACAAAATTGATAAACCATTAGCCAGACTCATCAAGAAAAAAAGGGAGAAGATGCAAATCAACAGAATTAGAAATGAAAAAGGAGAAGTCACAACGGACACCTCAGAAATACAAAACATCATGAGAGACTACTACAAGCAACTATATGCCAATCAATTGGATAACCTGGAAGAAATGGATACATTCTTAGAAAAATACAATCTTCCAAGACTGAACCAGAAAGAAATAGAAACCATGAACAGAGCAATCACAAGTACAGAAATTGAGGCAGTGATTAAAAATCTCCCAACACACAAAAGCCCAGGACCAGATGGATTCACAGGCGAATTCTATCAAACATTTCGAGAAGAGTTAACACCTATCCTTCTCAAACTCTTCCAAAATATTGCAGAAGGTGGAGCACTCCCAAACTCATTCTACGAGGCTACCATCACCCTGATACCAAAACCAGGCAAAGATGTCACAAAAAAAGAAAACTACAGACCAATATCACTGATGAATATAGATGCAAAAATCCTCAACAAAATACTAGCTAACAGACTGCAACAGCACATTAAAAAAATCATACACCACGATCAAGTGGGGTTTATCCCTGGGATGCAAGGATTCTTCAATATACGCAAATCAATCAACGTGATACATCATATCAACAAATTGAAGGATAAAAACCATATGATCATTTCAATAGATGCAGAAAAAGCTTTTGACAAAGTTCAACATCCATTTATGATAAAAGCTCTCCAGAAAATGGGCATAGAAGGAAATTACCTCAACATCATAAAAGCCATATATGACAAACCAAAAGCCAACATTGTTCTCAATGGAGAAAAACTGGAAGAATTCCCTCTAAGAACAGGAACAAGACAAGGGTGTCCACTCTCACCACTGTTATTCAACATAGTTTTGAAAGTGTTAGCCACAGCAATCAGAGAAGAAAAAGAAATTAAAGGAACCCAAATTGGAAAAGAAGAAGTAAAATTATCACTCTTTGCAGATGACATGATACTATATATAGAAAACCCTAAAGACTCTACCAGAAAACTGCTAGCACTCATTGATGAGTTTAGTAAAGTAGCAGGATACAAAATTAATGCACAGAAATCTCTTGCATTCCTATACACTAACAATGGAAGAGCAGAAAGAGAAATTAAGGAAACTCTCCCATTCACCATTGCAACAAAAAGAATCAAATACCTAGGAATAAACCTGCCTAAGGAGGCAAAAGATCTGTATGCAGAAAACTTTAAGACATTGATGAAAGAAATCAAAGATGACACAAACAGATGGAGGGACATACCATGTTCCTGGATTGGAAGAATCAACATTGTGAAAATGACCATACTACCCAAAGCAATTTACAGATTTAATGCAATCCCGATCAGATTACCAATGGCATTTTTCACAGAACTAGAGCAAGAAATCTTACGATTTGTATGGAAATGCAAAAGACCCCGAATAGCCAAAGCAATCTTGAGAAGGAAAAATGGAGTTGGTGGAATCAGGCTTCCTGACTTCAAACTATACTACAAGGCCATAGTGATCAAGACAGTATGGTACTGGCACAAAAATAGAAAGGAAGATCAATGGAATAGAATAGAGAACTCGGAAGTAAGCCCAAACACATATGGGCACCTTATCTTTGACAAAGGAGGCACGAGTATACAATGGAAAAAAGACAGCCTCTTCAATAAGTGGTGCTGGGAAAATTGGACAGCAACATGTAAAAGAATGAAATTAGAACAATTCCTAACACCATACACAAAAATAAACTCCAAATGGATTAAAGACCTACATGTAAGGCCAGACACTATCAAACTCCTAGAGGAAAACATAGGCAGAACACTCTTTGACATACATCAAAGCAACATCCTTTTTGACCCACCTCCTAGAATCATGGAAATAAAATCAAGAATAAATGAATGGGACCTCATGAAACTTAAAAGCTTTTGCACAGCAAAAGAAACCATAAGCAAGACTAAAAGGCAACCCTCAGAATGGGAAAAAATAATTGCCTATGAAACAACGGACAAAGGATTAACCTCCAAAATATACAAGCAGCTCAGGCAGCTTCATACCAAAAAAGCAAATAACCCAATCCACAAATGGGCAGAAGACCTAAATAGACATTTCTCCAAAGAAGACATACAGATGGCCAACAAACACATGAAAAGATGCTCAACATCACTAATCATTAGAGAAATGCAAGTCAAAGCCACAATGAGGTATCACCTCACACCAATCAGAATGGCCATCATCACAAAGTCTGGAAACCACAAATGTTGGAGAGGGTGTGGAGAAAAGGGAACTCTCCTGCACTGTTGGTGGGACTGTAAGTTGGTACAGCCACTATGGAAAACAATTTGGAGGTTCCTTAAAAAACTACAAATAGAACTACCATATGATCCAGTCATCCCACTCCTGGGCATATACCCAAAGAAAACCATAATCCCAAAAGAAACTTGTACCATAATGTTTATTGCAGCACTCTTTACAATAGCCAGGACATGGAAGCAACCTAAATGCCCATCAACAAATGAATGGATACAGAAGATGTGGCATATATATACAATGGAATATTACTCAGCTATAAAAAGGGATGAGATGGAGCTATATGTAATGAGGTGGATAGAACTACAATCTGTCATACAGAGTGAAGTAAGTCAGAAAGAGAAGGACAAATATTGCATGCTAACTCACATATACGGAATCTAAAAATGGTACTGATGAACTCAGTGACAAGAACAAGGACGCAGATACAGAGAATGGACTGGAGAACTCGAGGTATGGGAGGGGGCGGGGGGTGAAGGGGAAACTGAGAAGAAGCGAGAGAGTAGCACAGACATATATATACTACCAACTGTAAAATAGTCAGTGGGAAGTTGTTGTATAACAAAGGGAGTCCAACTCGAGGATGGAAGATGCCTTAGAGGACTGGGGCAGGGAGGGTGGGGGGGACTCGGGGGGGGGGGCATCAAGGAAGGGAGGGAATATGGGGATATGTGTATAAAAACAGTTGATTGAACCTGGTGTACCCCCCCCAAAAAAAAAAAAAAAATAATAATAAAAAAAAAAAAAAAAAAAAAGAAACTCTAGGGGTGGGGCCCAGCCATGAGTGTTTTTAAAAGCCCTTCAAGTGACTCTGATGTAGACTCAGAGCCTATCCAAGCTGTTTTACCCGACCACACAGTAGCCTCACCTGTACCTGCTTCCTCATTAAATGTAACCAGCCCACAGGCCAGTGGCGGTCCCCAGTGCTTCCACAGGGAGTAGCAAAAGCAAAGGTGATTTCTTCCCTGTCCTGTACCTCCCCCACTTCCAACCACAGAGAGAAGCAAGACCCCCAAACTGTCTCCTCCTTTCTCCTTTCCTTAGCATTAGTGATGCCTTCTGATCAGAGCTCCCCCTGGTTGCCCAAGCTCTTTTATTAGCATTTTTTTTTAAACTAGATTCTCTCTCTCTCTGTCCCTTGGGAGCTTGTGTTTTCATTCCCAGTTTTGTGAAGAGGCAGAGATGGAGTCCAGAGACATGAAGAGATCACTCAGAGCACCACTGCGGAAGGCAGCAGAGCCAGCACGTGGAGAACATCTAATCCACACCCTTTGTTTTGTACTTGGTGAGATTGAGACCCAGAGAGGGCAAGGGCATTGCCAGTAGTTGCACAGTGAGAGCTAGCAGAGGGGCACTGGGTCCCAGGCCTCCTGGCTTTCTCTCCAGAGCTCTTTCTATGGCTGAAGAATTTAACTCAGATGCCATAGGAAGTATACACACAACATAATCAAGGCAGGGTCTGCAAAGATCAGGTGCATATATTTCTGGAATACTCTCTGCACTTAAAATATTATTATTATTATTTTTCATATTCTTTTCCCTTATGGTTTATTACAGGATATTGAATATAGTTCCCTGTGCTCTACAGTAGGACCTTGTTGTTCATCCATTCTCTATATAATAGTTTGCACCTGCTAATCCCAGCCTCCCAGTCCATCCCTCCCCCAACCCCCTTCCTTGGCAACCACAAATCTGTTCTCTCTGTCCGTGAGTCTGTTTCTGTTTCTTAGATAAGTTCATTTGTGTCCTATTTTAGATTTCACATATGTGATGTCAGTATTTATCTTTCTTTTTCTGACTTACTTCACTTAGTGTGATAATCTCTAGGTCCATCCATGTTGCAGCAATTGGCATTATTTCATTCTTTTTTTATGGATGAGTAGCATTCCAATGTAAATATGTACCACATCTTCTTTCTTCATTCATCTGTCAGTGGACATGTAGGTTATTTCCATGTCTTGGCTATTGTGAATAGTGCTGCTATGAACATAGGGGTGCATGTATCTTTTCTCTGGATATATGCCCAGGAACGGGACTGCTGGATCACATGGCAACTCTGTTTTTAGTTTTTCAAGGGACCTCCATGCTGTTCTCCATAGTGGCTGCACCAATTTATGTTTCCACCAACAGTGTAGGAGGGTTCCCTTTTCTCCACACCCTCTCCAGCATTTGTTATTTGTAGACTTAAAAAATTATTTTAACAAGTATTTCACCCAGGAATTTGTGCTTAATCACAAGGCACTAGTGGCTCAGCTTTAAAAGCTCTGTGCAGGCTCTGCAGGTGACGATGAGGGAGGGGGCTGGACACAGAGTGGTGATTGCCTCTCACCAGGGAGAGAATAGCCTGAGCTGGGGGTGAGACACATGTGGCATTGCTGGACATTCTTAGCCCAGCAGTGGAACACGGAACGCAGCAGGACAGCCCCAGTAAGACCCCCTGCCCTTGGCACTGGGATGAGTGCCTTGGTTGGCCATCATCATCTGCTTCATCTTGCTCTGTAGGAGAATCTTCCTGGTCCATTTCTGCAGGAGAACCTATTAGATTCCCACGGCTGCTGTAACAAAGTTATCACAAAATGGGAGGCTTAAAATGACAGGAATCTAGTTTCTTGCAGTATTGGAGCTCAGAGGTCCAAACTCAAGGTGTGTGTGTGGTGGGGGGGGGAGGGGGGGCTCACGTCCTCTGGAGGCTCTAGGGCAGAAGGCTTTCTTGTGTCTTCTAGCTCCTGGTGGCTGTCAGGATTTCTCAGCTTCCTTGGCTGGTGGCCGCATCACTCCAGTCTCTGTGTCAGTCCTCCTGCTGCTTTCTCCTCTGTGTCTGTCTCCTCTTCTCTCTCCCTTGTGTGTCTCTTATTAAAATACTTGTCACTGGATTTAGGGCCTTCCCATATAATCCAGGATCTCTCTTTGTCTCAAGATCCTTAACTCAACTGCATTTGCAAAGGCCTTTCTCCAAATAAGGTAACACTCACAGGTTCTGGGAATCAGAACGTGGACATATCTTTGGGGGCGCTACCATTCAGCCCCTTGGCAGGAAACTTGGGGAGGGCTTCCCTGTTGAGTGCTGCATTGCCTTAGGCCCCTGATTCTCACTGGTATGTGTCCTGCAACCTCCAACTTGCTCTAAGGCTTAACTAATCCCAGGCTCCTACTTAAAGGAACTGGAGTCTCCTTGGCAATGTGATTCCCTTATATGACTTTGATTGGCTGCCAGTCTGTTACAATTATGCAAGCACTGTGGCCTGGTAATCAACACAGAGAAACTTGTTGCCATGGTCCTTGAACCTGGATTCAGACTTAGTGCTTTTGTCCCGCCCAGCCCCTTCTCCCCAAATTATTGCCTCTACCTTGGCATTTTCCTCCAAAACGCTGTGTTGGATGGACCTATTTCTGGATCCTAGGCTTGCTCCTCTGGCTGGTTCTCTACAAAGGGTGCAATAGAAATGGTGAGGATGGGGGGTGGGAGAAGGCTCAAATGGGTGCAGGGGACCCAGAAGTCAGCCTTATCCCAGTCCTCTGGCTTCTCAACCAGCCTCATACCCAGATCTTTTCTATCTCCTGCCTTTGGTGTTTCTAGCATTAACTGAGGGGCGGAGGATCTGGTTTTCGAAAACCTGCCAGGAACATGATTACCTGATTCTCAGCCATCTGGGATCATTGGCTGTGAGCATAAAGGACTTCTCAGTAAGCTGCCTGACATTTCCTTTCTACTGGGTATGTGTGGGAGGAGGACGGCGGGGGCAACCTGAAGGCAGTGAGTAGTACAGTCCATAGACTCCAGCATTCTGGTATCGTGGAACCAGGTCCCCTAAAGCTCCATCTATGGTAGACAAGTGATCTAAGTCCTAAGATACATTTGGCAACGGTTTAATCAGCTGCTTTGCAACCACGTGAGGAAAATTGTCAACTTCCTATGCAGACAAGGAAGTGGTCCCACCATCCCTCACCTCATTTAGACTCACCCAATTCCACATTTTTAGGGTTTGTCTCTTGTAGCACCTCACTTTCAGAAACGAATGTCTGTGTTAGAATCCTTTTGATTGTAGGTGGCAGAACTGACACCAACCAGGCTTCTTGGCCCTCCCCAATCAATAGAAATTGACTAGAGGCCAGACAAGAAATTCAGGCAAGGCTTTACTGGGGCCCCTGCTGCAGCAGAGGGGAGCGAGAACAAACAACAGATTCCCTTGCTCACTCCCTTGGGGGGAGGTGAGCTTGCTCCTTATGTGGGGTGAGGGTAGGGTCCCAGGGTCAGGCTGAAGTGGTGGCTTAGATGTTTTGCCCACTGCTTAGGTGGCGTTGCGTGCAGGGGGCATGCTCTGTACCCTGCTTTTGCTCCCAACACCCTGTTTTTGCTCTAGGCTCTTCAGAAGTGGAAATTGTGGAGTTTTTTGGTCTTTTTGTGTCTCTTGTCCAGAATTTGCCCTAACTGCTCATACATGCAGTTATTTTTAGTCCCATATAGTTTCTTTGTATTTTGATGCTCGAGGAGAGGTGTGTCCAGGTATAAACCTTGCAGCACTGCAGCAAAGTGTCTCAGGTCCCAGCCTGTCTCAGAACTTCAACACAAAGTAGCTTAAGTAAAGAAGGCAGTTTATTGGTTGATGTCTGGTGGTAGCATTAGTTTCAGGCATGGCTGGATCCAGGGGCTCTCATTTTCTAGTCTTAAATATTATGCTCCAGATAAAATGATTGCTTGGTGAGCATAAATATGATAAATTCTCCTTGTACTTTTTAAACTGAGATAAAATTTATATCGTGTGAACTACACAGCTCACAATTGTGTAATCCACTGAGTTGTGACAAATACATATACTTCAAGAAATAAAAAACTTCATCATCCCAGAAAGCTCACTCACGTGCCTTTCTAATCAATCTTCACCTGCTGTAGACAATCCCTCTTCTGACTTCTACTACTGTAGATGAGCTTTGCTTGTTCTTGGACTTCATGTAAATGGAGGGTTACAGTATATATTACTTTATGCCTAGCTTCTTTCATTAAATAAATTTTTTTGAGATTCAGCCATATTGTTGCATATATGATTATACCATACTTTAAAAAAATCTCCCTTTAGTTGGCAAACCTATGAGTTACTGAATTATTTCAAGTTCTTGTACATTTTATTAAAACTTCAATAAACTATCTTTTACAGACATTTTTTGTAGATATCTATATACACCTTTGGTAAATAACTAGGAGGAGAATTGCAGTATCATAAAGTAGATGTAGGTGTAGAGAAACTTCCAGAGCAATCTACAAAGTGGTTATAGAGCAGTAGATTCCCACCTACAATGTGTGAAAATTTCAGTTGTCCATGTTCTCACCAACCTGCAGTGTTGTCAGTCCTTTAATTTTAGCCATTGTAATGGGTATAAAGTGATGTCAAGTGGTTTTAATTTTCATTTCCTTGAATAAATAATCTTGAATATTTTCCTGCATTTATTTCCATTTGAATATCTTCTGTGAAATAACTGCTCAAGTCTTTTGGCGATTTTTTAAAAAATTTATTTTATTATTTATTTCTTTAATTTTTGGCTGCATTGGGTCTTTGTTGCTGCGTGTGGACTTTCTCTAGTTGTGGCGAGTGGGGGTTACTCTCCATTGCGGTGCTCGGGTTTCCCATTGTGGTGGCTTCTCTTGTTGCGGAGCATAGGCTCTAGGCATGCAGGCTTTAGTAGCTTCAGTGTGTGGGCTCAGTAGCTGTGGCTCGAGGGTGCTAGAGCACTGGCTCAGTAGTTGTGGCACACAGGCTTAGTTGCTCTGCAGCATGTGGGATCTTCCTGGCCCAGGGCTTGAACCCATGTCCCCTGCATTGGCAGATGGATTCTTAACCACTGTGCCACCAGGGAAGCCCTTTTGGCTCTTTTTTAGTTATTTTATTATTGACTTGTAGAGCTTTAAAAATGTATCCTGGATACAAACTCTGTCATATATCTTCTTGTGAATATTTTCCCCAGTCTATTCTTGCCTTTTCATTTTCTGAATAGTGTCTTTGGATGAACAAAAATTTTAAAATTTTGATGAAGGCTCAACTTATTTTTCTTCTTTTTGTTTAGTAAAATTTGTGTCTTTTCTAAGAAAATTTTGCCAATCCCAAAGCTGGGAAGATACTTTCCTATTTTTTTCCTAAACATGTTATAGTTTAAACTATTTGTTTAAGTCTATAATCCATCTTGAATTAATGTGTGTGTTTGTGTGTGTGTGTGTGTGTTTGTGTGTGTGCGTGTGTGTGTGGTGTGAAGTAGAGATTGAGGTTAGTTTTTCCCATATATTTATCCAGTTCCAGCACTAATTTTTGAAAAGAATTTTTCATTAAGGTCTCTTGGTATCTTTGTCAAAAATCAATTGACTATAATTGATAGTATGATTTTATACCTATACTCTCTGTTCTGTTTCATTGAGCTATCTTAACATAAATACTATGCTGTCTAAATTACTGTAGATTTATAGTAAGTCTTGAAATCAGGTGATGTGTCATCCAGTCTTGATCTTTTGTTTCAAGACTGATTTGGTTACTCTAGGTCCTTTTCATTTCCAAATAAATTTTAAAATAAAGTTGCCAATTTCTACCAAAAACCATGTTGAAGTTTTTATTTAAATTATATTGAATCTATTGATCAATTTAGGGGAATTAACATTTTAACAATATTGACTCTTCCAAATCATAACATGATATATTTTGCCACTTACTTAGTTTTAATTTTTCCTAGCAATATTTTATAGTTTTAATTGTCGAGGTCTTGGGTATCCATTGTTATATTTACTCCTAAGTATTTTAATTTTTTGATTTTCTTGTAAATGGTATTTTTCTCAAACTTTATTTTTCGATTATCTGCTGCCAATATATAGAAATGCAGTCGATTTTGATATTGACTTTGTACCTTGTGATTGATAAATTTACTTATTCAAGTATTTTGTACATTGCTTAGAATTTCCTTTTAACAATCATGTCTTCTGAAAATACAGAGTTTTGCTTCTTCTTTCCATTTTTTATGGTATTTAATTTCTTTTTCTTGCATTATTGCATTGGAAAAATCATCATTAAAATTACATAGATTTGGAATTATCTTTTGGGGATGGTTTTTGGTTATGAATTAAATTTCTTTAATAAATATAGGTGTGGTTACTAGCCTCCAAGGTGGCCATTAAAGATCCTCGCCTCCTGGTATTTACGGCTTTGTGTAGTTCCCTCCAGCATTTTACTAGAATGGGTCTGTGTGACCAATAGCATACAGCAGATTTGATGGTATGTCACTTGTGAAGAGATTATAAAGTGTTATGGCTTCCACCTGTCATTCACCCTGGGGAAAGCCAGGAACTATGCTGTGAGGATATTCAAGCAGTTTTGGAGAAGCCCAGGTAGCAAGAAATAGTGGTTTCCTGCCAACAGCCAGTGAGAAACTGAGGCCTGCCAACAACCATGTGAGTGGGTTTAGAAGCAGATTCTCTAGCACAGTCAAGCCCTTGAGATGACTGCAGCCCTGCCTGACAACTTGACTGTAACCTCACGAGAGGTCCAGAGTGAGAACCACCCAGTTAGGCTACTCCTGGGTTCTTCACCCCTAGAAATTTGTAAGATAAATGTTTTTTGTTTATTTGTTTTTTGCTTTACTCTCCTAAAAGTTGGGATAAATTTATTATGCAGAAATAGAGCTATTCAGATTTTTCTTTTTTGTGTGTCAGTTTTGATAATTCGTGTTTTTCAAGGCATTTGCCTATCTCAATAAAGCTGTCAAATTTGGCAAAAAATGTTCATAATATTTTGTTGCTTTCCTTTTAATGTCTGTAGGATTTGTATTGCTATCCCTTCATTCATTTTTGACATTTAAAAACTTGTGTTTTTTCTTCTCCTGATAGCATTGTAGACCTTTATCAATTTTATTACTCTTTTTAAAAACTAGCTTTTGATTTCATTATTATTTTTCAGTTTTGTCTATTTTCTATTTTATCAATTTCAGTTTTTATCTTTATAACTTTTTTTATTCACTTTGTTTTAAATTTGCTTCTCTGTTTTGAGTTCCTTAAGGTGGAAACTCAGAACACTGGAATGATACTTTTCTTATTTTCTAATATAAGCATTTAAAATTACAATTTCTCTCTAAGCACAACTTTAGCTGTATATCACAAATGTTGGCTGATATGTTGTATTTTTATTATCATTTAATTAAATTTCACTCATGATTTTTTTACACATGCGCTGTTTATTTTCAAGTCTTTGGAATTTATAGATATTTTGTTGCTTTTGATTTCCAAATTAATCATGTTGTGGACGTAAGACATATTCTGTAAGACTTGAATATTTTGACATTTATTAGGAAAGATTTTATTGCCCAAGATATGATTCATCTTGGTAAATGCTCCTTGTGCCCCCCAAAATAATGTGGATTCTATAGTTATTGGGTATAGTCTTCTTTAAATGTCAGTTAGGTCAAGGTGATTGACAGTGTTGTTTAAATGTTTTATATTCTTATGATTTTTTTTCTGTTTTTTAAAATTTAATTAATTTAATTTTTTCTGTTTTTTTAAAATCAATTACTGAAAACCAATATTACAATCTAAAACTATGATTGTAAATTTAATTTTTCACTAGTTCTGTCAGATTTTGCTTTATGTATTTTGGAATTCTATTATTAGGAACCTACAACATTTAAACTTTTCATGTCTCCCTAATGAACTGCCTAATTAACTCCTTAATGAACTTATGAAAAGTCACTATTTATCTTTGGCAATGATACTTGTCTTGAGGTGTATTTTGTGTGATATTAATATAGCCTTACCAGTTTTCTTATTCTTATTCATTGCACAGTCTATTTTTTCATCATTTTATTTTAAACTGCTTCTTATGTTAAACTACACCTTTTGTGGACAGGATGCAGTTGAACATTGATATTATTAATCCAGTCTAATCATCTCTGCCATCTAATGAAAGTATTTAGCCATTTAAAGTTAATGCAGTCTTTGCTGTGGTTGAATTTTAGTCTGCCATTTTTCTATTTGTTTTTCATTTTTTTCTTCCTCACCACTATTCCTTTTTTCCTAACTTTTAAAAGATTAACTGGTGATAATTTTAGTACTCCACTTTATTTCCTCTTTTGGAATTTCTGCTATATCCATGTTGTAATTTTTTAGTGGCTAACCTTGGGATTATAATATGCATCTTTAATTTATCACAGTGTTCTTAACTTACCATATATTATTTCCAAAATATAAGAACTTTACAGTGATATATTTCTACTTACCCCCTCTTTTGTGCTAGTTTTGTTATGAATTTTATCTCTACAGGTTATAACCTCCACAGCAAAATATTACTTTTATTTAAATAGTCATAAATCTTTTAAAGAAAAAAGAGAAAAAATATAACACTCATCACTTCTGGTGCTCTTTATTTCTTCCTGTAGATGCAAGTTTCCATATGTTTTCCCCTTCAGTCTAAAGAGTATTAGTATTTCTAAAAATGAAATACTAAAGACTTACAGTATTTCTTTGATGGCAATGTAGTCTCTCAACTTATGTTTATCTGAAGTTAAAAAAATCTTAGTCTTTGAAGGATAATTTTGTTGAGCATAAAACACTGGTTGAAAGTTTTTTTCCCCAGCTTTATTAAAATGTCATCCTATTTCTTTATGCTTCCACCCATTGTTTCTGGAAAGAAAGCAGTTGTCATTCATGTCACTTTTCCCTTTTATGTAAAGTGGATTTTATTTTCTTTAGTAGTTTTTTAAGACTCTCTCCTAATTCTTAGTTTTCAGTAGTTTGCCTCTGATGTATCTAGGTAAAATTTCTTTTGTCTTCATCCTTCTCAGCTTCACTAAGCTTCTTGGGTACTCAGATTGATGTTCAAATTCTTCTTTTCTTCCCCATATCTCTCTCCTTTTGGCACTCTAATTGCATATATGTTAAATTGCTTGATATTTTCCCATAGGTCATGAGGATGTGTTTATTATTATTTTTCAATATTTTTCTCTGTTATTGATTGGATAATTTTTATTGATCTGTCTTCAAGTTCACTTATTCTTTCATTGACAGTCTTCAGTCAGCTGTTAAGTCCATCCAATAACTTTTGCATTTTAGACATTATACTTTTCTGTTCTAAAATTTCCATTTGTTTCTTTTTTCTTTCTGTTTTCTTTTTATTTATTTCTTTTACAAAGTTATATTTTGCCAGCATGGGATTGTATGGTACATCATGTATGGCTTGCTTTTTTTTTTATTCCTCAATAAATGAGCCACATCATTTATCATCTTTTTTATTTTTATTTTTTTAATTTATTATTATTATTTTTAATTTTTATTGGACTATAGTTGATTTACAGTGTTCTGTTAGTTTCAGGTGAACAGCGAAGTGAATCAGTTATACATATACATATATCCACTCTCCTTTAGATTGTTTTTCCATATAGGCCATTACAGAGTATTGAGTATATTTCTCTTTGCTATACGGTACGTCCTAACTTAGTTATCTATTTTGTACATAGTAGTGTGTGTAGGTCAATCCCAATCTTCCAATTTATCCCTCACCCACCTTACCCCCTTGTTTGTTTTCTATATCTGTAACTATTTTTGCTTTGTAGATAAGTTGATATGTACCCTTTTTAAAAAAACTTAGCAAATACTTTTATACTTTATTTGCCTTTTAGATTGATTTACAATACTTTGTCACATACAGAGTTTTCTTTTTTTTCCATTAATTTTCACTGGAGTATAGTTGCTTTACAATGTTGTGTTAGTTTCTACTGTACAGCTAAGTGAATCAGCTATAAGTATACGTATATCCTCTCTTTTTTGGATTTCCTTCCTGTTTAGGTCACCACAGAGCATTGAGAAGAGTGCCCTGTGCTATACAGTAGGTTCTTATTGTTTATTTGTTTTATACATAGTATGAATAGTATATATATGTTAATTCCAATCTCTCAATTCATCCCACCCCCCTTCCCCCCTTGATATCCATACGTTTGTTCTCTACATCTGTGTCTTTATTTCTGCTTTGCAAATAAGATCATCTATACCATTTTTCTAGATTCCACATATATGTTCTAATATATGATATTTGTTTTCCTCTTTCTGACTTTCTTCACTATGTATGACAGTCTCTAGGTCCATCCATGTCTCTACAAATGACCCAATTTCATTCCTTTTTATGGCTGAGTAATACTCCATTACATATATGCACCACATCTTCTTTATTTATTCCTCTGTTGATGGATATTTAGATTGCTTCCATGTCCTTGCTATTGTGAATAGTGCTACAATAAATATTGGGGGGCATGTATTTTTTGAATTATGGTTTTCTCCAGATATATGTCCAGGAGTGGGATTGCTGGATCATATGGTAGTTCTACTTTTAGTTTTTTAAGGAAACTCCATACTGTTCTCTATAGTGGCTGTACCAGTTTATATTCCCATCAGCGGTGTAGGAGGGTTCCCTTTCCTTCACACCCTCTCCAGCATTTATTGTTTGTAGATATTTTGATGATGGCCATTCTGACCAGTATGAGGACATACCTCATTGTAGTTCTGATTTGCATTTCTCTAATAATTAGTGATGTTGAGCATCTTTTCATGTGCTTTTTAGCCATCTGTATGTCTTCTTTGGAGAAATGTCTATTTAGATCTTCCACCCACTTTCAGATTGGGTTGTTTGTTTTTGTTTTTGTTTTGTTTTGTTTTGTTTTGATATTGAGCTGCATGAGCTGTTTGTATATTTTAGAGATAATCATTTCTTGATTGCTTCATTTGCACATATTTTCTCACATTCTGTGGGTTGTCTCTTCACTTTGTTTATGGTTTCCTTTGCTGTGTGAAAGCTTTTAAGTTTAATTAGATCTCACTTGTTTATTTTTGTTTTTATTTTCATTACCCTGGGAGGTAGATCAAAAAAGATCTTGCTGCGATTTATGTCAAAAAGTTGTTCTGCCTATGTTTTACTCTAAGAGTTTTATAGTATCTGGCCTTACATTTAGGTCTTTGATCCATTTTAAGCTTATTGTTGTGTATGGTGTTAGGGTGTGTTCTAATTGGACTCTTTTACATGTAGCTATCCAGTTTTCCCAGCACCACTCATTGAAGAGACTGCCTTTTCTCCATTGTATATTCTTGCCTCAATTGTCACAAATTAGGTGACCACAGCTGTGTGGGACTTTTATCCTGTTCCATTGATCTATATTTCTGTCCTTGTGCCAGTGGCATACTGTTTTGATGACTGTAGCTTTGTAGTACAGTCTGGAGTCAGGGAGCCTGATTCTTCCAGCTCCGATTTTCTTTCTCAAGATTGCTTTGGCTATTCATCTTTTGTGTTTCCATACAAATTTAAATTTTTTTGGTTCTAATTCTGAGAAAAATGTCATTGGTAATTTGATAGGGATTGAATTGAACCTGTAGATTGCTTTGGGTAGTGTAGTCATTTTCACAATATTGCTTCTTCCAATCCAAGAACATGGTATATCTCTCCCTCTGTTTGTGTCATCTTTGATTTCTTTTATGAGTATTGTATAGTTTTCTGAGTAGTGGTCTTTTGCCTCCTTAGGTAGGTTTATTCCTAGGTATTTTATTCTTTTTCTTGCAATGTTAAATGGGATCATTTCCTTAATTTCACTTTCTGATCTTTTGTTGTTAGTGTATGTGAATGCAAGAGATTTCTGTGCATTAATTTTGTATCTTGCAACTTTACCAAATTCATTGATTAGCTCTAGAATTTTCTGGTGGCATCTTTAGGGTTTTCTATGTATAGTATGATGTCATCTGCAAACAGGGACAGTTTTACTTCTTTTCCAATTTGGATTCCTTTTATTTCTTTTTCTTCTCTGATTGCCATGGCTAGGACTTCCAAAACTATGTTTAATAATAGTGGCAAGAGTGGACATACTTTTTATAGCTTTTATTTCTCTGCTGAGGTTCCCAGTTTGTTCACTCAGTATGTCAGTATTTTCCTTTTTGTTCTTAAGTATATTATATTAGCCATTTTAAATTCTGTCTGCTAAGTCCATCATTTGGGTTACCTTGGGATCTGTTTCTATTGACTTATTTTTCTTAATTATGGCTTACTTTTTCCTGTTTTCTCACATGTTTAGTAATTTTGATTGCATACTGGACATTGTGATGATACACTATAGGGTATCTGAATTATATTTTCTTACTTTGTCAAAGAGTGTAAAGTGATTTTGATTGTTAATGTCCATAATATTATTCTAGAAGGACCTAAGAATAGTGAATAAGGAATAGGAATAATATGATTGGGAAAGGTTTTTATGAATTTATATTTAACCTAAGACCTAGAGGATGAGAAGGAATGAAGAAGCTAGAAGAGAAAGTAAAATCTTCATGAAGGGACGGTGTACGAGATTGATGCCCAGGACCTTTTGGTAGCTGTCCTCTGAAATGTAACTAGGTTATTCCTAACTACCTTACAGAGTGAAAAAAAATTATTTATGGTACATTCCACAACTAATTTGTTCCTTGAAATTCATTAAGAAGTGGAGCTGCCCAAATTCACACATTTTATAACTTTATTTGAAATGTTACGAAAGCTCAAATGAGTAATTGGACCTTTACTTCAAAGAACTTTGAGGTGAACATCCTTATGACCTTACTCTTCAGCAATGTTTTTCAAACTATGGTTCATAAATAGTGGGCAGTAAAATCAATTTAGTGGATTGTGATTGGTATATAAAAAGGTGAGGTAGAGTGGAATAGAAAATATTAGATACACTGCATGTGATAAGGGTAAATATTGTTTTGTGACACTTTTGTTTGCTTTGTTGTGTGTGTATGCATGTGTTTTGGACTGTGATTAAAATGTATTTCTTAGGTTGATTAATAAAAGTCTGTAAAACACTACACCATGTTGTAGAATTATGCAGCTTTCCATGTCATGGGATAATCAGGCACAAACCAAGATGACAGGGGACTAAAGTCTATTTGTATTGTAATGTAGAGGTAATCTCTGGAACAGAGGGAGGAGTGTGGAGAGGATGGGCACGAATAAGTCATTTATACATTCCCTCATCCATCCATCTATTGATTCATGTGATAAGCATTTGTTGAGTTCTACTATTGATCAATCATAGTGTTAACATTTAATGATAAAAAGGAAAGAAAGAAAGAAATGGCACCTTCTCTAAGAAAATTCACAGTTCAGAGGGCAGACAGCCAAGTAGACAGACATTAACATTATAGTGTGATGAATCCCATGATACATGCATGGTAGACGTGCCTAAGCAATCCTGGAAGGGGGTCTTGAAAGACCTCCAGGAACAGGTGATGCCTACACTGTCTTGAAGATTAAATTGTTATGTCTTAGTCAATTCAGGCTGCTATAACAAGATATGAAAGACCAAATGGCTTAAACAACAGGAGTTTATTTCTCACAGTTCTGAAGGCTTGGAAGTCTGAGATCAGGGTGCCAGCAGATTCTGTGTCTGGTGATGATCCTCTTCCTGGTTTGCTGTATACTCACATGTTAAGGACAGAGCTCTAGTCTCTTTCTACTCCTATAAGGCCACTAATCCCATGGTGGGGGCTCTACCCTTATGACCTCATCCAAACCTAATTTCCTCCCACATGTCCAAACTCCTAGGGTATTAGTGTTCAACATAGGAATTTTGAGGGGCACAAACATGTAGTTCATAACAAGATATTATTAGGCAAAGAAGATGGAGAAGGTGTGTTCTACAAAGATGGAGTGGTACCTGCATATCCCAGAAACAAAAGGGAGAAAGGAGTTTAGGGAGCCATGCACAAATGTTAGTGGAGAATGTGGAGACATTTGAGACTGAAGAAGAGCATGGAGAAACTCAACCCTTATAATCAGATAATGATTTAAAGAAAATCAATGTAGACACTATAGAAACAATTGGTGGGGGCCAGCCTGGAAGCAGGGAGATTGGTGAGGAGGATGCTGGAGGGGACTCTGGTCCTGGGTTGGAAAGAAGGATGCATTTGAAGGAATCTGGGCAAGTATACTTTAAGGACCACATGACTGATAGGAAGAGGACAAAAGTGCATGAGAATAAGATGACTTAGAGGACTCCTGGACCTCTGTGTAGGGCTTCTGGGGATCTTAGTGCCACTCTCTAAGATCCAGGAGAAGTAAGAATTTTAGGAATAAAGAAATGCTGCTTCCACTGTCATCATGTTGAATTGGGTGCTGGGGCCCAACCAGTTGAAGAAGGGCAGAGAACAGATGGACTCACAGGCATGAATGGATTTCAGAGGCATGAATTTTGGAACTCACGTCATACAGTTAGAGTCTGGAGTTTCAACATGGCTAGCCCTGTCCAGACTGTGGGATTCAGACAGCTGGAGAAAATGTGGAATCCCATAAATCATCACGTAGATAAAAGCGATTTTTCAGGCCCTTATTTACAGTGGCTTTAGTGTGCTACATTTCTAGGGAAATATATGTTCTTGTCACCCAACTGCAAGAAAAGTAAATGAGCTTGAATCACATGAGTAAGTTTAAATGCCAGCCTGAAATTTAGTAAGCTACTCTGCACCTTCCTTGTCCTCATCTTCTTCTTCATTAAAAGTGTGCCATTTTCCTTGTGTCTTGGGGTATAGATTAAAATAAGGCTGGTTGTGAGTTTAGAAAAAAGAATGACACAGTCAAGGAAACAAGACTTTCTTGTTATGAGGTCAAGCTGATCCTTTGGCGAGCTTTGCTAAACAACACATCCTGCTGGGGACCTGGAAAAAGCCAGGTGATGGATAACTTGGGTCTCCACCCATCCCGGGCCAGCCCCTGACCTAGGGATTGCCAGGATTTTAGGGGCTAAAGCTATTGTATGAGACTCTGGCCTGTAAGCTACTTTGGGGCAGGGTCTTGTCTTTCTTGTTTACCAGTATATTCCCAGGGCTCAGTGTCGTGCCTAGGGTATAACAGGTCCTCAAAGAGGTGTGGGGTGAATGAATACATGAATGCACTAGACACCATACTATAGTGATTAGGCATCTGGTTTGAGTCCTGACCTTAGATTCCTTCTCTAAAAACAGAGCTGCTGTGAGGATTAAATGAGATAATACGTAATGTGCTTGGAGCCATGCTTGGCAAAGGGTAATTATTCAATAATTCAAGCTGTTGCTACTATTATTGTTGTTGCTGTTATTTTTAATGTTATTGTCTGTTCCTTGTAGGTCTCCACAGGACGTCGGTTAATCAGTCAGGTGAGCTCTCCACACTTCAGCTTCTTCCTTCATGAAGTGGTGATTGTAATTGCTGGCTTGCCTCCCTCTGGTCTGGTTATTGATTATAAAGTGATAGATGAATGGATGCTGAGGTTGGATCTCACTGTCTTACTCTCGAGAGAACGGTGACTCAGAGAGGGCAAGGAACTCAGAATGAGTGGCACAGCCAAGGGGGATACGAATGCAAGAATATTCTAGAAAGTGAAATTCATAATCAAAATATAATAGTAATGAGCACACTATTAATACAGCTTTGTGGAGCTGACCGGACTTTGGAGTCATGCTGTCTTCATTGCCAATCCTAGCTTCTCCTGTACTGGGTACGTGAGCGCAGGCATGTCATGGATGCTTCCTGGACCCTGCATGAAAACCAGAGTGTGAGGCTGAGTCACAGGCTGCTGTGAAGAGAAAAGAGAGGAGGGATGTGTGGAAAGGCCTTGGGACAGCCCCTCACATGGCAGGTGTTCCATCCATGACAGTTGCTGGTTTACGACACAGCTAACAAGGGGGAGGACTGGGTCTAGGACTAAGAACGTGGGTCTGCTGGTAGCAGTTTTAAGCCTCCCTTACATTTAGAAGGAATGTGTGTCACGTGGAGAGCCCTGTGGTGGCCTGCAGGTGGGGGGTCAATGCCAGGATTGTGGGCCAAGGATGCAGGGAAGCCGTGGTGCCCCAGCAGCCACCTTGCCTCCAGCGGAGGGTGGCACATAAAGTCTCCTATGAGCTAAGAGGCGCCAGGCCAAAGCCACCAGGCAGGCAGGACCCTCAAGGACATTTGTCTTGGGCATCCCCACACCTTCCACATCAACACTGCTCTGTAGCTGGTTTTTCAATGCCTAAGGCAGCCAGTTGTCAGTCAAAGTATTAGACTAGACTCTAAGCCATTCCTCCTGGCTTCACATGCCAGCTTTGCCACGGCGTAACTGTGCCCCAGTTTCCTCATCTGTAATGTGGGCTCAACAGTAGAACCTATCTCATGGGTTAACGTTGCAAAACACATGTGACCTGGGAAGAAATATGCTAGTGTTTGGCATCATGATTGTCGCTATGGCAAGAGGTTGTTAAAACAGCATTCTTGGTGCTGGGATCTTTTTTTTAAAATATAAATAAATAAATAAATAAATTTATTTTTGGCTGCATTGGGTCTTCATTGCTGTGCACAGGCTTTCTCTAGTGGTGAGTGGGGCTACTCTTCATTGAGGTGCTTGGACTTCTCATTGCGGTGGCTTCTCTTGTGTAGCACGGGCTCTAGGCATGCGGGCTTCAGTAGTTGTGGCACGCGGGCTCAGTAGTTGTGGCACATGGGCTGGGTTGCTCCGAGGCACGTGGGATCTTCCCAGACCAGGGATCAAACCCGTGTTCCCTCCACTGGCAGGCAGATTTGTAACCACTGCACCACCAGGGAAGTCCTGGTGCTGGGATCTTTACGGAGACTTTCACTCCCCTCGTTCTGCAACAGGGCCTGGTCCCTCTCTCTCTACTTGGATATTTGTTAAAGTGGGCATCAGAAGGGGCACACAGGTCCTCAGTGCCCGAGGCGACTGGCTGATGAGTGATAAGCCAGGACTCCCCCGCCCCCTCCCAGGTCTGCTTTTTGGGAACTCAGCCTCCTTGTGACATTTTATTTTCTTGTGCAGCCCAGAGCCTTCAGGGCGGCTGCCACCCCCGCTGGCTGTCCCTGCAGACAGAGCTCGGAGTGAGCGGTGCCCCGTCTGGTCCTCACCCTGCAGGTTTTGAGCTTCCATTTAGTGACCACACTCAGGGAGGCCAGCCCCCCACTCACCAGTCTTCCCGGTGTGTAGATGTCAGCGGTTGCCAGCTCTCCACTGAAGAACAGAGCCCTCACACCGGCATCGTAAGCAGGAGGTGGGCTGGAGGGTTGGGATGGATGGCTGTGCATACCCCCTGGGCTGGGGAGGGTCTGAATCCAGCCAGGGCCCAGAACATCAAAGTTCAATAATCCTTTGCTGTGTGAGGAGGGGCCCGTGGTGTGGTCCTCCCAGCAGCACATCTGTCCGTGACTCCGCTCACCTTGGGATGCGCCTGGCCAGCCTAGGAAGACACATGCTGTGTGCCAGGCACCCCACGCCTCTCCCCTGGAGGGAAACGCAGGCATTGCCTACTTCACGGCTCTGTCAGGATCCTAGTGCCTCTGCTGATATCTGAGTGACAGTTCAGGCACTGTTCCTTACCCTCCCCTCCAGGTTTGGCGGTTTGGAAGATGAAGTTTGTTCTTTGAGTTTCTCTCCATATTCCAGACAATGTCCTGCAAGCTCAGGGGGCCCCCTGTACCCACTGTGGTGAGGCCCTGGTCAAGAGTTCACTGTACATACCCTCCTGGTGAACCAGAGGCCCCAGATCAAAGTAGAAGTGCCCACAGGAGCACCCAGACCCAGCATCAATTTGCAAACACGGTCCCCGCTGCAGGAGAGAAGCTGCTGGGCTGCTGGCAGCAACTCAGAGACAGCGGAGTCACGAGGCAGTTAATATGTGGTGAGATAAGGAATAAGGGAACTATTAATAAGGTGTGTTGCTGACTTGATTCTGGCCCCATTAAACTTTTCCTTACCTTATTTCACACTCCATTTCCAAGGCACCCTCTCTTTCGCTCCCCACCTTTAACGGTTCTGGCAAAACTGGGCCCTAATGAAGTCTGGAAGCATAAATTTAAGGCAGTGTCTGGCTGAAGTGAACAGAAGCTCCCACGTTCAGGAGAATCCTTGGGGTGCCTGGAGACATAAATCTGGCTTCCAGACTGTCCAACGGATTCTGCAGGCAGGCGGGGGGAGCTGAGAGTTTCTTGGGGCTGTGATGGCCGTAAGCCATGCCACCTCAACAGCTCCCAGGCCACTTGAGTGGGGGCCAGCCCATCCCGAGGGCAGGGTGATACATTTCTTCCCTCATTCATTCATTCCATGTCACGCATTGGTGTTGGACCTCCTGTGTGTTCCACACCCCTTCCAGGTGGGTGTCCCCTCCCTGCATCCTTCATTGCAAGTGAAGATGCTGAATGAGGCTCGTTTGGTGTCAGTGGCTCACCTGAGCTAATACGTGAAGGAGTGGTGAAGGAATAAGAAGAAACCGGTTCCGTTCTTCTCCAAGGTCATCTTTATTTTTCTCGGTCAGCCTCCCTCTCCTGCAGCATCGTTGGCTCAATGAGTTGTCTTCAGCTGGTAAGAAGACACATGCTTGCTCTCGCCTGGAACTCACCTTCTGGTCTGTCCCCAGGCACTTCCTGGCTGTGTGTGTGTGTGGGGGGGGGGGTGGGGGGTGGGGCGGGGGTGGGGCTGCACTTCACCTGTCTCACCTGTGATCATCGTCAGGCAGTGCTGAATCAAGCCTGGGTCCCCCTGGGTTCCTGGCAGAGCCCTGTAGCTAGGACCTGGATCTCTGGGGTCCCTGTCTGGGGCTCCGTGTGACATGAGGCAGGTGTGGGGCCCAACGGACTTGGTTTCAAACAGGCTGGGCTCAGTCCAGCCTGGGGTGGGCGGCTTCAGGCCTGGGAGGGAGATGGGGAAGGGGCTAGGGGAGCAAAAAGAGGGCTGTGCCCGTAGGAGTGAGTGGTGGGGAAAGAAAGCGCACGATCTTCCCATGGGGATCTCCAGGGAAACTGGGGGCCAGGGGAGCCCTCCTGGTCAAAGGGAATCGTGTTCCTTAGCCTGACTTCTGCTTGACTTGGATGGACATTGGGCACTCCTGACAATGAGGCATCGGTCTGAGGCTGGGATTTTGTTATCATCCTCTTCTTTTCATCTTAATTACCCATTCTTCTCTCACGCTTCGATTTTCAATTAGGCTCCCTTACCCTTTCCACTATCCTGCAAAGTGGTGTGGCTGTTTGAGGCAAATCTTGGTTTTTCTGATGCTAGTAAGGATATATTTTTTTTAAAGAATTGTTTTATTTATTTATTTATTTATTTTTATGGGCTGCGTTGGGTCTTTGTTGCTGTGCACAGGTTTTCTGTAGTTGTGTAGAGCGGGGGCTATTCTTCATTGTAGCGCACAGACTTCTTATTGTGGTGGCTTCTCTTGTTGCAGAGCATGGGCTCTAGGCCCGTGGGATTCAGGAGTTGCAGCACAAAGGCTCAGTAGTTGTGGCTCACAGGCTTAGTTGCTCTGTGGCACGTGGGATCTTCCCAGACCAGGGATGGAACCCATGTCCCCTGCATTGCCAGGCGGATTCTTAACTACTGCGCCACCGGGGAAGCCCTGCTAGTAATGATATTAATGCTGGTGTTTGTGTCTTCGATATTAATGCTAGCGGTGGTGGAGGGGTGGCAGTGTTGGTGTTGGTGCAGGTGGTGGTGGTGGAGGTAACAGTGGTGATGGTGTCACTAGTGGTGATCGTGTCTCTCGTGGTGATCGTGGTAGTGTTGAAGGTGGTGGTGGTAACGGTCATGGTGAAAATGTGTTGGTGGTTATGATGCTGCTGGTGGTGGTGGTATTGTTGCTGGTAACCATGACCGTGAGGGTGATGGGGATGGTTATGATGATGGCGGTAGCTGTACTTATGGGTGCCAAGCCTCTGAAAATAGAGAAAGAATAGGAGCTCTGGAGCCAGACAGACTTGTGTGCCAATACTGATTCCAGTGAGTTACTTAGTGTCTCTGAATCGCTGTTTCTGCATCTGTAATGTGTGGATAATAGTATGTGATATCATGAGGATGAGGGATAGTGTGTACAACCTACCTACTTGCCTCAAAGTCCTAGGGCTCCTTGTCCTTCTCCCTGGATGTGGGGCCTGGGCAGTGTCAGTATCCTCCAGGTAAGAGTTGATATCACTGATAGGAAGCCCTTGGCCCTTTGGCCTGGGGTTTGGCATTCACATCCTAGTGTGACCTTGACTACTCTCAATCCCACAAAAGACCACCTCAAGATGTGAATACAGATCTGTTTGAGAGCAATGTCCAGTTATTCTACCACCCATGTTCCCCTACAGTGAATGGTGTAACAGCATGTCCAGCCCAGATGTCAGCTGAGGTCTCTCCACCAACTTGAGGTCAAATAGGCTTGCCTCAATCTCTCAAAATGACCTGAGGTGACTTCCCAGGACTTCTGTGATTTCCTTGGGCCTTACTTTATCTTGGTTCCCTCTGACTTGGGTCCCTGGTTCTTATAGGCCACCTCTGCATGGCACTGCCAGGTGAGAAAAGCTGCCACTCTCTGAGTGCTCAGAGGATCCACTTCCACAATGTGCTTGAGAGCAAAGTAGACCTCATGGAAGGCTGACGTAGAAGAGGCAGGCCCTCAAAGAATTACCTAAACATCCTCACTGGTCATTTGTTTCTCAACACCCTTTTGGCTGTCCCGTCCATCTCACACCATGGCGGCTTCTCCCATTGGCCACTGCCCTGCAGAATCTGGCCATCTCCTGCTCTTTCCCTTCCCACCAGCCTACAGACCCTCCCTCCACCATGCAGAACCACCAGCTCCCTGGCTTCCTCCATCCTCAACTCATCAGGGTCATCCCTGTGGAATGCAGCTCATTTTATCAATGACAGAAGACACTTCCCTTACTGATTATACCCAGATGGCTGGGAGGTGAGCTGGGGCCTCTCTCTTAGAGGACAAGGATTCTGTCCAGCCCTGTCCTTCCCTCTCAGGTCCTGCCAGCACCCCAGGCCTCAGTGAGCCAGCTAGTTCCTAGGACCGCCTCCAACCAGGCCTCTCTCCACCCTGAAGAGTTTTGTCCTAAGCGAGCATAAGAAGCTGGCCTGGGCGTGGCCTTGGGTCGAGGCTGTTAGTCCCAGCCTCCCCTCCAGCAGACCCCTCTTGGCTGCTCAGCCTCACTGCTGTGGCTCTCCCCCAACCCACGCAGGAGGCACACATGAGACGGCCTTGCACTACTCCTCCAGCAAGCACAGAGATATGCATATCTAGCCGCTCACTGACTCCCTTTTGAATCAAACCTGCAGGGTGGCCATTTCTAGAGCAAAGAGAGCTGCCAGGACTCAATGACTTTGCTTCCCTAGAGACCCCAGATGTCTCTCCTTGCATTTCCCAAGCCTGGCCGGTCCTCTCTGCAGAAGAGGTGATGAGGATGATGACAGTGATGACCACTATTTAATTATCACCTGCTCATCCTAGCATCTTATTTAATCATAACAACAGTTTTGCTGCCCTAGTAGCAGCAACTTACAACTGGGAAACTGAGGCCCAGAGAGGTGCAGGTTGTTGCCTTAGTTTTGGAGTTGATAACTGGTAGAGTCAGGCATCCATACTAGCTCTTCTTGGCAGCCTAAGGTCTACAGTGGGTTCTGCCAAGTTCATGGGTCAGGGGTTTTACTAATCCTAATCCCTTTAGGATTTCCTGGATTCAAAACAAAATTAGAACAACATATGGAACATTTCGCTTCTTTCTAAACTATAAAACCCAAAGGGGAAGCATCGGGGAATTTTGTCTCAGGGTTTAAGGAAGGGGACCAACATTTATCTAGAGCCCACGTGATGGTAGGTACTTTTCAGGTACTGCAACGTCATTCTCACGGTGGGCCTAAAGCCTAGTTTTTTGATCCCTGTCTTACCAATGAGCCAGCTGAGCTTTGCGAAGGTGGAGTAAGTGGTGTCTTTCATATCAGTGCCTGTGACTCCCCTTGCTGTGCTGCACCTTGTAAAGTGGATGTAAGAACTCCTGCACTCGGGGCTGAGCGGGTGGGCCGCTCCCACTGGTGCCTGTGCAGGGTTTTCTGGCAGTGGGGGCTCAGCAAGGCAGACACTGTTGCCATCTGGAAGGAAGGCACCTGATCAGAGATTCAAAGCATTGGCTCAAGTCCACCCTGTAGGGCTCAGTCTCCAAGCTCTGTGCCCTTTCCTCTGCCTTTTTTCCCTTTCTTTGGGGTTTTCCTTTGTCTCTCAGTCTCTTGGCAAACAGGCAAATCAGAGAGAGCCTGTCTGACATCTGTGGCTTCTCATGTAAGGGCTCAGGACCGTGGTTCAGTAGCTAGGTGGGCCCAGGTGGACTGTTGCCCTTGCCTAGCTCCCTGCCGTGACTCCCCCTCCCCTGGTCCAGCCGCCTGGTCGCATGGTGAAGCCAGGTGGGAAACAAGGCAGGCCCTGTGCACACAGCCCCACTGCCCAAGGATGGGCATGAGGAGCCACCATCTCTATGTCAGCTGCTTAGAGAACACCCCTTGTTCCAATGATCTACTATTGCAATAGGAACTGCCCCAACTTAGGGGCTTAAAGCAGCATGCATTTTACTCTGCTTATGATCTGAGGGTCAGGAGTTTGGGCAGGGCTCAACTGGGCGATTCTTCTGCTCCATGCAGCCATGGCTGGTGGGATTCAGCTGGCAGCTGAAGGTCCCAGGAAGGCTTCACTTACATGCCTAGTGCCTGGAGAGGTGTGGGGTGTAGGGTGGGGGACTGGCTGAGCTTAGCCGGGCCCCTCCTCCTCTCTGTGGAGTTATGGGGCCTGTCCAGGTGGTCCCCATATCCAGATACCAGCACTTCTTATATGGAAACTCCAGGCTCAAGTGAGTGTCCCAAGAGATGAGATGTTGGGGTCGGCAGTGTCAAATCTTGGGCCTGGAAACTGGCACAGCATCCCTTTGACACGTTCTACTGATGAAGACAGACACAGAACCCATTAATTCCAGGGAGACAAGCAAAGCCACATCTCATGATAGAAGAAGTGTCATAGAATTTGTGGCCGTTTTCAGTCTGCCCCAACACTGAAAAATATGTTAGGTGCCCACATCCCTCTCAGGTCTTGCTTCTGTGCATCACCCACCCCCTCATCCCTTCCTGACAACAGCCAAGCTTCTCCTTGCACCTGTGAAAGGGAAGTGTCCTTGCTGAGAGTCTGAGGAATAAGATAGACAAAACTGCTTTCTCATGTGGACCCACCGCTCAGGAATCTCTTTGCTGTTAATGGGGGTGAGGGGGATGGGGAGCACAGGCAAATAACTTAAATTTCTCATTATGGCTGTTTAGGAGCTTGTACTTGATATTCAACTACAAAAAATTAAGGATGATTTGATTTCAATCAAATCCATGGATTTTTAGTCCTCAGTATTTCCAGTCACTTTCTTTTTTCTTTTAAGAATGACTTTCTCCTTTCTTTCTCTCTTCCTTCCTTCCTTCCCTCCCTCCCTTCTTTCTTTCTTCATTTATTATTTTTATAGTTGACTTACTGTATGGTATCAGTTTCCGGTGTCCAGTCAGTTCTTTTTAAAAAAAGTTATTTTATTGAAGTATAGTTGATTTGCCATGTTGTGCTAATTTCGGCTGTATCCAGTCACTTCTTAATAATCCCCTTTGAGTCCATCATTCCTGTAAGTGTTCAAGTCTTCTAAGATTTCTATTACTTTATTGCCATTCCATTTGTTTGCCACTTTCATAAGCAAAACCTAAATCATTTCATTCCATTCCAAACCATTCCATCCAAATCAGCTCATTCTACCTCTGTTTTTCCAGCCAGTCCAGTTCAACATGCCCCATTCCAGCTCTACCACACCATCCACTTCAAACTTTAATCTCATCTACCCCATGCCACGACAGTCTAGTCTTTGATTCACTACAAATTCCCCAGCCCCTCAAGCTGTTCACCGGATCCAGTTCATCACTTCAAATGCCCCTATTGAAGATCGGAAAGGGAGTGAGTATCACGGGAAATACAAGAGGAGCCCACCATGTCATGTCGGGTGAGAGCCACCTGGGGTGACCAGCCCACCTGACCCCCCACGTACTGTCTGGAGCCTAGAGCTATCATGGGGGCTCAGGCTGCATGAGTGGGTGTACCTGGAGTGTTCTCAGATGCAAAGGACAATAATTAGCATATTTTGTTATTCCTTGATCGTTGCATTTTAAAAATGTCTCTAGTATTTTACTACGGAAAATTTCAAACATACAGAATATAAAGAATAGCAACTCTCATGTACTCATTACACAGGACGAATCTCATTTCACCCATTCTCTCCTTGAGTATTTTAATACAAATTCTGTGTCGTATTATTTCAGCAATAACTGTCTCCATGGGTAATTTTAGCCTATATTTTGAGCATAGGCACACTACCCAAATAAAACTATCAAAATAAATAATTGTTCTTTAATATCAGAGTGTATTCGGATTTCTCCGATTGACTCAAAAGTGTCTTTTTATTGCTGATGAGTTTGGGTCAGAATCCAAAGAAGGTCCACCTGTTGCCTGTACTTGATGACTCTCTTATATCTCTTTTAATCTCCTCTGGTCCTTTTCCTGCCCAGCTCCCTGCCGCCCCATTTGTGTCGGAAACCCCATCATTTGTCCTGTAGGCTATCCATACTCAAGATTTGTCCCATTGCTGCAGCCCGATGTTCTCTGAGGTGTTACTCCATCTCCCCTATTTCCTGTAAACCCACAATCATATCTAGGGGCTCCCTTGGGCTTGGGTTTCTCTCTTTGCAGGATGGTGACAGGTCTTGGGGGCTTCTTATTGTACCACATCAGGTGGCATAGGGTGTCCAGTTGTTCTGTCTTTCCTGATGGTGGATTTGTGTTATCAGCTTGTACCATCTTTATAATGTTCCTTATCACATCTTTTCCTAATGATTTCAGCACCCATTCATAGCCACTACCTAGATCCATTATTTCGTTCAGAGTTTCAAAATGGTGCTTTCAAAATTCTCTCAAGCCTTTTGCATTTACTAGCTGGAGTTCTTTAATAAAGAGAGATTTCCCTTATGAAATATTAGTTACTCTAAAATGCAGTTTGTACAGGAAGGACAGAAAAATGCTTGATTCTTGCCCTTCATCAATTTTTAGAAAAATGAGTTGATTTCCCTAGCAACCTCCTGTGGGGATCAATGAGGTGTCTTTGTTTTTGTAAATATCATGATAAACTCAGATTTAAAAAAATTTTTCATCAACACCAAAATTCACATTATCAGGGTGAGGATATAAGGAAACAGTAAGCACCGGCCCAGGATTACAGCAGTGATCTCTTCCAGGGCTCAGAGCCATCACATGCAGTTTCACAAAACAAGTCCCTTTTTCTGAACTGGGTCATGTTTCAGAGGAGCAGATGAGTTCTAATGATGTGTGAGGTACAATGAGTGCAAAGAAAGCCACTGAGATTTTGGACTTCTTGGTGTTTATGCTTCATGATTCACTTAGGTCGAGAGCTTGTATGACTGTGTCTCATTCTTTGGGCAGCTGTATCCCATAAATCCATAATCCCAGCTTTCTTTATAATAAGCAGCCTAGAGAGTCCAAATTTATCTTGCTAAAAACATTCTTCTATTGGGGTTTCCTTAGCACTCCGCTAGGAAATCCTATCAAAGTGCGTACAGGGACATCCAGACAAAGTCAAAGAGAGTGGCAAGTTCCGGAGCTGCTGTTGACACCGCCCCTTTTGTATCACAAGGAGGTTATGTCAGATTCTCCGGGTTCAAATGCAAGCTCCACTGCCTGTGAGCTGTGTGACTTTGCACAAGCTGTACAACCCTCGAACGC
Source organism: Hippopotamus amphibius kiboko (assembly GCF_030028045.1). Classification (NCBI taxonomy): domain Eukaryota; kingdom Metazoa; phylum Chordata; class Mammalia; order Artiodactyla; family Hippopotamidae; genus Hippopotamus; species Hippopotamus amphibius. The sequence goes on along the minus strand of NC_080193.1, from coordinate 41,784,963 downwards.
CTTCGTGACTCATCTGAGGACTGGGATTAAAATCTAGTTCACGAAGTTGATGATGATTAAATAAGACAGTCTTGTAAGATCGCTTATCACAGTGCTTTCCATAGACACATAAAACACGCAGGTCCTGGCCTTGAAGATACACACTTGGAAATACACAGCCACGCCGGTTCAGGGACACACAAAATAAATTTATAGGTACAATAGAAGGTTAGTTCTGTTTTCTTTTCACGGGTGTATTCCATCGCCTGGAATAGTGACCAGGACAAAGCAGACATTCGGTAAACATTTCTCGCACGTACGAATGAGTGAATGATCGAATGAACGAGTGAATACATACGGCTTAGGTACCATGGCTTCCTCCTGTTTTCTGTATTTCTTCCCAGCAATATCTATTGTCTTGAAATCGAATGACTGCTCTCAGCCTCATACATATTTCTACATTTTGCTATGTGTGTATGCATTCAAACTTTTTTCTTTCTTCACTGTGGTCAATACACATAACATAAAATTTCAATTTTAAAGTGTATGATTCAGTGACATTTAGTGCGTTCACAGTTCCAGAGCTTCTTTGTTGTCACAAACAGAAGCCCCATGTTCATTAAATATGACTCCTTACTCCCCCTCCTCCAGCCACTGGCAAACACAACTCTGCTTTCTGTCTGTGTGATTTGTCTATTCTGGATATTGCCCATAAATAGAATCATACAATATGCAGCCCTTCATGTTGGACTTTTCTTTTTTTAATAAACTATTTTAGAATAGTTTTAGATTTACAGAAAAGTTGCAAAGACAGTACAAAGAGTTCTCATACACCCTATGTTCTGTGATGGATTTTTTTTAAAAATAAATTTATTTATTGCCTGGGTTGGGCCTTTGTTACTGTGTGCGGACTTTCTCTAGGTGAGCGGGGGCTACTCTTCATTGTGGTTTGTGGGCTCCTCATTACAGTGGCTCCTCTTGTTGCAGAGTATGAGCTCGAGGCAGGCAGCCTTCAGTAGCCGTGGCACACGGGCTCAATAGTTGTGGCTCGCGGGCTCTGGAGTGCAGGCTCAGTAGTTGTGGAGCACGGACTTGGTTGCTTTGTGGCATGTGAGATCTTCCCAACTCAAGGGATCAAACCTGAGTCCCTTGCATTGGCAGGTGGATTCTTAACCATTGCACCACCAAGGAAGTCCTGTGATGGATATTTGGAAACTCCTGGATTTTATATATTTCAATCCATTCCAGAGTTTATCCCTTTTTTGAGGCCCCATCTTTGGCTAGTGGGAGCTCCCTCAAGGTGGCTTTGTGCCCTTTTCTTATTTTTTATTTTTGGCCGTGCCACGTGGCATGCAGTATCTTAGTTCCCTGATCAGGGATCGAATGCTCGCCCCCTGCAGTGGACGCAAAGAGTCTTAGCCACTGGACCACCAAGGAAGCCCTGGCTTTGTGTTCTTTTCGATGACACAGTTATGAACTTAAAGAAAAGTCTTTTTAGGATAACACCTAGAAGGCAGCTATGAATCAGGAAGTGTGCCTGTGTGGTTTAGGTGGGGAAGGAGAGTTGAGGGGAGGGGATGAAAACCTTAGAGTACTAGATAAAAAAAAAATACGATGCTAATTCAGTTTCTAGGGAAAACAGCACTTTGTACAATATGCTCCAGAGTTTTGAACTCTGCCAGCATGACTCCCACAGGGCCTGAGATTCCATCCTTATTAATAAACCCGGGCTGGTCTCCCTCCACCCTGGTTCTGTGCAGTGGGGAGTCAGGACCTGCTGGGTTTGCTCTGCCCATGATCATTAAGTAGGCCCAGTGTCACCCTCCCTCAGAGCTCATCAGCTTCAGGAATTTGGGGCTGATTAGAAAGGGCTGCGGGGCTCCAGGAGTCCTCTGTTTCACTGGGAAGAGCCACTGCAGTTTCCCACACGCAGCATCCAGGGAAGGCAGACCTGAGCTCGCCTGCCCAGTGAGCGCTGCCTAACCCCATGTATGGAGTGAAAGCAGGCCAGGGAAGGACGATGCCAACAGAGGAGGTGTCCACACAGGAACATGCTTGGAGTTGCAATTCTGCAGTTACTTTCTTCTTTAATCCTCACAATAAGAACTTCTAAGTGCCTTGTGTGGCCAAAGATAGGTGCTGTGGGGTTAGAGGTGGGGATGGCACAGTCCTTGTCTGCGAGAAATTTGCAAGGAAAGGGTTAAGCTGCACTGCCAGGCCAACTCTGAGTGGTCGATGGAGGACAAGACTGTATCCTGCCAGAGGGCTGGGTTGTGTGGGAGGAGGTCAGAGAGGGAGGCTACATTACTGTTATAATCTGCACCCCCAGGAGCAAGACTCTGTTAGGCTGTGGTGTGCACCCATGACTTGCTGGCTGGGGAAGCACCTCCAGGCCCCTGGTGTGCACGTGGTCCTTGATCTCTGCCCAGAACAATCAGCAAGGATGCAAGCAGGGTTAGAGAAAGCACCTGGATACTCATGGGGACAGTGAGTGAGCAGGGAGTTGTGACAGTCAGCACGGCTTCTGGGGCCTGACCACGACCCTAGGAAGCTCTCTGTGCCCTCAACGTCAGTTGGAAACTCATCTTCTCTCTCCGGTTGTTTTGAGAATGGAGTGAAAGCATGCGTGATCCTGGCTCAGGGCAGATGTTTAGTAATGGTGGTTGCCATTAGTAGAGGTTTGCTGAACACACCCAAGAGTCACAATACATCATTGCCTGTTCTGTTCAAGTGAAGCATACTGGGTGGGATAGCCGCTGTCATCATGATGACAGAGATGTACAGTGCGTCTAAGCTTGCAGCTCAAGGCCCTGGGAGACACAGGGGAAGAGGAAAAGGTCTGCACCCAATGCCAAGGTGAATCCCTAGACCGTGATGCAGCCTCTGCTCTCCAGCTTTGGGTGTTTGGTGGTGTGAGTGCTACGCTGCCATGGATTTCTGGGAACTGAGGACCTTGTGCCCCAGCTGGTAATGGTGACACCAAAAGGAAGAGAAATGTTTGATTGGCCTTCCCTGGACAGGCAGAAGCTCATCCAGCACCTAATGCTGATCCACCAACCATCCAACAGACCAGTGTGTGGAGGGCCGGGCAGGAGGCCTTCTCATCGTCCCAATGAAGCAGGACACAGCCTTGTGAAGAGGATTCATATAAGGTGATATATAATTATGGCTTCTTAGAAGAGGGAGCCCTGAGCTGTGCCTTGATGGACAGGTAGGATTTGCATGGAGGCAGCAGAGAGGAAAGGCATTCCAGGTGAGTGACACAAAAATGCACTGGACTCGGGATCAGGTGACCTGGTTCGAGTGTTGGCTCCACAACTCGCTGGCTGTGCGACCTTGCTCAAGTCACTTAACCTCTCTGAGCCTTGGTTTCTTTATCTGTACAATGGGCATGGTAATACCACCCTGACAGCTGTCATCAGGATTAAATGATATTGTGTTTATAAAGCTCCCTGGCCAGGGCCTGGGTCCTAGGAAGCACCCAGGCAATGGTCATTCTGTGGGAGAGAAAGCACACGGAGCAAGCAGGGCTCAGCTCGGGGTCCACGGGCAGGGCCCACGAGTGGGCTTCTGAAATCACATTTAAAAGTTTGTGTTTTTGTTCTCTTTTTCTGGACTGAAGATTTCATAGATTTATCAGACTCTCAAAAGCGTCTGTAATCTGAAAAAGATAAAGAAGCATCAATGTAGAGCTTTAGGCTTTACAAAGTGTGACTGCCGAATATCTCATGTGAACCCACATGAGCCCCACTTGATACCTTGAGCTGTTATTATTAGTATTTATTGCTATTATTCATGTTTGACAGTTGAAATAACGGTCTTAAGGGCCCAGGACTGTGGTGGACTCTGGACCCCTGCAGGTAGCTTCCCCATGGTATTTTCCTTTATCCTTTCCCAAGAGCTCTAAATTCCCATTGGAGCTCCCTGTGCTTCCACGGAAACAGCCCCTTCCCCCTCACAGAGGGAGCTGGGGGCCCAGGAAAGGTGAGGAGCGCGTTGGATCTCCGGCGCTGCTCTGATTGGTTCAGGCATGAACATGTGACCCAGAGGCCCAATCAGAGAGAATCCCCAATTTGTAACCATGAATTCTGAAACATAATATTTTATCTTCATATGGAACCAGATAATCACAGAGAAGAGGGCTGTATTCCTGATCAAACTGCTGCAATTAACTCTGGGCTTCTTCAGACACATGGATCATAAATATCCTTTAGTAGGCCAATATGAGTTTTCTATTATTTGCATCCAAAACCTCCTAGTCAGTGCAGATGCCTCAACCAAGGTCACACAAGACATTGTTGACAGAACTGGGTCGTGAATCCGACACTTTCTGGTTCCCATTAACAGCCATTTAGCTCAGTCCTTCACCAGTTGGTCATGACCTTTCCCAGGTTTGTTGACAGCTCAGCTTGCCTCACCTCGTGAGTGGGAAGTTCCTATTAATTCACTTCTTTTTTTTAAAAAAAATTTTGTGTATTTATTTGGCTGCATTGGGTCTTCAGTTTCTGCATGCAGCGAGTGGGGGCTACTCTTCCTTGTAGTGCGTGGGCTGCTCAGTGTGGTGGCTTCTCTTGTTGCAGAGCACGGGCTCCAGGCGGGCGGGCTTCAGTGGTTGTGGCACGTGGGCTCTAGAGCTCAGGGTCAGTAGTTGCCGTGCGTGGGCTTAGTTGCTCTGCAGCATGTGGGATCTTCCTGGACTAGAGATGGAACCCGTGACCCCTGCATTGCCAAGTGGATTCTTAATCATTATGCCACCAGGGAAGTCCTTAATTCGCTTCTTGATGGGCAAATAATGTCTTTAAAATCATGTTCTAAAATCTTAGATGGCTCCTCTCACAAGCTTCAAGAGAGAACTTACGGAAGTAATATTTGGCGAACTGGTCTACCCCTTCTGGGACCGCCCAATCTCTCAAAGTCTAGACAGAAGGGATGAGCCGGGTTGCTGTTCTGCCCATGCTGTCCTCTCTATTCCTGCAAATGCAGGCCCTGTGCTGCTTGTGGGGTGCAGTGTAACGGGAAACATATAGTGCTTGCCTGTGTGGCTTCTGCCAGTGGAATTCCTGGTGTTGGTGAGCATGGAGGGGGCTTGGTGGGGGCAGGAGTGTGAGGGCAGGAACTGCTCATTCAGACTGGGGAGGTGCCAGCACATGGTTGGCACTGTGACTTTGCAGGGGACCCAAGTCCACGGGCAGCTGTGGAAAAGCCCTCACACGTGTATGTTATGCATGTTGTGTGCTATAGTGGACGGGTGTGGCTGTGGCTTGGGCAGGACATTGGTCAGTGTGATTGGACCTTTGCCAAGTGCATTAAATGCTCAGAACCTTAGTTTTCCATTTAATAAATATATGCACTTCCTTCCTACTGTTCTTGTGATTACTAAGATAATATCAGTGAGTGCACGTTCTAGTAACTAGTGCCTAGTCTACGCTCCATAGATTTAAGTATCACTTTCTGTGTTACTCTTACAGCACTGTGCCCCCATCCAAATTCACAAAAAAGAGCACCATCCCCCTAAAACCCTAGACTGAACATCATTAAGAAAGAAAATCATCATTTCCTGTAATAACCCTCCCCTAAATCACACGTTTAACCCCAGGGATTTATTTGCGTGCTGTGTGTCTCTGAGATCATGCCGTCATTACTGCAGTTGGTGTGGGGCCAGCTGAGGGGCGGGCTAAGGAGGAATGAGCTGACCTGCCTTAAACTTGGCTCTGTGCTTATCAGCCGCTGCATGACCTTGGGCAAGACACTTCACCTCTCTGAGCCTTGGTTTCCTCTTCTGTAAAATGGAGATGATTTTTACTTCCTGCTGTGAATTTTGGCAGAGGTTTTGTTAGAACTGGGTAGAGGTCAACTTTTTCCAAAAAGACAGCCTCACTGGATCAGATGTTTGTTTCCTTTCTTTGTGTTATCTGTTCTCTTAGATGTAAATGCATCTTTTCCCCATCAGAACACTTTGGAATTGATTAGCGCGAAGGAACTTGAGAAAAAAGGGACAAAGGAATAGGTGGCACCAGGCCATGGTAGAACTTCAGCCACATGGATGACTCTGGGGTGGCCAGCATGGCTTTGAGCACTTCACCTGCTGGGTAAAAGCATGGGGTCCCCCAGGACTGGCCACTCTTCTAGGGCTGGTGGGCGGCTGCAGCCTTGAGTGGAACATGGGCCCTGAAGAAGGCGGCCACCTCTGCTCTACCTAAACCTCTACAGGAGGCCTTCCTGGGGAGACGGAGGCAGCCCAGCTTCTGGTACCCACTGCGACTGCTGTAGCAGGATCACATGGGAGATGGATGGGAATGCGCTCGAAAAATGCTAGGCCTCCTCTCTTCTCAACACTTGAGATTTGACTGCAGATGGGAGCCTGTTGTTCCCTTCTCCTCACGTCAGCCTGGAGGATGACTCACTCTCCAGAGACAGGGAAGATTTTATATCTAACTTAGAAAATAGGGTGCCATGTGGTAAACAAAACAAGACAAAACAAAACAAAATGCATTTTCTTTGTCATTTTGACCCAGCGGAGCAGGGGTGCATGTGCAGGTCCTGAAGGGTCAGGTCGGTTGGAAGAACGTGGCTCCCATGGGGTGGGGGTGAGCTCATCCCCTCAGGCCATGCCGGCTGCAACAAGAGCTCATTTCCAATGGCTTTTGGAGTTGAGTGCAAGGTAACAGATGAGTTGGGTTTCCCAGTCGAAAGCCAAGGTGTGTGTTTCCCCTCTGAAGTCTTGGGAGGTCCCTCAAATATTTAAAATGGACCCAGACAGCAAAGCTTTAATATAGCTGCCTCCCTGCCCCCCTGGAAAATGGTAAGTGTCCAAGTGTGGGTTTTTATTTTTCTCATTTGCAGGTGGGAGTGGGGAGGGGCTGCTGGTTCTTTAAGAGTCTTTTCATTTCCAGACAAGGATTTATCCCCACTTCCCTTCTTTAAGTGTGGGCAAAAGGGAGGAAAAAATAGAAACACACATGGTGATGTGTTTACGTGACAAAAAGAGAAGGGCACAAGCAGAGGGCCAGGGATGGGAGAAGAAATCTAAGAAAACAGAAAAAAAAGTGTCAGAGGAAATAGCAGAAAGAGGAAAAGCTACTCTCCGTGTCTGGCTATTGGAAGGATGAGCTTTTTCCATCTCATCAGAGTAGGTGAGGAAGGTCAGCATGTGCGTGGGCCAGAGGGGCTGGTGAGGGTCGGGGAAGCTGTGCAGACTGAGACAGTGAGGACGGGAGGGAGGGTGTGGAGGGAAAGCCAGCACAGGAGCCCAGTGCCTAGGGCAAGGGCAGGGGAATGAGGGCGTGGGGCCAGAAGCAAAGTGAGACAGAAGAAAAGAGACACCTTCCCTGGCACTGCCACCAGTGATGTTAGCTTGGGTCCCAGGGGAGTGATGGACGGGGCCCCAACTCTGGTCTTCTGGAACCATGTTGCCACCTGCAAGCGCTGGGTCCTGGAAGGGGACGCAGAGCATCTTCCCCCGTCATAGCCAGTCCCTAGAGGCTCGCCAGCTATGCACACCCCCAGCACAAGTGGGTGGAGAGTGCATGCTTGCCATTCAGTGGAACTGAGTCCTCTTGGCTGACAGGTGATGCACTGTCCCTTGACAGGGGAGGGGATGCACAGGGCACCTAGATCCATGGACCTTCTCTTCCTAACATAGACCATTCTCAGGGCTTGGAGCATCTCCATGAAAGATTCCCAGCTCTCTTATATTTTGGGAAATGTTTTTAGTTATAAAACAAACAATTCTATTACGCGATAAAATGTGCTGGGCCCCCAATTCCATGATGATTAAATTGCCCTGTTGTGGACATTCCCCTGGTCCCCTGTTCTGAGGCTGGTGTCCAGGACCCCGAGGCAGGTCTGCACACCCCTCCCTGGGCTGACCTTGCATCCCGAGGCATTGGGTGGCTGTTGGCAAAGCTTTCCTTCCTTTACAAAAGTGAGGGACTCTGCTGGCGCTAAGCAGAAATAACGAGGGCACATGGTTCCTTTGGCTCGTTTGAAACGTTGTAATTTATGGCCGAGAGGAAACTCTCTATTAATCCTTTTCTATACTCTTAAGAATTCATTTTGCTCCTCTGAAAAATAAATTTATTGTAAAGGCAGAAGAAGCGTCAGTGATTTAATTGAACAGAATGATGACAAGGGTCTTTAATAGAAGAGGTTCTTAATAGGAGAGACCAGGGATCTTGGCACTAACAAAGTGTGTCTCATCTTCCACCTAGACATGGGCCTGAGTTGCCTCAAATTTTAATTCGTTGGATGCTGTAGATGTGTTTTCCCCTGGGGTGTATGTGTGTGTGTGTGTGTGTGTGTGTGTGTGTGTGTGTGTGTGTGTGTAGGGGGAGGGGCAAGTGGCAGAGACAATGAGTGTTCTGCAGTTTCCAGGAGACACTGCTGGATTCCATTCCCCCCACCTCCATAGATGTGGGTGTGGCCATGTGAGTGGGTTCCAAGCCATGGAAGCAGTGGTGTCACCCCCAGGACTCAGCACCCCAGACCTGCCATACCCTTTCCCCTTCCTGGCAGGTGGCGTGGAGGTGACCCCAAAGGTGCCTCCTTAGGTTGGGTTCCCTGGAAACAGATGGAGATGGAGGTTGGTGTGTAGGTAGTGTGCTCAGGACTAACATGAGCAGAGGAGAGGGTGGCTGGACAGAGGGGAGCGTTCAGCTGAGTTCAGCAGATCCCCCGGGCTGCTCTGAAGCTGGGCTGGCCCTTCAGAAATGCTCCAAATTGAGGAAAGGGGGCCTTTGCACCCCAAGTCATTGGATGCGATGTGGGCTTTCTCCAGGGAAGGGATCGCCTCAGGGGAGGCAGGACCTTTTGGCAAGACCCCAGGAGCATCTCGGCTGTTAGTCCCACTTAAGAGAAGTCAGTTGTCAGCACTCAGGCCCTGAGGAGGATCTGGGGGTGTCCTCAGCACCCACTGCCGTGACAGTGGAGCCTGAAATGAATGTGGCAGAGCTGGGTCGGTCAGGGTCCTGAGTGCCTCCTGGGTCTCCCTAACTCTCATGGGAGGTGGGGCAGAGGATGGAGGTGTGAGGGAAGGCACACACCCCTCTGGTTCCCAGTGAGATCGTCCCTTTAACTTTGTAAATATCCAATGAAAGGATAAGTCTGTTGTAAAGAAAGGCAACAGCAGTGAATATTCTGGGAAACTGGCCAAGGAGGAAGCTGCAGGAGGAAACCTTGCTGGTGTCCAAGGGGTGGCCATCTTGTGGCTTCCCCCAGATGGCCAGGTTTGGGGACCCACACGTGGACACCTCTCTTTATCTCCTGTTATTCACAAGTTAGATGTTAGCCTGTGCTTGGCAGGCTCAGCTCCCGAGTTTCTTCTCATGTTAGCTTCCATAGCTCTAAATAATATGCTGAACCCCACTGTTCCTTATTTAATTTATCTAGTATTTATTTCCTACTATGGAAGCTAAGCATTTAGTACTCAAACATTAGGCCCTGCATCTATTTCTTCTCTTCCATCATCTCAATAAAGTTAAATCATTATTTTGTGTTTAACCAGTATTCCCTTGTTTACTATTATGATTACGTAAATATTGTTCATAGAGGATGTTACTTCTGTTGTATAATTACATTTCACTTCTTGTGCAGTGTTTAACTATTCTAGGAGTTAATTATTGACTTAAGAATTGATTAGTTTTCTATGTATTTGCGCCCAATTCTCCCCCTACCTGTGAGCTATCTGCAAGCCTCTCTCAATCTGGTCTAGCAATTAGGTACGCTGTTAGTTCTTGGCATTTTCCCTCTTGGAGCCCTGCACCCTCAAACATCCATCTGGACAGGTTGCTGCGGGCCACCTACACAGCTGTTTCCTGGAGACTTCCCTTCACTATCCTTGTCTGAGCTTTGCAAAAGCCTGAGAAAATGTGTGAGATGTGAGAGAAAATTATTGGCTCCCAAAATAAAATTGCAAATTAGAAATAAACATTTAATTAAATTGCATAATATCATGTCAACTAGTCAATTGTGACTCAACTCATTCCTCTAAGCAGCGCTCTGACTCTGATCCAACCCGCACACATGGCTGGACCCTGAGAGGTCCCTGAAGACACCCCGATGCAGTCCTCCTGTTTCTTCATGGGGGTGGAGCTGTGGAGGCAAACAGAAAGATCTGCATATGTTTGCCACATATTCAAACCCGTCCTCACAGAGTAGGGTTACCAAGGGAAGCCCAGATTTTTTGGCATTATGCTCTTATTATCCCTGCATCTAACTCCTTGCTTCATTTTCTCACCTGCCACTGTAACCAACCTCGTTTCTCTGATGTGATCCACTATGCAGTTTTTAACATAGGTGTCCACTTCCTAGCTCCATCCTTTATCTCTCCTCCTTGAACAAGGGATTCTACAGATGATCTTGTGGGTGTCAACTTTGTTGACCAAAATGGACTCCAGCTCCTCCCTGCTCTTAGGCTTAGCTCCTCCTTTAGCTCCAAGGTAAGGCCAGATCAAGAAAGCAATCTTTCCAGTTGTTCACTCCAATGAGGGTGACGGTAGTGTCACATGCGATTCTGGACATCTTCCCTTTGCTCACCAGCTGCATCCTCTACCCTTCTTCACCATGCTTTCAGTCCTAGGAAGCTGATCCATATGGACTGCCCCCATCCGGTCCCTCCTGCCCTCTGCTTCTTGTTGGATTTGGCCAATGGGGGCTCTGCAGGAGATCTGCAGGCAGGATCAGAGTGAGAGCAGGGGAGGTGCTGTCAGGTTGACCTCTCAAGCAGTTCTTTGAAAGCTACTCCCTCCTCCTGCCAGCTGGTCATGTAGCTGTTTCTAATGTGAAAAAAAGGTCACAGACACGAGGCTTTCTGTAGGTGCTTACGTAGCTGCTCAACCTCAGGAAAGAAAGAAATGCCACATTCTTTTTGTAACTTTTTTTTTGCGTCTCCATTTTGCTGAGAATGTACATATATGATTTCTCAAATTGGTCTTCATTCATTTTCCTTGGGTTTGGACTTAAGTTTTGGGGTTATAAGTTTGACAGTTAAAAAGCCTCAGTGTTATCTCCCCATAACAGCCCTTACTGAGAGGCCTGTGGTCCCACCTTGTCCTCAACGTTCAGTTTATTGTGACCAGTCACTGGCCAGTGACAGTGCTGAGTCACTCCTTGTGGTTTCCTAGATCATTTCAGGGCTTCTCTGCTACCCTAAACATAACACATGACCTTCTTCTCTGAGACCTTGACCTTACCCTGGGGCTATGCCTAGGAAAGGGCACAGGCTGTCTACTCAGCTCTTAGTGTTCTCAACCCTAGCTGAGGGTTTTGTTATTTTTTCACCCAGGAGGGAGCATGCTTTCTTTCTTAGGGACTTCAGAAATATCAGCTCTCAACCTTTCCTCCTATACTAGGAAATTCTTCACTAGTTTGAGGGGTAAGGAATGAAAAACCCTGATCCATGTTTTCCTGGGTGCTCCTAAATCTATTGTATATGCCCTGAGCTCTTTCTCTTCTGGGCCTGTAGATATTGGAAACTCAAAATCCAGAAATGGGCTGAATTTTCCACGAGGAAAGTTAGAGGGATTAGGAGGACCAAGAAACATACCAGAGGGAAAAATAAATTATTCTTTAAAAATTCCATCCTGGGAACTTCCCTGGTGGTGCAGTGGTTAAGAATTTGCCTGCTAATGCAGGGGACACAGGTTTGAGCTATGGTCTGGGAAGATCCCATATGCTGCGGGGCAGCTGAGCCTGTGCACCACAACTACTGAGCCTGTACTCTGGAGCCTGGGAGCCACAACTACTGAGCCTGGGTGCCACAGCTACTGAAGCCTGTGCACCTAGGGCCCATGCTCCACAACAAGAGAAGCCACCACAGTGAGGAGCCCACACACCACAAAGAAGAGTACCCTCTGCTTGCCACAACTAGAGAAAGCCTGCCTGCAGCAACAAAGACCCAACGCAGTCAATAAATAGATAGATAGATAGATAGATAAATAAATAAATAAATAAATAAATAAATTTATAACAACAACAAAAAAAGAATTTGGGAAAAAGAAATTCCATCCTGTTTCTACTCCTTCTCCTACTGTGCCTTCTTGGGTAATATGAGGGAGAAGAGCTGAGAAATGGTAAGCAATGATTGGTTGAATACTCCACAGCCTAGAAGAGGAGAAATGAAAGGTGGGGATGCTGGGGAAGGGGCCCTGTGGAGATGAGGGGGCTGGTCTATTGGACCTCAGATCTATTGAGGGACTGCAAGAGTCCTGGACCCAGAAATATATGTGTAATGAGGTCCTAGGTCAGGATTGGATAAGATTCAGATCTGGTTGGAGAGGCCAGGAATAGGTAGAGCAGAGAACAGTGACATCTACACCTGAATGATTGAGAGGACAGCTTGTTATCAAGTTTGAAGATTGAGCCCAGGGCCCTTAAAAGGGGTAATACCATTACACCAACTTTTATGGAGGGCTATGACATGCTGGCTACTAAGTCTTGCTCATTTAGTCCTCACAATTGCCCACTATGTACTGTGACTAATTATTCCCACTTTTTTGATGAGAAAACTGAGAACAGAGAGCTTGGTGTCCTAACCAGGATCACAGAGTTAGTAAGTGAAAGAGTAGTATTTGACTGTAGTTCTATCTGCTTCTAAACTTGAGTCTCAACTGCTCTGCCTTTGTGTTACCTGCTCTGGTTATTGCAGCAGAAGAATGGAGTTGTTGGGTTAGTGACAGCTCCAGGAGTGAGATGATAGTGATAACAGTAGTGATAATTAATGGTGATGATGAAACATGTTAAAGACCAACATCATCGATCTTTAGTTCCATACCAGGAACTCCCTTTTGCACATCCTCACTTCTTTCCACACTTTTGGAGTTAAAGACTGAGTCACTCAGTTAGGAGGGTGTCTTGCACAAAGCAAATTAAATAATTCCCACTGCCCCTACTGCCCTCAATTTGAGTTCTGTTAAAGTACTGGTTCTTCAGTACATGCTTGCTCTTAGCTATATTAGGACTTTATTCAAAAGTCACTTTAGGGTTGATCTTCAGAAGAATTCTGTTGAGTGCATACAGCTCAAAAAAAATCCAGTGGAAAAAATGGGCAGAAGTTATATACATATATATATCTCAATCACTTGGCTGTACCACTGAAATCACCACAACATTGTAAATCAACAATACTTCAATAAAAAAAAGATGTCTATTGAATTGGACATCAGAAAAATATGGAAGAGGCAGCTCCAAGTGCTTGTTCTCCCACATAAACATTAAAAGACAAGTGAAAACTTAACTGACTTTATTGGAATTCTGGAAAAAAATGATTAAATGCTTACAGCAACTAAGTGAATGCTAAATCAAGAAAAAGGCAATTTAAAAATGTTCCTGGTATTCAAACAAACGAACAAAAACCTCTCAAAACACTAGCTGACCACAAGCTAAGGAACAGAGACTTCATTGACCACACAAAACAGATAATATAGTCTTTGAAAAAAATTTTTGGAAAAGTCACCAAAGAGACTACAACAATCAAGAGAAGTTAACAAACTCTGAAATAAAGAGAGAATTTCACTTCCTTTTACCATATTATAATACTCAAATGTCTAGTGTTCAACAAAAAGTAAAACCACAAGGCATACACAGAAATAGGAACAAATGACCCATGAAAGGAATAAAATAAATAAAGAGACAGAAAAAAAGACATAGGTGTAGAGAACAAACATATAGACACCAAGTGGGGAAAGTGGGGAGGGTTAGGGGGGAATGAATTGGGAGATTGGGATTGCCATATATACATTACTAATAAGAAAAAAAATACCAAATTGTACACTCTAAATATATTCAGTTTATTGTCTAACTGTATCTCAATAAAAGTTCTTAAAAAAAAAAAAACTCTCTAAAAAAAAAAAAGAAACCATACCTGAGGAAGACTAGACATTGAACTCACTAGACAAAGACTTTAAAACAACTGTCTTAAATATGCTCAGAGTAAAAAGAAAACAGGGACAAAGAACTAAAGTAAATCAAGAAATGATGTAAGAAAAAATGAGAATATCAATAAAGAGATATAAACTATTAAAAATAAGCAAACAAATTCTGGAGGTGAAAAGTACAATGACTGAAAAGAAAAACAAAATAAAAGGGTTCAACAGCAGGTTTCAGTAGGCAGAAGAAAGTGTCAGTGAACTTAAAGATAGGACAATTGAAATCATCAAATATTGGGAACAAAAAGAAAAAGAATGAAGAAATGTGAACAAACTTAAGTGATATGTGGGACATCATTGGGGGCACCAATGTATACGTTATGGAAGTCCCAGAAGGAAAAGACAAAGAGAAAGGAACAGAAAGAATATTTAAAGAAATAATGTTTTGTTCATCAAATGATATTATCAAGAAAGTGAAATGACAAGTTACAGAATGGGAGAAAATATTTAAGAATCAGATAAGGTTTTACTATCTAGAATTTATAAAGAACGCCTACAACTCAACAACAAGGCAAATAACCCTAGTCATTTGTAAAAACAATTGGGAAATATGAGTAAATGATTTGGAGAGACATTTCCTTAAAAGATCTATAAATGGTCAATAAGCACATGAAAAGCACATGCTCAACATCATTAGTCACTAGGCGAATGCAAATCAAAACCGCAATGAGTTACCGCTTCATACCCACTAGGATGGCTATGATGTTTTTTTTTAAAGGAAAACAATGAGTGTTGGTGAAGATATGGAGAAACTGGAACTCTTACACCCTACTGGTAGGAATGTAGGATGGTGCAGCCACTGTGGAAAACAGTTTGGCTGTTCTTCAGAAAGCTAAATGTAGAATTACTCTATGACTCAACAATTCTTCTCCTAGGTATATACCCCAAATAACTGAAAACAGGAACTCATACAGACACTTGTATGCCATTGTTCACTGCAGCATTATTCACAATAGCTGACGTGGAAACAACCCAAGTGTCCATCAACAGATGAATGGATAAGCTAAATGTGGTATATACATACAATGGAATCTTTTTCAGCCATAAAAGGAATGAAGTTCTAATGCATGTGATGACATAGACGAATCTTGGAAACATTATGCTAAGTGAAATAAGCCAGACAGAAAAGGATGACTATTGTATAATTCCACTTAGATGAAATATCTTGAACAGACAAATTCATAGTGATGATCAGTAGATTGGAGTTTACCAGGGGCTGGGAGTAGGAAAGAATAGAGAGTTATATTTGATGGTTACAGAGTTTCTCTTTGGGATGATGAAAAAATTTTGGAAATATATAGTGGTGATGATTGCACAATATTGCAAATTTAATTAATGCCACTGAACTGTACACTTAAAAATGGTTAAAATGGCAAATTCTATGTTATATATATTTTACCATGATTTAAACAATTAAAAAGTTTAAAAAAGTTCTGTCATGAACATTGTCAGTTGCTTCCTTCTTCCCAGCACATGCCCAGTTTGGTTCAGGAGCCTAATCCTCCTGAGTCTATCCACATAACCAGCATCCAGGACTAGACAAGGGAAAGAGTGGTGCAATTACCATGGTCCCATCCCCCTTGCCCGCTTGCCTGTGATTGGCTTAGGAAGACAGGTTTGAGCCAATCAATGAATGGGATTCCTTGAGGACTGTTACGGGTGCAGCAGAAGTAGACAGGTAGCCCACACGGCCCAATCAGACTGAAGGGAAGACTATTCATTCCATTGTGAGAGGTTCATTGTCTCTCTCCTTTCCTCCTGATGAATATTGAGTGTCTGTATTTTCCAGCTAAATGCTTCCTTATGGAGATGTAGATGTGGGGTGGGGTGGGAGTAGTTCTTTGAAGAGTGAATAATCTTTTCTCTTCTATTGCTCCACACTTCGCTATGAATATTCTAAAGACAATCGAACTCATTCATGTTTGGGATTTGTATCATGTAGGTTCCACTGTATGTCCTACTCTGCCCAAGAGAGGCGAAAGCATAACTGAGACTCTTGTCAGGGAGCCCTACTGAGATGGGACCTGTTATTTCCCTGCTGCTGTAGAAGGTGAGGTCACTTCTCTCTGGAGCCTTGGGGATTCTCTCCAACATAGCTGAAAGCCTGAGTCCCTGCAAAATAAGTCACAGGTACTTTGGGGAAATTGCTTGCTTATTTGTTATGACATCACAGAATGAAATCCAGAGGGAGAAAACACTGGAATACTGGCTTTGTTGTTCTAACGACCTCATATCCTAAGTACTACAATATATGCCTCGGTTGAACTTCATGCTGTGTGATTGATTCTACTTGACTAGTTCCCCACTGGGTCCCCTCCATCGGAGACAGGCCAGCAGGGGTCTGTCTGGGCATGCTTATCCGGATAGGTATTTGTTTGTTTCTTCTTTTGCTCTATCTTCTCCGTGGGGGAAATGGCTAGGGGGCTCACATCTTCCCTGCCTGTCCCAGCACCTCTTACTCCATTCATGTTACCAGGGAACAATGGAGCTGTCACTCTGACATCAGTCAGCTTCCCTGAGGAAAAGATGTATTACTGAATAAATAATGTGGGGACAACTGGGTAACCATGTGGGAAAAGAATAAAGCTAGAACCATAATCTCACTTTACCACAGAATAAATTCCAGATGGGTAAGAGTTTTAAACAGAACAGAATAAAACCATGAAATGACAAGAAGAAACTATGTTAATAAACTTGAACACTCCGACAAAGTGGACACATTTTTAAAAATTTATAAAATGCTATCACTGAGGGAAGAAGAAATAGAAAACTCTATTTCAATATACACTAAATCAGTAGAAAGAGTAGTTAAATATTCCCTTCCCCACAAAAGACCCAAAGCCAGATAACTCGTGAGTTCTGTTATGCTATCAATGATGAGACATTTCTTATCTTATTACCATTATTCCAGAAAGTAGAAAAAGATATCAAATCACCAAGCTCATAGTTTAACTAGAATTCCAAAACTGCATAAGTCAAAATAACAAAATTTTAGGCTCATTTCACTTTTTAGAACAAACAGAAACCTTAATTTGATTTTGGAATTAAATTCAACATACATTAACATGTCCATTCAACATGTTCAAAAAAGGTTTATCTCAAGAATGTAAGGATGGGCCAACATTAAAAAAAGAAAAACCTCTCAATGTAATTATGTCAATACATGTAGGAAAAAAATTAAAAGTTCAACACATCATTATTTTCTAATTAAAATGTATTAATGAATAATGTACTTACAAAAATGCATACAAGTCATAAGTGTACAGATCCAATAGTTTTCATAAACTGAAAAGCAACCAGCATCTACAACTCTAAATGTCACCACTACACCCCTATCCTTCAGCCCTGACAAGGGCAATACTTGATGTCCCTGTCTTTTTCAATTTAGCCATTCTGGTGAATTGACAACCATTTAACAATGAAAAACATTTTAGCAAGGTATAGTGTAAGGAAAGAGACTTTCTTAATTTGATAGGGTTTATAAGCCAAAAACTGACTGCAATGAAAATATTTTAGATCCATTTCCTTTAGAGTCAAGAAGAAATTAAGAATGACTTCTCTTGCTGCCAGATTTTACATGGTATTGAAGGTTCTGGAAAATACTATCAGATAAGAAAAGGAACAAAAGTTATAAGAATTGGAAGGATGGGATAAAACTCTACTTATAAATAATTTTCTACATAGAAAACGCATCAGAATCAACAGAAAACAAGTAAGTCTAATGTGAACAGTCATTGAAGTTGCTAGATACAAGGTCAGTTCATAAAAATCAATAGCATTTACCTTCAACATCAATAACTATTCAAAATACAATGTAAATTAAGATATTCACAGTAGTTATAAAGACTATAAGTTATCTAGGAACTGACAGAAACTACACAAATTATCAATAGAGGATAATGTAAAACTTAAAGGACATAAAACATCTGAATAAATACTCATTGAATAAATTAAGTTCATAAAGGTGTTCATATTCTCTCTATTAATGTGTTAATTTAACACAGCCTCAACAAAAATTCTAGCTTGATATTCTGAGAGCTTCAACAGAATTATTCTTAAGTTTATAGAGGATAATACATATTCATAAATAATTAAGATGATTTTGGGAAAGAAGAGCAAGGAGGGGGATTTATTCTACTATTAATGAAAAGGATTGCCACAATAAAACATTGTGATACTGGTGTAAAATAGGCAAATAGGCCTGTTTGATGGCTCAGGGCCAAAATCATGCATACACAATATTTGATGAAATATACATATAAACAAATAGGAAATATTGGGGAAACTGGCTTCTTACCTTAACTCATAGGCAAATGGGGAATCCAGGTGCATTAAAGACATAACTGTGAAAAGTAAAACTATAAAGCTGATGGCAGAAATAAAAGGAAAATAAGCATGATGAAGGTATGAGTATGAAGTACACCTCTTAAAAGAGAACGGATTGTTTGCAGAAAAGGAAATACAAAATGCTTCAACTTCACTCAAGTTAAGAATAACTTAAAACTATAATGAATACAATTTATTCTTTCACTTATTACATTTTGGCAAAAATGCTAAAGTTCAATAAGGGTTAAGTTGCAAGCAACAGAATCTACCTTGCTGGTTTAAGCAGAAATGGTTTTCATACAGAGAATTGGGTGCTTATAAAATAGTTCAGAGTTCTGTAGAAGGAGAATCTAGGTCAGTTTCCCCGGAAACGTTCCCAGCCCTCAGAACCACTCTGTCAAGATGGAGAAGACTGTGGCTACATGGGGGGCGGGGCTGGGAAGGAGGCGAGAGAAAGCAATTGAGAAGGCCAGGTGGAAGAGGTAGGAGGATGACCATGCCTCACCCTGCATCCTGCAAGAAAAGGGGGGTCAAAGAAGTGAAGGAATGAGAGAGTTTCAAGAAAATTCAAATTAAACAAAGGACTAAAAGGTACTCAGAGTCCACCTGGGCTGTTACTTATACAAAAAGCATATTTCTCCTCTGGATATTCTCTGAGCCTCATGTCTCCACCTAGGTACCAGTATTGTCTGCTCGGGGGCCGCAAAATCCAGTTTCTCACTGGACAAAAGTCACAACTTCCAACTCAGAACATACATCAGCCGCATCCCACCAGAATCTGCAATTTCACGGCAGGCACCTGTCAAGGTGAATGCATATTTTTCCCACAATATTTTTGTGATTTTTCCAAATAGCCATCCTTTAGTCATGGACTGCATTTTTAGTTGGGGAGCTTATTCTGGGCAATAGGACCTAGTGTCCTTTCTGACCCTCAGTGTCCCATGCAGTAGCCCTCGGTTAGCATACAGATAACCAAAGTGGCAGCTTCATTTTTCTTTTCAATTTTATGATTGCTTGTAGGTCACCTTTGTTCAGCCAAGACCTAGAACTGAACTCCAGTGGTTCCTAGGGATCTGATGCTGTTCTTTGAATGTGTTGATAAATGCCAAGATTTAAAACAGACCTTGGAAAAAGATGCACAATAAACAATTCAAGCTGGGACTCAGGCATCAAATGTATTTACCAGGGCAGTGAAATATTTAAATGCCATGCTGCTAATCTGCTGATGTGCGTGGATGACATACTTATTTATGTCCGTAAAAGAAAAAAAGGAACCCAAGCACTTCACACTGATTGTTTACCTGAACCTAGAAGAGTGAAGAGAGAGGAGCAAAACTTCTGTGAGCTTGTGGAAATGTCTCTATAGATGCATTAAAGTGATGCAGCTCATAACATCTTTTTGCAGAGCCCACCTGCTTAGGAGTGAAGGGAGGACTGATGAAGAGGATATTTTTGCATGGTGGGGAAGTCTCAGAAGCAGTCAAATGGCTCAAATCATTCGTGCTGGAGCTTTGAACTGGTTCAAGATTAGCCTTAATTATTAACCTTCTTTAATATTTCAGAGTATCTATAATAAAAGACTCATGGTACATTTAATTTATAGTTATGCAGTCAGAGATTGTTAGACCTGAAAAGGACTCAGATCATCAGGGACAGCTGCTGGCTCCTGAGCTTTTATCTCCTCCAGGGTAACTGAGAAATGCCACCCTTTCTCTTGGTCGCAGCGCTCTTGAAGGTAATGGTTCTCGTCGTTTAACGGTGCAGGTGAGCTATGGGAAAGGGGTTGCCTACAAAGTCTCTGTTGTCTTAGATTTGAAAAATGCCCCATTTAGGAGATCTCAAATTAAAAATAATCATTTAGAATAAATTTATCACTTATTGTATTCTTTCATATTTCTCAGTACACAAACACGCAAGGGACCAATGGCTCCCTGGCTCATATTTTCACCATTAACTGCTTCCCTGAATTCCAACAGGCATCTCAAAATTATTTTGGCTGAAACAGGACTCTTTTTTTTTTAAACAATATCTTCCTATTTATTTTTTTAATTTTATTTTATATCACAGTATAGTTGATTAACAATGATGTGTTAGTTACAGGTATACAGCAAAGTGATTCAGTCATACCCATCCAAGTACTGAAATAGGACTCTTGATTTATTCTGTCCACTCATTCAGTCTACTTCTCCGTGAGTTTTCACCACTCAGGAAAGGATGCTGCAGTCTTTACTGGAGACTGGAAGGATGGTGGTCCATGCCATGTGCTGGTAAAATATGCGGCAATAGTACCACCTGTGATATCACAAAAATAGACAATTGCCCCAGTAATTAAACACTCCTGGTTTAAAGGGAACAGTTCATAAAGCAGAATGTTAATAGTGTGTGTTGGCTGCTGTTGGCTGAAAATAAAAGAGAATAGAGTTGAGAAATCTGGGGACTTGTACAGTTGGATGAGGCAATGGATTTTCACTTCCAGACAGCAAAAATTAACATTGAGAAATGCTTGAGCAAGAGACAGTTAAAAATTGAACCCTTAGCAAGGACCAAAATAAGGGCTTGCTCATCACATCCATTGCTTAAGACATCTGAATGGAATTAAGACGGTCACCCATACAACCTTTTTTATGATGACCTGTAAATCCATAAAAATAACCCACAGAAAAGAGACCAAGTGTCTAGAAACTGATATTAAGGAGCGGTGGGTAAAGACATGTTTCAAGAACTCTGGTGTGAGAATGGCACATGGACTTGATTAGAATTAAACAGTAAGAAGATGACTATGTTTTTGGTTTTTTAAGAGGGATGTACTACCAAAGAAACCAAAGTCTGGACTGAAATGGTTTGTAACTGAGACTTAAAATGATCTTTGGACCCTGAACCTTCCTCAGAAAGGAGGTAAAATGAGGCGCTCAGCCCTGAAAAAAGAGCACATTCTCTAGTACCTCTTTGGATGCAGCCAGTGAGAACAACAGACAAGGAAGGTCCTCCTCGAAGGGCAGAGCCAAGAGTCCCTGGAAGCCCCATCTCTGGAACAGAGTTAGGACCTAATTAAGGAACATTTTCCTTCTTGGGTAGGGGGTTACCTTTAAAAATACCCAGCAGGATTTCAGAATCTCAATGGGCCAGTATGACCATGTGTCTCCTACTCTTCCCTTTTCCTAATGGAAGCATGTGTTTCGGTTGCTTCAATCCCTGTTCCTCCACTGTGTGTCTGTGCAGTGGGGGAGGGAGGACAGCTTTTACGTGGGTTTCATGGATCTCGGATCTAGAGAAGCCACGTCTGGACTCCGTACACTCATGGCCCCGCATCATTGCCTGGTGTCGAGACTCCTGCAGGAGCCTGGACTTTGTGTCTGAGGCCCCAACCTCAGTGAAGACCGGGTCTTCACTCACAGCATATGGTCTAACCATGATCCTAGAACAAATGAATGAAGGGCTAAGTGAATTAATGATTGGATTTCTTGAAGCCTGGGAAAACAAGGATGAGTGAAGGGGTCCAGGAGAGGCTGACGTCAGAGGAGGTGGAGCGTGGGGGACAAAGTCTCAGGACACAGACACCAGAGGAGCTGGGTCTGCGCAGGAGGTGTGGCTGGTAGATGCTGGTTTTCATTATCCAGAGGAGGCAGCCCAGGGGTCCTCCTGGACAGAGGGCCATTGTCTTTGGGCCAAAACTGGCTCACAGTTCCAACCCCTTTCCTTCCCTGCAGTACCAGTTTCTTCCAAATGCCCCGGCAACCATCCACCAAGGGGCAGAGGGTGGCTTCCCAGCCACGATGTGTGGCAGGAAGAGGGGTAGGATTGAGGGGTTGCACGAGAGGGTAGGACCCTTAACTATGCTCCTTAGAGCAAAGTTGTGAACTGGCCCGTTGTCTATGGACCCACCCTGCTAACTAGTGTGTGAAACCTGTCTGTCCTATGGGGTGACTCACTCCAGGGCAGTACATACCCAGTGACTCCCATGCCAGGTGAGTCGCACCAAGGTAACTCACACACAGGGATAACTCACCCCGGATCCCTTGGTGCAGAATTGTCTGAGCCCTATTTTGTTTTTATTTTTAATTTTTTCTTTTCCGTTATGGTTTATCACAGGATATTGGATATAGTTCCCTGTGCTCTACAGTAGGACCTTGTTTTTTATTCATTCTCTATATGATAGTTTGCATCTGCTAATCCCAGCCTCCCACTCCATTCTTCCCCTGCCCCTTGCTTGGCAAACACAAGTCTGTTTTCTATGTCTGTGAATCTGCTTCTATTTCATAGAGAGTCTCCTTTGTGTCATATTTTAGATTCCATATATGTGATATCATACGGTATTTGTCTTTCTCTGTCTGACTTACTTCGCTTAGTATGATAATCTCTAGGTCCACCCATGTTGCTGCAAATGGCATTGTTTTATTCTTTTTTTATGGCTGAGTAATATTCCACATCTTCTTTATCCACTTCATTTGATGATAGACATTTAGGTTGTTTCCATGTTTTGTCTGTTGTGAATTGTGTCTGAGACCTATTCTGATGTGGCGCTCAGCACTGCCTTTTCTGGGTTTCCTCGCTGATGCACATGGGGGCATCCACTCTCAGGCTAGTGAGCACCTGACCACAGCCTGGACAGTTCCGGACCACCCACTTTATTTTCATCTGGTCTTGGCATTACTGGTCCTGCCCAGTAAGGAGCTTTATGAAAAACATCACCTGGGCCTGAAATATCTGCTTGAAGTAAAACCAAAGCAAGAAAAGAAATGAAGGCTAATGGTCCTGAACTCTCCCTGCTCCCTGAGCCAGGCATTGAGTGTTTCTGAAAGTCCTGGGAGACCTGCAGTGAGAGGCCCTATGATGATTTATCATGTGAGCACTCCAGTGGCTAGATCCCATGGGAAGCACCTGGGGTGGAGAGCTCGTGGAGGGGTGTCAGAGAAGCCCCCTCACCCAGTGCCATGTCTTGGCTCCCACATGTCCCCAGTCTCAGAAAAACCCCCGCATCAGGCGGGACCAAGCTGAGCTGTGGAGTCAGGCAGGCCTGGGCTCATGGTTCTACCCTCATCCAGCTGGGTGGAGGCCCTTCAAGGTCACATAAGCCCTCTGACCCTCATTTTCTTTACCTTTAATTATATGGTTGTGGAAGGATTATATGAAAAGTGCTGGATACAGAGCAGATACTCAGTAACTGCCCTAGGAAAAAGGAGAAGGCATTAAAGGTCTAGTTCCAGGAATCAGGCTAGGTGGACCTTGAGCAGATCTTAAAAGTTCTCATCACAAGAAAAAAAAAAATGTAACCAGGTGTGATGATGGATGTCCACTAAACTTATTGTGGTGATCATTTCACAACATGTACAAATACTGAATCATTGTACGCCTGAAACTAATGTAATGTTATATGTCAGTTATATATCAATTAAAAAAAAGGAATGAATTGGGTCCTAAAAAAAAGGAAGTCCAGGGCAAGAGGGCTCAAGCATGGCCAAGTTCAGAGGCTTAGAGGCTGTCACCAGGAGGCTCTCCACACTTGACAGCTTGGCCTTCCTCTGGGTACAGTTTTCCCAGGTGGGTGGCACAGACTGTCCCCACAGCCCCAGTCCTGGTGGGTTTTGAGCACCTGTGACTCCTCCACACAGTCACCATGGAGACCTGTCCAGGAGATTCTGATTGGCTACATGACAGCCCTGCCCCTTTGACAATCACTCTGACTGGCCAGCTTGGGTCACATGTCTAGTGCACAGGTGGGAAAGGCAGCTGGGGACATACCTGTGCTCAGAGGTTGGGGGAGGAAGTTCTGTCAGGCAATGTGAGACCCCTGCTTTGAGACAGGAACCTCACAACCCCAGTCACGTCCTCAGAAAAGGGAACAAGTGACTCAGGGATACTTCTATGTGTTATAGGACCTGGGAAGCATATATTTAAAGGCAATTAAAGAAGCTCCATGGAGCACAGGTGTCCTTCCTATTAGCTGGACACTTGGAAGGAAGAGGAACTTAGGATTTGGGGGCAGAAGAGAAAGAGACCGGGTTGAGGAACAGAAAACTGAGATTTTTCTAAAACCATCAAGATATGAACTCTGTAAAAATACCCCCCATGCAACCCTGATGTCTCCAGAGTCCAGCAATCTCAAGACCACAATTTATAACTTTCTGCTCTCAGACTCTGATTTCTAGCACTTAGTGATAAAGACTGTGTTCGAGTTTGCATTTTGCAAATCATTTCCTCCCTCATTTTGCTTTTGCACAGTCACTCAGGGAATTGTCCTCCTTATGTAGTATCTTATGGTGGCTGGTTTCCTTCCATCTTTTTAAAATAATGCATTTCCACTTAGCTTCAGCTGTCTTCTGGGATTAATTAGTGACTGCATAAGCTATATGAGGCTTAGGTGGCCAGTGCCTCTTGACAGATGGCAACTGGAAAAAAAAATGGGAAATGATTGCAGAGACGGTAATTATGATTTTCTGGGTGTGAGAAGTTTATGAAATACCTTCAGGGTTGAAGATCCCATTTGAGTTCTTGGGGGCTCTGAGCCCCACGACTGGACAGAGGCTGGCCATTCACCCTCATTCCGAACTCTGGTTGGAAATGGCATTGCCTATTACATGGAAGGGAAGTAGAAAAAAAAAAAGAGGAAAAAGGAATTTGATTTATACGCACGACTTCTGCTCCGTAATTATGGTCTAGAATTAATTGAATACCCTGTAGCTTTTTGTACTGTATATGCTAATGATGACCAAAAGTGGATTCTCTTCTACATTTCTTTATTAACTTATCTTAAAGTGACATATTGTGAATAACAACCCCCTGTACTGCTGGACTAGGCAACTTTATAATTTGCAGTTCAAGCTGTTTATTCTATTCAATTTGTTTAGGTAATTTATTTTTCTGGGAAGGAAAAAAAAAAAAGACCTAAATTATAGGAACTAACAGTCCCTTTTGCCAGAAAGTGTCAGGGATTTGGACTGAATAAATACTCCTGAAATGAGCTGATCGCGACCTTGTGTGGGGAACTCGGTGAGCGATCATGCTAGTTTTATTTTATGGAACATATTGAATTAATTTAATTATGGAATATCAGTGTTCTGCCTGGTGCTGTGGAGATTTCTTCAAGCACGAGCTCCAGTGATGACCAGGGCTGTGCGGGCGCCGGGGTGTTGCCTTGCAGAGGTGGGCACTGACCCGAGGTGGCCCCTCTCAGAGAGGAGGCTAGCTGTTCGGCCCCCTGGGATGACAGTTCGGGGGTTCTCACTTTATCCTCTCACTATTCCAGCCTCTCTCTTCCCTGAGAAATAGATGTGGGAGTCAGGCAAAGGGAGGTCAATACAGCATCTTATTTCTTGCTGTATTATAATTTACTGCAATGTTATTGCATAATCCGTTAGTTTTCAGCTATGGGAAAACTTAAACTTTAGTGTCCAGCTCAGTGGGCATCTCAGCACGTCACCCCCAAACCAGATGGTACCTGCCCAAACCACAGCTGCCCTCCCCTATGGAAGGAGGCTTGCTAAAAGCAGGACAGGAAAGACCTTCTCTGCAGGCTCTGGTCATTTCCTTCTGTTACCATGGTGACCATTTCAAACCTTCTCATGTTACTCCCCTCATCCCAGCTGATAGCTGACCTTTTCTTCTGGTGAGTAATTGGAAGACTTCATCAGACAGGAATTCCCTGCACCCTAGAGAGTTAACAAGCTGAACTGTGTCCCCTTTGGCTCTCCCCTACCCCTTCCCTCCCTCCCTCCCTCCCCTCCTCCCTCCTCCCTTCCCTCTCTCTGCTTCTCCTTCCCTCCCTCTCCTCTTAGTGGGAATGACCCACTGCTCAGAGCCAATCCCTCCACTTGTCCTGGGTTCCAACCCTTCCTGCCTCCTTGGAGATTTGACTCCTTTGACTCAAGCCCGCTAATATTAAGAAGATTCTACTCTGATCCATCTTTCTCCAGCTCCTGCCTTCATCCTGGCCTCGCTTTCACAGCTGTGGGCGTTCTCTCCTCCCATTGTTTCCTGCATCCATGAAACTGGCACCTGGCCTTATCCTTCCACTGAAACCCAGACCAAGGGCCATTCTCAGTCTTCCTCTTACTGATGCTGTAACCTTGGTTCCTCGTAGAGGTGAGTGTAGTGTAGTGGTTAGGAGCTTGGGGTCTGTGCCTCAAAAGGGAGTAATAATAGTGTACACGGAAGAGCTCAGAATACTACCTGCCATCTCACAAGCACTCAGTAAATGCTGTTGATTATGACTATTGACCACTCCTGCCTACGCTCCGTGCTTGTGCATCCAGCTGTCTACTGGGCGTGTTTCCTTTCCGATCTTAACCCTTCAGGACTGAGCCATCACCTTACCCCCCACTCCTCTTCTCCAGCCAGCCCTCTCTCCCTGAATTCATCCACTAGGTCCTGGTTCTTGGCCCCATCTTCTCCTTTAGCGCCCAGGGGTAATCAATAACCAAACTCCCTTCTAGAACTTTCTTTATATTTGCAAATTCTGTCTACTGTTCTTCACTGTCACTGCCAGTAGCTGGGAGCATGTTGCCCCTGTGTCCTGACCGCCCCTCTGCTCTTGATTTTGGATCTGTTTCCTGGAGTGGCCTTTCCATGTCCATGCACTGCGTGAACTCTTCAGCGGCTCCCCTGCTCCGGAGAGGAAATGACGTTCTCTGGAGGCCGTGCAGGGCGCACTGTGACCGGCCTCTACTGCTCCTCCAGCCCAGGCCTCTCCGTTTGCCCCTCCACCTGCTCTGGGGGTAGCCAGGTTGAGCTGTGTGCAGTCCCTTGAATATATCAATATTTGTTGTTGGAAATGTGACTCAGACTTAGGGTGACAATACCGCAGACTCAGCCAAGAACCGTGCAAAGAAAGTAGAATGAGAGAGGGTGCCTGCGTTGGCTCCTGGTGAAGGAGGCTTCCTGGAGGTCCCTCATGCTATTTCTACATGTGTGTGCAGCTCGGTGACAGGCTCACTTCCAGGAGCAGGGGAAGCGAGGACAGGTGACTGTGTGCCAGCCACAGGTCAGTCTTTACCGAAGTCAAAGGGGAGTGGGTCTTAGAGACACCAGCGGTGCAACCGCCCGGCCGGTGTGGACAGTGGAAAGGTGAGAAGTGAGGCCTTGGTCTGGTCTACAGGTTCTGTTCAGCTGACTGTTTGGGCCTGTCCCCTGTCCCCTGTGCATGGAGCACCAGGACTGGGGACCTCTTGCTGCAGTCCCTGCACCCATGTCCCGCTTCCCATGTCCACTGGGTCTGAGTGTTCTCTGACGCCCCTCCCCCTCAGATCTCCTTCAGGTTCTCTGGGTAGAGAAGCTTCCAGATGGCCCTGCTCTTACTCCCCAGGGCAGGACCCCAACTGGCCTGCAGGGAAGCCTCTGGTCTCCAGATGTTTGTATTCAGTGGGAGTCAGGTCTGGTCCCTGTGTCCCCTGGGAGGTGGGGGTCGGGGGGACACACCAAGCTCTCCAGTGAGTTCTCCTGAAGCCCATTTCACCTGGCTCAAGGTGAAGGCAGAAAGAATGCAACCACACTTCAAAACAAGACTTTCTCTAGAGAAATCTTCCAGATGTCTCTTACATCTCTCACTCTACACCTTGGATCCTTGGGCTTCGCTTCTGTACCTACCATGGGGTAAGTGATGGCCGCCCCTTCCTGAACAAGTGATGCACAGGAGGATGGAGCCAGAAGCCTGTGCGGATGGTCCCCTGGAGGCGGGACAGTCTCCCTGGGGGAGCATGCTACTGTCCTCCTCAGCCAGGAGCCTGCGGGGCTGCACAGGAGCCAGGGGACTGAGATTAGATCCTGGACTTTCTGAAGATGCCCTTGTTGGCGGCACACGGCCATGAGCTTAGCCTAGGTCAGGCTCTGCTAACGGCGTCAAGGAATTCATTGTATGCAATGGAAATAGGGTGTGAGCCACGAATGTAACTTAAAATTTTCTCGTAGCTACATTAAAAAAGCAAAAGGTAAGAACATCCAGGCGAAATCAATTATAATAATTTTAGTTAACCCAGTGTATCCAAAAATTGTAGTTCAATGTACAAGAAATATAAAAGATATTAAGGAGATCTTTATATATACATATAATTTCAGCCCGAAGTGATCTACACCCAGCATGCATTTTACACTCATGATACATCTCAGTTCAGGATGTCGCACTCCAAGGCTCACCGGCCATTTGTGCCTGGTGACTACAGGGTGGTCCGCACGGTCTGGCTCGCTCCTGGATTCCTGTTCAGGAGGGGGCAGCATCGCCCACTGCACCTCTGTTCCCTGGGCTCTGAGGAGGGAGGCGGCCGTGTTGCCCACAGGCTTGTTGGGAGCAGTAAAGTAGGTAAGGGTCCCGTGGTGTCATTTAAGATGATCACTAAGGTTTTTCTTAGCCATATTTTGCTGTAGTTTTTGCTGCCCTGTTTCTACCTCCTTGTTACCCTTGAGGGCATCTATTGATTCAGAGAATAGAGGCCTCAAATCACTCAGAGAGAACAGAGAAGAAAATGCATTTCTAAATATTAATTGCTGCTTTTTTTTTTTTGAGTGATTCTTCAGTGTCTGATACTTTTGAGCACTTTACTATATTACCTCACTGTTATTATCCTCATTTTATATATGCGGACATTGAGACACAGAGAGGTTCACCAACTTGCCTGAGGTCACACAGCAGTTAGATGGAGGAGATGGAATTGGAAGTTTGGCCATCTGGATTCTTCTCTACATCTTCTATCATTCAAAAAAAAAAAAAAAATCTTGTAAAGACAATCCTCTTTCTGGTCAAAGCATTTGAGTGGTACCAGTGCTTGGTATTTTGAAGGAGAAGAGATTTGTGCAGTTCCTGGCTTTTGGATGTCTGAAAAGAGCTAACAGCCCCAAAGATGCTAAGCCTAGACCATAGACCGTGCAGAAGGTGGAGAGAAGGGGCATAAAGGGTCATTGGCCCAGGACAGAGGTGAACGTTGGTAGGCTGAAACCTTAGGAGAGTAGGGTGCTAGAAAGCCAGCTGAATCCACAGTTGCCCAGAGAGAGGATGTGCGGAGTCGCTGCCACCCTGCCTCCGCTCCACGGACCCCTGGTTACCCACGAGGCATCCATTGGCCAGGTTGCAGGCCTCCAGCAGGGTGGGTGGGAGTCAGCAGAGGGCCTGAGGCAGCCTTACTGACTTGTTCTCAACGCCTCCCCCACCCCCAGTGGCAAGGGGCAGCCCACAGACAGCACCCACGAGGGCGGGATTAGGCTGGGGGGCTCCAAAGAGCCTGGGTTGGTGAAAGGCTGGTGGGCTGGGATCAACTCAGGAGCAGCCAGCAGGGTGGCCCTAGGGTTGGGTGGAGACAGATGGCCAAAGGAATATTCCCTGGTTCCCAACAGACAGCGCAGAGAGCGCTGGGGCCCCACCTGCCATCCCTACATGCCCAAGGGACCTGTTGTGCCAGAGGTTAAGCCTTGTTTCCTGCCATTTTCATTTAGTGGAGATAAGTTGTGGCTCTGCAGCCTCCAGCAAGGTAGGGCTTAGGGCCAGCTGGGCTGGGCAGGATGCACATCCCGCGAGACTAGGAAACGGGGTGATCCAAGAGTCCTCGGGCACTAAAGGATGCTGGATCCCATCCCTACACCTGGGGTGGGCCAGCTCCTGGGCTGGAGTCTCACCTGCCACAGCAGAGAGGTCCCCGCAGGTGAGGAGAGCTCCCTGGTCACCCCATCTGCACCCCAGGCTGAGGACTCCCGGAAGAGGGAAGGAGGGAGGGAAGAGGAGAGAGAGAGAACAAGAGAAGGAGAATGAGTCTTTTCTTTTCTTTTTTCCTCCTTAAAGGGGCAATCACCTGAATAACACTGGGGCCAGGTGAGGGCAGGGATGGAGGAAAACATTTTGATGCTCATTCATCCTGAAATACCTGGGTCAGATGGTTGTGGATGCTCCTAGAATTCATCTCAGAGAGAGGCAGGTGCAGAGAAGCATTCCAGCCCTGCAGAGCCATCAGGAAATGTGTGACTCACAGGTCAGGGTGGGCGTGCATACAGTCCCTTCAGCGCCAGGGCAGCCCTGGGTCAGGCCCACCCGACGCCCTCCCAAGGCTCAGGCAGCCCCTGGGATGAGCAAGGCAGGTGCCCAGTGCTCGGTGGGAAGGTCCCCTGAGCCTCTCCTCCCGCTGCGGGGCCCGGTGTTGTGATCTCCGCTGAAGTCTCAGACAGGTAAAGGAACTCCTCTGGGCAGCTCCCGGCCACTTCAGACCGGGTCTTTCTGTAAAGCCCATGTGTTTCCTACTGCCTCCCACTGTCATTCCCAAGTCCCCAAAGTAAAAAACTCAAAGTTATGTCTGTACAATGCTGAGTCCTTGCACGAGGAGAGGGTCTGTTCGTTCCAATGCACAAACTGCAGAAGTTGATTTCTGTTCCCTTGGCTGAGCCAGGCCAGTGGAGCGCAGGGACAGGGCTGTGGCATCCATGCTTTGCTGTGTGCCCTGAAGGCTACAGCATGTGGCCTGGCCGTTGGTAGTGGCTGCCACAAAACAGGCTGCACTTTAAATCACCCTGAGCATCAGGGAGAGCTGGGCTGGGGAGCGGGGTCCCCTGTGACTTACAGGAGACACTGAGGCAGTGCTCCCAGCCCTCACTGGGCTGCCGGCCTCGGGGAACGTGAAGGGCTAATTTCATGGCTGATAAAACTCTCTGTACACGAGACTTCACAGACAAATGAGAGCACCGCTCTTCTCCTTTTACTATGACATTTATTTTCTCCTTTCCTTGAGAGCAGGACATGTTCCAGCCTCCCCTGGTCCCGGCCCCATGGCCGTGCGAGGGGGATCAGGGCTTCAGTGATGAAAGTGTGACACTGGAGGATGATGTACTGCCTCCTGGATGCCAAGCCATGTGGGAGCAGAGCTGGGTTCTTCTCCCGGCAGGAGCAGATGGGGCTGGTGCGAGGGTCCTTGTGGGTCTGCCAGAGGCTCTGTGTCATCCTGGAGGGTTTGTCCTGATAGGGTTTGAAACAACGGGGCTTAGTGTGATGGGGAAATGGTCTCATCAGCCTGTTTCTTTTCGTAGTGGTCCAGATATACCCTCTGTTCAATGAAATCTCTAGAAGCCAGTTCACCTGCATGATCCAGGAGGCCCTCCCAGGCGGCCCGGCTCACAGCCATCTCTTTTCCCAGAACCCTGTCTGAGGCTGACTCTCCTAACCCTGCTGGCTCTGTCCTGTGGGCAGCTGTGCCATTTCAGGATGTTGTCCCCAGAGCCCGCATCCTTTGCCCCGCAGTAGAGATTCGGTCTGGTGGGTGAGCCCCCAGCTGGTAAGTGATGGAGTCTGATGAGGTCCACAGCCTGTCTGGTCCAAGTACAGCGTCCGATCCAGGCTGGGTCACGTGACAACTTTTCACAGGCCGTGCTTTACCCAAACACCTTGGCGAGTTTGGGTTTTCTCCCTAATTTCACAGGGAACTTCTTGGAGCAGGTACCATATTTTATTTTCTCCTGTGCCCTCTCTGTATGCAACACAGAAACACACATACACAGAAGGTAGAACACCCCCCCACACAAACACAGATAAACACAACACACAGTACAAAAGCACAAAGAGCCACCCACCGATCGACACGCACAAGACACACACAATGCACGGCTGCCTATACGT
Source organism: Hippopotamus amphibius kiboko (assembly GCF_030028045.1). Taxonomy (NCBI): domain Eukaryota; kingdom Metazoa; phylum Chordata; class Mammalia; order Artiodactyla; family Hippopotamidae; genus Hippopotamus; species Hippopotamus amphibius. The sequence goes on along the minus strand of NC_080193.1, from coordinate 41,753,160 downwards.
GTCTGAATCCACATGCAAGGCTATGTGTGCATGACCTCTGCTTGCAGCACACAGAGGCACGGTCACGTACGCACACTTCTGAGCACACAGGAGTAATGAGGAAAGAAAGCTGTGAGGGGGTTTCCGTAGAAGGCAGGACTCACAGCTACCCTGTGTGTATCCGGCGGCTCCTGCCACCTCTGGGTCCGGCCTGAGTTGCGGGGCTGGGACCTGGAATCACAGCTCACTGGCTGTGCATCGAAAAAGCTCCAGGAGCTCTCCCAGCCTCACCCTGCGTTCAGTGAAAAAAGTGAAGTGTGGTCAGCTGCCTTCCTCCCAGGTTGTGTGAGGTTTAGAGGAGAATGCATGCCACACCGTCTGTTTCGTAAGAAAGAAGACACCTTTCATTTCTCCCTGAGCTGCAGTGCAGCAAAGCACGTATTATGGAGTTAATTTTATGTGCCAACCTGTCCGGGCCCTGGGGTTCCCAGGTATTTGATTAATTTCTATTTGTGAGGGTGATTCTGGATTTGCAGCCGCAGGCTGAGTAAAGTAGATGGCTCTGTCCAATCCCTCAAAGGCTGAGCAGGAAGGCACTCTGTCCTCAGCCGGGGCTTGCTCTTCTTTTGCCTCTGGACTCAGACTTACATGGGAACTTACACCATCAGCTCTCTCATCCTTCGGGCTGTAGATCTTGGGATTTCTCAGCCTCCATAATCATGTGAGCAGATTCTTTATAATCAATCCTCTATCTATCTATATATTTATGTATGTATCTACTGTCTGTTCATCTACAATAGACATCTATATCTATATCTATTTCTATATCTATTTCTATCATCCATCTATCTATCATCTATCTATCATCTATCTGTCTATCATTTATCTATCTAATCTATCTTCTATTGCTTCTGTTTCCCTGGAAAACCCTGAATAGTATAGGGAGAAAACTGTCTTTAAGGAAAAACCATTTGGGCAGCAGGTGAAGGACTGGGCTGGTGTGCAGGTCGCAGTCTGTGAAGGAGGTGCCGCTTCCTGGTCCCAAGTGTCAGGAGCTGGGAGTTGTGAAAACAGTGGCTCACAGAACAGCCCTCAACAGGCCAGTGGCCCGTGTGCCTGACTGCATCACTTTTGTTCTAAGAGAGCCAAGATGTGAGTCTTTCCCCTCTCCTTTGTTTACAATGCAAAAGCAGATGTGCAGGAGCACGGAGTGGAAGTCAATACAGGATTATGTCTCTGATGTGCGGTGACCTCACCCCACGGGCACCTGGAAATGGCTGGCTCACACCGTCCCGGGATGTCACCATGGTTTATTGGTGTTGGTGTCCTGAGAGCTGAAGAGGTGTGCAGTACATACCCAGGGATGGGCATGTGGCCTCCTCCACACCTGCGAGGCCACCTCCAAGTCAAGAGACCCAGGACCAGAGGGTTCTTGCTGAAACTCAGCTTAAATACCTGCAGCCACCACAGACAATACCTTGGATTTCTGTTTTGAGTGGCACCCAAGAGCGGTAACAAGTGGTGACACTAGCCAGTGGCCTTGAGAGTTTTTGATAGCATTGTCCCCATAAGAAACTAGTGTTCCATGGCAGCCAGGACAGGTGTGCACACGAACAAAAACAATGTTTCACCAGCCAGAATTTACTCTCGCACTTCTGGATAGTTATAATTCTTTTTTCTTTTCTGTTCTTCTCAAAGAATTGCTCCCAACCCACTAAATGAATTTTAGGGCCACTAGTGGTGGGTGATCTGCACTGACTGGCAGATGGGTCCCTGCCCATATGCACTGTCTATGGGTTGGCATCTATGACTAAATCCTCCTCTCCAGAATAGTGTGTGTGTGTACACATTCCTTTACGTGTGCAGAAATTTGTGAGTATAAGGGCATGTGAGTGTCTCAAGTGCCTGTGTGCTGGTGAACATGCCTGTTGGGGTGTCAACTGATGAGTTGTGTGGGTTAGTGCTGCCCTTAGAGTAGAACAGGTTTGATGCCTTTCCATCCATCCATCCATCCATCCATCCATCCATCCATCCATGCATGCATCCAACCATCCATCCATCCATCCTTCCATCATCCATCCATCCATACATCGATCCACCCATCCATCCATCCCTATCATCCATCATCCATCCATTCATTATCCATCCATCCATCTACACATCCATCCATCTATGCATCATCTATCTATCCATCATCTATCTACCCATCCATCCATCATCCATTCATATCCATCCATCATCCATCCATTCATTATCCATCCATTCATCTATGGATCCACCCATCTACCTATCCATTCATCCATCCATTCATCTATGGATCCACCCATCTACCTATCCATCCATCCATCTATCCATCCATCTCTCTATCCATCTATCCATCCACTCATCCACCCATCATTTGTTGAGTCCTTGCCATGTCCCTGGAGATGTGCTGGGTGCTAGGAAAAGTGTGGTGCACAAGATAGACGCCTTTTAACCCACTGTTTACAATCTGGGCCCATTCTGTTCTTAGTTTCTAAATGTGGTTCACTATGCACGGTGAGAGGCTACTACCCTAGGTGAGACTGCAGATTCTCCAACTCAGTACTTTGCAGCCATACTGGACTCCTGGGGCCGGGAGGAAAGAGAGTGAGTGGGGGGAGAACCACTGCAAGGACCTCCCACCAGCACATCACCCACCCGGGGTGGGGGTGGGGCTGAGCGCCAGAGCCTCAGCCCAAAGGTCATCCTCCTCCTCCACACCCCCTTGCGTGACTCACCCCCTGTTGGGGAGCTTGTGCTGGGAACCTCCCATGGTTCACAAGTCCCTCCCCCCCACTTGCTGCAGCTTTAAACGCCTCCCTTCCCTCTGGGCGCCTCTGGAACAGCACACACATCCTTCTGCTTGGAAGCAGGGGGCCCCCACAGTTCATGGCCAGACACGGCTTGTCCTTCGCAACCAGCTTTTACAGACCATCCCTGTGGGAAGCCTTGCCTCCCTTCCATGCCTCACCAGAGCTCCTTATCGTCATTTCTGCAGAACAAGCTGGAGTGGTTCCCATGCTAGGCGCCCCCAGCCACTGCCCTCCCCCCGGGGCCAGAGGCAAGAGCAGCCGCGCGCGCCTCCACATCCCCTGCCCGGCACAGAGCAACTCACGCACGTTTACCTAATTGGGTTCATGCCCATCAGAGCTGATGCTGGGCTGGTAGGTGGCTCTCAGCGGGTGAGGGGTGTCTGGGGATTAAGGCCTCATTCTAACCACATCTTTGCTGACCTCACAGACCTCAGCTGGTCAGCCCGGCATGAATCCGGCCTCCAGCAATTTACTCAACTTGCTTGTGCCTCAGTTTTTGCACCTTAAAAATAGACACAGCGACTGCCCTCCCGAAGCACCACGTGTGCGAGGTCTTGCACCCCAACTCGTGGCCGTCAGTGTCGCTAAGAAAGGCGTGCGTCTGGGCCACTCCAGTCCCTGGCGCGTCCGGCCCACACCCTCTCATCGCCCACATCCATCTTTCCCCACTCAGGCCTCCCACACAAATCATCGGCTCGCTCTTGGATTTCTGTTTCTCCTTGGGCAGAAAGGACAAAGATGATTTAAATGTGGGGAGCCTGTCAGTGGAGCAGAAGTGGGAAATGTGGATGGAAACAATTACAAATTAAAACCTGTCACTTCTGCAGCATCTGCCGCCCCCCCCCCCCCATCGTGCTTGAGGTCAGCTGCCTTCTGAGAGGTGGGAGTCCTGTGCCTGCCCTCCGCGATCAGCTCTCCCCTTCTGCTATGGGATTTGCCTGGTGGCATTCGTTCATTCATTCATTCGATAAGGATTTGTGGAGGGTGTAACAATGTGTCTGGCAGTGGTCCAGGGTCTGGAGGTGGCGCCATCACGAAGACCCATCTGATTTAGCTTGATGGGGCACAGTGACAATTGGGCCCTTTCAATGCCTAGGTGTTAGGAGGTGCTGGCTCTTGAGAACAGGGGGGCTGTGCAATCCATCCGCCAAGACCAGGTGCAGCAGGACGGCAGGTGGCTTGTGAAAGGCCTGGAAACAGAGGGCTCGGGCAGAGCAGGGAGACGCCTAGCGGAAGCTGGGTAGAGGATTCTCAGGATGGATGTGTCAGATGGATGGAGTTGGGAGAGCAATAGATTTCTCAGGAGTAGCCCCGGGGGAAGGGAAAGATCAGAGCAGGACTGGGTGGTGGTCTCCAGGCCACAGCAAAATCGGACCTTTTTTCTGCCAGAGCATGGGAGCTGGAGGGGGGAGGGTTCCAGAATCACAGGGTCTGTTTCTCCTGCGCAGGGGAAATGCCAAGCTCTCATTCCCCTGTGTGCGTGTGTGTGTGGGGGTGGGGGGGTGGGGGGGGGGCGGCGGGGACTGAGTTGCCAAGAGAGGAGACTGAGTTGAAGTCTGAGCAGACCTGAAGGAATTAGAGGGGGTTCCAGCAAACCACACTCTGGGTGCTGAGTTCATTCTAGAAGGGGATCTGAGTGATGCATCCCTGCATTTGCCACAAAAAGAAGTGAGCTTTGTTGCTCAAAAAGAGGGGAAGCACCCTTGCTCCCTACACCCTGGTCCCAGGCCCCAGAAAGCTCTGAAGACAGGTCCGCCTGGTGTGGAGGGAAGGCAGGGTGGGAACACTGCACACATACAGCCCTGGGCTGCCTGGAGGCTGGGAGGTGGGATGCAGGGTCTTCACTCCACTGAGGGTTTTGCTGCAGGAGGCGACTGGAGTTGATGAGCTGGGGCTGGGGAAGAAGTCTTGGCCTTCCACAGGGTGCTGGGCAGTGGGGTTGGATGGGGTGTCCCAAAGCTCCTGTATAGGTGGGGACTGGGGACAACTTTGTGCAGACTGAGGCCACTCAGGACCTCCCAGGTTGAGGCACTTTGGACTGGTATAGGTGCTGGAGTTTCTGTTCATTACATTTTAAAATAAAACATTAGGAAAAGTGCTTTGTTCTTATTTTAGACATAGGGGGTGGGATTATGTCACCTGTCATTATTCCTTAGGACCAGTTACCTGGGGAGTTGCTGTGACATGTGCTGACCAGTTGAGATGTTCAGACCATGGAAAGGGAATATTGCCTGCATTCCAGTTCTATGAGGATCAGGCCATCAGGCAATGCAGCTACCCCCAGAAAAGCATGCTGAGGGGATTCAGGATGGATAAAAACAGGACGCTGGCCCCAGATAGTTAAGATGCACATCAAAGGAAGGATTTCAGTGAGCCCAGACTCTTGCATCTCCCCCCTAGAAAAACACTAAGATCATTAACTTGAGATGTCTGGTGTTTCTTTGTGATTAGCAGTAATCTTTTGATGTTAAACTACATGTTTCTGCAGCAACCCCCCCCATATATCCTGGCTCCTCCCTTACCTCTTTGGAGAAATACCACAGAGCTACTGAGAGGCTGTCTCCCAGGCTATTGTCCTCAGGAAGTTCCCCGAATTAAACTTAACTTGTGAGGTTAAGGTTATGTGTTTTCCTTCAGTCGACGAGACCCAGGGTAGATTATGAGAAGAAAACTGACCTGAGGGTGTGTGCCATTCTCCTAACGGTGAAGGTGGCACTCCTGCTGCACTAACTTTGCTGAAGGGCATCACCGTGAGCTCTGGGAACGTGGAGACACGGGAGAGTAAGCAAAATAGGGTGGACACTGCAGTGGGAGGAGAGGGGCCAGCTGGAGCTTGGCAGCGGCATGACCACCAGGATGTGAAAGCAGGGACAGAAAGCCCGGAGTCTCACTGGCTGCAGAACGAGGGGACAGACTTGGGGCAACCACAGCTGCGGGAAAGTGTGGGGAGAAAACTCAGAGAGGAGAGAACCTAGGGGTGGGGGACCAATTCTGTGGATAAACTGCCCAGATCGCCGTGCAAGGAGTCCAGTTGAGGCTAAAAAAGCCAAACAGAAATTTCACGGCCCCCACCACTTTGGAGACAGCTCTCAGTACGAGGCCGGCCATGCTGACCACCTGCTTGAAAAAAAAAAAAAAAATCAGTGTCATGGGAGAAAGTGGACGCAGAGGAGGAGGAAACTTTCTCATTGAGGAGCCAGAGGGTCCTGGGGATGCTGAGCTTGGAGAAGAGCAGGGAGGGGAGGTCATTAGTGACCATCACTCCTTCAAGGTCACTGTGTGTGATGGGAGTAGACATGCCGTGGGGTCTTGGGGGTGAAACGGGCTCTCTGAGTGATGTTACAAGCAGACAGTTCCCAGCTCCACATAAAGAATCATTTGCTAAGAAGGAGCAGTGCAGTGACATGTTGGGGGACTGTTGTAGGCAGCACAGTGATGGAGGAAATGCAGGCGAACATTCTGGAGAGGCTCTGAGGTCAGGTGGCCCTGGGTTTGAGTCCCAATCCAGCTGTAGATAACTCATCTTTAAAAAAGAGAGGCTGACCTGCTTGGGAATTGGATTTGCTTGGGCCTGGGACACACGTGTGCATGCGCACATGCACGCGCGCGCGCGCACACACACACACACACACACACACACACACACACGAGATGCTTAGTGAGAAATGATGGCCTGAACAGGGCAGCAGCACACCTGCAGAAGCAGCACACTTGTCCCAAGCTTCCACTGACTCCTGGATGGGAATCCACTCTCGGGGACTCCCTGGGATTGATGAGGTCAGATCCTGGGTGCCCGACCCTGGGAGGGGACCCAGATCTCCCACCTCCCAGAGAGGCTACCTGCTTCACCTGCCCCAGGAGTTGTCCACCAAAGGCACAGCCTCTCCTGGTTAAATGAAGTGCAAAGATTCCTCACGTCCACCCTCCAGTGCACAAATTCAGAAAGGGCAAACTAACCGGAAAATTAAGGTGACTGGTGGTTCTCGCAGGACAGCAGAGATGAAATGCATCTGACTACACAGACAGGGAAGAGAAGATGAGCTCTGGGGCCTCCTCACCCTGCTTTGATTAGCAGAGAGGCTGTAAGGGTCACAGACAGGGAGCCCTCTGGAATCAAACACTATTTTTATCTGCTGGAGCCCCTTTAATTGGGCTGCATTGAAATCTGCCAGGCTCCCTGGAATCAAGGGAGCGGGAAGTAGATTAGGGGGACTTGGGGAGGAAGGAGGTCGTGCTGTTATCATTGGAGGCTGAACGAAGCCATCCGGAGTGCTGCTGTCTGATGATCATCACAGCTAATTAACACAGCTCCTTGAACCACTCTGACCCAGGGGAGGCCCAGCCTGGAGGGGGCAAGACCAGCAGAAGGAAAGGGCTGGCGGGTAATAACCTACACCACTCCTGGCTCCAGCTCCACCCCCATGATTGAAGGGACAAGGCTGCCAGCCCAGAGAAACCACAGGCTGGACTCTCCAAGCTGGGTTTCCCTGTCCCTGTCTCCACCCACCCTTCCTCCTTGTCCAGAGAGTTGGTATGGGCTCCAGGGCAGATGGGTGCATCCAGGAGGAAGGGCTCACTCCTGGGAGCTTCTGCACCAAGTCAGGTCACCAGCAAACTGCCCTCTCACTCTCATTTGTTCTGAGCACCTACCACGGGCTGGGCACTCAGCAGACCCTGGCGACGTGTGCATCCGCTGGTCCTGGTGGTCATAGGAGAGACAGACACTGGAGGTACCCTGGCTGAGAGGGGAGCTCCCCCAGTAAGCCGCTGGACTCTCAGGACTAGGGGAGGGCCAGGACCCTCGGAGGAGGAGTGGCAGCCACGGGAGAGCCAGGGTACAGGTTCCCGAAGAGGAAAAGGCAAGTACAGAAATGCTGAGCCGGGGAAACACTTGGTGTGTTTGAGGCGCAAAAGACAGGGTGAGGGTGGGCCGGGTCCATGCGGTGCACAAGGCCTTGTGGGCAGGATAAGCACTCTCACTTTTGATTCTAAGTGAAATGTTTGAAAACAGCCGCGAGCAGTTCATTAATTGGCTTGGCTCTCTTACCCTGTGCGTGCATTCATTTTGCTGCGCATGCATTCTCATGCTCACGCACTCATTAGCACAGGCCTATTACGTCTGCATCCTGAGGTTTGTTTATCCCATTCTCGTCCCTATTATTGACTTTTACTAATCAGTTCACGAAGGGGCGCTGGGGGCTTCGCCCCCCGGGGCAGCGCAGTGGCGGAAAGCGGACACTAGAGGGCGCGCACAGCACGCGCATGTCTCCGGAAGCGCCCTGGCTCCGCGGCGCCGGGGAGAAAAACCCTGGAGCATTCCGGCCGCCAGGGCGCCTATCCATCCCGGTTCTTCCACCCCTCTCTGCACAGACGAGGAAACTGAGACCCGGGGAACGGGCGTGGCTTGTGCAGGGTAACCTGGCGAGGAAGGGGCTGAGCAGGAGAGCAGGAAGGAGAGGAGGGGGCTTTTGCTCAGTGCCGGGTGGCCTCGGGGTGAGGGCCAAGGTGGCTGCGAGGCCACGGGAGCAGGCGCGGCCGGGCGCATTCCAGGAGCCGGACGGCACCGAGCCGGGGTGGACCTCTCTGGGAAGGGAGGGGAATGGGGGAAACCTCGGCGGCTCGGCCCCCGCCGTTCACGCAGACCGTGGAGCAGACGGTGCGGAAGGCGGACCCGGGATGGTGAGCGCTGGAGGGCTCGCGCGGCCCGCATCCCTGCCCTTCACCTCCTATCCTACCCCGCGTGGCCCCAGGGCGCAGAGCCACTGCGCTCCCTCTCCAGTAACCATTGCTGTCCCGGCTTAACGAACGGCGGAGGCGCCCGAGAACCAGAGAGGTCGGGCGATTTGCCGTAGGCTGCACAGCGTGAAAGCAGCGTAAAGCCGAACCTTCTCAGTCTCGCAGCCGGAACACAGCTGCGGGGCGGGTGGAGATGCGGTGCGGGGTCAGGACCTGGGCCGGTTCCAGGGAACAGTGACCCGTAATGATGACGACTGTTCTGAGTTTCCACCCAGGCCCGCGCCTCCCGGGGATCCCTAAACCGGACGGGGTAGGGCGTGGAGAGCGGAGGGGCAGCTGCCTGCGAGGGGCGCGTGGGACGGGGGGCTGCGGCCGGGGCGGATGTGGATCTGGGAAAAGCTGCGCTGGCCGGCTGGGAGGGCGCTGTACGTAGCCTTTTGCCCACCTACCCCGCTGTGACACGGGCTTGCACCGGCTGCCCTCTCTACTCCACACGGTTTTGCCCAGAGTCATGGGAAAGCAGGTCACCAGGCTTGGGAATTACAAGCCACACACCGCTCCTACTCATCCTCTGGAGACTGGGTGGGGCTGGGATGGAGCTGGGTCACGTGGCCCTGGAGTGGGGTTCTCCTTGTGCCTCCGGGGGTGCTGTTGAGGCCAGGTGGGTTCTGGGCCCAGCTCGCTGTCTACTCCAATCCCGCCCTTCTCTGAGCCTCATCTTCTTTGTGAGACCCTGCACCCCACCCCCATGGCATCCACCTGCCCCCGTGGGGTGGCTTCTCCGCCCCAATTCTGCCCAGTTCCAGCCCCACTGAAAGCCTCATGACTTCCAGCACCCCCGTGCCCCGCCACACACACACACACACACACACACACACACACACACACACACCCCCCAGGTGCACCTCTGTACCCTTGCTCGCCCGCCCTGCCCTGTTTCTCCTCCTGCAAACACCCCTCTTATCCTGTCGTGAGCTGTTGATTCCCCCGCCCCGCCCCCACCCCCCTTGGAGACGGGGTGGGTGGTCAGAGCGCTGAGGTCCTGTCCCACCACTCACTCTTCTCCTGTCGCCGTCATCTCCAGTTGCCCAGCCACTGCTGTTTGTTGACACCCGAGCCAGGCACCTGTCAGGATCTGCTCTCCGCCTTCTCAGCGTGTCAGCTTTCGCCCGGGTGACCTGTCTGATACACTGATACAGGCTGGCCTCCGCTTCCTTGACCTCCTCGTCTCTGGGGACCATCCCTGGGGGTCCAGGTCAGCTGCCCGTGCCCTGCATCTTTCTGGATCCTGGTTGTTATTGCGACCCTTCCCCCAACCCCTCCCTCAACTCTCTGCCCCTCAGCTGTTTTGTGACCTCGACCCCCTCCCTCTCCATGCTCTCCTGGGGCAGCGCCTCTTTCTGCCTCCTGACCCAGCTTAGATTTCTCAGTGGATGCCTCCTTTCAGTGCTGCTTCCCTACCCTGTGCGCTCCCTCACCTCTGCTTTCCTCCAGCAAGTCTGGGAAAGCCCCGTTCCGGGGAGCTGGAACCTACCTCCCCTCTGCTTTCTTCTCTCCTGCTCCTGCACAACCAAGCACTGCTGTCAGGGGCCCAGGTGAATTCACCATCACTGACCTCGGGTCGGGGGGGGGGCACCTCTCCCTCCTTGCTGCCACCTGAAACTTGGATATGCTGTCTGGAGCTCCTGTAGCCATCTTGGACCATTTGACTATTGGAAGAGTAAGACCCTGTGCTAAGGAGAGTGGAGCAGAAGGGAGGCTGTTCTCCATGCAGGTTTGGACAGCCCACCCCATGGACTTTGTTTATGGGGCAGGGGGCTAATCTGTCTTGTTGAAGCCGCCCTCACCAAGATGGTTTTACTGGCAGCTGAGGGGGTGGTTTGGGGTAGTGAGGGCATCCGGGGCTTGCGGCTGTGTGGGATGTGGTCAGGAGGAGTTTGGGGGACAGCTGGTGAGGGCAGGAATGGAGGAGTGAGGGGCAGACTGCAGTGGTCTGAGCAGGAGGTGAGCACAGGTGGGGAGAGGCCTGTGAGAGCTGAGCACTCCTTGACCTGTGATAGGGATGAGGGAGCCCCTTCGCACCCACAAGGAGCACAGCACACGCCGGGGCCAGTGTGCAGACAGCCTCTCCTGTGCAGGTTTGGAAAGTTGCAGCCGGGCCAGGGGCAGGGCGCATTGTGCTGAGCTGTGTCAGGGCCACTGCTAAGAAGCTGGTTCTGTTTCCTCTTGCTCCTCCCGCAGAACCAGGGTGGGGGAGGGGCGTCCGAGCGACCCTCCCCTCCTCACTTAAATGAATTGTGTCTCAATCTCCCTTCCCACCACAGGAAGCTGCTGCGGGGGCAGAGCAAGAAAATGCCCACGGGTCCTCCATCTCCATGTCCGGCACCTTCTCTATCCCTGACCTGATCCTCAGAGAGAGTGTCTTGGGTGAAAGGCCTCGTGAAGAATGGTGAACCTAGAAAGCTCATAGGCTTTGGGCACAGGCTGACCTGCCTGCTGGTCCTGCTTTTTCTACTTACTCTCCCAGGGACCTTGGCCAGTTTCTTTACTCTCTGATGTCAGTTCTCCATTTGTAAAACAGGGCTAACAACTCAGGATATCCGTGCAGATATTCAGTGAGCATCCTATCCTGAGAGCTTCTCTCTTCTTGATTGTGGGGGAGGAGACCTGACATGCGCACTGTTCAACCACCATCCTCCCCCCTCCTCCCCCCCCCAGATGCCACGTAACTCAGCAGACACCTGCTTATGACGGGCCGAGGGTCCAAGCTCTGAAGTGGCTGTTGAGGAATTTTTCAAAGGAAATTTGTTGAATTCATCTTCTGGAAATATCTGAATTCTCAACATAGAGTAAGAATTGTTCCAGAAATAATCATGCTTTGTGAATTCCCCACCCTTGGAGGGTCTGTAGAATAAAGATGCAGAGGATGGGGCTGACTGAGCTAGGCTTTCCCGGTTAGGGTTAGGGTTAGGGTTAGGAAAGCCTGGGGGACTTGAAGGGGATAGAGCTGGCCATGGAGCGGGTCATTGTGAGCGGGTCCTTGACCTCGTCTTGCCAAGCTCTGGTGGGTGAGAAGAAGAAGCTGGCTGGGCTTTTTATGACCTCGTCCTCCTCAGAACAGACGGGCCAAGGGAGAGTGGAGGCCAGCGAGGCCGGGATTCCCTCAGCCGCGGCTCCTGAGCGGCTTCTCTGCTTGACCCCTGCGGGCCCTGCGAGCAGGAGTGGTCAGATGGAGTCCAAGGCCTCACCAAGCTTGGATCCCCTGAGGAGACAGAGCAGACTCCCAGCACGGCCAGATCTGAACCCACATCTGACACCGAGTCTGTCCTTTGTCTCTGAATGTCACCGTGCCCTGCTGCCCCAGGGAGGGTGTGCCGGGACCTCCAGGACCACCTCCCCCGGGCGTCTCCAGGGCTGTGATTTTGGCCTCCAGGGTCCAGCTGGCCCCATCTGCGTGGAAGCTGCTGGATCTCAGGTTCTGCCGCCAGGGACTGCTGGCTGCCCGGCTGCCCAGGGCTCCTTACGGAATCCACGCTGCCCTCGGGGCAGGGGCAGGATCCCGGATGCTCAGTGCAGTGCTGGGCACTCAGCACCTAGCCTCTCTCTGAAGGCTGTCGCGTCAGGGAACCCAGAGCTGCGGGGAGCTGGGTTTTCCGACAGTGGGAGGGTCCACGTCAGCCAGGACGGTGAGCCCTCCCAGGTCCTGCGGTGTGGAGGCAAGTGGGCAGCTGTGTGGGGAGGATTTCCAGAAACCCAAGTGTATCCCACTGAGCCCTGAGGCGTGTCTCTGCCTGTGTGTTTCTGCCTGTGGCTGTCTGCCGGCACTGATGCTGTAAGGGAAGAGGGTGGCGATATTTTGACCTGGTAACAAGCGGAGCTTTCATTTTTGGTAATCCTTCTTTTAACCCCACTGCTGTGAAATTTACAACACTACCCTCCTCCTATCCCAGACCTTGAAGCTGAAGCGGGCTGGACCCTCTCACTCCCTGGGGGAACAGAAGTGACAATAGACTGATGGAAAGGATGCTTGGCGGTGGGCTCCCCAGGGTCAGAGCTGGGGTGGGTATCAGCCACTTCGGATGGATGTGGCAATGCAGGGTCAGGGAGGCCCTGGTCCTCTTCCTGCGGCTGGGCCAGTGGAGGGGGCTCGGGAGGCAGTAGGTTCCTCCAAGCCCCCACCATCCCTCAGCCTGATACATACAACAGACCTGGCTGTGAGATGGGTCTAGGATAAGAGGGCCCAGGGAAACCTTGGAATGTTCCACAGTAGGGCAGGAGGAGCCTGAGAAGGAGTACTCGCTAGAGGGAGAGAGGGTTGGGCTGCAGAGGGGAACCTGGAGCCTGGGAGGGAAAGCGGCTTCTCAGTCGGGGCAGAGCAGACAGGCTGGGTGCCGGTAGCTCAGCAGCTGTCTGCAGCTCTGAGGGTCACAGCCTGGGACTGGACACCTCTGAGGGTCACAGCCCGGGACCAGACACCATCCACTCAGGCCTGAGTGGGATCTATAGCCCTTCAGAGCTCAGACACTGCCCTGCTAAGCAACAGAGGAAGAAGGCTGAAGGGACTGGGGGAAAAAAGCCTCACACATGTAAAATGCATATGATTACATTTTCTGGAATTGGCAAAATGGAGGCTTGAGACAAATTATATTCAATTATAAAAGAGTTTAGAAAACATGTACTTAGTTTTAGTTTTATTTATTTTTCAAATATATGTAGATGTATGTACTTATATATATCTTTATATATTCAATATATCTATTCTTTTTGAGCTTCTCCCCTATTATAGGTAATTATAAGATATGGAGTAGAGTTCCCTGTGCTATACAGTAGTTCATTGTTGTTTACCTATTTTGTATATAGTAATGTGTATATGGTAATCCCAAACTCCTAATTTTTTGCTTCCCATATCCCCTTTGGTAACCATGTCTTAGAAAACCTATACTCTTTTGCACATTCAAATTTGTGACCAAATTTGACCCCCCAAAACATGTTCCACGTGTTTGGAGCTACATCCCAGATGCCAGTGGAGTCTCTGTGACCCTTGGAAGTCAAGGTAAACTTGGCTTCACCCCACCTTCACCCTCCCAGTTCCGCAGCCTAGCAGCTCAGTGAGCCTTGCTTGGCTTCACTAGGAGTCCAGCCTTCACCCTAGGTCATATGTTGGAGATCTTCTTTGAGTACACACAGAGCTTGCTATTAGGAATTTTTGTAATACCTTTTCCACCTTGTTTTACATACCTGCACCCTCACACAATGTAATAACCCTTTTATATAGAAATATTTTTTTAAATGCATTGCATTCTTCCCAGTTCAGTGAAGAAGAGTTGACCCAACAGGACCGACTCTTCCTTGATGCCAGGCCCACTGCCTCTATTGTGCGACGCCAGCTCTCAGATGGCACTTCTTGGGGCTGTCAGCCAATGGGGCCCTGTTAGGATGGGCTAGGGCACAGCGTATGGAAACCCAGTGGTGGCCTCAGAGCTTGGCTCCTTCAGATCTTCAGTTGTGGGAGAGGCCCATCACACCCTCAGCCTCAGCCCCTCCTCTGCTGCCTGCCATCCATCTCCCAGGCTTGCTGTGCATCTGCAGGGCTGGCCGTGCTGCCTGGTGCAGAAAGCGTTCTCAACGAACTGTACCTAGTTTAATTATTGTTTACTGCTGTCCAAGAATAAACGAAGGCTGTCAGAGGAAACAAAATAAGCAAAATCCCTTTGAGTTTAAAAGAGAGAGATAATGGAAACCACTGAGATATATTTTTTTAAAATTTTATTTATTTATTTATTATTTTTTGGGGGGTACACCAAGTTCAATCATCTGTTTTTATACACATATTCCTGTATTCCCTCCATCCCTCGACTCCCCCCCACCCTCCCCGTCCCAGTCCTCTAAGGCATCTTCCATCCTCGAGTTGAACTCCCTTTGTTATACAACAACTTCCCACTGACTATCTATTTTACAGTTGGTAGTATATATATGTCTGTGCTACTCTCTCACTTCGTCTCAGCTTCCCCTTCAATCCCCGCCCCAAACCTCGAGTTCTCCAGTCCATTCTCTGCATCTGCATCCTTGTTCTTGTCTTGTCACTGAGTTCATCAGTACCATTTTTAGATTCCATATATGTGAGTTAGCATACAATATTTGTCTTTCTCTTTCTGACTTACTTCACTCTGTATGACAGACTCTAGGTCTATCCACCTCATTACATATAGCTCCATCTCATCCCTTTTTATAGCTGAGTAATATTCCATTGTATATATATGCCACATCTTCTTTATCCATTCACTTGTTGATGGGCATTTAGGTTGCTTCCATGTCCTGGCTATTGTAAATAGTGCTGCAATAAACATTATGGTACATGTTTCTTTGGGAATTATGGTTTTCTTTGGGTATATGCCCAGGAGTGGGATTACTGGATTATATGGTAGTTCTATTTGTAGTTTTTTAAGGAACCTCCATACTGTTTTCCATAGTGGCTGTACCAACTTACAGTCCCACCAACAGTGCAGGAGAGTTCCCTTTTCTCCACACCCTCTCCAACATTTGTTGTTTCCAGATTTTGTGATGATGGCCATTCTGATCAGTGTGAGGTGATACCTCATTGTGGCTTTGACTTGCATTTCTCTGATGATGAATGATGTTGAGCAACTTTTCATGTGTTTGTTGGCCATCTGTATGTCTTCTTTGGAGAAATGTCTATTTAGGTCTTCCACCCATTTGTGGATTGGGTTATTTGCTTTTTTGGTATGAAGCTGCATGAGCTGCTTGTATATTTTGGAGGTTAATACTTTGTCCGTTGTTTTGTACGCAACTATTTTTTCCCATTCTGAGGTTTGCCTTCTAGTCTTGTTTATGGTTTCTTTCGCTGTGCAAAAGCTTTTAAGTTTCATGAGGTCCCATTTGTTTATTCTTGATTTTATTTCCATGATTCTAGGAGGTGGGTCAAAAAGGATCTTGCTTTGATGGATGTCATAGAGTGTTCTGCCTATGTTTTCCCCTAGGAGTTTTACAGTGTCTGGCCTTACATGTAGGTCTTTAATCCATTTGGAGTTTATTTTTGTGTATGGTGTTAGGAAGTGTTCTCATTTCATTCTTTTACATGTAGCTGTCCAATTTTCTCAGCACCACTTCTTGAAGAGGCTGTCTTTATTTCCATTGTATATCCATGCCTCCTTTGTCAAAGATAAGGTGCCCATATGTGTTTGGGCTTACTTCTGAGTTCTCTATTCTATTCCATTGATCTTCCTTTCTATTTTTGTGCCAGTACCATACTGTCTTGATCACTATGGCCTTGTAGTAGAGTTTGAAGTCAGGAAGCCTGATTCCTCCAACTCCGTTTTTCCTTCTCAAGATTGCTTTGGCTATTCGGGGTCTTTTGCGTTTCCATACAAATCGTAAGATTTCTTGCGCTAGTTCTGTGAAAAATGCCATTGGTAATTTGATCAGGATTGCATTGAATCTGTAAATTGCTTTGGGTAGTACAGTCATTTTCACGATGTTGATTCTTCCAATCCAGGAACATGGTCTGTCCCTCCATCTGTTTGTGTCATCTTTGATTTCTTTCATCAGTGTCTTAAAGTTTTCTGCATACAGATCTTTTGCCTCCTTAGGCAGGTTTATTCCTAGGTATTTTATTCTTTTGGTTGCAATGGTGAATGGGAGAGTTTCCTTAATTTCTCTTTCTGCTCTTCCGTTGTTAGTGTATAGGAATGCAAGAGATTTCTGTGCATTAATTTTGTATCCTGCCACTTTACTAAACTCATCAATTAGTGCTAGCAGTTTTCTGGTAGAGTCTTTAGGGTTTTCTATATATAATATCATGTGATCTGCAAAGAGTGACAATTTTACTTCTTCTTTTCCAATTTGGATTCCTTTTATTTCTTTTTCTTCTCTGATTGCTGTGGCTAAAACTTCCAAAACTATGTTGAATAATAATGGTGAGAGTGGACACCCTTGTCTTGTTCCTGTTCTTAGAGGGAATTCTTTCAGTTTTTCCCCATTGAGAACGATGTTGGCTTTTGGTTTTTCATATATGGCTTTTATTATGTTGAGGTAATTTCCTTCTATGCCCATTTTCTGGAGAGCTTTTATCATAAATGGATGTTGAACTTTGTCAAAAGCTTTTTATGCATCTATTGAGATGATCATATGGTTTTTATCCTTCAATTTGTTGATATGATGTATCACGTTGATTGATTTGCGTATATTGAAGAATCCTTGCATCCCAGGGATAAACCCCACTTGATCACGGTGTATGATTTTTTTAATGTGCTGTTAGCTAGTATTTTGTTGAGGATTTTTGCATCTATATTCATCTGTGATATTGGTCTGTAATTTTCTTTTCTTGTGACATCTTTGCCTGGTTTTGGTATCAGGGTGATGGTGGCCTCGTAGAATGAGTTTGGGAGTGTTCCGCCTTCTGCAATATTTTGGAAGAGTTTGAGAAGGATAGGTGTTAGCTCTTCTCTAAATGTTTGATAGAATTCACCCGTGAATCCGTCTGGTCCTGGGCTTTTGTGAGTTGGGAGATTTTTAATCACTGCCTCAATTTCCTTACTTGTGATTGGTCTGTTCATAGTTTCTATTTCTTCCTGGTTCAGTCTTGGAAGATTGCGTTTTTCTAAGAATTTATCCATTTCTTCCAGGTTATCCAATTGATTGGCATATAGTTGCTTGTAGGAGTCTCTCATGATGTTTTGTATTTCTGAGGTGTCTGTTGTTACTTCTCCTTTTTCATTTCTAATTCTGTTGATTTGCATCTTCTCCCTTTTTTTCTTGATGAGTCTGGCTAATGGTTTATCAATTTTGTTAATCTTCTCAAAGAACCAGCTTTTAGTTTTATTTATTTTTGCTATTGCTTCCTTCCTTTCTTTTTCATTTATTTCTGCTCTGATCTTTATGATTGCTTTCCTTCTGCTCACTTTGGGGTTTCTTTGTTCTTCTTTTTCTAATTGTTTTAGGTGTAAGGTTAGTTTGTTTATTTGATAATTTTCTTGTTTCTTAAGGTAGGACTGTATTGCTATAAACTTCCCTCTTAGAACTGCTTTTGCTGCGTCCCATAGGTTTTGGGTTGTTGTGTTTTTATTGTCGTTTGTTTCTAGATATTTTTTGATTTCCTCTTTGATTTCTTTAGTGATTTCTTGGTTGTTTAAGAGTGAATTGTTTAGCCTCCATGTGTTTGTATTTTTTGCAGTTTTTTTCCTGTAATTGATATCTGGTCTCATGGTGTTGTGGTCTGAGAAGATGCTTGATATGATTTCAATTTTCTTGAATTTGCCGAGGTTTGATTTGTAACCCAAGATGTGATCTATCCTGGAAAATGTTCCGTGTGCACTTGAGAAGAAAGTGTAGTCTGTTGTTTTTGGATGGAATGTCCTATAAATATCAATTAAGTCGGGATGGTCTAATGTGTCATTTAAAGCTTGTGTGTCTTTATCTTCTGTTTGGATGATCTGTCCATTGATGTAAGTGGGGTGTTCAAATCTCCCACTATTATTGTGTTACTGTCGATGTCCCCTTTTATGGCTGTTAGCATTTGCCTTATGTATTGAGGTGCTCCTATGTTGGGGGCATAGATATTTACCATTGTGATATGTTCTTCTTGAATAGATCCCTTGATCATTATGTAGTGTCATTCCTTGTCTCTTTTAATAGTCTTTACTTTAAAGTCTAATTTGTCTGAATATTGCTACTCCAGCTTTCTTTTGACTTCCATTTGCATGGAATATCTTTTTCCATCCCTTTCCTTTCAGTCTATATGTATCCCTTGGTCTGAAGTGGGTTTCTTGTAGGCAGCATATAGAAGGGTCTTGTTTTTGTATCCATTCAGCCAGTCTGTGTCTTTTGGCTGGAGCATCTAATCCATTTACATTTAAGGTGATTATTGACATGTGTTCCAATTACCATTTTCTTAATTGTTTTGGGTTTGTATTTGTAGGTGTTTTCCTTTTCTTGTGTGTCCTACTTAGAGAAGTTCCTTTAGCACTTGTTGTAAGGCTGGTTTGGTGGTGCTGAATTCTCTTAACTTTTGCTTGTCTGGAAAGCTTTTAATTTCTCCCTCAAATCTGAATGAGATTCTTGCTGGGTAGAGTATTCTTGGCTGTAGGTTTCTCTCTTTCAGGACTTTCAGTATATCCTGCCATTCCCTTCTGGCCTGCAGAGTTTCTGTAGAAAGGTCAGCTGTTATCCTGATGGGTTTTCCCTTATATGTTGTTTGTTGCTTTTCTCTTGCTGCTTTTAATATTTTTTCTTTGTGTTTAATTGTCATCAGTTTGATTAATGTGTGCCTTGGTATATTTCTCCTTGGGTTTATTCTGTATGGGACTCTCTGTGCTTCTTGGACTTGGTTAATTATTTCCTTTCCCATGTTGGGGAAGTTTTCCACTATAACCTCTTCAAATATTTTCTCAGACCCTTTCTTGTTTTCTTCTTCTTCTGGGATGCCTATAATTTGAATGTTGGTACACTTAATGTTATCGCTGAGGTCTCTGAGACTGTCTTCTATTCTTTTTTCTTTTTCCTGCTCTGTGGCGTTTATTTCCCCCATTCTATCTTCCAACTCACTTATTCGTTCTTCTGCCTCCGTCATTCTGCTGGTTATAGCATCTAGAGTATTTTTAATTTCAGTTATTTTGTTATCCATTGTTGTTTGTTTTTCTGAGTTCTTATGAACTGTTTTTTGTGCTTTCTCTATTTTGTTATCGAGATTTTGTATCATTTTTACTATCATTACTCTGAATTCTTTTTTAGGCATTTTTCCTATTTCCTCCTCATTTATTTGGTATCGTGGGTTTTTTTTCCTGCTCCTTTGCCTGCATAGTGTTCCGTTGTTTCCTCATGGTTGTCCAGACTTTCGGGGTTGCTTGTCCTGGTGTTAGAGGTGTTTATAGAAGGCTGTCTAAGTCTCAGACTAATGTTAATATTTCTGTTTCCTTAGAGTCTCAGCTGTAAGTGTCCTTCTACTCGCCTTGAGTTTTTTTTTTATTATTCTGTGGCCAGCAGAGCTTCCTTTATTGTTTGTCTGTAAGCGTCCTTGGTGTGTGGGGAGGGAGAGGATACAATAGTGGCTCCTTTCCCTGGGAGTGAGTGAGCAGTGGTGCACTGTTGTTTCAGTCGGGCTTGGAGGTGCGTGTTGCAGAGGGACGCTGGTGGCTCAGGTGTAAACAGAAGGTCTCAGAGTTGGGCCTCTCTCGGGTTTTTTTTTTCTCTGCAGCCTACCTGCTGCCGGAGTTCCAAGGGGTTTTAATCCAGCCCCGCCTGAGTGCCTGAGGGTCCTTGTTATCCCTGAGCGCCTTAGGTGGCCCACAGGGCATCTCTCCACTGCCTGTTGCAGAGGCGCCGAAAGAGAGAGAGAGGCTATGCCCGTGGCTTCTCCCCCCACCGCCCGTGAGCCTGCAGCGTCCAGCTGCCATCATGGGCGGTCAGCTCTCAGGGGCAGGCACTCCTCACCGCGGACCTCTTCCCTCCTGTCCTCTCGGTCTGTCACCTTACTGGCAACAATGTTTCTCACCCTGAACCAGTTCTCCGGTTCCCTCGCTCCCGCTCCCGGACCCTCTGTTCAGCTGTGAATCGACGTCTCAGTCCCCGAACGCTGAGCTGCGGTGCGGACCCTCTGTATGTTTCTCACTCCCTCCTATCTGCCACAGCTCCACGGCTTCACACCTCTTGAGGTCCTTTCTGGTGTCCGAGGCCGTCTGCTGGTGTTCAGTTGGTTCTCTGTGGGAATTATTGCATCTTTTGGTGCATTCCCAATGCATCTGTGGAGAGGGATGTATTCCACGTCCCTCTACTTCACCGCCATCTTTTTCTCTCCTACCACCAGGTTTTAAATCATTTTTCCTTTTACAAATTCTTCCTTTCTTTCTCTTTATTATTATTATTTTTAATTGAAGTATAGTTGCTGTACAATCTTTTATAGGTTACAGATGTACACTAATAGTGATTCATACTTTTTAAAGGTTATACTCCATATATTGCCCTGTTGTAAAATATATCCTTGTAGCTTATGTTATAAATAGTTTGTACCTCTTAATACTCTACCCCTACCTCTTCTGTCCCTCTCGCCACTGGTAACCACTAGTTTGTTCTCTGTATCTGTGAGTCTGCTTCCTTTCTGTTATATTCACTAGTTTGTTGTATTTTATAGATTTCACATATAAGTCACATTGTACAGTATTTGTCTTTCTCTGTCTGACTTATTTCACTTAGTATAATGTCCTCCCATTCCATCCATGTTGTTGCCGATGGCAAGATTTCATTCTTTTTTTTATGGCTGAGTAATATTCCATTGTGTGTGTGTGTGTGTGTGTGTGTGTGTGTGTGTGTGTGTGTGTGTGTATTCTTTATCCATTCATCTGCTGATGGACACTTAGGTTGCTTCCATATCTTGGCTATTTTAAATAATACTGCTGTGAACATTGGGTCCAAATTCTTTATTTTAATTTTTCCTTTAATTATCTAGATTTTTTTGTAAAATGGATGGTTTTTTGAGGAAGGACTTTTGAGTTTGGTAATCTCTGAGGTTTTTCATGTTTGCATATGTTAAGCTATTGCCTAAGTGATTTAAAAAGATGACTTGACTTTTACCCTTAGGTGATATCTTGGCTGAGTATTCTGTATTTTTTATCTCAGGACTTGTAGACATTGTTGCTCTGTTAACTTGACATTGCTGTTGCTATGGAGAAATTTGATACTAGATGGATATTTTTTACCTTTCTAGATTGTTTTTTGTCTGTCAGGATGCTTGAAGAATGTTTTTTTATCCTTTAGCTGTAACAGTTAACTGGGATATATTTCAACATTTTGTGCTTTGTTTAGATTTCTTGGATTAAAATGTGCTTTTTTAATATATAGATTAAAAAATATTGGAGTATAGTTGATTTACAGTGTTGTATTAGTTTCTGCTTCACAGCAAAGAGAATCAGTTATACATATACATATATTCACTCTTTTTTAGATTCTTTTCCCATATAGGTCATTACAGAGAATTGAGTAGCGTTCCCTGTGCTGCATAGTAGGTCCTTATTAGTTATCTATTTTATATAGAGTAGTGTGTATATGTCAATCGCAATCTTATTTTCCCCCAGAATTTCAGAGACTTTTTTGGAATAATTACCTGGTCCGTGTTTTGGGGCATATTTTGATTGTTTTTGTCTGTTTTCCTTCACAGTTATTTCTTCTGTATCTTTCTCTTTTTCATCTGTTTTCATTATCAAGTCACTTAACCTCCCTGAACCTCATTATAAAGTCAGGATGAGATGCCTGTTTCACAGGGCAGCTTCCAGAATTAAAAATCTTAATATATGTAAAGCTCTTAAAACAATGCTCAGCCCAGAGCAAGCCATGTGCAGATGGTATTGATTATTATTTTTATGAATTTTTGTTTGTTTTTATTATTGTTCATCATAATGAAATTGTTAATTCTTGGAGCCAGATAGCCACATATAGGCTGTGTGACCTTGGACAAGATACTAAACCACTCTGTGCCTTATTTTCCTCCTTTGTTAAATGGAGGTAATAACTATCCCTACCTCATATGACTATAATGAGGATTAAGAGTTGATACTAGTAAAGTGCTTAGAACTGTGTTGGCACATAAAGTGCTGTGTATATTGTTAAATAAATATCTTCTCAAGCTTTTCTTACAGATGAACAATTTTTTTTGCATGGTTTTATTCTGTTTCTCACTGTTTCTAATGTATTATTAGTTTTGTAATGATGTTGTTTTGTTATTAACTTGCTTCTGTATGTCTACATTCTCTTTTTTTATTTCATTCTGTCTCTGAGTCCTCTTGTTAATGCTTTAGGTCCTTTTAAGTTGTTCTTTAGTTTAAAGCAGTGGCAAAGAATTTCTTGTCACTCACTGAGTATATTTTCTTCTGGGTTGGGTTCTTCATTCTTGCATGCTGTGCCCCTTTCATTACTTTCATTACTGGTGCGTGTGTCGGGAATGGTCACGTCTGCTGTTTCCTCGTGTATTGGAATCTTTTCCTCTGGCTCCTGGTGGGCAGTGGTGTCCAGACCTTCTTCCTGCTCTGCTCAACCCTGCTGATTTTGTTCTGTGAGGCCCGCTTACTTTCCCATCAGAGCCCCTAAGTATTCAGAGTTTTATTGTGTTTCTGTAGCCAGAAGCCATGACGGAGAGGTGGTCCGGATGGCAGTCTCTCTGAGAACATCTAGGCCAAGGCTCACATCCCATTGCTGAGGCACTGACGTGGGAGTGAATGCCTCATCACCGGGCGGTGCCTTCAGATCTTTCCTCCCGACAGGTGTCTTCATTTTCCATGGGGAGAGTCCCTCCCCATGTTTTCCCATGTCTCCCCAGACACCAGCTGCCACATCCACTACTTCTCCATAAGAAAAGGAAAGACCCCCAACTGTGCCACCTCTGTTTGCTTCGCTCTGGGTTTGAGGGCACTGATGAGCATCCTCAGACCTGTAGCCCGGCTGATGTGATCCTGGCGTGGGGCAGGGTGGGCCAGTGCTGTGGGCGCCCCAGCTCTTTTGCCTTGGCTTCCTGATCAGGCATGCAGCGCACTGGGTTATACCCCACTCCTCCTTTGGTTGCTGTTGGAGAAACTTCCTTTGTGAGGAGCAGGGGATTTAATTTATGGTTTCATGAGTGTTTGCTCATGGGGTACTAGGCAGGGCAGTTCTGTGATGCAGTTCCTATTAGCCAATTCAGCTGGAAACCCTGGCTGTCTTTTGATGAATCGTTCTTCTTTTTTTGTCATTGCCTCTCTGGCAATCTTTAAAAACCCACTACATTATCAAATCTATGGAGTAAGCCAGGAAAGTGCCTCTGAACTTGAATAAGGGTTTTAAAATGGGGCTAATATATGCTCTTCCCTTCTTCCCACCTGACTGAAGGAAGCAAAACAGTCACCCCAAAACTGGGTTGACTCCAAAGCACTCCTATGATTGCAGAGAAATATAAATTCTCTCAACTGTCTCACAAGCTTGAGGACAGCAAGGGTCAGGTTGGCTAATTTTAATTATATTCTCTTAGCATGTCTTGAAGCCCATAAATCTAAATGCCAATAAATTAATATATCATGCTGAAGGCCTTCCAGCCACAGCATTAAATCAACTATGCAGGGAGTGCCGTGTGGAACAGGGCAAACTCCCAGAAGCTCGAGTATTTCAATTTCACTGTATTAATCTGTCGTTAAAGGGGCCCTCAAGTCCCAGTGTCCACGCGTGTGACCATGAGCAACGGTAATTTGCTGGGCATGAATTCAGCCCATTGTACCCTTGGCTTCTGTATGGCTGTCCATCCCCCACAGCCCCTGAGGATGTGTGCCGAGTCTTCCTTGTCCGTGAGCCTCGTGTGGTTTCCGAGATGGGGTGGTCCTTCTGGTGTAGGAATGTTACAGTTAGGCTGAATGAAGGGTTTGCTCAGGCCTGGGATCAGGGTGAGGAAGGCAAGGAGCCAAATCTCTTCTGCACCACTTCCATTTGATGGTACAATCCTGCGGAGTACATCCTACTTCACGGCTCAGTGGGTCAGACAACACCCAGGTCATGATGGGCAGCTTAGGTCAGATGGTAGCTTGGCGGCCCACAGTTAAGCATTCAGTCTCTATTAAGACCCAGTATTGGTCCCAAAGCCATTTCTCAAAAGGAGAGTCAGGGAATTCCCTGGTGGCGCAGTGGTTAAGAATCTGCCTGCCAATGCAGGGGACATGGGTTTAATCCCTGGGAAGATCCCACATGCCGTGGAGCAACTAAACCCATGTGCCACAACAACTGAGCCTGTGCTCTAGAGCTCGTGAGCCACAACTATTGAGCCCGAGTGCTACAACTACAGAAGCCTGCGTGCCTAGAGCTTGTGCTCTGCAACAAGAGAGGCCACCACAATGAGAAGCCCACGTGCTGCAACGAAGAGTAGCCCCCACTTGTGGCAACTAGAGAAAGCCCGTACGCAGCAATGAAGACCAACACAGCCAATTAATTAATTAATTAATTAATTTATAAAAAGAGAGTCACTATCTGAAGGTGATGGCAGAGCCTTGCTCCAAAATCTTAAAGGTTTGCACTGTGGTTCACATATAGGGCCTGACAAAAGCTCCACACAGTGTCTCTATCTGCCACTGACATTCAAGCATGACCGGCTCTACTGGGTCACGTGGCTCAAGTGGCAGAGCAGCTTGCCCAGCAGCTGGACCTGTTGCAGCACCTTATTTGTTCACAGCTCCACTCAAAACCAGCAGCTTTTGGGGTCACTCAGTAAATGAACTAGAGTAGCACACCTTATTGCCTCCAAAATCCAAAGAAGCTCCACTAGGTATGGCGCCTGTTCTTCAGCAGTAGGGGTACCGGATGCAACAGTGTATCCTTTTAATTTAAAAGGGACAGCTCGCTTTGCCCTAGAGCATTGCATCCCTACAACTGTTACTGAAGTGGGCGGACCCTGAATTTTTGTGGGATTTATTTCTCATTCTCTAGCATGTACATATTTTACCAATGTGTCTGGAGCGGTTGCTACTTCTTCCTCACTGGGTCCGATCAGCATGATGTCATCAATGTAATGGACCAGCGTATGTCCTACGGGAGAGAAAGGTGATCAGGATCCCTTGGACTACATTGTAACGTAGGACTGGAGAGTCAACATACCCCTGAGGTAGGATAGTGGAGGTGCATTGCTGGCCTTGCCGGCTGCAAGCAAACTGCTTCTGGTGGTCTTTATTATCAGGGGTGGAGAGAAAAGCATTTGCTAGAGCGATGCATACCAGGGACCTGGGGTATGTTAATTTGCTCAGGCAATAAAATCACATCTGGTTCAGCAGCTGCGATTGAAATCACCACTTGGTTAAGTTTGTGATAATCCACTCTCATTCTCCAAGATCCATCTGCTTTCTGCACAGGCCACACAGGAGGGCTGAATGGGGTTGTGGTGGAAGTCACCACCCACAGCATCTTTCAAGTCCTTGGTGGTGGTGCTAATCTCTGCAACCCCTCGAGGAAGGTGGCATTGCTTTTGGTGTATGATTTTCCTGGGTAGAGGGAGTTTTGGTGGCTTCCATTTGGTCTTTCCCATAATTACAGCCCTCACTCCATGGGTCAGGGAACCAATGTGGAATTCTGTCAGATCCTGGGTATGTCTGTTCCAATTGTGCATTCCAGAACTGGGGCAATAACCACAGGACAAGATTGTGGATCCCCTGGGCTCATTGTGAGATGGACCTGAGCAGTACAGGGTGTGGCACTCCGCCAAGCTCCAGTGTTCACTTGACCTGCCTAAGTTGCTAATCTGTTTGGTGAACCACAGTGACATTTTGGATTTCCTAGAATGAGTGTTAGGTTAGAACCAGTGTCCAGTAATTCCCCCAAAGCCTGATTGTTTCTCTTTCCCCCTGTCCACAGTCACCCTGGTAAATGGCCATAGGTTCCTTTGGGGAGGCTGGGATAGAGATGAACAATGTATATTTTTGGCAGGATATATGAATCCTTCCTCAAGGGCACCCGGATTCCCCTTCACTCAAGGGGTTCTGGGTCTGTTACCTGACTTGTCTGGGAATTGGTTGGTTGCGGGGGGCGGCGGGGCTTTCTGTTTGGGTCATTGAAGGCAGACTTTGTTTAGTAGATCTAGAGTTCTTTTTTTTCATGGACACACTTTCTATTCTTTATTCAAGCCTGTGTATTACCAAGATTTGGTGCTGTGATAGGATTCTGAGGGGCGATGGCTGCAGAGACAGTCATTCTGCCAAAATGGCAGGAAGACTCTTAGCCGTTGTCCCTCTTTGAACCCATTCACTTTAAAAAAAAAATACTGGAGTATAGTTGATTTACTGAGTTTTTATGCTTACACAGATCAAGTCAGAACTTAGCAGGCTGCCCATCTACTTCTTTTCTAGGGGCACCGTGATCATAGGCCTCTGTGAGTCTGGCTCTTCTGATTGCTGCTTTGACTCGTGTGTCCCCTGCAGCCACTAGCTGGGCATCAGAGGCTGCCCATGATCTGGCCTCCAATCTGCCTCTCAGTTTCCTTCATTTGTCTTCCTCCCTTCAGCTCTGGGTTCCACCCACACTACAGAGCATGTGCCCTTCCTTCTTCCCCACTCAGGCCATTCATCTCTCTGCTGTCATGGGTGCCACTCCCTCTGTCCACCACTCTCTGTGATTCTACTGTGGCCCCCAGACCTCCCCGACATTCCTCTGTGCCTACACTTTACCCCGGTGTTTGGTGCTTACCTGTTTATTTGTCTCTTCCCCAGTAGGCTGTGACATTCTTGAGGAGAGGGCTGGAGGTGACCCACTGCTGCATCTCTAGTACCAGGCTTGGCACTCAGCCAGCCCACAGCAAATGCTTGTTCAGCGGAAGTGTGATTTGAAACTCTGGTTCCCCTGACCCCTCTCTGATTGACCTTTCCAGGTGAGAGATACGGACATTTGAGTACATCCTCCTGCATTTAACTGAAGCTTAAAAGGCGCGTTCCCAAAGTTTACTGAAAACTCTGCGTTCTGCACATCCAGCCTGTGATGCTGGGGATTTGGCATATACCCTGCATGATTTTTTGTTGTTGTTGTTGCTTTTGACAGCCCTTCCTGTCTGTCAGCATGATTCCCCATAAATTGTTCTAATTTATAAGGCATTTCATACTACGTGAGCCTGGCAGAAACGTGGCGGGGGTGGTGGTGGGGGGGAGCCAGCTCTGAGGCTTGTAAGGCTGTTTGTGTTCATGTAGGATATTGGGGAGTTGCTGCTCCCCTGGCTGGGGCCTGGGATCAGCGCTGGGCAGGAGCTGTAATTAAAGGCAAGAAGTTGGCACTTCTGGGCTTCACCACTCGCCCCAGCTCCCAGCTCTGTGCTGGCTGCAGCCCCTGAAAATTCCTGTATCAAGCAGTGAATTATTCAACAGGACCAGGCAGGTAAACAGAGAGGTGGAGGTAGTCACCTTAGCCTAGGAATGCAGGTGAGCAAAGAGGGTCCACAGTGACAAGAAGCAGACACTTGGTGCAGAGACAAGAATATTTACAATGCAAATGCTGCTTCTTAACCAGACATATCTAACCAGAAACAAAAAAATCAGTGCATGTTTTTCCTACTGCTTTTGTTAGTCTACTGATTTATTAATGTCTGTCCTCACTGGGGGCCGCTAATGTAGCATACACATTTGTTTGTTTGTTTGTTCTTAGAGATTTCATGATTTGTTGTTAGTTTTAAGGTTATATATAGCATGTTATTTCACAGAAACACATGGGGTTTTATTTATGTATTTGCCCAGAAATTACATGTATAGAATGCATTTATCTTATGAAGAAGTTGTTTCAGTATTTTAAAGTTATGTCAGGGTTGCAGGAATCTGTTATCTTGGGCATTTGGGAGGCAATTTGATAGTCTTATTTCAGAGTTTTAAAAAAAACAGGGAATTTTTTTCTGGGATCATTTGTATAAGGAGATATATTAAGATATTGAGGGTGGGGACTGTTTTCAGACTACACTTCCTCTCTCCATCCTTGTCTTGCACTTGTCCAAGTCCTCTAGGAGATTGGGGCCTTGCTGAGCCAGCCATGGGGGAAGTGAGTGATGCCCCTGTCAACTGAAAAAAATGCATAACCTAAAAGTTGAGAATTATATTTTATTTGGTGGACATTCTGAGGACTTAAACCCGGGACACAGCCTTTCAGATAGCTCTGAGAGATTACTCTGAAGAGGTAAGGGAGGAGCCAGGATATATAGGCAATTCCAACAAAGACCAGGTAGTTGGAACATCAAAAGATTACTGTTAATTAAAGAAAACCAGATATGTCAAGTTACTTAATTTAGTGCTTTTCTATGTATGGGAAGGTGCAAGAGTCTGGGCTCATTGAAATCGTTCCTTTGATATGCACCCCGGCTCTCTGGGGCCAGTATCCTGTGCTTTCTCATCCTTGGTCTCCTCAGGGTGCATTGTTAGGGGAGGCTGTGGCATCTGATGACTGCAACATCGTTTGCGTACTGATATGTCACCCAGCATTCTTAGTCCACACCCCAAAGGAGAGTCACTGTGTTATCTCTTAAGGAAAGGGCAGAGGACATCAGACCTCTTCAGATTTCAGTTTCTCTCTCAATCTCCCCATCAATTAAAATAAACATCTCACTCTTCCCTTTAACATTATACTGTTAGTCATGCAACTGGCCTCTCCTTCCAAGGCTCTGTAGCAAACACATCCTCTCAATTAGAAATAGCCTTTTCTCAAACAGCTCACTTTCTTTCATTTTACACCCTGTCTCTCCATTAATCTCATTCTCTGTTGTCTTGCTATTATTTTGTTTACATCTTTTCTCTCTCCAGACAGACTACAAGCTATGGGACTGCAGGATCCATGATTGACTGGTCTTGGTGAGACGTGAGACTCGTGTAATTATTGCTGATGATGATAAATAAATGACTTATCTACATTTAATGAGTGAGCAGATGAATGAATGAGATCTCAGATCTTAATATTCTATAAAAATGCTATCTGGTACATATTTATTTTTAGCCTAGTAGTTAGCTCAGGGACAAGGAACAGGCACGGGCATATTTATCACTTTTGTCTAGAATAAGCAACATTGCTCTGATATGAAAAGAGCATTTTATAGGTCCAATCACCATCCAGGGAATGTGTAAAGAAAGTTTTATCAGAACGAGGACCCCTTCCAGGGCCTGAGGGTGGGATCTTGTGTAACATTCAGAAAGGAATTGTCAGAGGAGACGTGCTGACAGAGCAAAAGACGTTATTGGGAAGGGGTGCCTGGGCAGAGAGCAGGAGGGTGAGGGAACCCAGGACAACTGCTCTGCCACATGGCTCGCAGTCTTGGGTTTATGGTGATGGGGTTAGTTTCCGGGTTGTCTCTGGCCAATTATCTTGCTTGGCCCATCATCTGACTCAGGGTCCTTCCTGGAGGCACGTGCATCTCTCAGCCAAGATGAATTCCAGCGTGAGGGCTTCTGGGAGGTTGGCAGCAACATATTATGGGCTGACGTCTCCTCCCTCCTTTTGGCGCCTCCTGAATTCTTCCAGCTGGAAGTAGCTTGTCATTTCTGTGTTCCTTATTGGGACCTCCTGTTGGGAGATAACTCACACAAGCAGTGATTATTGTGCCTGGCCAGGGTGGGCAGTTTTGGTCAACGATTCCCTAAGAAAAGCATTATGTTGAGACGTGGAAAATAAGCAGTTTGGCTTTGCCCAAGGCTAGTCACAGGACATTTTGGAACCTAAGTGCCAAGAAAAGGGTGTGAGGTCAGACAGATAAAATCTTCTGGTAGGGGCCACAGTTGCTCAGTTTTATAAAGAGACAGAGGCCCGGCTAAGCACGAACCAGACACTGTACACACTAAATGGTATGTGCAAGGTGTTGGCGGGGTGGGGGGTGGCTACAGAGAATGCTACACAAATGTAAAATATATTCAGCATTAGAATAGATTTAGCAAAGACTTCATGAATAAAAAACAACCCCTGGTCCAGGGGAGCTTGGCCCAGGAAGGGAGACAGACGTGGTAGCAGGGAATTCTAAGTGGCTGGACACCTGCAAGGTGGAGCACTGTGTCTTGGGGTCTAGAGGAGAAAATAGCTCATTTGAGGACTTAGGGGTCCTAAGAGCACTCACTTATCACCGTCTGGTTCCGTAGGGGCTTTTCTGAGGCTTGTAAATGTGTAGCACCTGTAGTACCCCAGTCTCCAAGCACACCATTATCACATGGCTGCCATGTGCAAAGCTTTGCTCTAGGGGCTAGGGACACAGAAGCGGACAAAACACATGAACATCCCTGCCTGCGTGGGCCTGCCTTTCATATGAAAAACAGACAAGAATCAAAACAAGTTAGTAAAATCTTGCATTGAGAGTCAGAGAGTGACAAGCGCTAAGAAGAAGAACAAAGTAGGACAAAGGACAGAATATGTGAAGGTTGGGCTGGGGCTGCTACTTTCAACCACATGGCCAAGGAAGCCCCCCCCGAGTGACATTGGAGTCAAGAACTGAAAGAGGTGATGCTGTCAGGTAGGTGCCCTTGACATTGGACATGCAAGTGAAATTCCAATCCCATGAGACCTGATGTGTGGATTCTCCCACCCAAACAACCAGCTTTACTCTGTGTGACAAACTTTAGCAAAACAAAGGGCAATGAAGGGATTCGCCTTGCTAGGTTACCTAGCTTCCTGCCACTGTCTAATGGCAGCCACTTCTCCTGGCCTCAGGCTGGTGGCCGTTACAGGAGGATGTACTCCTATAAATCTCCATGATGCTCCACACACCATGAGAAAAGCTCTTTCTGACCCACAGGACTTGATCTCCCCAGAGTCCGCATGTGATTCTCTTAGCCAGCTGAGTTGTTCTGTACAGAACAGTGTTGTCCAATTGGATGATCTGTGATGAGAGGAGGATTCTACATCTGTGCAGAGTGCACAAGTGGTGTGACTGAGGATCTATATTTTTAATCAAATATAAGTTTAAAGAATTAACATGGAACGAGCCACTTGAGGCTAGTGGCTATTGTGTTGGACCATGAATGTCTGGAGTAGCCCTCTGGGGGGTCTGGTGGCCGAGGAGGGGGAGCTCAAGTGTGCTGGTCTGGGGTGAGATTGGCAACTCCAAGTTTCACCCTTGGCAAGGGCTTCCCACTAGGTAAGATATTATTCTTAGTGTATAGCTACTGCATAATACACACACACACACAAACACACACACACGGAGACACACACATGCAGGCACATATGCACAAGTCCCTCTAGGACAAAAACTAATTTCTGGAGAGATTGTAGTCTACACCCTTAAAATGAAGGCTCTACACCCACAGTAGAGTTGGCACTGAGCATTTGTTTACTAATTCTCTCTTCTTCTTCACATTGTGCTCATTAGGTCTTTTAATGTCTTCCTAGTGATCTCTCCCTTGGCCAGAGAGAGGCCTACAGGAGCTTTGAGGCATAGCTGTGGCTGCCTTTGGGGATGGGCTGGTGGGCTGGTTAAAACGACAGTGTAGCCTGTGTTGAAAAGAAGCAAAGAAGAAAGATAACGGCCAGGAAGAAACAAGCCAGGAATAGGACCCCAAATGCAAGCCATGGTGGTGAACGTACTCTGTGGTTTTACCACAGGCTTGTCTGCCTGAGGTCTAGGTGTTGCCATGGAAGGGGAGCCTGGGCTGCTGCATAGCATGAGGAAAGGAGAGTACAATGGTTAGAAGCACAGCCTTTACGCACAGTCTGTGTCACTCCAGTATCAGATGAGCACACTTGGGCACAGACCATAGTTTCTAAATATCATTCTCCACCAAGAGGAAGAGGACTCCTTGAATACATGGGAATGCAAGGGCTGGGGCAGGGAACATACAAGATGAACCTGGATCATCTTGTGCTACAGAGAGAGTGTCCAAAGAATAAGGGAGACAGGTAAGGGAACAGGAGACAGCATGAGAGGTGCCTACTGGCCACATCTAAGAGCTTCAAGATGAACGGTGATAGTGATGGATTATCAGAGATAAAAAAATGATGGTTCCTGAGTCTATATTGATAATGATGATGAAGTGGGGGAAAAGAGAAGATTGGCTACAGTAGAAAGTCAACTCACACGTGTAGAAGGAGTGATGGAGGTGGCACGGCATCCTGACCACATCCGATGATTCAGGTAAGAAGTACCAGTGGATGCTAAAGTGATGGGTGAAAGTTTGATGGCAACTGGCCACTAACATATTTTCAAATCCATCTCCGCACAAGTTATTTACTAATTACAAAGGGAAAGTAGTAACTTTGTAGTGGAGGAAGCTGGCAGATATCGCCTTAAACAAATCATTAAATTAACAGCACCAGAAATGGGGCAAGTCAACAGCATATGCTTCCTGACATCATGCCTTGAGAAAATATCATCACCTCCAAGGATTGCTTCCCAAATGTATGACCTGAATTTTATTGTGAGAAAACACTGGTAAGATCCAAATGGGAGAAATTCTGAACCAAAAAACTCCTACTCTGCACCATTTAAAAATGTCAATATAATAAAAAATAAGGAAGGGCCAAGAAATCATTTCATATTAAAAGGAAACTAAAGAGACATGAAAACTCTATGCTAAAAAAAAAATAGTAGCCAAGAGGAGTATCATTGGGAAATTGGTGAAATTTTAATAAGGTCTGTAGAGTAAAGGATACCATTCCTGATTCAGACAATCATATTTTGGGTATGTAAGTGAATGTTATTATTCTTAGTACCTTCATGCATACTGAAGTATATAGGGATTAAGGGACATGTCAGCAATGTACTCTCAAATATTCAAATAGCTGAGAGAGAGAGCGAGAAAATGAGAGAGAGAAAGAGAGAGAGAATGATAAAAATAGGGTAAAACTTTAGTAATTAGTATATACAGGTTCTTTTAAATATTCTTTCAATTTTGTAAATTTGAAATTATTAAATCAAAGTTCTAGCCTTTGGTGTCAGATTGCCTGGCTCTGAATCCAAGCACTGCCAGTGACAAGCTGTGTGTCTGTAGGCAAGTTACTTAACCTCTCTGGGCCTCAGCTTCTCCATCTGTAACATGAGGATAATAAGAGTGCCTTCCTCAGGTTTGTGATGAGACTGAAGAGTAAATATACATAAAGCATTTAAAAGAATGTCTGGCATGTGGCAGACATTGGATAAGTGGTTGTTGCTGTTTGTGTCTAAGAGATAAAATCATGGCAGCTAGGAAGGTGAGGCGAGGATTTCTCCTGAGACTCTCAGAGCAAGGATTCAAGTAAGCAAGTGCTCTGGGGTTGCTTAATGCTCCTCGACCCAGGCCCATCACCTCCCTATGCCACTCACACCCTTAGCGGCGCAGATAAGGGCCCTCCCTGCCTTTGGGTCTGCCACTGTCTAGCAGGTGACCTTCTGCTGTTGTCCGACTCCTCTGGGCTTCATTTCACCACCAACAAGAGGGATTATAATCCCCACCTCTAGCTTTTCCCTGCAGCAAATAACTGTCAGGTAATATTTACTGAAAGCTCTGAACATGCCAGGCATTTGGTGTGGGTTATCATCTAACCCTCAAAACAAACTTCTGAGGTAGGTACTATCACTGTCTCAATTTGAGATGACAACCATTGAGGCTTAGAGAAGTTAATTAAATTGCCCAAGTTCACACAGCTCGTAAGTGGTGACACAGACTCAACCCAGGCCTGCAGCAGTGATCACTGAGCTCTTATCACTGATGATAATAACCCTTTCCTTGGTTCCGAATATTTTTAGTTTACCTCTTCCTTCCTCCCTCCCTCCCTCCCTCCTTCCTTTCTTTCTCTCTTTTTCTTTCTTTCTTCCCTTCTTCCTTCCTTCCTTCCTTCTTTCTTTCTTTCTTTCTTTCTTTCTTTCTTTCTTTCTTTCTTTCTTTCTTTCTTTCTTTCTTTCTTTCTTTCTTTCTTTCTTTCTTTTTTTCTCTCTCTCCCTTCCTTCCTTCCTTCCTTCCTTCCTTCCTTCCTCCCTCCCTCCCTCCCTCCCTCTCTTTTTCTCTTTTTTTTTTCTTTCTTTCTTTCTTTCTTTCTTTCTTTCTTTCTTTCTTTCTTTCTTTCTTTCTTTCTTTCTTTTTTTCTCTCTCTCCCTTCCTTCCTTCCTTCCTTCCTTCCTTCCTTCCTTCCTCCCTCCCTCCCTCCCTCCCTCTCTTTTTCTCTTTTTTTCTTTCTTTCTTTCTTTCTTTCTTTCTTTCTTTCTTTCTTTCTTTCTTTCTTTCTTTCTTTCTTTCTTTCTTTCTTTCTTTCTTTCTTTCTTTCTTTCTTTCTTTCTTTCTTTCTTTCTTTCTTTCTTTCTTTCTTTCTTTCTTTCTTTCTTTCTTTCTTTCTTTCTTTCTTTCTTTCTTTCTTTCTTTCTTTCTTTCTTTCTTTCTTTCTTTCTTTCTTTCTTTCTTTCTTTCTTTCTTTCTTTCTTTCTTTCTTTCTTTCTTTCTTATAAAGGAGGAAAAGTGCCCAGAGAGGTTGTTACTCTTTTAAACTCACAGAGCATTCTAGTTCCTCAGCATCTGTGTCTCAAGCTGGACCTGCTGGTGAATGCCGTCAGAGGCCAGGAAGGGGTTTCTGACTTCTCCAGGACATCCATTCGGGGGTCCAGCATGTGTGCAAAGTGACAGTTTTCCCGGTGGCTGGTCTCACCGTTGCTAGGAAGGAAGCAGATTGGAGACAGACAACCTGGAGGTTTTCAGCCCAGCCCAAAGCTGCCCCCTTCCCCAGAGAAGAACACTGCAGCCAGAGCAAAGCAACTTCTGAAGCCCCAGGTGGGCATCTGCGAGAAGATGTGGCCCCAGGTTTGCAGGCTCATTTGAGGGGCATTACAAAGCTGGTTCTTTGATTCCCAAACCTGGACAAGCAGCTTAAGCAGAGCTGAACAGACACCCTACCTGGAGGTGGGCACATCAGGAAAGGATGTGGGCTCAGTATGGCAGGTCCTTGGCCCCCAGGTGACTCAGGAGCAGCCTTGAGGTCAGGGAGCTGGGCTACATGGGTGTGCAGGGCACAGGTGAAGCCATCCCCAGCCCCACATCCACAGACCTTCCTCACACACACTGCTGTCACCCACCATGGACCCTCACCACATAACAGCCTGACCTGGGAGTGGGGGTGGTCATTTCTCCCAGCATCTCCCAAAGTCTGCCTGCCCACCAACTCGGGTGGCTGGTGCCATTTGGCAACTGCCTGGCTTCTGCTTTCCACTGGCCCCCTGGTCCCCCAGTGCCAGGCCTGCCCTCAAGGCTGCTCCTCCTCAAACTCCCCTCAACTTTCCTGGGTTCTTTGGCATCTGTGTCCTTGCTGCTGTTTCTAAGAGCTGACTCATGCTGGGCCAGGGCCAGGGCCAGGGGAGGAGCATTCCAGAACCTCTGAGAAATGTGCCTCTCTACTTGAAAACTTTGAGGATATTCATTAAGGGTGAGGGTGATTTGCACCCAGGGTCCAACAATCAAGCTGGCTGAGTGATGTTTGGGGGATTGGCCAGCATCCCTGCTTCCTGAGAGCTGTTGCGTGCCGGGTCTTTATAAATAATGCCAACTCCAATAATCCTCCAGCCTGCTGGGGGCCAGCTGCTCCTCCAGGTCTTCAAATGAGGAGATTGGGACTCAGGCACATCAAATGGTCTGCCCAAGGCCATCCATTAGTAAGGGGACACCAAAGACTTCCTGGTGTTGGGAGGTGGGTGGGGAGGATGGTACATGCCTGTTATCCTCAACATCTGGAGACCACTGGGGACCCAAGAGATGGGGGGAGAGTTCAGCTCGCAGTGAGGAAGGTGCCTCCTACATTTGGAACTTTCCATAAGGAGTGACTGCCCCGTCCTTGGCTGGATCACTGGCCAGAGACTGGCTGGTCAGCTGTGAGGGGTGTGCGAGGAGCAGCATTAACTGGAGGTTGGACTTTAAGATCCCTTGGGTGTGAGAGGTAGCAGGTTAGACACTCAGTTCTTTATATTTTGGTGAGGATTTGCTTCTCAGATTGGCAGTCCTGCCAGTGTTTTCTCCTAAATGTCTCCTGACTCTGTCCACTCCTCTTCACCACCACCATCACATGCTCCAAGTGCCAGCCTCCTGTGGCCATGGCTTTCTAATTGGTCTCCTAGCTTTCTGTTTGGCCCTTTATCCATCTTTCTCCAGTCTGCAGCCAGCATGATTACTTTAAAATGTGAAACTGTCAATGTCCTCTCCCTCTCCCTCCTCCTTGTAGAACCTCTTTGAATAATTTTTCATTACTCTTAAAATAAAGTCTCCTGCCCTGACTACAAGGCCTGGATGGTCTGCACCCCCTACCCAGCCTCACCTTGCCCCTCCTCCCATGTTCCTCATTCCTCCATGCTGGTGAGTGGGATGGGTGATTCTGGTGCAGTCCCACCCCAGGGCCTTTGCACATGCTAGTCCTGCTTCCTGGATAACTTGCCACCATCTGCTTCCCTTCCACTTCCCCCAGGGAACTCCTTCCCAACCCTCAACTCTCAGCTCAGGTGTTGTTTTCCGTGGAGATTTTTCTTGATGCTGCCTCCCCATTTCATCCTTAATAGAACTGATGTCTCCAGCATCTGCTCTCTGCCAGCTGTGAATTCCTTGAGAGCAGGTACCAAACCTATTTTGTTCACAACCTATCTCCATCACCTGGGAAAAGAACAACTACACCAGGCATACCTTCTGCATACATTAACTGGCAAATCCTTGAAGCAATGAGACCCAGGAGAGAGGACTTTGAGGGATGAAGAGCTAAACTGCCCCTGCTGACAGGTAGGCTGTCCAGGGGTCATTGGTGTTGGCTTCTGGCCCCCAGTAAAGGCAGAAGGGCCCTGACATGGAAAAGCCCTTCACCTGAGTAGCTGCTCCTTTGGGAACAACTCACCTGTCTCCCCTATATAGGGACTTGTGATCTATTGGGGGTAAAGTTACAGGTGAAGGGGGTGGGCTCAGACCTAGGGCCAGACTGCCCAGATCAAGTGGCTGCTGGTCCTGCTGGGAGATGTGTTTACTGACTCTCCCATGACCATTCATTCTTGCCCTTGTAGTTTTCAGTATTTGCATGATCCTATATTCATTCATTTGGCCATTCATGATTTCATTCCTTCTTGAACATCAATTATATGGCCAAGAGGGAAGAATTATGTTCATTGAAACAACTGCTTTACAAGTAACAAAACAGAGCAGGACCCTTTGGTCCTTTCCCCCATGTCCTCCCCTTGCCTTTTGTCTGTAGAAAAACTTTAGTCAAAGAACAAATTTAATCAGAGAAGTGAGAAAATGCAGAAGCAAAACAGTCAAACAGGATAAAACAATAATAGTTTAGTCATTAAGCAAAGTCAAGGACCTTTAGTTCCTCCTCAAAGGCTATAAATAGTATTCTGAGCCATGGCCTATGAGCTGCCTTGTAGCTGTTGAAACCCCCACCAGGTGAAAGAAGTTAACTACATGATGACCAGATTGTAGCCATGACATAAGCTGCCACAATTCCGAGAACTGACCTCAAAGAAATGGGAACAAACCGACCCTGTATTCAAAGCAATCAAGATGATGCTGGTCAGATACCGCAGGACCGATTTCAAGATGACTGTCAGAGCTGCCTGTGCTGTTTCTGCTTGTAACCCCTTCCCTCTGCCTATACACCCCCGAAAAAGCTTTAAAAGCTCTTACCCACTGATTGTCAATGGGGAGAACTGGCCTTTGGACAGAAGTCTGCCCTCCCTGCCACCCTGATTGCCAGCCTCTGAAATAAAGCAAACTTTTCTGTCTATCAACTTTCCCTCTTTATTGGCTTTAGAGCAATGAACAGCTGGACCCCACTTTCAGTAACAATAATGCAATTTGATGAGTATTCTTATTTCCTTGTAGGAATAAAATGATAGTTTACCCTTTCTGAAGATGGTTTGATTTCAGCCATAATGAGAAACCAGAAATCTTGCTAAACCATCTCCATTTCGCCTGAGAGCTGACACCACTGCATCTGGCTGATGGAAATGTGATCTCATCAGTTACCTGTGCTTAGACCTGGGCTTCTGCTGACTCTGCTCTTCTAATTCAGCTAAATATTTAATGTGTGTCTAGTTCATTTTATCTCCTCAGCCTCAAGTTGGTTTATCCCCCATCACAATCTAATTCCAACCTTCCTTTATTAAAGGGGCTTTCTTACAGAGCAGGATGCTTGGACGAGCTAAATAATAAATATACAGCTGTGCTTCTCTACACTGTCAGACCCAATCCCCCCTTCACAGAAAATATTTTGTAGCCCTCCCTTTACAATACTGAAATGGAATTCAAAGATAGGATGACTTACCTGTACACATGATTTTTTAAAAAGTCAATAAAGCCCTGATCATAATAACTGTACTGAAAAGGAAAAATAAAGGGAAAACAATCTATAACAAAATGCTACGTATTGTAATATGTAAATGGTCAGGCCTGACGCTCTTAAAAAATACAAGGATGAGTCAAAAATTATCTGCACTCTGGCTATAGAATTTATTTTAATTAGCTTTTAGAAAAGACAAATACATCATTTTTGGATATAATCTCCTTGCTTTTCAATACACTTTGTCCGTCTGTCAACAAGCTTTTGTATGCCCTCATT
Organism: Hippopotamus amphibius kiboko; assembly: GCF_030028045.1. Classification (NCBI taxonomy): domain Eukaryota; kingdom Metazoa; phylum Chordata; class Mammalia; order Artiodactyla; family Hippopotamidae; genus Hippopotamus; species Hippopotamus amphibius. Next base: position 41,714,614 of record NC_080193.1, on the reverse strand, counting down.
AAAAAACGTTTTAGGCTGAGTGCGAGCCACGAATGCACTGCTGTCTTCACTTCTTCATCAGAAGTGAATCTGGCTCCTTCTTGATGGCTAACATTTGTGTGACCTTCCTTGAACTTCTCTATCCACTCATACACACTTCTTCACAACAAAACACTTTCTCCATACTGTGCACAAAGTCTTCTATAAATAGTGACACCAGGTACACCCTCAGACCACAAAAAGCAAATCACTGCATGCTGCTCTTCTTTCATGCAAATCACAAATGGGGCATCCATTTTTGCTTGCACCGCAGTTACAAATGAACTGATGTAACATGTTCACACCTGCACAGCAGTGACAGGGGAGACAGTAGCCTTGAACGGAAAGTGCTGATAAGACAGTGCAGCCAACAGAAGCTTTAATATAACTGGAGTGCGGACAATTTTTGACTCACCTTTGTATAATGAAGTTATCAGATGTTTTCGCCTACTTAAAATGAATAAATGTGGATAAAGAGGAGACAATACTTTTGCCGAACATTTTTCTTTATGTTTGATATTTGGAAGTAAGGGCTACAGAATACTTATACATGGAGTATATTTACAGGGCCACTGTGACATCCTCAAATGCAGATGTATACAGGTGTTTGTGGTGCAGGTGACTTGCATCTCAAAGGGCATTGCCATTGTTGCAGGATTTTCCCACAAGAAGAGCAATTCTTGGTAAAGAAGCAATTCTTCCCGTGATGCATGTGATTGTTGCATTTGAAAATTCAGTGCATATGAAACTAGGTAAATATACTTTGTGTTTATATGTAGAATCATGTAAAGTTCAAATAATAAATAAGTCTATTACCTATACAAATGTCCAGTGGCATGTTCAAAAGTGGGTTGGGGCCCTTCCCCATACCAAAGAAGGGTTACTTATACTGATAGCCCCAAGCACCCCCACAAAGTTCCAAAACACCCCTAGGGGCCAGTAACCCCCATGTGTAGAACCACTGGTGGAGGGAGTTTGATGTCAGTGTGGCCCAGAGCTGCTGAGTCAGGGTTTCTGCGTCTGCCTCTGCCTTTTCTCCACAGGTTATGAGACAGCCACACCAGTAATAACAATGATAGGATTCTGAGCATTCACTGCCTGTTGGCCACCGTGATAGCCACCTTACCTGTGTGATTAACCCACACCATCCTCCTTAGGTTGGTGGTATTATTTCCATGTCAAATATTTGACACTGAGACTCTGATGTTGGGCACCTTGTTTAGGTTCTTACCTTCGAATGTATCAAAAGAGGAGAACAGCTACTCTGCAGTTTTAACAGAGGAGGAACAAAGACAGTGGATCTAAAGGTTTTCATCCGATAGGCTATGGAAGTTTTAGTGGAGATTAATATGCATTAAGCACGAAATAATTTGAGAGTGTTTCTTTACTGTGTGCAGCCACAGGAGATGTCCACTGGTAATCAATAGGAAGCATAAGGAGGTCCTTGTTTCTTATTACAACCAGGAAGTTAATCTTGTAACCATTTAGGAATTAAAGTTTCCTTCTTGTTCTGACAGAAGCAGGGAAAGTGGATGGTGCCAATGAGCTGTCAAAGAGTGAGCCCTGGGTTCAGAGAGACAGGGAGCTGCAGCCTCAGGGAACCATCATTGTAAAGAGCAGAGCACACAGCAGCATGGCAAAGAGCCTTCTGGGGAAAACACCCTCGAAGAAATCCAGTGATCCTTAAGGGTTTTGAGAAAGTGCAGAGGCAAAAGCTAAGGAAGCTCTGTGATTTGCAATTAGGATAGTCAATTAAGAAGTAGATGTTCAGGACTTCCCTGGTGGTGCAGTGGTTAAGAATCCATCTGTCAATGCAGGGGACACAGGTTCGAGCCCTGGTCCAGAAAGATTCCACATGTAGTAGAGCAACTAAGCCTGTGCACCACAACTACTGAGCCCACGTGATGCAACTACTGAAGCCCTCGTGCCTAGAGCCCAAGCTCCACAACAAGAGAAGCCACTGCAATAAGAAGCCCACGCATTGCAACAAAGACTAGCCCCTACTCTCTGCAACTACAGAAAGCCTGTGCACAGCAACGAAGACCCAATGTAGCCAATAAATAAATAAATACATAAATTTGTATATTAAAAGAAAGAAGTCAATGCTCAAGAGAGCACCACTCAGAGCACACTGGGGGCCAGAACACTCTTGTATGAACCTTTCTTTCTTTGACAGCCTTTGTTTAAGTGTTTTCATCAGGTCTTTGGCAAAAAGGAACTGGAGGCTGATGTCATAATCCATTGAAACTTCTCACAGAGTGTGTGTGATAAGATATTCCAATTGAATCAGTTAATTTTTTATCAGAGAAGAGGATTCTCTTTGCTGTAAAGGGAGTAAATCCTTTGTTGAGGAATTGTGTGTGGTTTTGTTTCTACTTACTTCTCTTCTGGCTTTAGCCACCTTATATCATATCGTATCATATCATATCATATATCATGTCATGTCATGTCAGTCATATATCATGTCATATCATATCATATCACATCATCTTCTCCTTAAAGATTATTCTATACACAGAAGAATCAAGGCTAAATAGAAAAGCACATTATTATTATTAGCTGGACAGCCCCCTTACCCCATTATCTATCTTCCATCTCCCCAAATGCACAATGCTTTGGTTAGCAGGGCCAGAGCACAAGAATTGGGGAAATGTGTGCCAGGTAAAAATGCTCCTGAGCCCTAAACCTGTCACATGGGAATCCCAGGCCCACTTGGATTTGGAAGGCAGGTCTGAATGATGCCCTGAATGAAGGAACGTCCCCTCATAGGAATCCTATTAGGTTCTGAGGAACCCTACTGGGACCTCAGTGGATGACCTCCTCAGGATGTACTGACAGCAGCAAAGTTCTGAGTCAATCGTCACTCCAGGAGCCTTGGGGAAGTCTTAGGTCTCAGGATATGCCTCTACATTCTGCTCCAGGGATGGGTTATAATAACCAGGCTTTGACTTTTAGATATGAGGGATCAGCCCTAGTTTCTGGGGTATTGAAGCCGAAAACTCACCCTTTGTGCACCGATGCTGAATCAAATCTCAGAGACAGAGTTTTGGGTGAAGTAGGAAAGAATAGTTTTATTGCTTTGCCAGGTAAAGGGGGACACAGTAGGCTCCTGCCCTTGAAAACAGTGTCCCAACCTGGGGGAATTTGATGAGGAGTTTCATAGCAATGGTTCAAGGGTGGATTAGCTGATAAGATTAGGGTATGTGCAGGGCCTGCACTCCTTTAATCTAGTCTCAGGTAATCTCTCATTTTTTTAAGTAAATTTATTTATTTATTTATTGGCTGTGTTGGGTCTTCATTGCTGAGCACAGGCTTTTTCTAGTTGAGGCAAGTGGGGGTTACTCTTAGTTGTGGTGCACAGACTTCTCATTGTGGTGGCTTCTCTTGTTGCGCAGCGTGGGCTCTAGGCACATGGGCTTCAGTAACTGTGGCATGTGGGCTCAATAGTTGTGGCTCGAAGGCTCTAGAGCACAGGATCAATAGTTGTGGCACACGGGCTTAGTTGCTCCACAGCATGTGGTATCTTCCTGGACAAGTGCTCAAACCTGTGTCCGCTGCATTGGCTGGTGGATTCTTAACCACTGCGCCACCAGGGAAGTCTCAAGTCTCAGGTAATCTCTTGATAAGCTTGTCTGGTTCCTTTAATCTGGCCTCAGGTGATCTGCTCTAGAATGAAGAATACTAACTCCATTTGTTGGGGGTTTTTGTTCTGTAAAGAGCTCAAAGATATTGTTACATGCATCCCTTGAAGGGGAGCCAGGACCTTCCCCAAGCCTGCACTATTATTCCTTGGCTGCTCCTCCCTTGTCTCTTCATCCCCTCCCTTCCCTGATTAGCAACTGTTTGAGTCTGCCCTTTGGGACTCAGTGAAGGTCATGGGGGCTGGAGTCTGTTCCCTACAAACAAGGAACAGGGGACACAGAAAGGCTTCCAGGCCCAGGAGCCCCACGGGGTCCTGCTTGGTTTCATTATCAAAAAAGGGGATCCTAAGGTAGTGGTGGTGGAAGGGACAGCCACGTAGGTTTGGACTACCTCCTAACTTGTGCATGCAGAGTCTATTTGCGGAAACACATGTAGTTTAACCCCAGCTTGGAAAAGCAACATAAACTAATTGCATAGAGTAAATTCCATGTAATTTTCCTTTTACAGTGTGGGTTTAATTATTCGCAGTCAATTCTCATTGTTATCTTAATACAATTCTGAATTAAAGAATATATTCAGGTGTTGTTACAGAATAATAATAAAAATAATAAAAAGGGTAACTTGGGCCCTACCTGGCTTTTTGAATTAAACTCCAGGGCCCCAGTAAGTGTCTTCACAAGACTCGAGTTGGTCTGAGTGCCTGTGCCTTAAATGTTATCTTTCCTGTCAACATGAGTCACCATTTCACGCATACAGGAGGCTCTGAATAAAATTCTCATAGACCTGAGGACCCTCTTTAACTCCTCCTCTTAAGGGAGATGTCCCCAAGATTCCAGTTGGGAAGGGAATTCCTGCTTGATTGAGGCCATATGGGACAGCTTCTAGTTAGTTCTATCTAGTGCAATAAAGCAAGACAATGAAATAAATGGCACTGAGATTGGAAAGGAAGCAGTAAAACTATTTGAAGAAATGTATCATCTATCTAAAAAATCCTAAAGAATCTTCAAGTGAACACAATAATTAATAAGTGGGTTTAGCAAATTTGCAGTCTATAAAATCAATATACAAAAAGCAATTGCATTTCTATATATTAGCAATGAACAAACAGAAATTAAAATAAAATATCTTTGAGCAACAAAAAGTTAAATACTTTGGGATAAATTTGACAAAAGAGAAATGCTAAACCTGTACCCTGAAACCATGAAGCATTGCTAAGAGAAATTAAAGAAGATCTAAATAAATGCAGAGGTAAATGTTGAACATGGGTCAGAAGACTGAATAATATGATGTCGATTGTCTTCAAATTGACCTATAGATTCAATGAAATCCCTATCAAAACATTCATTCATTCGTTCATTCATTAGTATTATTTTGTAGAAATGGACACACCATTGTTTGGAGTTCAAAAGGGTTAAATTTCTAAAGTAGTGAGTGACAGACTATGATTTATAACAGCAGACAAGAAGAATCAGAGGATTCTAGAACTGGAAGGGACTTTTTAAAGGAACTAATTTAACTTCACAGAGTAGAAATGAAAAAAGCAAGGTCAGGAGAGAGGAAACAGCTTCCCAGGGGCTCACTGCAAGTTAAATTGCTGCCTCCTGACTCCCAGATGAGTGGTCGTTCCACAGCAGAGTGGAAGCCAGGCAGGCTGTATCAGTTACTGAATAACTAGCCTTTCTGTGCTTGTCTTTTATAAAAAAGATTTATTGCTAGAAATGGCTGCCCCTCATGACTTTATTTTTCCCTGTGTGAGGAAATGAGACAATACAAGAAAATGATATTCCTCCCTTCCCTCTGCAAACTCAAAGTGTGACTATGGTATATAAGTTGTCACTCAACCTGAGATGGGCAACAGTAAGCTGTAATATTGAACTGTATTAAAATATTTGATTTTGAAAGAAGAAATTGTCTTGAGTCTGGGAAAAACTCCAGGCATAGAGAAAAATGTAAAATTAGTTATTTTGGGAAAAACTGTGGCAGCATCAAATTAACAGGCACCAACATATGGGGTGCTATATCACAGACTTTTCAAGTTCCTGGAGACCCTACCAGCAGGAGATCCATTGGCCTTTCTTGGTGAGAGAGATGGCCAGGCCATCTGTGTTTCTCACCAACCCTCAAGGATGTGGGTCATGAAAGCTTGGAAGAGGGAGTTTTGTTTTGTTTTGTTTTAAATGAAGCTTTTATTTTTTAAATTAATTTTTATTCGAGTATAGTTGCTGTACAATGTTGTGTTAGATTCTGCTGTACAGCAAAGCGAATCAGCTATATGCATACATATATCCCCTCTTTATTAGATTTCCTTCCTATTTAGATCACCACAGAGCATTAAGTAGAGTTCCTCATGCTATACAGTAGGTTCTCATTAGTTATCTGTTTTATATATATTAGTGTATATATGTCAATCCAAATCTCCCAATTCATCCCACCCCCCTTCTCCCCTTGGTGTCCATAAGTTTGTTCTCTACATCTGTGTCTCTATTTCTGCTTTGCAAATAAGTTCACCTGTACCATTTTTCTAGATTCTACATGTAAGCAAT